>NC_080028.1:990000-1590000 GCF_030020395.1 Manis pentadactyla | reverse complement strand
CATCGCTGGCTGGCTGTGTGCATGGCTTTGGGTGCAGGGACCAGGTCCCCGGTCCTTCTCTCATCAGGACCCGTGGTGGCCGTTCCAGGACACGGCCATGGGGGATTAACGGGCTCTGGGTCTGAATGGACCAGTGACCATTTCTTCTGCCTCCAGGAACCTGCCCCACTGAGCATCTGAAGGGCCGTCTCTCCTCCGGGCACCTGGGCCGGGTGGCCCAGCCCACATGCTGTCCCTGGAGCTTGGAGTGGACACTGACCAGGGAGGGCAGAGCTGGGGCGAGGCGGCCAGGCAGCCCATTGCCAGGGGCAGCCTGAGATGCTGCCTGGACCTGGGGAGACAGCAGGGCCAGCACCACAGCCACCAGCTGCGTCTCCGCTGTCCTCCCCACCATGTGGGTCGGTGACAACAGTGTCTCTCCCAGAAGGTAGGGGAGCAGGCTGTAAGGATAATGCCCACAGCGCTCCTGGCGGCCCTCTGGCACCCGCAGGCGAGCTGTGCTGACGCACGTCACGCTGCATGGAAACTGGAGGAAGCCCCGTGTAGAAGCCTTTTAGGTCATGTTTCCTGAGAAAACAACCATGGCACACAGCTGTCCTCACCAGCTGGCCGTCTGGGAGGCCCAGCTGGCTCCTGCCCTGGGTGGTGCAGTGCCCCCAGGCCCGTCCCCCTTGCTGGGCATCAGTCCAGCATCCGCAGGGTCCTCTGTCTGCAGCTCCTGTCCCAAGTCCAGAACTTGGTGGCCGCGCTGAACGCTGGGTGGATGAGTGAGTCATACCCAAAGCACCCCAGGTCCTGCCTCTCCTGGGGGAGCCTGTGGGGCCCACTCCTCGGACTGCCTTCACAGCGACCTTGAGGCCTCCTGGCTTCTCTCCTGGCATTTGGTGAGTCCGTCACTCTCTTGAAAGGCGTTTCTGCCTGGCTCCCAGAAGCGGCAAACCCCAGAATCCGACCTGGCTTTGGGTGGCTTCTCTCTCCACTCTCAGGGTCTGCCCACGTTCTCACGTCCGCATGATGATGAGAGCCTGGGGCCCGGGCCCACCTCTGTCCTCTCCGTCTACACCGTGTCCCTCAGGCAGCTCTCCCAGCCATCAGTGGATCCCAGGGGCAGGCCCCTGGCTCCCTGTGGGGTGTGCCCAGCTGCGCCCTCCCCGAGCACCGGGCTCACGCCCACCTGCCTGTCTTCAATCTCTTAGAGATTTGATTGGCCTTGCAATGTTAACACCCTAAATGGAGCTCCTGCCCCCAGCAAGCCCCCTAAGTTCCCCCCATCTTGCTGATGACAGTTCTCCTCTTCCAGCTGCTCAGGACCGCAGTGTTGGAGTCACCCTCGGTCCCCTGTCTTTTTCATAGCTTGCACCCAGCATTTGAGAAAATCATGTGGGATGCTTTCCAAATACGTCCAGAATCTAGCCACTTCTTCCTGCCATCACCCCTACAAAGCAGGCTCCAGCCCCCACCCTCTGGGCCACCAGCGCCCCTCTCCCTGCGGGTGACGTCCCGCCGGCCTCACCCCCGCAGCCTCTGCTGGCCCTGCCCAGGTCCGTCCCCACGCCCCTGCTCCTTCGGCTCGCCCTCTCGCCTCTGGCTGTGCCTCCCGCACTCCAGGAGTGTGTCCGTCGGGGCCTCCGAGCGCCCACATCCCCGTGGCTCACCCCACGGGCACCAGCTTCAGGCCTTTCCTTGGATATCACTTTCAGACCGTTTCATCTGAAACCACACACCTCAAACTGCCCTTCCCCTTTTCCTCCTCTGGGCTCCCTTACCACCCAACTAAATGTCCAACGGAATGATTATTTTACGTTCTGTCTCCAGTAGAGCATACGCTCCTGTAGAATAGGATTTTTGCCTGCTTTCTGTTTTGGTTACTGGTTTTCTTCAGCATGTGCCAAGGTGCCTGGCACCCAGAGGTGCACGGTGAAGCCAGCCCTCCCTCCGCCCGGAGCATCCCCGCTCAGAGGTGCTGCCAGTCCCTCCAGGCCCGGCTCTGCGGCGACTTCCGTCTGAGGCTTCCTCGACGTCTCCAGGGGAAGCGGTCCCTCTCTGCAGGGAGGAAAAGAAGTGTTTGAACTTGGCCCTTAGCTGTTTTCCTGCCACAGCTGGACAGCCGGAACCGTCTGCACGAGCCGCCAGGGGCTGGACCATGCGCATCGTGGAATCCCAGCAGCCGCAGCCTGGGTGCTGGTACTCGCCACAGCGAAGTGGACAGAACCCAATCGAAGTCTTTAGGCGTGTGACAGGGACAAGGCTGGCCTCTCTGCCTTCGCGTCGTCTCGGCCTCCTCTGCCACTTAACCTTCGACTCAGAGGGCTTCTGCTCGGCCCTGCGGCCCTGCACGAGGGCTTGTCGGTCACCAGAGGGAACCTGCCTGTGATGTGGGATCGACGCGACCAGCCCTCTCCTGACACTCGCCTCCCGGGGAGATAAGGAAGCGTGACGTGTGTACAGAAGTGGCGGCGGGTCATCAAGGACTGAGGGAACACCATGGCAGAGCCACGCCCCAGAGCGGCAGGAGCCAGCCGACCAGGGACAAGGACCCACCGTGGTCACCTCCCGGCCGCGGCCCCGCCTGCCCCTGCCTCCCTGACGTGAGAGAGGCCGGAAACCAGCCCTGAGTTAGGACAGGGCTTTAGGACGGGGGTCCTCCACCCCCGGCCTGCTGGGCCTCCTAGCAGAGCAGCTGTCCCGGCCCCAGCACCTCGTCTCGGCTCACTGGCGTGGTGCACAGGGAGCGGCGCAAGCTCAGACTCAATAACAGGTGGTGTCACCTTGATGGTGCCACAGATGGTTGGGAGCTACAGAATTTAGAAACATAAATGCATGAATTTTAAATTAGTTTTTATTCAATCCTTAATTGAGATCTGGTTTCATAGAGTGAAATGTACAATTCTGGAGAATTCGATCCAAAGAGTGTTAATTAATGTCTGTACCTTTGTGACCGTAATCAAGATATAGAGCATTTCATCTCCCCGAAAACCATCCCTGAGCCCCTTTGCAAGGAAAGAACCCAGCCCCGAGGTCACCGCGGCTCTGACGTCCGTCTCGCCTGACCAGCTTTCCCCGGATGCAACGCTGCGTGTCAGGAGCTGGTCTCCTTTATTGCTGAGAGTCGGGGGGCGCAGACACCACGACCTGCCCCTCCAGGCATCTGTGGGTGGGCGTCTAGCTTGTCCTGAAGTACCATTTGGGGGCTCTTAGGAAGAAGCCGCTGTGAACATTTGTATACCTTCTATGTTGTGGACACACCTTCACTCTCCTCACAGGCGTGTCCAGGAGAAGAACTGCAGGGCATGGGGCAGGGATGCGTTTGCCTTTATGAGGAACCAGCCATTTCCAAAGGGGTTGTAATGGGAAGCCACGAGAGGCCCGGCCTCCCCGCCTCCCAGCAGGACAGCCGCCGGCACTCACCGGCCTTTGTGCATCATCCACCCTGCCGGACACCCCACCGGGTGCCACGTGGTGTCGTGTGCATTTCCCTGATGTAAGCAACGTCACATGCATTTTTGGTCATTTGTGTACCTTTCAGGAAGTGTCTCTGTACATTTTTCCCGTTTTATTGTGTTGCTTTCTTGCTCTTCCTGGGCTGTGGGAGCCACTCTGTGAGGTGTCTTCTGGAGAGAAGCCCTCTGTCCTCTGTATGCGTCATGAATACTGCTCCCCACCTGTCCTGCTGTTTCACTCTTACAGGTGTCTTTCGATGAGCCCCATGTTTTAATTGTGATGAAGACAAATTTATCAGGTGTTTTTATGGCCAGGGCTTCCTGTGGCTGACCCGGGGACCAGGCCTCCCAGGGAGGGATTGCTCCTGTCTCCTTCTGGAAGCTCTGTGTCTGCCATGTGCGTGCCCGTGTCACGCCATGTCCCGAGGTCACTGTCGTGTGGTGCGGGGAGTACGTGTGTTTCCCTGACGATCACCCAGCCGCCCCAGCACCGCCTTCCTCCCTGGGGAATTGCCCTGAGCCCTGTTATAAATCCGTTGATGATAATGGACATGTGTGTATTTCTGGACTGTATTCTAACTGTGGTCTGTTTCTATCTGCACACTAATTAATATCACACTGTCTCGATCGCTGCAGCTTTATGGAGAGCTTGGGACCAGGCCGTGGAGTCTGGCAACCTAAATCTTCCTTTCCAATTTTATTTTGATTATTCTAAGTCTTTCCTTGTTGTGAGCATCTCAGAATTAGCTGGTCAATTTCTACAAAATGGAATCAAAATCCTACGTGGATTTTGGCCGGGACTGATTTTAATCCCAGCTCCCAGTGCCTATGAATGTGAATTCATTTGGAAAGAGGGTCTTTGAGGAAAATCAAGTTGCAATGGGGTTACAAGGTGAACAGGAACCCCCAATGACTGGTGTCCTTATAACGAGGGGACATCGGACACATGCAAAGGGAAGACTGTGTGAGGACAGGAAGAGAACCATCCACGGGTCAGAACCTGGAGCGAGGTTCTGCACAGACCCGCCTTGCCTCCCTCCGAAGGGACCCCCGTGCCGACACCTGGAGCTTGGACGGCAGCCTCCAGGCGGCGAGAGCAGTTTCTGTCGTCTGAGACGCCCCCTCTGTGGGTCTTGGCACAGCAGCCCCAGCAATTTAACCCAGATGTATCTGGGAGGAAACTAGCTTTGTAGAAGAATCGTCTTCCAATATGGACATGACATATGTGTCCTTTCATGTCCGCCCACTTTTACTGGTCTCACGTTTGGTAGCTTTTATTAAAGCCTCTTGCTCTTCTCCCTGGAAACTGATTCCCAAGTTGCTATGTTTTTAATGAAATTTTACATTGTCATTTACCAATTTTTTGTTTACAGTGTATAGAAGTTCAATTGAATTTGTTTGCAAACCCATCCTGCCAAGTTGTTAAACGCACTTACTCTTCCTCCTGACGTCATGATTACTCTGAGCTTTAAATTCTTGGCCGTGATGAGTCATTGCCACATTCACGGCAGGATTTGCTTTGCTAGTGTTTGGTCAAGGATTCTCCCCCACGCTCACCAGGAGCAGCGGTGTCTGATTCTCTGTTTCTACATCTGCACAGGCCTCGGCACCGGGGTTCAGCTGTGCTTACACATCACGTGGTAGCCGTTGCCTTTTCATTTTATTCTTTTGTGAGTTTTGTTAAATTGTACTTTCCATATATTCTTTGCCACATTAGAGAAGCTGTAAACTTTATTGGCAGAAGTTGTTCATGGTTTGTCTTCATTATCCTGTTAATGTGCAGCTATATCCCTTCATGCTTAATGGCTAATTCATGTTTTCTAACTTTTCATTCACAAGCTAGCTAGGACTTTACCACTCATGTTAACCAACCTTTTCCAATAAGCACCTTCTGCCTGTGCATTTTCTTTATTGTCTGTTTTCTGTTTCATCGGCTCCTTCTACCTTCTTTATTATTTTCCTCCTCCTAATTCTTCTGGTTTAATTCACTCTACCTCATAACTCCGTAAGGTAGAATTATATGTAATTGAATCCATCTTCTTTTTAAATCTAAAAATTTAAATCTATAAATTTCCCTGTTAAACGTGGTGCTAGCTATATCCCCAAAGTTTGGTATGTTTTGTCTTCGTGATTATGGGGTTTAATTTCTTCTCATACTCCTTGAGATGTCCCTCTCTGACCCATGACTTATTTAGAAGTGAGTTACTCAATTTCCAAACATGTGGGTGTTTTTATATAGCAATCTGGCAATTAACTTCCATTTAATTCCCTTGTGACTAGCAAATATAATTTGTATGATTTCCGTCCTTTGCACTTTATTGAGATTTGTTTTAAGGCTCAATTTATGGTGCGTTTTGATGACTACTCTGAGAGCGCATGGAAAGAATGTGGATTCTGGGTTTGGTGGAGAGTAGTCTAGAAATGACGATTTGCTTAAAGGAGTTGATAATATGGTCTCATCTGCACCTCACTAATTTTATTATAATCATTTCTGCATGCATGATCTGTTAATTACAGGGAAATGGCCATAAAACCTCCCGCCTCGCTGTGGATCTACTTTCTCTTAATTCTGCAGGCTTTCGCTTTGAGTAGTTGCTCCTGTGGCCGCGCATGCGCACACACGAGTCTTCTTTGCCTCACGTAAGGCCCCTCCTTTCACCGGGGCCACTTCTCGGCACCTGTCCGCCTCGTGCCTGTCACTTGTCTTCCCTCTGGACTCACCTGGCTCTCTGTGTCAGATTGTATCTCTTACAAGCAGCATTTGATTGACTGTTGCTTTTCACCCACTCTAATGCCCTTGACTTTTGTTTGGAGCATTTAGCCCATTTATATACTTAGAGGAATACTCGATTTGGTTCACGTTAAGTCTGCTATCTTTCTGTTTTCAGTGTGTCCCATCTATTCCTTATTTCTCCCTCCTGCCTTATTTTGGATTGAGTACGTTTCAATGATTTGTTTTTTCCGTCTGAATGGCTTCTTTCTGCTTTATGTTAGTGGAAAATGACTTATATGCAGTAAGATATTCCAGTTTAAGGCACATAATTCCATGGGTTTTGTCCCCACTACCACCACTTCCATTGAGATCTGTACCATTTCTATCAACCCAAAAAGTCCCCCTGCCCCTTGGCAGTCATGCCCTGATCCACCCCACCCCCATTAATGCCAATCTGTTCTCTGTCACCACAGTTCTGATGTTTCTAGAACTTCGAGTAAGTGGAATCATACAGGATTTGTGTGTCATGTCTGGCTTCCTTCACATAACATACGAGGTTGAGATCTGACTGTGTTGCTGTGGATCCTTGGTGACTATGGTTATTTTATTCTGTTTTATTGCTGACTAGTATTCCTTAAGTTAGACACTCCACTACACGTTCATTTATGCACCTGTCAGGGGGCACTGAGGTTCTTGGCAGTTTCTAGCTATTACAGGCAAAGCTGAGCTGCTCAATGTTCATCCTTAAGTCTTCTCCTGAGCATGTCTTCACGTCCCCAGAAGATGCCTGGGATTGGAATTACTGGGTCATGTGGTAAGTGCTTGTTTACCTTTATAAAAAGTGCTGAACGGTTTTCCAAAGTTTCTGTCCTACTTTTCATTCCCACCAGCAACATACAGGAATGCCAGTTGCTCCACATCCTCAGCCACACTGTTTATTATCAGTCTTATAGATATTCACCATTCTAGTGGGTATGAAGTGGTATCTCATTACGGTTTTAATTTGCATCCTTCCAAAGGGTAATGATGTTGAGCTCCTTTCATATGCTTATTAACCACATGTTTATGCTCTCTGGTAAAGTGTCTGGTCAAATGCTTGCCCATTTCATAAATGTTTTATTCATCACCTTATTGAGTTGTGAGCGATGTCTAGATATTCTGGATAGAAGTCTTTTATATACTTTATGAAACTTTTTCTTCCCAGTCTATGGTTTGCCTTTTCATTTTCTTGTGTGATTTGAAGAGCAAACTTTATAATTTTGATGAAATCACCTTTATACTTTTGAAAATTTTGTAGTTCAAGTTCTTACTACCTTATTGAGAAACCTTTACTTAACACAAGGCCGCAGTGTTTCTGTTATATTTTTCCAGAAGATCCATAGTTTCATCACTTCAATTCAGCTCTGTTATTTATTTCAAGTTATTTTTCCTATGTGGTGTTAAGGGTTGAGGTTCATCATTTTTGCATATGGATATACATTCTTTGTCACTTGAAAATAGCATCCTTTCCTAATTAATTACTTAGCACCTTCGTCAACAATCAGTTAACCATATTTCTGTAGATCTAGTTCTGCTCTCTGTATTCAGCTCTATTGGCCTGTGGTTTATATGTCTGTCCTTTCCATGCTGATTCTGTTGTACTTTGTAGCAAGTCATGACAGCAGGTGGTATGAGTCCTGCAACTTTGTTCTTTTTCAAAATTATTTTGACCCATATAATTCCTCTGTAGGTCCACACAAATTTTAGAATAAACATTAATTTGTACACACAGAAAACACTGAGATATTGAGATTGCATTAAATCTGTAAATGAATTTATTAACTCATAATTTAATAATAATTTTTCTTCCAAATCATCCCCATGGTTTATCTCTCCATTTATTTAGTTACTTGTGGTAGGAGACCACTACCCCGCCCAGACACCCACACCCTAATCCCTGGACAGGGTGACTGCATCAGCCTCCCTGGGCAAAGGGGGCTTTGCAGATGTGATTACAGGAGCTCCTTGAGAAGAGATTTTCCTGGATTATCCAGGAGGGCCCGGTCTAATCACAGAAATCTTTAAATTCAGAGAATCTTTCTGCACTGTGTCCAGAGGGAGATGGGGCCGTGGTAAGGAAAGAGAAGTAACTGCTCTGGCCTTGAAGGTGGAGGGAGGGGCTGTGAGCCAGGGGAGTGGAACACATCCCCAAGATGGGAAAAGCGAAAGCCCAGATTCTCTTATACTGTCTCCAGAAAGGAATTCAGTCCGGCCTGCATCTTGATTTTAAATACTGTAAATATATTTTAAACATTGCAAATAGCTATTGTGCACAGATTTTTTTTTTAAGTTTTGATTTTGTATTGTTTATTACTAGCATTTAGAAATACACCGGTTTTGGTAAACTGACCTTACACCCAGAAACCTCACTGTACTTGGGTAGAGTGAGAATACCTTTTTTGTAGATTCCCTGGAATTTTCTATATACTTGATCATGTCACCAGCAAATAAAGGCAGTTTTACTTCTTTTTCTCCAATCTCTAAGCCTATCATTTCTTTTTCTTGCCTTATGCAGTTGGCTAGGACCTGCAGGACAAGAGGCTGAGAACAAGATGTTGCTTTATTCCCAGTCTTAGGGAGCTTCCTTCATTCTTTTCATTATTAGCTGTAGAAATTTTGTTTATGCCCTTTATCAGATTGAGGAAGTTTCCTACTATTCATAGTTTACTCAATTTTCATCTATTTGTTTATTAATGCGCATTGAATTTTGGCAACTGTCTCTTCTATGTCCCATTTGTCTACTTGTTCTCTGTTAATACAGTAAATTGCATTAACTGAATTTCTAATCTTAAACCAACTTTCCATTCCAGGGGTTGATCTCATTCGGTAATGACGTAGGTTCCTTTTACTATAGTGATGGCTTCATTCTGCGAAACAGTGTTAAAGATTTTAACATCTACATAATGGTTCTTGGTCTGTAGTTTTATTTTTTAATACTTTATCTCTGGTTTTAATATGAGTAATTTGCCTTAATGTACCTTTCTTCTGTTGCTTAGGTTTGTTGAACTTCTTGGATCATGAGTTTATATTTTCATCAGTTTGGAATATTTTTGAGCATAATTACTTAAAATATTCACCTCCCCCACACCTCTAAGACTCCAGTTCCATACATATTAGGGTCCTCAATACGACCCCAGAAGTTACTGCTTCCTTGTTTATTTTTGTGCTTCATTTTGGATCATTTCTGTTTGAGCACCCAACTATTTTTGTCTAATCCATTCTTAGTCCCATTCAGTAAATGTTCTTTTGAGACACTGTGTCATTCATCTCTAGAAGTCTTATTTATGTATCTATATCTCATCTGTATCTATATCTACATTTAAATAGATTTTGCTGCATATCCTCCATTTGGCTCATAATGGTGCCCACGTTTTCCTCTGTCTTCTCAAATGTATGTGGATTCATAATAGCTGTTTTAACACCCTTGCCTGTTAATTCTATTGTTTGCACAATTTCTGTCTATATTCATTGTTTAACATTTGTTTGAAAATATAAGATATGCAAGGAAGCAGAAGAAGTGTTAAATGTTGGACATTGTGAATTTTTCTTTTTTATGCTATGTTTTGTTGTGTTCCTTACACTGTGTTGGAATACATCCTGAGATGCAGTCAAATCACTCTGAGTCGGTGTGTCTTTTCTAGACTCACCTCTGGCGTTTGTCGGGGTGTGTCCCCGACCTGGGGTCTGGGGCTGACTCGGCCTCACCAGGGAGGCAGTGCGCAGTGCCCTCCACTGTGAGCCCCTTCGGCCCCCGCAGGTGAGAACGCACACCCTGTCCGGCCTCGGGGAGCCCTGGGTCTGCCTGCCGTTCCCTGCAAGTCCTTCTCTCACACTGTGTGCAGGTCACTATTCAGCCAGACGTCAGGGGACCCCTCTGCAAACCTCCCAGATTCTTTATTTCTGCAAATATCTCTTTTCTGGCTTTTGCCTCAGAGACCCTGTTCCCCCTGCCCTCCCCGCACGCCACAGTCTGTCTCCTAGGCTCTGGCAGATGGTCAGTCTCTGCTTGGAAGTTCTCCCCAGACAGTAAGCTGGGGCAGTCAGGGGCTCACCCTGCTTTTATGTCTTATTTTTCTCTCAGGGATTACCGTCTTCTATAGACACTATCCAGTGTCTGAAAAACAGTTATTTCACATTTTGTCTGGTTTCCTAGTTTTAGACAAAAGGTGAAACCAGTCCCTACTGCATCACGGCTGAACGAAAAAAGGAGATAACCTCTTGGCTTTTGAATTACACCTGCTTTTTTTTTTTCAACATAATACTTGCTCTGAGAGTTCATCCTGAACTGAGCATAATTTACCTTGAATATTATCGTACCACTTCATGCATAACGTGAGACTCTTACAGGAATCCGCTCCACGTACGTCATCAAATGCTTTGCACTGTAGCTGCCATACATTTCAGCTCTACACTTGCTATAAGTCCTGTATATGTTCATGGTATTTGCTTAAAAAGATCGGAAATATTCTTTAGTGTTTACCTGCGTTTCCTCGTGCTTTTCGTTTGCTCCTGCAGATCAGAATTTCCATCTCAAAGTATTTTCCTTCGTGAAGAACTTCTTTGTACTCTAGCTCTTCCGAAAACAAAGTCTCTCCCCCTTGTTTACCTGAAAAGGCCTTTATTTAACCTTCATTTATGGAGGAGCTCTTCACTAAGTAGAGAACTGTAGGCTGACGTGGCTTCGGGGGTCACTTGATATACGTCGCTTCTCTTCGTCTCTTCCCTCGCATCGTCTGGGACGAGAGGTCGGCCGCCGGCCTCACAGCGGCTCCTCTGCAAACACTGTCCTTATTTCCTGGGCATTTAAAATTTTTGTCTTCAGTTTTGGTCTGCAACAATGTTTTTATAATTTTTTTGAGTGCCACTTTCTTTATAGTAATCCTGCTTGGAGCTTTTTGGCCCTGTGGACCTATGGGTTGATGACTTTTTTTTTTTTTTGAGTATTTTGCCCATTATTTTTTTCAACAACCTCTTGTGCTGCAAAGCCTTGCTGACTTCCCCAAAAGTCCGGCCACACAGATGTTAGGCCACCTGATGGAATCCCATGGATAGCTCTCAGCTGTTTGCTTTTTGTTGTCTCTGAAGTTGGGGTAATTTTTATTAACTTTATTTTTCAGAAAGAGTAAATTAGCTGTGATTTCAGGTTTTTTTTTTTTAATACTCTATGGCTTGCATTTGCTTTATTTTGAGTTCCATGACTTTCCTGAAGTCCCCCATTATACATGATCTACATTCATCTTTTCCTCTAAATTCTTTAAATAACACTTCGTCGTAATTTTAAAAAGTGTGTTTCTGCACATTTCAATCACTTTGCAATTTCTCAACCTGCTTCTGTTACCAGTTTGTCTTCAAGGATGTTATGTTCAGACTTTCATTTTTGTATTTTTTATAGTATTAGTTATTTTGTGGAAAAGATCAGTGGAGACTGTATGTTTTTGTTATTTTATTTTCTACAGAATACAAGAATGCAAGACCTCTTTCTGGGGCTTAAGGCAACTTACTAATTTTATTGGTTTTTGATTGCTCCTATAACAAATCACCACAAATTTAGTGGCTTAAAACAACACACATTAATCTTCTTCGCATTCTGGAGGCCAGAAGCCTGAAAGGATCTCCCTGAGCTAAAATCAAGGTGGCAGCAGGTCGCATCATCTGCAGACTCCAAGGAGAAGCCGTGCCCCCACCTTCCTGCTTCTATGGGGCACCGCATCCCTTGGCTTCAGGGATGAGGCCCCACCCTCCAAGTTCAGGGCCAGCAGGCGAGGGCTGGGACTCTCTGATGCCACCTCACTGAGTCACCTCCTCTGCCTCCTGCCCCGGCGTCCCTGTGATCGCATGGGCTGGCGTGCTGGCCCAGGGCCCCCTCCTACACCAGGGCCCCCAGCCTAGGCACACTGGCAGAGTCCCTTTGCCACAGAGAGGCACATGCTCGGGGTCTGGGGTCAGGACATGGGCATGTTGGTGTCATTTCTCTGCCTACCTCGTTGATCAGAGAGCTCTGTGGGTCCGGGGGAGCCCCCTGGAGAAGACGCCAGCTCACGGCCCCCCACCAGCCCGTGGCTGACGGGATGTCTCCGTCAGCAGGGCACTGCGGGGGTAGGTCCAGCTGCAGCAGAGCGTGGACATGCAGGAGCGGAGTCCAGCCAGCACCGGAGTGCTCAGGTCTCTGCACTGTGACCCCTTCTGGCTTCCCTGTGCGCCTTGGGTGGGGGACGAGCAGTCCCAGGTGAAACGACTCGTGTCGATCGTGCTGTTTTCCAGGGCCAGGCCCTCCTCCCGATGGCTGAGGTTCAGCACGGCTCCACTTCTGTTGCACATCTTTCCACCCTGTGCAGGCACACCCGGGCCAGGCCTCCTCCCAGGGGCGGGAGCCGCCAGGGGTGACCCTCTGTGTGTGAAGATGCCTTTCCTCGGGAATTCAGTTTTCCAGCTCCAGTGGCCCCTGCTTTCCGGACCCTTTTTCCTGCCTTGTTCCCGTGTGTGCAGAAGCCAGCCCAAGAGTGCTGGTGGCTACATGGTGGCTGTTCCCCACCCGACTGGGACGAGCCCTACGGACCCGTGTAGTGTAGTCAGCATTCCCGAGACCCGCTGCAGGGCCGGGCACTGCCTTCTGCCTACTTAGGGCTTCTGCGTTCCTTCTTCTCCTCATCGCTGACTTCAGGAGACTGACCCCCCGGAGACCTCCTGGGCCCAGTGCAGACAGAATGGATCCATTTAATGCATCCCCTTCAGCCCGTGTCATTTACTTGCACTTGAGCAGCTGAGATGGGGTTGCATTGCTTTAACTTGCATCTCTGCAGTGCCAGGCAATGCCTTTGGTGAAGGTCTGGTGGCTGTGTGGACTGTATGACGCTTGGGGGCTCGTGGCCCACAGGCTCCTGTACCAGCAGGTGCACGGTAACGTCACGCTGGGTCCAGCTAGAGCAGCAGGTCTCGGAGTCGCCCACTTCTAGAAATGGGTTGGGAAGGGCTTTCCTGCCCGCCCGCCCTTGACCTATAGCGGGTGCGCACGGGACACCAACCCCACCATCCTCTAGCATGGGGACATAAGATTGATGGCTTCTTAAATATTGGGGCCTTCTTGTTCTTTTCTGCCTGTAATTATTTTTGTTGGATGTGCTCATTTTAAAACAAATTAAAATGATCAAATTCACATGTTATCAGTGCCCTCAGGAAAGAACCATCTGTTCACATCAGCCCGGCCTTGTTCGTGTGCTTCATCCACAGGCGTAGGGTGGGTCCTGCCTTCTCTCTGCTGCGCTGTGGTGAGGTCGAGGCTGGGCTCGGGGGGCTGGTTTGGTGCCCAGGGTATTCAGCAAGTCCTAAGGTGCAGACAGAACCATGTCTGGCCACCTTCCTTGATGACTGACCTTAGGCAAATTACTACCTTTAGCAGCCATTGTCTCCTTGTTTCTAAGGCACTGCAGTATCTCTTTTATTGGGCAGCCGGGAAGACTAAATAAGAGAATAGAATGTGTATGTGGTTCCAAAGAATAAATATTCTGTGAAGGCACGCGTTCCCTTAGTCAATGTGCCAGGCTTCTGAACACCGTCGTGTGCCAGGCACTGGGGAACACGTGGAACAAAACCACGTCCTTCCTCGTGTGCCACTTCCCTGCTGACGCGGACGACCTCGGGAGGCAGGCGATGGTGTTTACATTGACGACAAGTGACATAAAGTAAACAGAGCCTCAGACCTGGGAAGGCGACAGCCACCCCGGCCAGTGACAATGCGGTTGCGCTTCAGTGAGGGTGAGAACTGGATCCATCGAAGCCCCTCGTGCATGTTGAAGTCTGCCAAATAACAGCTGTAAAGGAACACTCGCTGGACACCCAGCGCATGACAGAGAAAAGGCCCTTTTCATCTTGTAAGTCAGGCAAACAAGTGAATGCATCCAGCATGGCTCTGCAGAGAGTAAACGGGTACCAGACCACAGTGTGACCACTCGGCGGGCTGAGGAAGCATCTCGTTACAAATCAGGTTCAGCCAATAAAGGAAAACAACAGGATAGCATGAGAATATCAGCTTTTTGTAATTTCCAGGGAATTCACCGATTCAAGTGCTCAGCACCAGTACTGCTAACATCAAAGTCAGAGTGGAGACCAGGGATTGTGTGCCTCCTTGTGGGAGAGCCGCCCGGAGGCCCTGAGTCTGGGGAGGCCTGGGGGTCTGGCTGCTGGTGCTCTGGAAACACAGAGGACAGAGGGTCACACAGTGCTGCACCAGGGGGGCGCAGTCAGCAAGTCTAGGTGCCGGCAAACCCTGCAGGTTGAACGGCGTGGCTCTTCCAGCAGACGGACGACAGGGAGCGAGAGGCACGTGAGCTGGATTAAAAGGCGTGAACGGCACACCAAGGGACAGCCAAGAGCCTGGAGGCTGTGCACCCACAGATGACAGAGCCGGAAGGAGACGAGGAAGGATGGCTCCCCAAGACGGGGCCACTGGTAAACGGTGCCATTTCCAAATGGGAAGTGCTGGAGAAGGACAGGTTTAAAGGTAAAAGGAGCCTTCTGCTTTGGGTACATTACCTTTGGGTCCCGACATCCAAGTGACAATGCTGGACGGGCCACCGTGTGCACATGTCCAGGTGTAGGTTGGGGGGCATCTCACCCTCCCTGACCCTGTGGGGATCCTTGGAGGAGGAACTGAGGCCCAGGCCCTGCAGGTGGGCTTGGGTGTAACCCCCACGCGTCCCCAGGCTGGCCAGCTCCCAGCAGGGAAGGGCAGTCCGCCCAGAGTGGCCAAGTGGGGACACCTCCTTCATCAGAGCTGCTGGTCGGAGCCCGATGGCATTGCATGCTGCGGCCTCGGTCACAGAGGAAGCCAGATGCCATCAGAGCAGAGGCCGTTAGAATTGGATTGGGGGCAGCCGTTGGTGGCCTGAAAGGGGATGTCTCTTGACTGCTGGTGGGTATGAGAGCCCTGGGTGTTGTGGGAGGGGAGGTGCAGACGTCTTCTGCAAAGGGGTCCAAGTGTAACTGGGAGGACACCTCCCCTCCCCGACCCCTCTCCTCTGGCTTAGCTCAGTGATGGCCGCTGCATGCACGCTTGCAGGAATGACCCAGCAACTCTAACCGCCATGTTTGCACACTCCACGGATTAGTGGGACCTCTTCCCCGTGGGGACAGAGACGCACCGCAGGGGGCGACCCAACAGCCCTCCTCCAACACCTCTATTTCACCGCACTGAGTCCTTGAAGCAGAGGGTGTGTGCGTTTCAAAAGTCAGCCGTGGGGACTCAGCAAGTGCCTGTGGACAACATCACAACCCCCCGGGAGCAGCCCGTGCCTGGCAGGGTGCCCTTGTCCTGGGGATGCTGACCCAGCACGCAACTCCTCTGGACGCATCCGGAGCTGGAGGGGAGGCGGTCAGAGGCGAGGCTGGTCCTCCCTGAGCAGCGGTCCCCACCGCCCTGTGCTGCCTGATGGCAGGGTGCCTGCCCTTTCCTGCCAAAGGGACCAGATGTCCCCGTGGCCCATCAGCAGCTCGCTCGGTCTGGGGCCTTATCTCCAAAGTGGGTGGACAAAGGCCATGTTAAAGCACCTGGAACTCTGCCCACACAGGGAACTGTCCCCTGGGACCTGCAGGGCCTTTGAACTTGATTCTAATTCCCTTTGTATTTTCTGATAGAATTTTTTTAAGCTGATGGAGTTTAAGTAGCCATAAAACTCCTTCTCAAGAGCAGCATGGTGTCAGAACAGCACTGCCCCAGGGCCAGCCCTGAGCCCGGCCTCCTCAGAAAGGCTTTAAAAGAGCTGGCAGCTGTGAGCTCTGCCCACAGCCTTTGAAGGCATGGTGGCTCCACTCTGGATGGAGTTACTGGTCAGTGCGCACTTGTGGCTGCTTCCTCTCTGCAGCCATGGGCTGTGCAGGGCCCTCAGTGTCTGCAGAAGTCTGGATGCCCAGCTAGCTGGACCTGCCTCCCGACTCGCTGGCTTTGAGCCCCAGGCCAATGCCTGACCTCCCCCCTGAACTTTGGTGCCCTGACTGTGCAGGCCACTGGCCTCTGGCCTGCTTCCCCGGGAATGTGCCCCCTCTCCTGGGCCTGGAGGCATGACAGCATCTGGTGCCACCACAGCAGGACCTGGACCCAGACCCAGGCTCGTGATCTGAGGGACACAGGGACAGAGCCAGGTGCCTGGGGAGAAGGCCCTGGCTCATGGGGACCCGAGGCCTGCCTTAGAGAAGAGGCTCTGAAGTCAGGACATTTTATAAGAGAATTGGGTTGTGCATTTATCTAGGTGAGGGACAGAGGGAGAGAGAGGCAGAGAGAGGGCCCTGCTAGCCTTTAGGAGAACTTGGGAAGGAGGTGACTTCCTGGGGAAGGGCCGGCTAGGGTGGGGTGTCCCCTGGCTGGCAGGTTGGAGAGTCTGGTGAGAAAGCCTGTCTGGGACGGAGATCCCAGGGTAGGGGTTCTGAGCCGTGTACCAGGCGGTCCGGCTGCAGCTGGCCCAGGAGCCGTGCAGCGTGCATGCGTGATGACAGGACCCGCTGGACAGCGAAACTGACCCACCTGCTGCTTTATAGGCCATCAAACAACTGGCCCATCTCTGTCTCATCACAGACTGGCTGGATTTATGGTTGTTGGGATGTGGAACAGGTGGAGGCTGGGACTGGAGTCCTGCTCCCAGCCCGGAAGGGCCTCTTAAACTGGGTCCCTTCCCCAGACTCCAGGGCTGGCGGCTGGTGCATGGAGCACCCGCAACAGGGAGGCCCCAGGCACAGCCTTTGGGCAGGCGGGCATCTCCTGCAGGACTGAGGGCCCTGGCAGGGCGGGCGGGGGGCATGAAGGGCTCTGACACCTCGGAGCCCGGCGTGGGCCCCACGTCTTCTTCTCAGGGGGTGACTACGTTTTGTTTTGCAGCACACCTGCCATCCCTTTGCACCCCCATAGTCTGGATCACCCAGAAAAATAATACAAAAGCCCATTGAACATTGTTCACAATAGTCCTCATGACTCAGAGAACGAAACACATTCATCCCTCCTCAGTCCTCCACCCCTAGGTCAGGCCCTACAAAGGGGTTGTTGATAAATTCCGTGGATGGGGCTGGTGTGCAGGCTTAGCCTGCCATGCAATAAATATTCATGTGAAGAGGAGAGACAAAGAAAGTGAGGTTCAAACACAGGGCATGCTTGTGCACAGTCCCCAACACCCTGGAATCTTCGGGAGCTCCCCAGCAGGGGCCAGAGCCTCCAGGGCTGCCCGGAGGGGCACTTACCCATCCGGGCAGGGCTGCCCCTTGGGGGTGAGCTTTGAGATGCTGGGGAAGAGAAGGACTCTGAGCTGATGCCTTTCACTTGGGGACAGGGACCCACGGGGTCTGCGGAGCGCCGGGCACAGTGCAGGAGGCCTGTGCACGAACCCACAGGGAGCCAGGCAGGCCCCCCTCAGCCTCTCTCCTTGTGGGACCCAGCACCCAGCACTCAAGGAACTGGGGAGCCAGAATCACATCACGGCAGCGGCGGGGGCCACACTGGCAGGGGCACTCGTGTGGCCACTTTGACAAATTCCTGGGGTCAACTGCTCATCTTAGCCTTTCCCATGATGACCCAAACTTGGCAGCGTCCAGGAGGCCCCTCATAGCTGGTGGATGAACCGACCGTGGACCAGCAGGACAGTGAGATGTTACTCGGCACTCGAGCTGAGCTGCGGAGCCAGGAAAGACACGGAGGAGGCTTCAATGTGCATCTCTGAGTGGACAAAGCCAGTCGGGAAAGGCTGCATCCCTGGTGATCCCAGCTGTAGGGCGCCTGGGAACCGCAGGCCTGAGGACACAGAGACAAGACCAGCGGTTCCCGGGGGTTGGAGGCAAGCGGGGAGGGATGAACAGGGGTCCCAGAGGGACGCTCGTTGTAATGATGCTGCAGTGGATCAGGTCCCATGCATCCACCATGACCCAGATGGCTTTACAGCGAAGCAACCTCCAATGTCAACTGTGGACTGAGTTCATACTGACGTGTCAATATTGGCTCATCGGTTGTAACAAACGGACCCCGCTGATGAAGATGTCTGACAGAGAGGAACCTGTTTCCGGGAGGCGGAGTGGGTAGCTGTCTGTTCTATCAGCTCAGTTTTTCTGTAAATATCTAAGATGTACTAAAACTGTAAAATATTTGTAAAAATAATGAATGACACCTCAGAAGTAAGGTCAAAGTCCCTTTAGCTGTCCACATGCTCTGCGCCTCCCCAGAACTTTGCCCTGCAATGATGCGATGGGGCTTGTATCTCTCCCACCCCTTCTTTGATATTTTTGTACACCTGTCTGCAGCTATAGATGATACATACACATATTTTGTTTTAGTCTTTGCGCAAAAGGTGACATACTCTATGTATGATATTTCAATTTGCTTTTCCACTCAGTGCTGCATGAGACCAATTCTTGCTGAGACGTATGTGTCCCCTTCCTTCATTTAGACAATGTAAACTGCTCAGTCAGATCAGCGTGTCCCGGTTTGCATATGTTCCCCCACTGGCGGACATGTAGCTAATGGCACTGAGTGAATATCCTGCACACACCTCCGTGAGCACGCGGATGAGCATACACATAGAGCAGGCACATGGAAGGGGACATCAGCGCACGGCACACATGGCTTCTGCTCCCCTCACACCTGTCCGCTCACTCTTCAAAGAGGCTGCACCGTGTGATGGCCCTGGACACTCATGCTCATGTTTGTACCGTCCACTTAATCCTTATAATCCGACGTGTCCAAGGGGACCTCAGTACTTTACCATGAATGCCACTCAACTGTTCCTGGTCCTGGGTTTCCTGGGCATTTGGGGCTCTGCTGTCCTAACTTGTGTATTTGTATCTTTTGCCCGTTTTGTCTTCTTCTTCTTTCTTTTTTGTTGATCTGCAGGAGTTGTTTGCATAATCTAGATAAAAAAACATCTTTGTCGATTTCATTAGATTAAATAATCTTTTCCTACTTTATTATTTATGTGGTTTTGCTATATTTAGTTTTAAATTTTGGTGCGATGAAACACATTGGTAATTTCCTTTAGGTTTTATGCTTTTGTCTTATTTAAGAAATAAGAAAATGAATAAGAATAAGAAAATACATTTTCTTGTAAGATTTTAAAGTTTTGCTTTTAACATTTAGATCTTTGTGCCATCTGGAATTCAATTTTGTGTGTGGCTTGAAAGAGAGATAAAATTTTATCTTCCCATATGGCTAGCCAGTTGTCCCTGTATCATTTATTGAATAGCCTACCCAATTCTTAACTCACTTGTAATGACATCTTTGTCATAAACCAAACAAGTTTGCAAATGTTCACAGACCCTCTCTTCTATCTCACGGGTGTGTTTATTTATCTCTGCAACAGCACACAAAGATTGTTTGACACCTAATGTAGTATTTAAACCTTTGAAGTGGGAAGGTATAATCTGGCCACAATCACCTTTATATTTTGTTTATTCATTTGATTTCTTCTTTCCTTTCTCACTTTCTATAAATAAAAGGACTTCCTGCCTCCTTGAGGCTGGGTCACGTGCTCCCACCGCGCCGGGTTGCGCCTTCTGCATGGACAGCACCCTGGTGTCTTGCTCCTCTGCGGGTTTTGAGCCTGGACAGACATGCAGCATGTAAGCCATGAGCAATAACGAGTTTCTCATGAATGGAGGCAGCAAGGATGTGCCAGAAACTGCAGCAGAGCTGAGAGGAGAGATGGGCCCTCTCCTGGCCTCCGCTCTGGGTGCAGAGTAGAGCACCACACATCATACTAATGGCAGCAAGAAAATAAGGCCCAGAGCAGCTGCCCCGGCAACCCTCCTTCCAGCCAGACATTGTCTGAAACATTTGAAATACGTTAACTCAGCCCTCTGAGGCAGGCACTATCAGTGCCCAGTCCTGGGGTGAGAATACTCAGGTACGGAGTTAGTAAGCGACTTGTGCCAGGTGGTACAGCTGGGAGCCACATGCCAGGCTGGACTGGGTGCCCCTGGCAGCTGAGCCGTGCGCCCTAATAATAACCCTGTATGGAGGCATGTGTGCATGGACACATATGTATGTGGCCATCTATAAATGTGAATCTGTATACACGGCTTATGCATATGTATATATATGTATTTATAGCAAAAAGTAATAGTTCAGCATGGTTGATATATGGAACAGTTCAAAAGATTATACAATGAAAAATCAGTTGCTCTGCACCAGAGAGGCCCTTCCCTGCCCCAGAGGCAATGCCTACTCACAGGTGTTTGCGAATCCCCCTGGCAGCTCACCTGAGCCAGGCTACCTGGATATTTCTGCCTTTCTGTGTACATACACACAGGAAACACCCTTCTCAAAAACACCAATAGGAGCATTATGTGCACCCAGTTCTGCATTTGCTTTTCCCATTAGCAATATATTTGGGAGCTATTCTAATCCATTCTTTCTTAAATTGCTCCATGATATCCCATAAATTATTTACTCATTCGTAATGAGAGGTACTTAGGTTGGCTCCAGGAACTTGCAATTATTTTAAATATTAAGCGTTCATAAAATATCTCTGCTGTTACGCACAAGTATCTGTGCAAGGCAGCATTTAAGCGGGGCAAGCAGCAAGCACATCTAGGATTTGAGGGATGCTCTAGAATCAGCTCCGAAGTGATGGCTGAAGTCACAGGGCCACGACCAAGGGCCTCATCCTGCGGGTCCCCCTCACCCCAGGGTGCAGCCCATGTGACTGTGGGCTGTCCCTGTGGGAAGAACACCTGTCCCTGGCCTGGAAATGTGCTTTCCTTAGCTTCACATGCTCTGAATATTTTGTGTTCAAAAACACTGTCTCTTCCGTGGGAATGGCCTTCTCGCAGTCCTCAGTCATCTGGGGGCAGAGGAATCACTGCTTTTTAAAAACGTCTCATATGGTTTTACCAAGAATATACTTTGAATCATTAACAGTTTCTATTTTACCATTTATCAAGAATTTATTTTGAATCATCAATATTTTCTATTTTATCATTTGTGGACTTAACCTGTAGTTAAATTCCAAATATTGAATCACTTCTGGTTCCTGGAAAGAACTACACATACCCACACTTTGTTTTTCTTTTCATGAACAGTCTCCTTGTTAGTATATCATGTAGAGTTTTTGCATCTGGGCTCACAAAGAAGGTGTGATTCTATCTTTGTGTGTATCTGTGATATTTTGGTTGTGTTTGGTTACAAACCTGAAAGAGAAAGGTTTTAAATTTTAAATAACATCTCCATTATCTATTTTCTGAGGTTTTGATAAAATTCAATAAAGAATTTTCATGGCAAGAATCACATTTAAGAAGAAACTGCTGCTGGACAAACCTCTCGGCTCTGTGTATGGCAGTTGGTCAGTTTAGATTTCCAATGTCATTCAAAGGGAATTTGTGGGCTCCCAATAGATGCAGATAGATATGATAAGTAGGTGGCTATAGATCTGTAAGTAGATAGATTCTTGCATCATCATGTATTTCTCCTGGCTTCTCAAATTATTTATATAGAAAACAAGTATGTCTGTAACATGCCTCTTTTTATGCTCTCCCACTCTGACCTGTCATTTTGTGTCTGTGCATCTTTGTCCCTTTTGTAAGATACATTTGATATTTTATACCTTGCAGGTTTTTTGTAAAGAAGTTTCTCTGAGGAGTTATTTACTAAGTTTACTTTTTCTCCTTAGTGCATCATTCATTTCTATTTTACATTTATAAAATCTGCTTCTCATGCTCCGCATTACTTCTCTATGTTTAGTTAAGTGGTTGATTTATTTAGTCATTTAAAATCAGAATCTAAAATATCTACAATGGACACTTTCGTCTGGGCATGCTGTCAGGCTGATCATGTGACTTGAATTGCCCCGCGGTTTGTTCTGTTTTCCCCCAGGTATTCCGCGTGCCTGGGAGTGTATGTCAGGCGGCCTCCCGGCAATGCCTTGAGCTTTGTCTTGTGTCCACGTACACAGTCATTTTCTGTCCACATTCGCGGAGTCTGGCAAGAAGTCTGCTGCTTTCAGAGTAGACAGGACGATGCCCCTGTCCCCAGGCGGTGCATGTTCTCCTACGAAGTCACCTGTGTCTTGTTCACTTCACCTCCTGGGATGAGCAAAGTGAGGCCAGTGTCCTCTTTGAGGCACAGGTCCCAGGAGCCCAGGCTGCCCTCCGTCCCGCTCCGGAGCCGCCTGCCCCATGGTGGGTGGTCCCTGAGGCTGCAGTGGGGCACCCCTCCTGCACCAGGAGCTCGCCCGTGACCGTCACCTGTAACCTGTAATTGCTCGCCGGCCCCTCACTCCCACTTGCTGGGCTCGCCTCCCAAACTGTCCTGCGAACCCCTGCTCCTGGCCCTGCCCCCAGGGACCCAGATGCAGACAGACTCCTGTGCATCCTGCTACTTACTTGATTTGCTGTGGGTTTTCCTTTATGTTGACCACGAACACTGGAGTTTCCGGGGCCCAAGTGCTGGAGTCCCATTGGACCTGCACTCTGTCGTCACCGCGTGGCTTTGCGGGTCCAGTGGCTCCTCCGCGTGGACCCCAGCCTTTTGCTGCCACTGCATCTCGGCTTCCTCTTGGCGACGTTTGTCTCCAAGTCTTGGCCCACAGATTCCTGATTTCTGTGGTCTGGATTGACCTGGCGAACGGGGCCTGTCCTGGAGTTCCGCCGTCCCAGTTAATCTAAGACTTTTGTTTTAATAAGTGGCTTGGTCTCATCTATGTTTGTGCAACATATGTGTTTGGTCACAGCTCCATTGATTACACATGTGTTTGATCACAGCCCTGTGTGTTTTGTTCCATTTTAGTGCTCCCATCACTTTCTGTCTTTTCTACTTGGTTTAAAGTTTTTCTGTGTGTTTTCTTCTGATAATTTGAAAAGTTGATTCATCTGCTTAATTTTCCAGTAGCTGCTTTTGTAACTCTTAATAACATTTTTAAAAACCCTATTTCTAGATTTATTAACTTTAGATAGTCTATTAACTCCCCACTATATTTCTCATAAAATGAGAAAACTAACTCACCTACATATTCCCCAGATATTGTCATCCCCTCTGATTTTTCTGCTTTTTCACTGGCTTAAGACTTTTGGTGGTTATCTTTGCCCCTGTAAAAATCTAAAATTTGATCTATTATGTTTAAGGATTATTTAAAAGTACCTATACATTAAATAAATCAGGCCACTCACACTTCATGTTACCTACTTGTCCTGTGTGTGTCTGTGTGTGGGTGTATGTGTGCGCATATTTTTGTTGCAGTATCAGTGTGCGTGTACACATGTGTAAGTGTATGTGTACTTGTGTATGTGTTGCTCACAGACTCTGAATGTGTCTGGCCTCCCTTTCACACTGAGCTTGCTGTGCTCCTGAGTCACTGGCATAGTTAGTTCCTGTCATCATTTATCAGTTGTCTTCCCTCCGTCCTATACCCCATTCCCTTCCCTTCCAAGAAGCCCCTTGATTTTAAAAAAATGGCTTTATTGAGAGGTAATTCAAATGCATCTATTTCACCCCTCTAAGGCATACGATTAAGTGGCATTTAGTAAACGCACAGAGTTTTGCAATGCCCATCTCAGTCCAATTTTAGACTATTTCTTCATCCCAAAAAAGAAATCCCATGCCCATTAGCAAAGTCACTTACCATTTCCTCTTGCCTGGGCCCCTGTCAGCCTCTCATCTGCTTTCTCTCTCTCTCTATGAATCTGTCTGTTCTGAACGTTTAACATGAATGGAATCATACGATGTGTGGTCCTCCAACTGACTTCTTTCACTGAACACGTTTTCAAGGTTCATCGATGGTATAGTTATCAGTGTTACATTTTTTTATTGCCAAATAATAGTCACTGTATGGACATGCCACATTTTATTTACCCTTTCACCACTTGATGACCAGGCGGGTTGTATCAGCTCTTCAGCTATTAATGTTGCTATGAACATTCAGGGACACGTTTTTGTGCATACACAGGTTTTCATTTCTTGCGGGTATATGCCAAGGGGTGAAATTAGCGGGCTCTATGTTTTCTGTAGCTGCCAAACTGCTTTCCACCTAATCAGCAATGTACAAATTTCCAATTTCTCCATATTCTTGTCAATGCTAGTTTTTGTGTGTGTTTTTTTTAACCATCTAACTGGATCTGAACAAGCATTAATTATGGTTTTGATTTTCATTTCCCTAATGACTAAAGATTTTGAGCATCTTTTCATGTGCTTATGGCATATTTGTAGATCCTCTTTGGAGAAATGCATATTCAAATTCATGCTTAATTGGGTTATTGTCTTGTCATTGAGTTTTAAGGGTTCTTTGTATATTCTAGTCAGAAGTCCCTTCCCATGTATATCTCAAATATTTTCTCCTGTGAGTTTTCTTCTCACTTTTTCATGGTAACTTTGGAAGCATTAAAGTTATAAATTTTAAAGAAATCCAAATCATTGTAATTTTTTTGTCACTTATAGTTTTGGTGAAGTACCTGTGAAACAATCATGTTACCCAAAATCACAAAGGCATATTCATATATTTTCTTCTAAGAGCTCATAATATAAGTTTTAACACTTATGTTTATGTCTGGAATTCATTTTGGGTTAATTTATGTGTGTGTGGTTTGAGGCAGAGGTTCTACTTCATTATCTTGCACACAGACATCCAAATTAAACCAGTTTTGTTGAAAATAAGGACCACTCATTTCCTATTAAATGTGTTTTGGAGACCTTGTTGAAAATCAGTCAACCAAAAAAAAAAGAAAAGTAAGGGTTTATTCTGCACCCTCAACTGTACTTAGCTGACCTCTACAGCTATCCTTATGACAGCAACTCACTGTCTTGGTTACTGTAGTTTGGTTGTAAGTTTTAAAATTAGAGAATACAAGTTGTCTTTCTCAAGCATATTTTGGCTCTCATGAGTCCCTTGCACTTGAATATAAAATTTAGGGTCAGCTTCTCATACAAAATCCCTTTCAATAATGTCTTCTGTATGCAAATCTTGCATTTCTGTTAACTTTATTCCTTTTTGGTGCTATTGTGCATGGAATTATATTCTTAATTTCATTTTTGGGTCATCCATTGCTACTATATAGAAATGTATTCAGTGTTGTATATTGATCTTATGTCCAGCAATGTTGTTGAACTCCCTTATAAGTTGCAAGTGGGTTTCAGTGAATTTCTTATAATTTTGTGTATAAAAGATTTGTCACCTGTAAATAGATATCATTTTACTTCTTTCAAATCTGGATACCGCTTATTTCTTGTTCTTGCCTTACTTTTATGGCCATATCTTCTAGTACAATCCTGAATAAAAGTGGTGATAGCAAACATCCTTGCCATGTCCCTGGTCATACAAGGAAAGCATTCTGCCTTTCCCCATTAAGCATGGCATTACCTGTGGGTTTTTCACAGATGCTTTTTATCTGGTTAAGGAAGTTCCCTTCTCTTCCTTATTTATTGAGCCTTCATTCCTCCTTCATTTTTTATGGATAATTTTGTTTCATATAGAATTCTTGGTTAACAGTCTTTTTCAGCCCATTAGATATGTTGTCTCCCTCCTTTCTGACCTCCATGGTGTCGGCTATCAATCTCTGCAGGATTGCTGATACATGATGAGTCATTTTTCTCTTGCTGCTTTTAAGGTTCTCTGTCTTTGTCTTTCAACAATGGGACTATCGTATATCTAAGAGTAGCTCTCTTTGACTTTATCCTACTTCGAGTTCATTGAGCTTTTGAATGTGTAAATTAATATTTTTTATCAAATCTGAGAAGCTTTTGGTCATTATTACTTCAAACTTTCTTCCTACCCCTGTCTTTCTGTGCTATTTTTGGGGGGGACTTTGATCATGCTGGTATGTTTGATGTCCCACTGGTCTCTGAAATTCTGCTCATTTTTCTTTGCCCCCTCCCTTCCTTTTCCTGTTTATTGGGTTAGGTAATAAATAATGACCTATCTTTAAGTTTGCTCACTCTTTCTTCTGTCAACTCAAACCAACTGCTTAATCTCAGTAGGACATTTTTCCTTTGAGTTACTGTACTTATCAATTTTGAAATCTTATTTGAAAAAATATTAATTAAAAAAATTACTTTAAACAATTCCCTTTATTAATAAACTGTATTTGATGAGACATCATTCTCATACTTTAATCCTTTAGACATGATATCCTTTAGTCCTCTGAAGGTATGGCACCATCTCATTTAGTCTTTGTCTAGTAAGTGCGAGATAAGGGTTTCTCAGGGACAGTTTCTATTGACTGCTTTTTTTTCTTCTTCTTGTGTATGGGTCTTACTTTTCTGTTCCCTTGCAAGCCTCATAGTTATTTCTGTTGTTGAATGAGGGACACTTCAGCTAATGTGATTTGGCAGCTCTGGAAATCAGATCCCGCCTACTCCTTGGGGTTTGTTGTTATGGTTTTGTTGGTTTGGTTGGGTTGATAATCTCTTGGCTTGGTGATTGTCTGGACTAATTCTGTAAAGTCTGCAACCTCTGTGGTCTTTAGCTACTCAAGTCACTGCTCAGTTAGTTTATGGCCAGCTGGTTGGCTAGTGATTAGACAGAGCTATCCTTAAATGCCATGAGCCAGGTTGCCCCCCAGCCTCTGCCAAGGGTCTGTGTGCACTTGGGACACCTCAGTGCTTAGGCTGCAGGTTGGCATTCAGTCCGTTTGTGCAGAGCCGCAGATTCCAGACACAAGAGACCAGGACCTTCCCAGGGGTTTCCTGAGCATGTGCAGAACCCTATACATGCACATGGCTGCAGTCCACACTAGTAGAATGGATGCTTGTAGACTTTCTCCAGATCTTATTTTTAGGTTTCTGGTCAGCCCCTTCCTTGCCCAAACTTACATTTCCCCATGAATTCCCACACATTGTGCTCTTGTCAGGTTCTTGTCGGGTCATGTGATGACAGCCCCCAGGAACCCATGAGACAAGCTAAAGGACGACAGCTCCTTGGGGCCTGGGCTCTGAGGAGCTTCCCGCCTGCCCCCCAAGCAGCTGCTGGTGCTCAGGGCTGCCACAGGGTGGGCAGAGGGCCTTGGGGGCAGGGCCAGTGAGCTCTCAGCAGAGCCATCCATTTCTCCTGAAGGTGCACTCCTGGATGCCTGTGAGCCTTTGTTAATATGTAGATTTCTGAGCAAGTTGACTTTGCTAAGTATTGCCTGGCTTCTCGTTGCTTTGAAGCAGGAAAAAGTTTTGGGGTTTTTACTCTGCTGGTGTCCCACCCAGTCCATTGATTTGGTGGGGGAATGTATCACCAATGCTCCCTTGTTCTTGACAAGATCTGATCCCACCTTTAGCTTCAATGAAGCCCTGAATGGACTGAGCTTCCCAGCACCTAATCCTGGGACAGCATCTGCTGTGTTTGTGGACAGGTGACCTGCCATAGGGACCTTGACTCAGATGCAGCCCAGGCTGCTCAGTGAGGTGGAAGGCAGCAGGGTTCCGTGTGGGGCTTGGAGGAGCCACAGCCGTGTGTCAGGCACACACCTGTCTCCCCAGTGTGACCGAGCCGACGCAGCCGGCCTCTCCCACTGCTGCTGGCCTAGAGTGCACCAGTGCACAGTTTTAGCCCCACATCACCTTCTATCCACTGCCCCGAACCAGCAGTGTGGGCAGGAGGCTATTGGCTGAGCTCCCATCTTTGCTTTTGGAGAAACTGGTAGCATTCCTGGGACCTATAACACATTCTGGCTGCTTCCAGTGATCCTCCACATTAGCCCAAATATCACGTGTTAGCACTTTCCCCCATAATCCAAGGTTTATGGTTGTCTCTGGTTTCACTAAAGATGGGTATTTTTTCTTCCTGTTTTATTCCTTTGGTGGGTTGTAGTTGGCTTTCATTGGAAATTGAATAGAAAGCTCTCTGCTCCATTGTGTCACAGCACAAGTACACCCTGACCAGTCTTTAGAAAGATGAAGAGTGATTTTCCAAGAGAAGAGGCTCTGCTGGTTCGCGGCAGGGAGGGCAGGGCCCAGAAGGAGAAGCGCGGCCTCCGGGTCAGGGGGACGCGTCCACATCCCTGCTCTGCGTCGACTCACCTGTTGTGGAAAGTGAACTCAGCATTTTCCATACTTGTTTTTAAAGTCCAAAAAATAGGGATAAAAAAAAGTTCCAGGTTTAAACAAAATAGGCCACTACTCCAGTGCTTGGCACATGGGGCCCTTCCACGAAGTGTGCCACTTATTTTTAGCAACAATAAAAATGGGGAGGCGTGATGCACACTGTCTCCAAACAAACACGGGCAGCAGCACTAACCGAGAGGCCATGGGAGCTTGTGGTCGGCGGCTGCCCGAAGCAGGGCCGGAGTCCCGGAGGTGGCTTGCAAGGGCTTGTCCAGGTGGGGCGTTCCGAGGCCCACCTGGCCCCGCACTCAGGCAGCCTCCCTGGTGGGCAGCCTCAGGTCTGGCTGCACCCCTGCAGGTATCCCCTATTACCTCTGCACACCTATGGGCGGATACCTTCACCCTTCCCTGGGGGTGGGGGGTGGGCGCCCCGGCGCTGTTTTAAACATCCGATAGTGAAAGGGGCTCTGCTTGGGACTGTGGCCCCTGGCCCCAGACGCCCCTGAGAAACCTGGTCCTCATCAGCACCTGCCTCTCGCAGGTTCCAGGCCAGCCCGCCAAGCGCTCTCCCAGGCTGGTCCCCGAATCTCGGCCTCTTTGCCCAGCACCCTTCCTCCCCCCGCCCCTAGGCCACAGGACCCAGGGCAGCTCACCCTTGCCCTGCCCTCACTGTGGCCTGAGTCCTGAGGAGACGTAGGCCCTGGTCCTCCTGCCTGGGTGCTCCCTCGATCTCACGTCCTCTCTGAGTCCCTATCGGCTTTCCCAGCCCTTCTGTCCCCTCAGGCACTTTCATTTCCAGACAATCAGGCCCTTCCTTCTGCACTATTCTGGAGGGTCCTCAGGCCAGGCCCACCACAACCCCCAGGGCCAGCCTGCACAACAGGCGGTCTCCCCACCCTCCACAGTGGGAAGCCCCGAGGGATGGAGAAGAGCTGGTGGGTGGGAGCCGCCTGCCCGGTGCACCCTGGTGTGGCCCCTTCCATGTGCTGCCAGAGGTGTCCAGGGGTGTATCTGCTCTGCCCGTGTGTGCCCCATCCCACGCCAGGCCCCACTGAGGAGGGAGGGCAATGGGCCCGGCGCTCGTCCTGCCCAGGTGACCAGCTCATGACCTGGGCGGCTAAGGAGCAGTGGGCGCTGGGTGAGGATGGGAGACTTTGGGGGAGGTGGGCCTCTGGGGCTCCTGGGCTCTGGGACATTCTGCAGCCTGCCGCCATGCTACACTTATGAAACAGACTCACACCTGAATTATTAAGGATCTGAAGATGGCAACGGCTGAAGATTGAAGCCTGTGGTGGGCTGAACAGCAGCCCCCAAATGTCCAGGACTTGATCCCTGGAGCCTGTGAGTGGCCTTACAAAGAGGGCTCTGCTGACGACAGGGAGATAAGGGGGTTGAGATGGGGGCCGTGGGTATCTGAAAGGACCCTCAATGGGACCCCACATGTCCCTGGCAGAGGGAGGCAAAGGGGGCTTTGCCTGCAGGAGAGGAGGCCACCTGAAGACGGGAGCAGAGGTTGGACAGACTCGGCCCCCGGGATCTAGAGACACGGGGCAGGTTCTCCCAGAGCCGCCGAGGAGCCGGCGTGGCCGACACCACAACACCAGGCCCGTGTACAGCTCTGGGGTCCTCTTCTCCAGAACTGAAAGAAGTGCTTTCTTGTTTTAAGCCACCGAGTTTGGGACAGGTTGTTCCGGCAGCCCCAGGATATGGACGTGCCTAAGCAGGGCCCTCGGAGTCCTTCCAGCCCTGTCTTTCCTTCCGCTTTCCCCTCCGTCCCTCTTTCTATTTTTCCCTTCATTTATCCCTTATCTGAACCCAACTGCAATGTTCTCCTGTGCGTGCCTGTTTTCCTGTCCTCTGCAGCACCTTTCTGCAGCCCAACGGCTGCATACTCCCAGTCAGGGCAGACTGACCGGGTGCAGACCACACACGCTTTCAGGGCGCACGGGAGCTTCTGGCTGCACAGGTGCGCTGGGGCTGGGGGCCTCCCCCTGCCCACTGATCATTCAGAGAGCCAGGCCCCTCCCACCATGAGGCCGGCCCTCCTCGGGGTCCTGGGAATTCTCTGCACTCAGCCAAGGGGAGGAAAGAGATGGGGCTGAACACCCTGGGGAGGCTCCGGGCCAGGCCTGGGACACCTGGGACTGCAAACCTCCGTCCACATTCCCCAGGGCGCTGGGACATGCAGCCCAGCTGGGCCGGGGCAGAGAAGGGGCTGGTGAGCACACCAGGGAGTGACTCAAGCAGCCCACGTGCCTGGGCCTGCCCCTCGGCCTGCCGCCTCCAGCCCCCGGGAGCGCCGCTGTTATTATTACCATGAGAACTTGGAGCTGCCCTTCAGATGAGCACCGTATTGACAAAGGTCCCATTCCAGTATCTGATATATTAATGCAAATAATAGGTTAAACACTGGCGAGGGACCGCAGGCCACAGAGCAGCTTGCTTTGGGATCCCCTTTAAACAGCCTTGTTAATTCCAGCACTTACGAACCCGGGCACTTCGGCGAGTCACTCTGCGATTCTGAGCGCTGATTCCTGTCCGCCAGTGGGCATCGAAGCCTGCGGCCTCTCCAGGGTGGCGATAAGGCGCACGCCACCCCGGATGGACGAGAACCCTAGCTCCCCGAGGTAGTGCTGGCCCACTTCGCACGAGGGCTTGGGGCGCAGGGAAGGCGGGGGCTGGCTCAACCCATGTGGCTAGAGTGGAACAGGCCCCACGGCTGTGGGCCCAGGGCCCAGGTGCCCGGCCAGAGAGTCACCTGCCTGTGAGACTCGGGGCCCCTGCTGGAGCCTCCGTTCTGAGGGCCGTGAGGCCAGGTGCAGAGGAGTCAGCCGCAGTCAGAAATGGATCTGGGGAAGGAGGCAGAATGGTGACCAATTTCCCCCAAAAGTAAATCGCATTAAAAACAAACCGCTGCCCCTAGGAGGGCTCTGTGATAGGGCCAGGAATCACCCTGGAAGCAGCCCTCCAAGCGGAGGACTGAGGCCCGCCTGCTGAGGGGCATGAGGCAGGCAGGGCCCAGCCAGGGAGGGCAGCCGCACCCCAGCTCCTGGCACGGGCCTGGGCGCCGCTGACCCCGGTTGGGGAGGGGCCCTCGCTCCCCAGGGCCAGGGAGCCCCTCTGGGGGCCTGCAGGCCCAGCTCCAGCCCAGCTCTGTCTCCAGGCATCTGTTCTCTCTCATTTCCACCCGGATTGGGCAGGGCGTCACCCTGGTGAGGGAAGCACAGGAAAGCGCGCATCTTGCCATAAGCCCAGGGCGCTTATCACCCGCGTGGTCCCAGCTGGGTCTCAGCTGTGGTGGGGCAGACAGCTCTCCGCTTTTCAGGAGCCCATCGACTGGTGGGGAGCACGGGCAGAAGGCAGAGAACCACGGCGGCCTTGCGTCTGGCAGGAGATGCCAGCCACGGGGCCCAGATCACAGCCTGTAGGAGTGAGACCCGGGAAGCCTGCCTGGAGGAGACAGCAGCTTAGCTGGGAATGAGTGGCTCTAGGGAGGAGGTGAGGAAAGCGTCAAGGCAGGCCCCAGGTGAGCAGAAACCACACAGGGGCCTGTGGGCAGTGCCTGGGCTCCCGAGACCCCTGTCAGGAAGCAGAGGCTTTGGGCAAGCCGATCCCCCAGGGAGGCAGCACCCGAAATAGACCAGGGAGCTGCACCGAGGTGGCCGCCCTCTGTGGCTTGGCCTCTGCACCCTGGGCTCTGGGTGACCTAAACCTAGGGCTCTGGCAACAGGAGTCCCTGGGGGTGGGACCCTCAGTGCCACCTGTGGGCCCTCGCCACCCTGCCCGCAGCCTGGAGGGGTGAAGCCTGGCCTGTCCCCTGAGGCACTGTGCCCTATGGGTCTACACACCCTGCCCCTGCCTGGGAGAGACCCGCTTCTCCCCCATCTCACCATCTGCAGAGCCCCAGGGGTGGGCTGGGCCCTGCTGGGCACCCCAGCGCTGGGCAAAGGGCAGGCTCCACTCAGCCGGCTGTGACCCCCAGCTGGTGGCACACACCGGGTCTCTGGAGGGACCAGGTCACCCTTTTGAGGCCGCATGCTCACAGGCGCCTGGGCCTGGTACCCGCTTGCATGCCCCGGAAGTGGTGGCCACAGCCGGGTCGGGGCCTGTGCAGGGATGTCCACCATGCCCCGGCAGCCCAGTCACACTCGCCGACTGGCACTGTCACTCCCCTGGGTGGAGTCTGGACAGACTTTGTTATTCTCACTTACAGGTGGGGAGACTGAGGCTCAGAGGCCCAGGGGCTTGTCCACGAACACACAGAGGGAGCAGGGGGCCAGGCTGGGGCTTGCGCCTGGCTGCTCCGCACCCCAGTGCTCGGGGTTGGGGCCGGGGCCATGCGGGGGGCCAGGCCTGAGGTCGCCCTGCGTCCGAGGGCAGAGGCAGCAGGGCTCCTGTGTTGCTCCCTGGCAGGTATTTCCAGTGACTGTGTAGGCGGCGCTCAGATGGGCCCCCAAGGCTGGGAGCCCCCGTGAGGTTCCTCCAGGGATGACAGGAAACAGGAACACGGTGTGCGCGCACCGACGATGCCCGTCTCTGCCCACTGCTGTGTGCTCTGCCGGTGCCTGCCCGCCCAGCTGATCGCCTGGGCCTGCCGGCTTGGCCCGGGGTGGCACAGGCTCCTGCCGCACGTCTGGTGGCTGAGGGAAAGGAAGGGCATGGCAGGACACGCCCACCAGTTGTGCAAGGGAGCCAGTCATCGACCCTGGGCACACATGGGGCTGGGTGTGTGAGTGTCTGGGTGCACACGGCTGGGTGTGCATGGGGCAGGCTGGGGGCACACACAGGTGGACACATGCCGGCGCTGCTGCCCTGGTGCTGCTGGTCTGAGGTCCTCCCAGGCTGTGGATCGGGCTGTCCTCTGAACCGTCCCCACGGAGGGAGCCGTTCAGGAAGGCTTCGCCTCGCTGCACGTCTGTCGGTTGTGCTCCACTTTGGAAATACAGGAGACGGAAGCTCTCAATGAGGCCTTGGGAAGTGGGGCTGGAATTCTCCCTAATGGATTTTCCCCTGTGGGACACACTCACCTCCGTGTGCCCTCCAGGCCAGGCTGGACCGCCAGGGGGCAGAGGCTGATGTTGTGACGCCCCAGGAACCCCGATGCCTGGCCGTGTCCAGGGCTGGTCTGGAGGAACAGGGCTGCCGCCCCACTGCCTCCACCCCTGCAGGCCCCCCACCCCGTGGATCAGCCTCACGGGGCGGGTGTCAACTCCCCCGGGGGGGACACCCGGGAGGCGAGGGACACTGTTCTCCTCGGCTGCTTGGGGAAGACGGGTCCCACGTCGGAGCCCAGGTGGGGCAGGACGCCAGGCCCCGGGGCAGCAGGATGGGGCGGCTTACACAGAATTGAGGCCCTTGGGGGGAGCGGGGGGCTGGAGGCAGCAAGTGCTGGGCAGAGTTTGGGGGGAAGATGGCCAGGCTGCAGGTGGTGGATGTGGGGCTGCCGCCAGACAGCAGGCAGAGCAGGGGTGACCTTGGGCAGGTCCCTGGCCCTCCAGGCCTCGCGGAGAACCTCCCTGACCAGGCCCACCTGGGCCACTAGGACACAGACCGCTGCCCTCAGGACACTGCAGCCCTGCCGCCCAGCCTCCTCCCTCCCTCCGAGTTCACAGGCCAGGCTGGCCAGGTGTGGACAGGAGCACCCGACCCCAAAAGGCCACGGGAAATGCGGGGTCTGACCAGGGCTCCCAGCACCTCTGCTGCCGCTGCGAATGCCCCGTCCCTGCAGCTTGGCCGCAGCTCCCATTCCTGGGCTCTCAGAGGGTCCCTGGGCCCATGTCATGGGCAGGCACCTCCTCACCCGGCCTCTTGGGGCTGCTGCCCACCCTGAGCCCCCAGCACAGTCCCTGTGGCGAGACTGCTGCCCAGGTTTGGGAAGAATAAGACGGTGTGGACGGCCGGAGCTCAGCCCTGTGCCTCGTGCCGTTCACGCCGGGCCGGGCCCTCTCCTCCATCCCTGCGCCCCTGTCATGGAGCACCGTCCTCAGCCCATCCTCACCCCCTCTCTCCCGTCCCCTCTGGTTGACTAACTAACTGCTCCCTCCATGTGGAGGGCACGCCCGCGCTCAGAGGTGGTGATGATGCACAGACGTGCAGTGTGAGGACACAGACAGGGACAGCCACCTGGGTGAGGGTCCCCCGAGGAGCTGCAGATGCAGAGGCGGCCTTGCTGGCCCCAGGTCACCAGGCTCTGGACTGGAAGGCATCTTTGAAGGACAAATCCTTGAAGGACATCAGTGTCAGCCCAGGGCAGACCCGGGCCCCACCGATGGTCTGGGGACCCGGGAGCCGTGTTCTGGAATCTTCTGCATGGCTCGGTCCTGCCCATGCCATGCAAGGAGGTGGCCCCTGCCTCCTCCGGGTCGTTTTCTCAGGCTCCTTCCCGGGAGGGGCCTTCTCTCCCAGCCTCGCCCTCCTGGCCCCTCACCTCGCACCGGTAGCTGCTCTGGGAGCTTGTCTTCCCGGAGGCCGCCAGCCCCGAGGACAGGCTGTGCGCTGGGCTCTGCTGAATCCTGCACCTGCCCTGAGCCGCATGTGCCAAGCTCTTGTCAGACCTGTGGCGGGTGAAGGGAGGAGCGTGTGCATGAGGGGGTGATGGCGGGGTGGCGGGTGCTGCCCTCAACACCCCAGCCTAAATCGGGGGGCTTCTGACCTCGCCACACGGGGAGCCTCCTCTGGTTTTTCTCCAGGGCCAAGTGAGACGTGATCTGAGAGTGTCCGTAAGGCCACACACTCCAGAAAGCGTCCCTCTCCTGCGGTCACTTGGGCCTGGAACCGCTGTTCCTGAGACAGTACCTGGGGGGTATCAGCTGAGCGGCAGAGCGGATAGAACTTCCCGCGACCACAGCAGGGAGGGCCGGGGAGGGCCCGGCGTCCGGCCCCCCAGGACAAGGGGCAGCCCCACGCGTGAAGGCCAGCCTGGCCTCCCAGTGCTGAGGGTCCAGGCTCCAGAGGAGGGGGTGTCCCCAGCGCTCCTTCCCCTCGCCCAGCTGGCCCATAGGCCTCCCCTGGCTCAGCTGACCTGAAGAACCACCCTGGGCCAAGCAGGAGGGGCCTGGGGTTAGAGGGAGGGACACGGAGCCACACAGACAGAAGGCCGTGTGACCACAGGGCTGAGACCGGGGTGGTGGGCATGCAGACCGGGTGCTCCAGGCACCCCCTGGCCCCCGGAGGCGGAGGGGGCCTGGAGTGGGTGCTCCCTCAAGGCCTCGGGGGGAGCCAGTCCTGCCCACGCCAGACCTCGGCCTCCGGCCTCCAGAATAAACGCCTGCTCTGAGCAGTGACCTTGGTGGTAAGGGCTTCCGGCAGCCTGGGGAGGCATCTAGGGAGCCCGTCTCCCCAGGCCGCAGGGCTCCCCCTGCAGTGCAGGTCACCAGGCCATGCCGCCGTGTCCCGTGCCTCTGGGGGGGCCATGCATGTGCAGCTCCGTCTCCGCTGCGCTTCCCGTCTGCGGCACGTGCCGGAGGTCAGGTTGGAACTCAGCTCAGATGGAAACCTTGCTCTATTCTCAGACGCGGCTTCCTCAGGGAATCCGGCTCCCTCGTCCTCCGCCTCCCGCCTCCGCCCTGCTTCAAGTAGAACCATCAGCAATCAGAGCGTGAGGCCTTGAGCCCACCTGGGGGGCAAGCCATGGCTCTGTGAAGGCCCCCGAGATGCATGAGCCGCCCAGGAAAGCCACCCGCTGCCTCACGGGCACCACTTCCCCGGCCCAGCCCCTCCTTAATGCCGCCGCTGTCCCCAGAGCAGAGAAACTGGGACGACGATGCTGAGCAGCTGGGAGGTGGCCGCCCAGGCTGCAGGGAAGCAGAGCCACTCCCATGGCCCCTCTGAGTGGCCCGGCTGACGGTGGGCCGGCAACTGGGAGGGAGGGTGCGCTCCAGGCAGCATGACCAGGGCTGGGAGACAGCGGGACCCAGCTGGCCGACTGACCACCAAGGGGCCGGAGTCTCCAGCCTGGGCAGAGGGGCCAGGGCCCGATGGGGAGGCTGAGCTGGTGGGGCAGGCACAGGGGGCTGAGGTCACGTCAGCATCTCCGGGCCAGTGAGAGGGGCGACCCGGATGCCATTTACTGGAGGGCAGCGCTGTTTCAGCCGTGCCCAGCCTCGTGGCCAGATGACTGAAGCTTGTGCCCATCAGCTGGCCTGCCTTTCAGGGGGATGGCGCCACGGGAGTCAGGGCACAGCCCCTACGGCCTGGGCCAGCTGTGCCCTCCGTCCCTGCGGCCCTGCAGTGGTGTGAGGCAGGCACAGCTGGGGACCCTCAGCACGAGTCCAGGACCTCCCAGGGAGGGGGTGGAGCTGGGTCTGAGATCCATGCCCAAACACGCGGCATTTCTGCCCTCCAGAACCTTGCTCACGTCCGGAGACCCTCCCGTGAGCCAGCCCTGGCCTCCTCCAGGCAGTCCTGCATTTGGTTCTACAGCTGCACTGGCTGCCCCTGCTGGTCCGGCCCTGACCAGAGGAAGTGTGGTCTTGTGGCCTCCCCAGGAGGAACGTCTCAGGGCCCTGAGGTTTGCTCAGGAAGGGGTCCTCAGCCCAGGCTCTGCACACCTAGCGGACACCCCCCCCAAGACCAGGCCTGGCTGCCATGTGGAGGTGGAGGGGCTCAGGTAGCAGATGTGGAGGGAGGCCGACTCGGGCAAGGGCCAGTGGGGTGGAGATGAGAGTGGGCCTCCTCTGGGGCTGGGCTCTGGGAAGGGAGCATCCCATGTCCATCCAGAAGGTGGTCTGTCGGCCACCCCCTCCCGCACACTCCAGGGTCTGGGAAGCGTGAGCACAGACTGAGCGGTGCATGGACTCCGCAGACCTGTCCCTTCGCCATTCAGGGATGGCTTCCCAGGGGGCCGCTTGTGCTCAGGAAGCCCCAGCTCAGCGTGAGGCCCTGCTGTCCCCCTAAGATTCTTCACAGTTTATTCTTTGAGCCTGTGGTGTGTAAAGAGGTCCAACGGGTCCATGGAGCCTGCATGAGAGCTGGGGAACGTGTGCGGTGTGCATGCCCACTGCCCCACTGCTTCCTTAGCAGAGGGCCTGTATGACGGCCCTGGAACATGGACGTCAGTGGGCCTTCATGGGCAGGAGCTCAGTGAGACTCAGGGCAAGGGCATCATTAGGGTGTGGAGCGTGGGCATGCAGACAAGCCCCAAAGGCAGTGCTTTCCTTCAAAACCAAACTCGCTTCAAATACAGCAGGAGGGCAGAGTTCTGACAAGCAGGTGGCCCGGGACCCTACTGGGCACTCTCTGACTCGTGAGCTGCACGCATGTCAAGATGGGACACAAAGACGCTGCGTTTCTTGGCCGTGCTGCCCCCATCCAGCAGGAGTGGGACGTGTGTGCCCGTGTGCGCTGTGCGAAAGGGTTGTGCAGTCGCTGAGCTTCTGGGAACGAGCGAGGTGCTCTGACATCTGCATTTCAAACCGCGGGCACGTCGTGCAGATGAACAGCAGAACTCACGCGATTAATGTAAGATTCTAGCTCTTCTTTATCTAGAATGACATGAAATAGCAAATAAAAACAGCATGCAAGTGGAGAGGGCACGGAGGAAAGTAAAAGCTCTCCTTCTCAGTATCTCCAGCGGGGCATCCTTCCTGCTTCCGAGTAGGGGCCCCACATCCTCACTCGGCACGCGGCCCTGCACGGTTTCCCTCCCCGGCCACGCTTCCCACCCCTGGTGCGTGGGCTTGGGGCTGAGGCACAGATTGGACGGATGCGCTAGTGGACGTGAGGTGACCTACAGCACAGCCTTCAAGTGGAGTTTCTAGTAGGTGAGTCGGAAGAGCCTTGGAGGGGACAGAGGACTTGCCCGGGAGCCCAAGGGGGAGGTGAGCTGGGGGCAGCCGAGGGGGGCCTGACGCCTCGCCCCGCACCCTCCAGCCAGAGGCTCCCGTGCCAGGGAAAGGGACTGAGGTCGCTCATCTTGTCCTTGTGGTTCCATCCCTGGGCTTCCCCACTGCCGGGAGCAGGGCTGGAGACGCGCGGACCAGGGAGACGCCGGGAGATGTCCTAAGCGAGCAGAGGCCCCAGACTTGGGCAGTGAGGATGGAGGCGAGCTTGTCAAAAGCTCCCCTGAGTGACCTTGAGAAACGCTCCGTATCCACGCTGTCACCCAGAGAGGGGCCACTAGGTCGCCTTAACCCTTTATACTGAAGAAGGCCTTCTGCCCCTCTTGTGGGTAAACGGAGCGAGAAATGTGGGTTGGCAGCCGCTCGGGCAGGCCCGGCCCGGGGCGGGAAAGCGCCAGAGTTCAGGCAACGCCGATGCCCGTTCCGCCTGGAGGGGGACAGCGGGCAGAAACGAGGGGCGTCGCCGGGCCTGCGGAGCCTCACCCAGAAGTTGGCGCTGCGGAGTGACCGCTGCCATGGTCCGGGCCGTGGGGGGTCCCGCTTCCGAGCGCAGGAACTGAGAGTCAGGGTTTCGGCACGTGACCTTGTGCCTGCCGTTCAGTTAATGAGGAATCACTCTCTGATCCTAAGAGGACATTTCCCTGAAGGGAAACTCACGTGTCTTGGTGAAATGAAGACGACTTTGATAAGGACACATAGCAAATGCTTAATCGACTTTTAAGCTTTCATGACTTCAGTGGGTGTGACTGTCTGGGCTTGACCTGCAAGACGCGTGACCGGCTGAGGTGCCGCGGCTGAGACGCTGATGCCTGGCGCCTCCCCAGCTCGAGATCATGCCTGCGAGCTCAGGACGGATTCCCACCCAGGGCCTTGTAACTTGAGGGCCAGGAGCCCGGGGCCGGCTGCCCTTCGTGCCTCAAGGGGATGCCCGCTTGAGCCCTGCAGGGAGCAGTGGGCCCGAGCCTCGGCGGGTGCGGGGGCCCCACTTTGTCCGACATGCCTCGCCCAGCCCATCAGCCGGCCTCCTGCAATGGCGCAGGGCTGCCTCTTGGAATCTGTCGCAGCCTCCCAGACGTCACAGCATTCTACGTCTGTAAGAGCAACACCCCCACCCCTGCACACAGGTAGCTGAGGGGAGTGGCCCCCAGATGGAGGCCTCACAGCAGGCACCCCAAGGTGGAGGGACAGCAGGGGTGCTCTGTCGGAGTTTGGGGCTTCCCGGGAGATCTTGTAGGGCCAGTACCTCCAGAGCAGAGACTGGGGGTGTGCAGAGTGGTCTGCAGAGACGCCTCAACCGGGACCCCAGGCAAATCCTGGGGCTGCAGATCTTTGCTGAGGAGCCGACCACTGCCAGCCTGCACCCCTGCCCTGAGCCAGCCCCTGGGGGGCGCACTGTGAAGAGGGGGCGAGAGCCGACTCCTCCCATCCAGGAAGCTGCATCCCCTCGCCTCATTGCTGGGACAATCGCAAAGAGATTTGTCCTCCCTAAAGGGACCTGTCTGGACATTTGTCACTGTGGCCATCAAAAGGCGACTTCAAATCTGAAAGTGAAATCACAGCCATTTGTCTCCGTGGCCATTGCCAGCACATCAGAGCCGCACTTACAGGACTGTTTTAGGAAACGGCTCCTTGGAAAAATAGTTTCTGCTCAGCTGAAAGTTTTGTTGCTGGGAAACAGTACCTGAGCGTGAAATACAGATCCAGGGCACCCCCGTGTGAAGCCTGACCTGTTCCCAGCACAGCTCACAGGGACGTCCTGTAACGTGTCTTCCCGTGAAGTTTCTAGAGCTCGTTCTCCTGGCAACATTGCTAACTCAGCATTGTGCCAGCCGCTCACCCTGGCACCCATCACCTGGATGTTCGCTGGAAGATGGTATTCTGCACGGGAGTGGGTGCAACAGGAACCCCCCGAGGCGTGTCCGCTGGAAACTGGGCCAGTGGTCAAGCTTGGAAGTAGGGTCTTTCGAGGCGTGATTACTTCAGGATCTTGAGGCGAGTTCATCCCAGATGACCCAGGTGGGTCCTGAATGCCAGGGCGGGTGTCCTTGTAAGAAGAGGCCGAGAAGACACGGGCATACAGGGGGGCCACGTGGAGACAGAGGCAGGGGTCGGGGAAATTCGGCCATGAGCCAAGGAGCACCTCTAGCCCCCGAAGCTGAGAGAGACCCCGCCTCCCACCATGAGCCCCCCTCACCCGTGTGACCACAGAGTGAGACACATGCAGTTTGGGACTCGGAGACGAACCTGGAGTGGCCAGTTGAATAAAATATCAGCCAACTTGCCCAAAATAAATGCAGGCCAAGGGCCTGGAGGGCACGGCCCAGGGCTGCAGAACTTTCCCCTCAAGGGAGGCAGTGGGGCCTCCCTCAGACGGCCACCCCAAGGTCAGGGGCCATGCCTGGCCCAGGCCACTCAGGCCCGGCCCCTCGGCAATCTCGCCCCACCACTCAGGGAGCAGGAGGGCCTCTTGCTGTGCTGGGAGCAGAGCTGCGCCGCTTCGGGAAGGGGACGCAGCTCCCCCTCGCAGGGCGCTCACCAGCCTGGCAGCAACAGGTGTGCATTGAATGGAGTCTCTGCCCCGTGTGAGTGCAGCTGGGACACTATGCTTGTCTGCGTCATCTGTGCGATGGGCACAGCACATCATGTGGCATCTGCTCCAACCTGGCCTAGCTGGGGCTGCTTAGACCAGGCGTCGCCGGTGCTGTGGCGAGATCTGTCCTCAGAGCCTGGAGGCTGGGCGCCAGCAGGGCGGACCTTCCTGGCTGCACGTGCTCACCTCAGCATCTTCACAAGGCAGAGAGCGCAGCCAGGCCTGTGGTGTCCCTGCTGCAAGACCCCTAGTCCCGCTCTGGCAGACCCCCCCCAGGCCCTCCTCAGCACCTGAAGGCCCCTCTCCTGACACCATCATACGGGGTCAGGGTTTCAACAGCCGCGGGAACAGCCAGCCAGTCCAGATGAGTGTGGGAAAGGCGCAGGCTCTGCGAGCAGGGCCTTGGGCACAGGTGACAGCCAGCTCGCCGCATCCTGTGTGAACCCCACCGCCCCACAGTAGATGACGGGGGCCCCACTGGTGAGCCTGCAGCCGTCCGTGTCCATGCACCTCATACTCTCGGGAGCAGCTTGGGTCCCAATCTCGTGCCATGGACGCGAGGGCCCTAGAAGGGATCTGGGCCACTGCCCACCTGTTGCAGACCAGGAAACGAGGGCCAGGCAGCCAGCACCTGGGCAGAGCGTCCACCCCCAGGCCTGGATATATCAGCTCCTCCCCGGAGGCAGCAGAGGGCGGGAGGCTGACCTCAGCCTCAGTCCCAGGGTTTAGTGTGATTTCCTCGATTATCTTTACAATTTCACAGCATATGTGAGATTTCCTAACCGGTGAGCTCCTGAGAAGAGCATTTGGCTGGCTACGATAAGAGATCATTTTGGATAAAAACTGGCTGCATTGGATTGACAAGCTGCAAAGCGAATTAACATTTTCCTACGGGGTCTGAACCTGGCAGGTGAAGAGCATCCCCTGCAGGCGGAAGGGGCTCACTCAGGTCGTCTTTGGGGCTGTGAGAGGCCCGTCCCGACGGAAAGGGTGCCGTGCTGCCAACCAGGCGTGCAGCTGCCCGGAGCTCTGCTGAATTACCTCCTCCCCGGCCGGCGTCTCCGTGATCAGGCAGACAAGGCGCTGACCAAGCCCAGGGCACTCCGGCAGGGGCTCAGCCCAGTCTCTGAACCGCTCAGGAGGAAGGAGCTGGCCACAGTGGACAGGGCACGGGCCACAGTGGGCAGGGCACGGGCCACAGTGGGCAGGGCACGGGCCACAGAAAAGAGGCTCCAGCCCCCTCTGCCACCTCGTTGCTGAAGGAGACTTGGTAAGACTCTTGCTCCCGAACCACAGGGTGGTTTCTGTCACTTTCGTGGAGATAGGACACCTCAGCTGGGAGCCTTCCGGGGGCCACACTGCCCTCATCTCATTCTGTCTACACAGATGTGGCTCAGAAGGAGGGCCTCCGGTGTGTGCACCGGAGCACCATGGCCTCCATGAGGCCCTGGAACCCCTCTGGGCCGGGGTCTGCCTCCCTCCCCCGTGCCAGCCTGGACTCTGTGCACGGCCGCTGTCCTCACCCCCCGGCCGGGCCCTGGCTGGGGCAGCAGAGAAGAACATGCTGTTTTGATGCACAAGGCCTGCTCTTTGGTACTTGCAAAGTGGAAAAATAAGATCCACTTGAGACTCTGCCCTGCGGCCTCTGGGAAGCCACAGCTCCATATTTCCTTAATGATATCCGTGACCTCGAGACCCCACCGAGCCAGTCTGCGAGCGGATGAATGAGAGGGAGTCTCCCCCAGCGTTCTCTTGCTGCCCAGGTGGGGTTTGGCGTTTCCTCGGTCACAGCCCAGACGATCCAGGGCTTCACCACTGCCCCCACAGGCTGTGTCTGTCCTCTTGTTTTCTTGGGTTCTTGGGTTAGGGTTTCTGATGATCAGAAGGCTTTGAAACAAAGCTTGAATGATGTTCCGATTTAGTCCTGCAGCAACCGGAGCGACTCAGGCCCCAGGCGGGTCTCCTGGGACCACTGAAAACGAGCATGTGTGGGGAACCTTCAAACACTTCCTCATAAAGACACGTGGCCATGGCAGCAAGGAGGTGACCTGGCTGCATAAATGCAGTCACACTCGCCCACTCACACGTCTGTGGAGGACAACACACATTTCCAAGTCACACTAGGGGTTTCTTCTGCTCCGTCGCTTTGGGTTTTGAACAGAGTACATTGCAAATGTGACGTTAAAATTTACACAAATGAACCAAGCCAGGCAGCCTCCCCTGCCCTCAGCCTGGAAACCATAATCAGAGCATGTGGGCAATGCGAGCGATCATCTTGGTGGAAGCTTCTGGGCAGAGGGCCCCATTGTCAGCACAGGGACTCACGGGTGGGGAGGGACACACACCTGTCCCGTCCGTGCCAAGCAACGTCACTTCTGGTAGGATGTCTGGGCACGTTGGCCACAGCATACAAGATGGGGCAAGTCCTTGATCATGGCACTGGGTGACTTTTTGATGCTTCTCACGCTGGTGACACTACAGAGAGGCCGAGCCTCTCTGGACACCACAGAAGGAGATGCACAGATGAGGCTCTGATCTCCCTGTGGGCCTCCCCAGGGACAGCTGGCACGGTGGCCTCAACCTCGGGGGCTCTGTCACCTGCCCACGAGGCCCCTCCGTGGCTGCAGGCTTGTGAAAGCTGGTTCACACCTAACCTCCCCACGGTGCCTCCCGGACTGAGTCCCGCCTGCATTCCGGGGCTCCGTCTGGCTGCACCCCACCTTTCTGGGCCCTGGCTGCAGGATGTAAAGGGGCAGACAAACCCCCATGCAGGTTGGGGGATGGAAGGGAGGCATCCACTGTTAGGTGCTCTGCAGAGGACAGGGTTTCCTGATATCCTGCATCGGACCTGTGGGTCCCAGACGCCTGAGGGCCCTTCCCGGCCACACACCCAGGGCTGGGCAGGAGGGAGACCATCCCCTGGTGGACACAAAGCTTGTCCACGGAAGGCCTTGGGCTGGAAGACCTTCCCCCTGGCAGGAGGCCAGGAGTGGTTTTGGTTTTGGGTTTGGGTTTGGGGTCATACTGTGTCCCCAATGATTTGAATTGTACCCATCTGGGAACTTCTGTTGTTCTGACTTCATCATGAAAGTCTTAAAGGCCTATGTGAGACGGTAACCCACATCTGCTGGTGGGCCCCCATCCAAGGGAATTTCTCCATCAAACGTTGCTTGGTCTCGTCTTGAGCTTGAGGGGTTCCCACACCCAGACCCCAGGGATTCCCAGAACTAGGAGACTCGCCCTGGAGAGCAGCTCAACATCTTCCCAATCCCTCAACCAGATCCCTCCTGGACCCTGTCCAACACTGTCCAGTCATCCTGGGCCCCACCAGCCTTCAGACGCTGGCTCGGCTACGATGACGTCACCTCTCAGCGTAGCCGGTGAGCCTCGTCGTCGCCTTCTCAGAGCCCAGAAGTACAGCCCCTCCCTGGTCCTCCCCATATCCTGTGCATTCCATCCCTCAAAGACTGAGACCTGATTGCAGGTGCCATGAGGGTCCTCTGAGACCCCCCAGCCCTGGCAGAGGCAGACACAGATCAGGCACTTGATCGGCTGAATCTGGGTCAGCACTGACACATTCTGTCATCTTGTAGGATGATACTGGGGTCCGTACCTCATATACTCCACCAGAAAGAAGAATTACTAAGTGCAGAAAGACTTGCACCCCCACCACCACCATCAGGGGCTGGCCTGAGCACTGGGAGACCCCAAAGAAGACCCAACCCTGGGAAGCAGGCTGGGTGCAGGCAGGCGGCCTCCCCCTGCTCCTGGGGAGCCGCAGCCCGGCCCGCCCTGCTGTCCACCTGCTGCTGCTTCGCGCTCCCTCAGAGCACCTCACGGCTTTATTATTGTTTTGTGACACTTGCTGTAAGGTGACAGATTGGTTCTGCTCATTATGCACCTCCTCGGGGCTTTGTTGCTGCACGGAAATGCCCTCCGCAGCCTCGGGAGGGACAGCGCTCTCGGCACGCCCGCTAGCATGTCCGAGTCCGCCTCCCCTAATGAGGGGCCTGCACATGTGAGACACGAGTTTTCACCTTTTGGCGTTAAACGCATGGTGATCCACAGCTGATCTGCACTGCCAATCACACAGGTTAGCCGCAGGAGATGTTCTCGCCCTACTAAGGCTTTCGCAGTGCTTGACTTCCAAAGAGACAAGGGCTCCCCATCTGGGGCAGGTGTCTGAGCATTGGGCGTTCGCCTCACGAGTAGTCGGAGAGCTCAGGGGCACCCCTCTGCAGCTGCCATGGGCAGCTAGCCTGATCCAGGCTGCTTCACCCACGATGTGAGAAAGATTAGGGTTCTTAGCTGGTTTCTGTTCTTTGCAGTAAAACCCCAGCACACGGGACAGGCTTCTCTAGACAGACGGAGTCTCCCCTGGGAAGAGGTGGGAGCCGAGGTCGTGTCTCGGTCACAGCATCTTAGAGGAAGGTCCAAAGCACAGGCTTTCATAGATAGTCTCCAGGGACGGCAGTTGCTACCAGTCTCTTTGGAAATGAACACTTGTTTTCCTGAGAATTGTAAGAAAACAAGTCAAAAACATCAGTAGATTAATTTAACATATAGAAGCATAGAAAAGACAGTGAAACGCGTGGATGTTGGTACAATGAAGTGCAGGCCGACTGACTCCAACGAGCCGAGGCGACAAGAACTCCGGGAGGAAGGGCAGACGTCACGGCCAGCCCTCAGCACAGCCGTTCCTAGTTCTGACAAGAGAAATATGCTTTTTTCATGGGATATTGTGTTTTCGGTGAGTCTGGTAATGAAATTTTGAGAAACCCAGTGATGTTGATCCAAATTTTAGCTAGGAAGCCTATTATTAAAATTGATAACACCAGCCTAATGCATTCTAAGTTATGGGTACAGTAGATGATAAATCTTGAACATTTGCATTGTATAAAAATGTTTAGTAGATGGTTTTGTAGTCAGGAAGATTAGCTGACTTTTTGATTGGCTGCTACAGTGCAGAAGAATAAAGATAAATGTGGATAATGCATATGTACCTCAAGGGAAGTGTTTGAAATGATAAATGGCCTTCTTGTACCATTCACAAGCATTTACTTCTAATCATTTAGTACCATTTACTCTTTGGAATCTGAAGTGCCTGAAGAAGCCCAGGGAGCTGCCGAGGCATGGAGCACGGACACCCGTGTCCTGTCTGTCTTCTCCAGCCACAGGAGATGCACGGGGTGTGCAAGTTGACCGCTGGAGGGACAGTTTCCATCCGGGTGATTTTTCACCATCCACACTTGGAAGGTCGGGCTCCTGGGCCCACTCACCGGCCCGGTCACAAGCTCCCCGTGGAGCCTGGGTGCCTGGGTCCCTTCCCCAGGCCCGTTTGTGCACCTCACACTCCTACACGCGTGTGTCCCTTTCCCTGGAAGGAAAGCCCTGAGGTTCCAGCCTCGTCGGTTGTTCTCCTTTCTCACTGAATGGACGTCGCTGTTTCCCCAGCGACTGTCATCGGGCCGTAAATGTGGGTAACATCGCATGCAACGACTGAAGTCTGGAAACCAGAGGCGAAACACCAGTGGAGCTCCCAGTGCTCGGATGACAGGGAGGCAGGGATGGGTACCGGGTACCCACCCGCGTCCCATGCCATCACCCCGCCCACCCCACCCGGGCATGGCCCTGGTGCAGAGCAGCCCCGGACACCACCGTGCTCCTCTGGGGCCTGCTCAGGAGAGGCCGTCAGAGGGGCTTGTCCACCCTTTCATTCCCAAGCCAAACTGAGGATGTCGATGCCGCCTGATCCCCCCAGAAGGGGCACCTCAGCCGAGGGCAGGGATGCTACCCCAGCTCCCTGCATGCGTGTGCACGTGTTCTCCTGTGCAATCAGAGCCAAACCTGAAACCACACCAATAAAAGAGAATAGCAGAAAGCAGAAGCCCCGCTGCCTCACAGGGACCAGGCTGACTCCACCAGGCACAATGACCGCAGCCAGCGAGGCCCAGCGGCGACCAGCACGGCTGCCCAGGTGAAACCGGCCACGCCCTGCACGCCTCCCCCGCGAGCCCGCCGTCCGCGCCGTCTGCCCCACGGTGCTGTCTCCTCGTTTCCTTTGTTTGTAAGAACTACATGCGGGGTGCTCGCGGGCAGCAGGTTTCCTCTCTCCCTCCGTCCCCCACCGGAGTGTGAGTTCCTGGGGGTGGGCACGCGGCTCAGGTCTGGGCTGAGGGCTTGGGGTGATCGCTAACGGGGTCAGGATTTCTTCTGGGTGATGAACACTCTGGAATTACATAGTGGCAGCAAAAGCCCGACCTTGGGAACATACTGAAAACCACTGAGCTATGCCTTTCAATGGTGCATGTTAAGGGGTGTGTGTGATATCGACATTTTCATATACATAATATCTCAAAAAAATGTGCAGGTTTCTGGTCCAAACGAACTTGCCCAGCCCCTTTCTTCCCTGCTCTTTTCTGCCAGGCACACCGTAGGGTCTGAATAGGAGGATCCTGGAGGACATCAGGACGCAGGCCAGCTGCCATGGCACCAGGGACGGAGGGCAGGAGGGCATCAGGCTGCCTCCCGCCCTCGGGCAAGAGAAGAAGGAAACAAGGCCCAGAGACCCAACCCTCAGGCAGCCACAGAAGCTGGCCCCGAGGCCAGTGGCCCCTCCTCTGACGTCCGGCAGCCAGACAGCCCAGGAGGGGTCCCTGTGGCCCCTGCCACATGATCCGTCATGGGGTGCTCCTTTCTCTGCTGGGTCTGAGACCCCCTTTCATGCCAAGAGACACAGGCTGGCAAAGCAGGCAGGGGTCCCCACTGAGCAAAAGGCCCCGTCTGGGGAGCCCTGAGTCCCCCTGCCCTGCAGCTGGGGCAGCAGGGGCACAGGTGGGGGCCTCTTGCCTCTTGCCCCTTGTCCCCACCGTGACACACCAGGCCCGGCCACTCCTCTCTCAGGCAGCGCCCTCAGGCACCAGGGCAGGGACATGCTGGCAGCAAGTAAACCAAGAAGGCGAAAACACCACAGCACAGGTGTGAGAACTCAACTGCCGCGGGACCCACAGCCCCAAGGCCGCCTAGGAGCCACGCCCAGGCATGAATGGGCGATGCCTGCCTCAGACAAAGGTCTCAGCGGGACCCGGGGCCCCCCAGCATCCTGGAAAATGCCCAGGATGCAATGGGAATCACCCACCATCCAAGAACCAGGAAAATCACAACGTGAGTGAGACAAGACCATCGCTGACACGGACACCCAGGTGAACTGGATGCTGCAATTATCTGACAAATGATTGTAAAAATGCTTTGACAATCTGTACAGATGCTCTTGCAACAAATAAAAGAATAGACAATCTTAGCAACAGTATAGATGTTATAAAAGAAGAGCCAAAGGGAAATTATAGAACTGAAAATACAAACACTTACTGAATGGGCTCAACAGCAGTGATAACAGAGAAGAATCGGTGAACTTGAGGACAGAACAAGAGAATTCATCCAGTCTGAACAAGACAGAGAGACTGACAGAAAGCCGAGGACAGTGCCTCCGGGATCTATGGGAAAATAAAAAGATTCGGCATGTTAGCACCACGGTCCCTGAGTAAAGGAAGGAGAGAGTGAGGCTGAAGAGTATTTGGGGAAATAATGGTCGAAAGCTTCCTGAATGTGCTAAAAGACACAAACGTAGATTCAAGAGGGCCGTGCAAAGCACAGATTAAACCAAGTCCACACCCAGGTATATCATAATTACAATCCTGAAAACTAAAGAAAGAGCAACGCGCCTTGGAATCAGCCAGAGAAGTGCCGTCTGCCGTGCAGAACAGCGACCTGAGGCCAGAGGAAGTGCACGCATTTCAGTTGTTTGCTGTGAGTTCTGAATCTGGCAGAACCATCCTTCAGGAATAAAGGAGAAATGAAAGCATTCTCAGGTGAAGAAAAACTAGAAGGATTTGTTGCTCCTAGACTTATACCCTTGAAGATTGGCCGAGTTCTTCAGTCAGGCAGGAAACAGAAAATGAAGGCATCTTGGAGCATCAGGAAGAAATAAAGAACTCAGGAAGGGGCAGAAACATGGGCATGTACAGCAGAATTTTATAAACCGTGGCTGATGATTAAAACAAAAATGATAACACCATTTAATAGCGAAGGCAATGCTATTTAAAAGTGAGCAGGATAAGAAGACCTACATGGCAGGAGATGCCAGCCTCACTTGAAGTGGAAATTGCTGGTGCCAGTAGATTTAGAAGTCACATATGTGTACTGAAACATGCAGATAAATGACTCTGAAACTATAAAAAAGCTTCATTAAAACCACTATAAATTAATCAAGACATCATAAGATCAAGTAACTCAGAGGAAGGCAAATAAAGAGAAAGAGAAGAATGAGATGAAAAGAAACCAGTAGAAAGTAACAAAATAACAAATAGGAAATAACAAAAATAACTTATGTGCCAACCTATCACTAATCATCTTAAATATAAATGATTTATGCATCAAAAAGGAGATTTGCAGAAAGGATAGACAAGACAAACCCAAACACACAATCCACCTATATTCTGCTTCTTAGAAATTCATTCCACTCAATGGTAAGTCAGAAGGAAAAAGATGGTCCTATGCACCATGCAGACATCAATAAGTTTAAAAAAGCAGCAGCTCTATTAATGTCTGACAAAACGACTTCGAAACTAAGAAAATTACTACAGACAAAGAGACATTACATAACGATAAAAGGATCAGTCTACCAGGAAGACATGACAATCCCTAATGTACGCGCACCAAATAATAAAGCTTCAAAATACATGAAACAAAAATTGCTAGTGGCGTGGTTGCTGGGGGGAGGATGGACGGGGAGTTCATGTTTAGTGGGGACAGAGTCTCAGTTTTACAAGGTGAAGGGAGCTGTGGAGATGGGTAGTGGTGACGGCTGCACACCATGAGTGCATTTAACACCACTGTGCACTATGAAACGTGCACTTGGAAATGACTAAGATGGTAAAATTTATCTTATGTGTGTTTTACTACAATAAAAAATTGGGAGAAAAAAACTGGTGGACAAAGTATGAATCCATAAGTATATTTGGAGACTTCAACGTGGGCCTCTTGGCAACTGACAGACTATGAGACAGAAAATCAGTAAGGATACAGGAGATCTGAAATACACAATCAGAATCAAGGTCTAACTGACATACACGGAACACTACAGAATATACATTGTCTTTCAAGGGTTCAAGGAACTTTCATCAAGACAGATCATATCCTGGGATATAAAACAAACTTCAACAAATTTAGAAGTATCAACATCATACGGAGTGTGCTCTTTGACCATAAAGGAATCGAACTACAAATCAATAACAAAAACATATCTGAATACATGAAAATAAACAACATACTTCTAAATAATCTATCTGTTAAAGAAGTTTCGAAGGAAGTAAAAAACAAGAACACAACATATCAACTTTTGTGATTGCAGTTAAATTAGTGCTGAGAATGAAATTTATAATACTAATGCTTACATAAGGAATGGCAAAAGGTCTCAAATCAATCACATAAGTAACCTCAAGGATCTAGAAAATTGAGCAAAATAAACCCAAAAAAGGAGAAGGAAAGAAATAATTAAGATAAGAGCAAAAACAATTAACATTGAAAATAGGAAAACAATAGAGAAAATCAATTAAACAAAAATAATCATGAAGGGGTACTAACACACAACTTTACTTTCATGTATTTTGCAATTTAGAAGATTAATTCCTTGAAAATGCAAACCACCAAAACTCAACCAGGAGGAAATAAATAACCTAAATAGTTCTATAACCATTGAAAAAATTGAGGTTGTAATTGAAAAGCTCCTGAAAAAGAAATCTCTGAGCCCAGACAGTTTCACTGGACAATTTCATCAAATACTTAAAGAAGAACTAATACCATTTTACACAATATTTTCCAGGAAATAGAGAAGGGAGTATGTCCTAACACATACTATGAGGCCAGTATTGCCTTAGTATCAAAACCAGACCAGGGAAGTACAAATAAAAAAAACCCACAGGCCAATATTTCTCATGCTCTTAAGTGTAAAAAAAGTCAACTAAATATTAGCAAACTGAATTACTCAATGTCTAAAAAATAATTATTCATCACAACCAAGTTGTATTTATTCCAGGTATGCAACATCCAAAAACCAATCAAAGTAATCCATCATATCAACAAGCTGAAGAAGAACAAATCATGTGATTACATCAACTGATGCATAAAAAGCATTTGACAAAACACAATGCCTGCTCATGAGGAAAACTCTCAGCAAGTTAAGGAGAGGGATTAGCTCTTGAGAACGAGCACGTACTAAAGGCCTGCTGCTGGCACTACATTTAATGGTGAAATACTGAATGCGTTTCCTTTGCAATTGAAAGCAAATCCAAGATGTCTGCTCTCCCTACTCTTACTTGATATAAACATAATACCTGATGTTCTAGCCACTGAAATAAGAAAAGAAAAGAAAAGGAGCTTACAGGTTGAAAAGGAAGAATTAAAAATATTTCTACCTGCAGATGACATGATTGTCTTTAAATAGAAAAATCCCAAGAAATCAACCAATAAATTCCTAGAATTAATGAGTCCAGTAAAATTATAGAATATAAGATCAACACACAAAAATCATTTGAAAATTCACATACCAACAGGGCATGAGGAAATTTGAATTAAAAACACAATACTATTTACAATCACTTCAAATAAAATGAAATCTTTCGTTTTAATAGACACTAAACAAAACATATACAGGATCAGTATGCTAAAAGATTTTAAATGCTGATGAAAGTATTCAAAGACCTAAATAAATGGAGAGACATAGCTTGATCATGGATTGGAAGACTTAACATAATCAACAGGTCAGTTCCTCTCTCCCTGACTGATCTGCTGGTTTAATGATCTTTAATTCCTATCAAAATCCCAGTCAGACTTCTTATAAACATGGACATAGTTATCCTTAAATTTATGTGGAAAAACACAGGTTTTAGAATAGCTAAAATAATCTTGACAAAGAATAATAAAGTGGAAGGAATCATTCTACCATCATTATGGCTAACAGTATAGACCTGGTAAACAAAAGGAGGTCGTACGGGCTACGGGGTAGACCCACAGATCAGTAGAGCGCAGTGGGGGGCGCAGAAGGAGGCCCACGTACATGCGCTCAACTGGTTTTGAACAAGATTATAAAAGCAATTCAAGAGAGGACCGATAGGCTTCTCAACAAACGGTCCTGGGGCAAGCGGACACCCATAGGCACAAATAATGAACCTCTACCTAAACTTCCCATTTACAAAAACTTAACTTGAAATATATCATTGACTTAAATGTAAAGTGTAATTATTTAGGAAAACCACATGGGAAACCTTCAGGATCTGTGACTATGTGAAAAGTTCTCAGGCTTGACAGCAAAAGCGCTGTCCAGAAAGGAAAAATGGATAAACTGAATCTCATCAAAATTAAACATTTCCCTCTGTAAAAATCCACATGAAGAGGATGTAAAGACAAGCTACAAACCGTAAGCTACTTGGAAAAAAATACCTGTGAACCACGTGACAAAGGGCTAGTACCCAGGCTACATGAAGACCTCTCAAAATTTAACATAAGAAACAAACAATCCAATTAGGAAATGGACACAAGAGATGGACACAAGTTTCACTGAAGAGCACGGACAGGTGGCTGATACGCACATGAAATGATGCTCAAAGCCACTAGCCATCAGGCAAACACAAAGTAAAGCCACAATGCGAACCACGACACACCTACTGGAGTGGCTAGAATAAAAAGTGGTGACACCAAACGCTGACGAGGGTGCAGACAGAGAAGATCGCTCACAGGTCTTGCTGGTGTGGCAGTTTCTTCAAAAACTATGTATGCGATTACCACACAACCCCATGATCATGCTCTTGGGCTGTTATCCTGGAGAAATGGAAACTTAATTCACACGAAACACACACCACCATCCAGAGCAGCTGTGTTTATAACAGCCAAAAAGTGGATACAACCCAGATGTCTGTCCTCCAACGGCTCGTGGTAGGCAGGCTGTGGTGCAGCCACGCCATGGAGAGCTACTCGGTGGTGGAAAGGCGTGAGCGATTAATACCCCCAACAACCTGGGTGGACCTCCAGGGAATGGTGCTGAGCAAAAGAGTCCAATCAGAAAGATTGTGACGTACTCTGTGATTCTCCTTATTGAGTATTTGTGAACGGAAAAACTTTAGGAATGGAGCACAGACTGGTGGCTGCGAGGGGGTAGGGCAGGGAGGGGCAGGGGGCTCTGACGGCAGCAGAGGGGGTCTTGTGACAGAGCTGCTCATGTCCTGGCTGTGGTGGTGAACACACAGGACTACCCAGGTGATAAGCTTGTAAAGAACACACACACACACACACACACACACACAAATATTAGAAAAACTGGGGCAGTAAATAAGATTGCTGCAGTATATTGATATCAATGTTCTACTATGGTTTTGCAAAATGGTGCTATGGGGCTGAGGGTGCCTGGGCTGTGGCTGGTGCAGGAGCGCAGCAGGAAAAGCGAGTGCAATCCCCCACGAGACATGCTTCCTGTGAGAGGCGCCCTCCCCTCAGTGCTTAGAAGGCATTGACAGGGGAGCTCCTTTTGAGAACTCTTTGTCTTCCTGATATTTTGACCTAGACACAAAGGCCAGCAGTCAGGCTTCCGAGCGACGGCGGTGGTGCTGCTGAGCCCAGACGTGCAGGGACTCTCCCCACTCACGGTCTCAGCAGAGCCGGGCCCGGCTTTAGGGCCCCGATGCGCTGGGCTGCGTTTGCCCTGGAGACATCTGAGGTAAAGGTGGCCAGGGCAGAGGCCCAGCGTGGAAGTGGGGTGGCTGGTGACCACAGGGAGATCTTTACAAAGATTTTAAAGGGAATAATCTTGTTTAAGTATTGGTTCCATTAAAAGCCTCATGCATCACTTTTGAACGCCAGCCCTGACCGTGGTCCCCATCGGGTGGCCCCAAACAGCAGTGGCCTCCTCCCTCAGGCTGCCTGTGTGGTAACGCCCAGGACAAGCCTGCCACCTGCAGACGCCTTCTCGGCCAAGGGCAGGTGGGCCTGGGGTCCTGAGCCACGTGGCACTGAGGCTGTGCACATGCACAGGCCTGGGTGTGGGCCTGCCAACCACCGCACAGCCCAGGGGGTCACTGTCTCCTGAGTGTCTTTTGGGGGCCTTGAAGAGTAAGGGTGGAGAAGAGGAGGACCCCATAATTCAGAGGGTCAGAACTGCTCACGACTGCTTGGGCACGGAAGGGACCTGGTCATCGCCTGGTGTCACTCCATCTCTGGAGACACCTGGGGCTCTGTCCCGTGTCCCCACCTGGTTCCTGGCCTGGGTGCCAGTCTGTTGAGATGCCCATTCAAGAACGGGAGGAGAAGCAGGGCAGTGTGAGCATCCGGGCTTCCCGCCTGAGCTCGGTCGGCCTCCTGCTTCCACGGGGGCCCCTCCAGGCTGAGGCCACTGGCAGCAGCTCCCCAGCTGCCGGGAGACCACCAGCACCCCTCAGGAAGGCCCACGGGGGGGCTTCACTTCCTTCTCAGCTGGGCCAGGGCAGAAGCCCAGCATGGAAATGTGGTGACTGGTGACCACAGGGACCGGGGTCAGATCAGTGGGTGGGAGGGGGCCCCCCAGAGCAGCCGGCAGTGTCCAGCACAGCAAGCGTCCTCTCTGCCGTCCTTCCACAGCTGGGGGGCGGGTGCACACAGAGCCAGGTGCTCCCTCTCCAACCCAGGTCTGTCGTCATGAAGACGAGAAGCCATGGCACGGAGCTGTCCAGCGGCCACCCTGCACCCTCCACTGTCCAGAGCCATCGGGACAAAGGACAGGAGGCACATAGGCTGCGGGCCAAGCGAAGGTGATGCGGCCTCCTTCGGACAGGGGTGTGTGATGTCTTCACAGTGGGAAGGTCCCAGACCTCAGAACAACCGCATATATCTGGGCTTGGGATCTGCCCGGAAGGAGGGCTGCCGGGGAGGATACGGAGCAGATAAGTGACCCCCTCTCCCGTCCCTTGGCGGGGGTGAGCCCTGAGAGAAGCAGACGGAAATCACTGTCAGCTTACGGCTGACGAGCCGATTGGAGAGATGGGTTTAGGCCCCGTCCCGCTGGGCTGGAAGCTCCCACCTCCCTCCAGCCTGGCCCAGTGCCGCCCAGGAGATGTGCGTCTCTGCACAGCAGGTGTGGAGATGACCCAGCAGAGGCCCCCTGACAACCAGTGTGTGTAAAGAGCCAGCGCAGGGTGGGGGAGAGGCCCAGGTGGGGTCTCCCTCTAGAGAAAGTTCCAGAAGAAGAGACGGGTGGGGATGGGGGTCTTTCCCCAGGGTAGGAGCCTAGACGGAAGGGCCGCCCCGGCTCACCAACAGCAGAGAGTGACGGGGTCTGAAAGCCAGGTCCGTATCTGCATCGGAAATCGCCGAGTTGGCACCATTTGTAGGCAGCCACCTTGGGCCAGGAGGTGACATCCACCACTCTAGAGGGTGACACTGATCCTTCCTTCCCTGGGAAAGGAGGGGGCCCTGGAAGGGGCCCTTGTAGGAGCACCCACCCTCCACCCCGGCCCACGAGGAGCCCAGCCTGAGCACCCCCACCCACGCCTACGTCTTCTTCCCTGTGAGCAGGGACAGGTAAGGAGTACAATGTGATGAACAGAGCAATGCAGGAGTGGCAGGCCAGCCCCATGTGTGTGCGTGTGCATGCATGTGTGTGCACGTGTGGGTGGGTGTGCATGTGTGTGTACACATGTGCGTGTGTGTGTCTGTGCGTGTGTGCATGTGGAGTATGCATTGTATGTGTGTACATGTGTGCACGTGTGTGTGCACATGGGAGCATGCACGTGGCACATGCGTGTGGACAAGGGCCTCCGTGTCCCTAGTGTCCCCAGCAAGGCTGCAAGGCTGACGACCCCTAGCCTCTGATGCTCCCTCTCTGACCTCTTGCCCCCCAACAGGGAGCCATCACATGAGCTCTTGGCCTCTTGACGGGAGCAGCGGGCGGGGGCCGGGCAGGCAGGCTGGCATCTGCGCTGGTGCTTCAGCCTCCCCGTGCCTTCCTTTCCACTCTCCTCACCCACATGGTACCGGACACAAGGTGAGTCCAGGCCGCAGCTCACGTGAACTGTGACAAGTGAAGGGACAGGCCTGTGGTCTCACCTGACCCCACCCCAGGACCCAAAGCCAACTCTGGAGCACGCCTGGTTGGTGAGGGAGGTGGGGGTGGCTGGGCAGGCCCACGGAGTGGACGGAGGCCAGCTGGTCCCGGCCCAGGACAGCCGAGTCCTGGACGCCCCTTGTCCTGTCAGTGCCCCGTGGAGCCCAGTGGGGCCCAGTGGGCCACGTGGCCTCCGGTCTGCTTTCCAACTTCCCTGGCAATGACCCAGCCCCAAGCGCGTTCAGAGCCCCTGTGGTTCCTGGCACAGCCACCCCTTTCTGAGACCCTCGTCCCGGGCACGGTTCTCTCTGTTCTTAGCCACACCTGCACAAGGCTCATAAAAGGAACCCAGCCGTGCCGCGGTGAACCACCCAGAAGGGCAACTCAAGTGGGAGCTGTGTCAGGTGACCTACTCAGCCGGTCTTGACAGCCCCACCTGCACCCCAAGGGCAGGAGGGTCAGGGTGGGGTCCCCAGCCACGTGTCCTGGGGCCTGGGGACTGCTTTTACGATGGGAATCAGTGACCTTCCCTGCTACCCCCAGCAGCCAGTCTGCCCTCCTCAAGCCTGCAGCAGCCTGTGTCTCCAGCACCCCAAATCTGGAGCACCCCGCTTTCCCATCTGCCCTCCACCCCCCACCCCACCGACCCCACACAGGAATGTTCCTTTCTGGCCTAGAACGCTTAGATGTTTGCAATGCAAATGCACAGCAGAGAAAATCGCATCCCACAGACCAGCTGAACCACAGGGCTTCTCCCCACAAAAATGCCAATCACAGCTTGACAGACAAACGTTTCTTATCTGAAGAGTCGTCACCAGAGGAAGGGATCTCCACGGGGGCTTCCCGGGCTGGGGGCTCGGAGGACCCCCCTGGGGGCTCTGCCTCTGGGGTGCCTGGGAAGGCCCTGCACGGGCTGCTCTGGGTAAAGGCTCCCTGGGTCCCGGGAAGGTCCTGTATCTGTTGGGACGGGAGCTCGGGGGGACCCCGGTGCCTCTCCCTAACAGGCCCTCCTTCTCTGAGCCCACACAGGGAGCTGGGGGCCGGGTGGAGGAAAGACACCCACAGGTGCACCGCGCGTGGGCGGGACTCCGGGACTCGGTGTTGATGCCACAAGGAGAAAGTGACAGACTACGCCCCACGGTGCCCGTGGCGGCTGGCAGGGCCCGAGGCCTGGAGGTGGGCAGCCTGCTGCCTCAGACCCCCGGCCCCGACATCGTGCATCCTGTGAAGTCAACTGGCAGCGCGTCTGCACACCTAAGCTCGCAGGGTGGCAGCTGCTGCACTTTGTTCTCATCACCGTCACCGTGTCTGTGGCCTGTCATCACCAGCATCATCACCGCTGGAGAGGGCCACCACACAGCCTCCCAGACGGGGACGGGGCGCTCAGGTCCCAGAGACCCAGGACCAGGGCAGAGGAAGGGCACCTGGCTGAGGGAGAGGCTGGTGCAGGGCAGAGGGGCACGTGGGGCCAGCACGGTGGGAGTGGACAGGGGAGGAGGGGAGGGAGGGCAGGGGAGGAGGGGAGGGGGAGGGCAGGGGAGGGGAGGTGGGAGGGCAGGGGGAGGGGGAGGGGAGGGCCGGGGGAGGGAGGGGAGGGAGGGCAGGGGAGGGGGAGGGAGGGCAGGGGAGGGGGGAGGGGGAGGGCAGGGGAGGGGGGAGGGGGAGGGCAGGGGAGGGGGGAGGGGAGGGCAGGGGAGGGGGAGGGGGAGGGCAGGGGAGGGGGAGGGAGGGGAGGGGAGGGGGGAGGGGGAGGGCAGGGGAGGAGGGGAGGGGGAGGGCAGGGGAGGGGAGGTGGGAGGGCAGGGGGAGGGGGAGGGGAGGGCAGGGGGAGGGGGGAGGGGGAGGGCAGGGGGAGGGGGGAGGGGGAGGGAGGGCAGGGGAGGGGAGGGCAGGGGAGGGGGGAGGGGGGAGGGCAGGGGGAGGGGGAGGGGAGGGCAGCGGAGGGGAGGGCAGGGGAGGGGGGAGGTGGGAGGGCAGGGGGAGGGGGAGGGGAGGGCAGGGGAGGGGGGAGGGGGAGGGGGAGGGCAGGGGAGGGAGGGGAGGGAGGGCAGGGGAGGGGGAGGGGGAGGGCAGGGGAGGGAGGGGAGGGAGGGCAGGGGAGGGGGGAGGGGAGGGAGGGCCGGGGGAGGGGGTAGGGGGAGGGCAGGGGAGGGGGATGGAGGGCAGAGGAGGGGGAGGGAGGGCCGGGGGAGGGGGTAGGGGGAGGGCAGGGGAGGGGAGGGGGGAGGGCAGGGGGGAGGGAGGGGAGGGAGGGCAGGGGAGGGGGAGGGAGGGGAGGGGCCCTTCTGCAGCGCACAGAGGGTCAGCGCATCCTGAAACCAAGACCAGCGGCGGAACGTGTGGCCTGTGACTGGGGACACAGGCTCCGAATGGGGGAGCCGTGGTGCAGCCATGGGCATCACAGAAGTTTCTGGAAGCCTTGACATGTCCCTGGGGCAGGCATGTGCAGCCCGCACAGACCTGTGGCCTCGTGGAAGGCCCTCTGGTGAGCGCCTGCAGGGTCAGTGCGGCCAGCCCCGGGAGCCCCGATGATCACGGCCCATCCTTGCCCCACGGAAGGCTGTCCCTAGCAGCAAGCCCCTCCCACAAAGCTCACTTCGCCTGCCCTCACCCTGGAAGCTTCCTGCTCTGGCCCACTTGGATCGCCTGTCTCCTCTTCTATCTTCAGATCCTCCCCTGAGTCCACAGCAAGGCCCCTGTGCACCTGTCCTCCCAGGCAGGCTGGGGCCTGCAGAGAGCCCGATCCTGACTTCCTGTTTGCACCCTCCCTCCTTGTGCCCCCAGGGCACCTCTCCCGAGCCAGGCTCACACCCGTGGGAGGGGCCCTGGGCTCTGGGCTCTGATAGGTTTTCCTCTCAGGTTGCTCAGTAAATTGAGCTGCACATAATTGAACCCTAATATCCTGCAGGCTACACCTCATCACTGACCTCACAAGGGCCACCGTGCACACGTGGAGAGCCACGCCTGTTACATCTCAGTGTTCAGATTAAGTGTCTGAAACAATTTTTGAGAGAAAGCGTAAAATTGCTTATTTTATTGAGCTGACTAATTAGAACAAGCCAGACCCTTTCATGAAGACATATGCTGAGGGGTTCAGTCAGCCTCCCTGTGTCCCCAGAGGGGCCCCCCGTTCACGGAATTGGCAGGGTGTCAACATCTGGAAGCTTCTTCAGGAAACTCAAATTTCATTTTCCTCAATAGGTCAATTTTCCATGATTAGAAAAGAGCGAGGCCGTCCTTTTAAGTGCTTTCCACGAGAATAGAAAGAACATTTGCTCGAAGCGCGTGGGCATTTTCTCTTCTTAGACATTAAAAATAGGAAAGGAAAAATGACAAGTGGGGAAATAGGAAAGGAGCACATTTGCTGCCATTTCAGCAAGAATTGCAGCTTTGTCCCCAGACACGCTGAGGATCGGCGCCCGCGGCACAGCCGGCGAGGAGGGCCCGGCACCCACACAGCCCCGGGGAGCTCCCCGCGCTCAGCCAGTGAGGGGAAGGCTTCTAATTAGCGACATGATGAGACAGAAGGACAGAAGGAGGGGAGCTAGAAGCCATCTAGGCAAAGGCGGCAGGGCCGGCACGGTGTCTGCACACAGCGGGGCTGTGTGGAGAGTCCCGGGGGATGGGCAGCATTCTGAGCTGAGTGGGAGCTGCCAGGTGACGAGGTGTGGCCTCACCCCCTGGGCGGGAGGACACTCCACCTGGGTTCCTGGTGCCCTGACTGCCAGGCACGGAGCAGCTCTGACACAGCAGGATGTGGGGCAGGCTGGGTGCACAGGGGTGGCCCCAGGGTGCTGTGAGGCAGGCAGCGTTCCCCATCCATGTGTACATGTCTCTGCTTCAGCACCCAGGGGCTGTGAAGAGAATGCCCTCTTGTGCCCACATGACCCCATCGCAAAGAGGGCTTCGTGGGAGGCAGGTAGACAGACCACCCCAACCCAGGCACTCTTTAAACGGCCAGTGCCCTACACCCACCCAGGTGGCCTCATGCTGGGCTCCAGGGACACAGGAACATGAGCAGGGACCCCGCCCCTGAGTGGCAGACACATGAGGAGCTCAGTAGGCATCTGCCCGTGGAGGGGGTGGATCTGTTCAGCCTACAGGCCCAGCAACAGGCATGTACTGATTTCCGCCGTTACCCTCTGCTCAGGAGCGGCCCCGTGACCTGAGCTTAGGGACAGTGAGACAATAGACTGCTCAGGATCAGCACCGGAGGGACCCAGAGGTCCCATTGTCAACCCACCACCCTTTGGGTGACAAGAAAAGTTGGTGACCCCCTCTGCAGAGCAGGGCGCCGTCCCTGGGGAATCACTGATTGCTGGTGGCTGTTCAAGCCTGGAGGGGCTGACAACGGCTCCCTGTGGGAGTGGCCTGGGCACCCTCTCAGGTCCCAAGAGGGGCTCAGCTTCTCCTGGTGCTCCACGCTTTATCCGGGACTTTCCTCACAAGACAACATGCCCAGTGTGACAGAGATAAGCACATCCCTCCTGCCATTGTTGTTAGGACTCAACTGTTGAAGGAAATGGTTCTCTAGTCTTCCATGAGTTTGGTTTCTTTAACAGGCAGGCAGGCCTCCTATCAACCTGCACGGCCCATCCAAGTGGTGTCACCCTGAAGCTGTCAGACCCGTGGTAGGTGTGGCCTTGTGCTCTTAGTTGTCGGTGCCCTGACATGGACCCCTCCTGGCCTCTCATCTCCATCTTCACCTCTATCTCCATCTCCATCCCCATCTCCCTCTGCCCCTATATGACCACAGGTGACAAAGGTCCCCGCACCCACTGATGCCAGCGGGCTCACATTAACAAACCCGTTTCATCCACATTTTTATTTTAGGATGGCTGTCCTCCCCCTTCAAGAATCTATTAATTAGGCTAATAACAGCTAGCTGTCAACATGGGTGCACAGTCATCAATATGGCTTAACACCAAAAGGTAGATTTTTGGTCATGAGGGGTCTAGTGCGGGCTGGGAGCCGCTTTCTGCCTCGTCGCTCTCCGTTCTGGAATATGCCAGAGGAAGGCAAGGGCACCAGCTCCTGCCCAGCCAGGGAGGGGCAGCCTTGCCGCCCACCACCCACTGGCCAGAGCTAAGTACTCCTTTGAAACCCAACTATAAGCAAACCTGAGGAGTGAAAGGCAGTGCCTGGGATGTGGGGTGAAGACATCAATTAGTGAAATAGAAAATGAACAAATCCTAGGGTGACTTGAGAAAACCAAAAGTTGGGTTTTTGAAAAATCATCTAGTGAACTAGACCCACCTGCCCAGGCCATGCGGATGCACTCGGGGCCCTGTCTGCCCAAGGCGCAGATGGGCTGCATCCTGCACACCCAGGTCCCTGGGACGAGGTGCCCTCGATGGATCCCATGTGCAGGCAGATGTTGTCTCTGTGACGTGCAGGTGGAAGAGATTTGTAAGGGCCTTTTTGGAAATAAATGTATAAAACATCACTGAAGGACCAGAAGAAGCCCTTGAGGGCAGAAAAGGAGCACACAGACCGACAGGCGGACACGGGTGGCGCTGTGGAGGGTGGGGAAGCAGGGCTGGTGATCACATCAGGGACTTTATGCTTCTGGAATGGTAAAAAAATATTATCTTAAAAAACATTAAATTGCACATGGGTTAAATACCTGTTTTTTTAAACTAAAATTTTAAACATTTAGAATAAAATAAAAGATTATATCTCTATGGCCTTGAGTTAGAAAAAAAGTAGGTTAAACAAAACCAAGAAGCCTGAGTCATAAAGGAAATGATTGATTAATTCAACTGCACTAAACTTTAAATTTCTGTGAAGAGACAGCATGACACTGAAAAGACGGGCCACCCAGACCTGCAGAAGGTATTACAGAGCGTGCAACTGCTAGAAGGGTGATATTCAGAGTATAAAAACCCTTGCAAAGGAGACAAACAGCTGAATAAAACACTGGACAAAGGATCTAAACAGACAATTGATGAAAAAATTAAGGTAAAAACCATGTAACAATTTCTGAACTTAATAGTAATCAGAAAAATAAAATTTCAGGCAATCTAATATACGATCCCACATTAAGATTATCAAACTGTGAATAGCAGGGGGCATGAGGACGGCCTCCCTGAGAGGCACTCCTCACCCCCCCAGGACAGGCACGTGAGGACATCCACATTGGTGAGACATCCTGAGCTCTCATGCAGAACACAGGCCTGTGCCCTGCGACCAGAAACCCTTCTCCACACTCACTGGGAAAGCTGTACCGGTGGGACCAGCAGTGTGACAATGTGCAGGAGGTAAAGGGTCCAAGCAGCTCAAATGTTTTTTGTTTTGTTTTTGTTTTTTATTTTGGTATCATTAATCTACAATTACATGAAGAACATTATGTTTACTAGGCTCCCCCCTTCACCAAGTCCCCCCCACATACCCCTTCACAGTCACTGTCCATCAGCGTAGTAAGATGCTGTAGAATCATTGCTTGTCTTCTCTGTGTTGCACAGCCCTCCCCGTGCCCCCCACCACACTATACATGCTAATCATAATACCCCCTTTCTTTTTCCCTGCCCTTCTCCCTCCCTTCCCACCCACCCTCCCCAGTCCCTTTCCCTTTGGTAACTGTTAGTCCATTCTTGGGTTCTGTGATTCTGCTGCTGTTTTGTTCCTTCAGTTTTCCTTTGTTCTTATCCTCCACAGATGAGTGAAATCATTTGGTCCTTGTCTTTCTCCGCCTGGCTTATTTCACTGAGCATAATACCCTCTAGCTCCATCCCTGTTGTTGCAAATGGTAGGACCTGTTTTTTCCTTATGGCTGGCAGCTCAAATGTGTTTGAAGAACCAAATGTTCACCGGGGTGAAGTGGGAATGCTATGGAGTGGTGAAAACGAATGCAGAAGAGCTACATCCATCAGCACAGCTAAGTTTCAAAAACAGTGTGAACAGTGCAGAAGGTTCTCAGTTATATCACAAAATGTCATTATATAAAGTGTGAGATATGCAGGATGGTATTCAGTGCTGTGTAGGGGATGTGCCTCCCTAGTTAACATACAAGCATCCGTACACACCTGATTAAGGAGAGTGGCTTACTTCACTTAGAAATAGATTCAGCAACACAGGCAGAAACCAGTTGAAAGCAGATTCAACAAAATAGGAAGCTACTTTTCTGTCTTATAATTATGAAGTCTAAAGGTCAAAAACTCAGGGCATGGTGACATGAGTGTTATGGTCTCCCATTATTTTTCTGCTCCACCATCCTTTCTGAACAGGTTCTATGCTCACTGTGGCCTCATGTTCCAACATAGTTGCCAGTGTTCCAGCAATCACGTCGCTACTCCAGCCAGTAACAGGAAGACATGGAAGAAGATGAAAAGACAGAGTCCCTGCCTCAAGGTTACCTCTGGGCATGGAAGAGCCTGGGATGGTGGAGAGCCAGAGAGGTTTCATTTATATAACTATCATATTTTTTTCAAACATAATACTCGGACACAAATGTGAATAAATACTACATTTTTGTTAAAGACCATGATAAGTGAAGCATGGTTCTTACACTATTCTCCATGGTTTTATTTATGTTTGGAATACTTTGCAGGAAGGAACATGATTAAAATAGGAAATGCATTCAATACATTGATTTCTATCTATGGTACAACATGATTCATTGATTTGTAACAATAATAAATAGCAAATACGCTATCAAAATTCCCTTCATCCTAAAAGAAGTCAGAGCTGCCAGGGAGGCGAGCAGAACCTCCCTCGGAAAGCCCTCCTAGCTCTCAGTCCATTCCCCGATGTGTCCAGCCGCCTTCCCAGCCCCAGGGGTCTCTCCACCGCCGTGCTCCCCTGTGGGCCTTTCCTCATGCCTTCCCCATCGGGAGGAGTTCCTTCTGTCCTTCTGACTGCATGTGCGCTGCAGCAACAGCTCAGCCACGCCTCTCTGGGCCACCTCCAGGGCTCTCCGATGCTGACCACAGACATAACCACCTCTGATACCTGCTTCAAGTGTTCCCCACGAGGGCCTGGGCCCAGGCACCCTGACCCCAGGGCCCTGGAAGCTCCAGTCAAATGCCCTGTGCGCTCTCCCACCCCAGCGTCTGCCTTGAGCGAGTCTGGGAGCAGGGGCTCAGCCAGGCCTGGCTCATCCCTGATCTCATCACGGGAGGAGGAGATGAGTTACCGGGGCTGCATTTGGATTGCATCCCATGAACATGTTCACGGGGTGGCCACTTAGAGAGTATTTAGTAGCCCCAAAAGGTGAGCACGCCCCACCCCTCGTCCTGCAGCATCTACTGATCCTGGCATCTACTTCATTGCTTGCTCTTCATCATTATTTGTCTCTTTATTGAGCATATTTTCTCCAGATCTGCTGACTGGCTGTTCATTATGCATTTCAGCCAAAGAGGCCCTTGATTTCTGACTCTCCGAATCATTTCCAAGCATGTCACTTGCAACGGGCTGCTGGGATCCTGCACAGCCTCAGGGAGAGCTTTGTTGAGGGGAGGCGGGACCCTGCGGGTGGGCCCTCACTGATCCTGACCCCCACACTGCACACTTACATCCACTCCACCCCCAGGTCTGCCCCCCACACCTCTGTGGCCCCTTCAGGAGTTAGGGTGCCTTCCCCGGGCCCTGATGCCCAGAGGCACCAAAAGTGATGGAGTGGCAGACGGCATAGCAGGGCCCCATGAATCTCGAGGGAATGGCTGTTAACGTGAGGTTGTCTCTGTCCCCATGCACAGCACAGCTCACCCAGCCTTCCATGGGGGCATGGAGTGATGCCAGCCAGATGAGGGGCTTTGCATGCCACGCAGAGATGAACCGTTCTCGGGGTCACCACAGCACACACAGGTGATAGAAGGGCAGGAAATCCTGAACTGATGGGTGCGGTTGCCACTTAGAGGCCTGTCACCCCGGCCCGGCCACGGTGAGCGGTCTCAGCGCCAAGAGGGGAGCAAATTGGCAGCTGGTTATAAATATCTGACAATAAATAAGGCAACCTGCTGAATTAACATGCAAAGCATTTCTTCCGGTTCCCTGATAACCACTGAACAGTAAAATCACTAGTCTTTCCATTGGAAAAATTAGCATTAATAAGATAAAACCGTATTTGGAGTAACTGACATTTTGATGAATGTGCCCGGAGGATTGGATGTGAGACTTTTGATGGATAATATTGCGGGTTGCCTCAGGTTGCATTTAATTGTTCCTTCTCTGTTCTCAGCTTTAGTTAAGTGAAATAGAAAATCTCAGCAACACTGGAATTTATCTTTCAGGAGGCAGATGCGTCAGCAAGCAGCAGCCACCTGCTGGGGGCAGGGAGCCAGACCTGCTTTCTCTCCGCCTCTGGACTGTGTGCCGCCTGCAGGCACAAGAGCCACCTTGGGCTCCCCTGCTCTGTCCTGACAGTGCTCAGCAAGGCGCCACCTCCCACAGGTGAGGCTGAAGGTTCACATCAGGGCGCACGTGCAGCAGACACCCCATTCTCCTAACATTAAAGCCAAGAGCACCTGTGGGCTGACACACCAACTAGGATGTCGCCCCGCCCTCAGACCCTCCTAGAGTGAGGCTGGCGGCCTGAGCCACCTTCTGAACTTCTGGGGCTGGTTCCTCCCGTCCCTGTCGGGTGCACACACAGCCTGGCTGGCAGGGACGCACCCCTCCTACAGACGAGCCTGCACAGGCCGAGCCCCTCCCCCTGTCTCACCCTGTCCTGCCCAGGGGCTGCCATTCCCTAGCATTCACTAGCATGTGACAGTGCCCCCGGGGAGGACCCCACTCACCTGGACTGTGGGAGGCACTCCGCAAAGATGAGTTAGATGCTCTGGAGTCGTCTGGCCCTTGGTCCTCATCTTGCCCACATATGGAACTCTTGGAAGGGAAGAACCACGTCCACTTGCCGTGTGTCCCCACTCCAAGCACGGGCACAGCCCATTACAGCCGCTCCACAGATGCTTGAAGAAGAGACTGTGGGGGCCCGTGAGCAAAGTCTCGGGGCTGCAGGCTCTGCCAGGAGCAAAGGTAACCCCACAAGAAAGGCTGCCTGCCACTATGCTGGATGCCAGCTCCCCGGGTTGCCCCAGGAAGGCGGCACAGAAGTGAGCACCCACAGGGGACAGGGTGCAGAGAGAATGGGAAACAGGGACCCCTAGATAGGCACCTGCAGGGAGCCGTGGGAGGATCACAACACTTGCCTAGAGGATAGAAGGCAAGGTCTGAAGGTTTGCACAGGGACAATGAGTTCTTGGATGGAAAGACATAATAAAACAGAAGGTAACAATTCCTCCCAAGTTAATATAAACTCTAAGGAAACTCCAAATAAAATTCCAGTGTGTGTGTGTGTGTGTGTGCATAATTTGAGAAAATGATCTTAAATTCATGTAACAAAATACATGCCTAAAAATGATCAAGAAAACTAAAATCGAGGGCTCTTGCCTCAGAGATATCAAAGCTGTCGTGAGGACCCCACGTCAAATTCTCCAGAGAACGGAGCAGGGTCTGGGGGAGAGCCCACGAGCCAGGGAAGTGAACCGTAGCCAGGGCAGCCCTGCAGCTCTGGCAAAGGACACTCCCGTGATAAACGTGCCAACTCACAGCCCACCTGCACGCAAGTGAATCGCACCGGGTTGCTAATGCAACTCAGAGTCAGAGACAAACAGCTGCTGTGTCAGATGTTAAACTATCAAAGAATAAAATCTTAGAAGACAGCAAATACATGTAGAACCAATGTTTTTAATGAATATTGGCAACTAAGAAGTTCCTAAAGAAAATAATTTAAAGAAACATATGGATGGCACGAGAGACCATAATCCAAAAGAAAAATGGTAGGGGAACATTTTGCGATGCAGAGAGCGGTTAGAGAGTTAACAGCTATCATATAGGAAGAACTTTTAAAATGGATTTTTAAAAAGACATAGAAGAGACAATTAGGCAGAGTATACAGACAGGCACTTACTAGAAAATTCCCAGATGGCCAAAAACAGCATGAAAACTTCCACACAGTCACAGGAGGCCAGAAAATGCAAATTATTTTAATAAGGAGATACCAATTTTCACCTCTCAGACAGGCAAAAATCACAAAGGTAACACGTTTTGGGAGAGACACAAAGGAAAGAGCGTTCCTATATCAGAGCAGGATATGAATTAGAACTGTAATTTTGGGAGGCCATCAAGAAATATACATATTTAAATAAAAAGTACACAGAACTGTGGACCCGGCCCTCCCATCCTGAATAATCACCCCTGAGAAATAAAAGCAGGCATGAGCGTGGCCCGCGGCCCGTCTCGGGGGCCACATGCGGGTACAGTGGGCTGCCCGGTGAGAGCGGGGCAGGCAGAAAAGCCTGTCTAGGACCCCGGGTTTGTCACCCAGCTAAGAGGTGACGCAAACCAGGGGTAATTATACGCACAGTCTGGGATTTGTGATATGATTCTGTTCAGCAAAATGTTGTGCGGTGTGTGTGCTGCGTTGCGTGTGCATGGTGAGATGTACCAGCATGTCCCCCCCAGGTCCAGGACGCTGTCTCAGGGCTGCATCTATCCCCGCTTCTGGGTGTCCCCAGGCTGAGCCCCTGGTCTGAGGAGCCTCCAGGCCCCGGGTCCCCAGCTCTGACCCACTCTGGCTGAGTCCCCGAGGCACACTGCTGCTCTGGGCCGGGACCTGTGCCGGGCACATGGGTGCCAACACAGAGCCAGCTTCTGAGATGCCCCGAAGGAGCCACAGTTAGTCATCAGGGTCAAAAGAGGATGGGGGTGAGGACAAGGGGCCTGAGAGCGCACAGCCGGGACCTCAGCAAGGCGGGTGCCGTGTGCAGAGCAGGCCCCCTGATCTGGAGGCCAAAGGCAGGGCGTGGTGGGGAAAGGGAGGTGGGCAGGGTGGGCCCAGCGCCGCCCACCGTGTTCAAAGCCTCCAGAACCAGGGCTTTCTCCCTGACCTCTCCTCGGCCCCTTCCCCCCAAACCTTCCACAGCCTTCACGCCCAGTGCTAGGGGGGCACAAATCTGTGGCTCTCAGAAGTCAGGACAGGCTCCCGGGGACCTGAGCCAGGGGTTCCGACCTCCTCCCCACGGCCAGGCCGCAGTCCAAGGACATTTCCCACAGTTCCAGGCCCTGGTGTGGGTGAAGGACAAAGAGGCCAGGCCCACGCAGGAGACGCTGAGCTCCCTCCCAAGAGCACTAACCCGGTGGTTTCCACCCTCTGTCTTGGGGAGCAACCCTGACATGGCGGGGGCTGGGCTGGGCATGTGCAGGTGTGACGCCCAGCAGGCTGGTGCATCAGCTCTGTGCCTGTGGGGCACTCAGACGCTGGCGTGGCTGCGGCAGTGGCCGGAGAAGCTCTGGGTCAGATCCAGCCTCCGACAGACCCACAGGGGCTGTGCTGTGAGCCTGCCCGTCCTCAGGCCCTCATCCCGACCCGAAGCCGAGCGGGTGGAGTGATGAGGCGCCAGGAAGCCCCTGGCACAAGTCAGTGGGCCCTGCCTTTTCTTTGTTCTTTCCCTTCGAAAGCACTGTTTATCTTTCCCACTATCTCTGTGGATTTTAAAACATCATCCACATTTTTAAAATGAGGTACATGCGGCTGGGTAGGGTGGCAGGGGTCTCCTGCGATAAGGCCCCCTCTCCTGCATAAACTGTCCCCAGCTCCCCAAAGGAGCTGCAGGTCCTCGGGTGGCACCCTGGCTCTCTGCAGAGGTTTGCAGAACCACAGCAAGGCAGCTGGGCTCTGACAGGTGATGGATTGGCAGGCTCAGGCAGGGCAGGCCAAGGCCAGGGCGAAGGCCACTGAGGGCTGGATGGGGAGTACCAGGCCAGTGTATGCATCTCAGGGTGACATCCAGAGGACAGGATCCAGCGTGACCGAGAGCACGATGCTACATGGCCTGGACGGTCCTCCTGACCACTTGTCCCTGATTAACTGCAGGGTCAGAGCCCAGGAGGGCCCCTGCCCTGGCCCGAGGCTGGCTGCCTCTGTTCTACCATCAGAGAGGCCACAGGGCATCGTGGTCTGTGCACGGCCTGGGCCCCGCTCCCCCTGCAGGCAGTCCTGTGGCCCTGCCCCATTCGGAGTCTCTATCACAAAATGTGCCCCAGGGCCCTGGGGACTCCTAAGTGTCACCTGGGTGGGCCAGGGAGATGGCAGATTCCCAGTGCCAGGGTGCATGTGACAGGCAGGGATTCCTGCGCCCAGCCCTGTGGCGCCCATGTGGCTTTCTGCACTCCTTGTTCTCTGCTCATTTTCACTCTACAAACACAGGTCCAAGTCCTGCAGCACCCCGAGAGGAGGGCGCAGCACCCCGAGAGGAGGGTGCAGCAGGCACATAGTGACCTCAGGGTGAGGTGAGGTTGTCGAGATGCAGTGTCCCCGAACCTGCGATTCTGCCCCATGAGAAGAGCCAAGCCAGCCTGAAGTGCCTGAGCATCCGGGGATGAATCTTCTCAGTAAAGGTCTGCCCTGTTATGTGTGGGGTACTATTACTGTTCTTCCAAGCAGCTGTGAGAAGGGACTTAGAGGAGGTGATGGATGTAAAGCACAGGACAGCTTCCTAAGAGATGCTATTTCACCACCTCCAGTACCACCAACATCACCATGACCACTGACACCACCATCACCAACACCAGCACCACCAGCACCATCACCGCCATCACCATCTTCACCGGCATCATCCCCACCCATTAGCAGCAGCAGCACCGTAACCATCTTTATCCTTATTCCCTGATGATGCCTTATGTGTGCACAGCCGAGCCTCTCACCATGGGCTCATCACACAATTGGAATCCAGTCATAGGTCCCTTCAAGATTGGCCTGCCTGCCGCGCCCTGTGGGGACAGACTCATTCCATCTCACGTCTCCCCTGAAAGTTTGTCCTCTGAGGGCTTTCATGGCCCAAACTCGTGCGGCGTCCCGGGTGAGGGTCTGTTACCTCTGGCCCTGAAGGACCGGCTCTCCCACTATATCCAGACAGTTCCAAAGACCATCACAGAGAAGAACAGCAGGGGGGGCCTCTCAGGGGACCTCAAGGCAGTACACATTTTCAAACACTCACTGCAGACAGTCCTTCTGGTGTTTTTAGACATTTCTTTAAAAAAAAATAGAAAAGCTGTTAACTCGGTTACAAACTTAATTTTGCCTTCCATGTATAGATGTATGTATATAAGATAAGTAAGAAACAAAATGCCTAGGAGTAAATTTAACCAAGGAAAGGAAAGACCTGCATATTGAAAACTACAAGGCATTAATGAAGGAAAACAAAGAAAACACAAATAAATTAAAGGGTATCCCATGCTCATGGATTGGAAGAATTGACATTGTGAAAATGCCCATACTACTCAAAGCAATCTACAGATTCAGTGCAATCCCTATCAAAATACCAATGGCATTTTTCAGTGAACTAGAATAAATAATCCTAAAATTTATGTGGAACCACACAAAACCCTAAATAGCCAAAGAAATCTTGAGAAAAGATAACAAAGCTGGAGGCATCATGTGGCCTGATTTCCAACTATATAACAAAGCAATAGTGATTAAACAGTATGGTATTGGCATAAAAACAAACGATAGCTCCGTGGAACAGATCAGAGAGTGCAGAAATAAGCCCAAGCGATAAGGCCGATTGATTTATGGCAGAGGAGTGAGCTAAGCATATACCACGGGGAAAGGAGAGCCTTTTAAATGGGTGATGTTTGGAACACTGTACAGCTGTCTATACAAAAGAATGAAACTAGACCACTACTTTACACCATACACTAAAATCTATTCAAAATAGATTAAATACTTGAATATAAGACTTGAAACCAAAAAACCTTAGAAGAAAACATGGGTGGTATGCTTCTTACACAGATCTTGGCAATGATTTTTTGAATCTGACACTGAAAGCATACAAAAACCCTGCAATGACAAACAGAAAAGCTTCTGCACAATGGAGGAAACCATCCACAAAATGAAAGGAGACCTGCTGAATGGGAGAAAATAACTTCAAATCATGTATCTCATAAGGGATAATGTCCAAAATATACAAAGACTCATATAAACTCAATAGCAAAACAAGCAATCCGACTAAAAAATGGGCAGAGGACTCAAATAGACATCTTTCCAAAGAAGAAATATGAATGGCTAACAGACGCATGAAAAGATGCTCCACATTGCTAATTATCAGGGATGTGCAAATCAAAACCACAATGAGATGTCACCTCACACCTGTGAGAATGGCCACCATCCAAAAGACAAGAAGTAACAAGTGTTGGCAAGGATGTGGAAAAAAGGGGCCCTCTTTGGAAGCTCTCCTTGCATGCGAATGACTAAGGGAGACAGACAGACACCTGAGAGGTCCCAGCCAGCTTCCTCTTGGGTGACCCCCTCCAGCCCCCACAAAAGCCCCTTCTGTGGATTGAGCACCCCTTTGATTCTCTCTCTACTCGGTGATGTCCCCTCTTTGAGACGCTCTAGCCCTTCCTTCTTCTATGCCTTTCTCACTTGAGGTTTGCAAGAATTAGGCACACACCCATCTGGTCAGATACCGACACAACCATATTTACTACCTGTCCCTGGTGTCCTGTGGGAAATGGGAAAGTTAGATGGTCCCTTGGTTCCCATCCTCAGCCATGAGGCGCCAGCCTCTAGATTACAGCAGAGGAATGACTTTCTTATGTCACCACCTATTAAGTTGCCACTGGGGTGCAGGAATAGAAAGCTAGGTCATGTTCAAGGACAACCTAATAATCCTGACCTCCTGGGCATAGCTTCTGAGTTACACACAGAAAGTCCGCTATTCCCACCTCTTCCTGTTTAAGCTGGAGGATTTTCTCAATCTAACATCCAGGGTCAGGAAGGACTTCCTCAGCACCCAGTGGGTCAGGGGTCCCTCCCTAGTGGGAAATACCTTGAGACATCTCTTATGGAAATATTCCCATTTGGCATGGGAGGCATACCAAGATCTGTATTGAGATTTGAATATCTATACAAAATAATGAAACTAGACCACTACTTTACACCATACACAAAAATCCATTCAAAATAGATTAAATACTTGAATATAATACTTGAAACCAAAAAAAACTTAGAAGAAAACATAGGTGGTATTGAGATTTGAATGGATGCGTATCATACCAGAGGACACAGAGTCCATCCTCGGGCGGCTCACCGGCACCATAACACAACTGTGCCAGCAGGTCTGGGGACGCTGTCGTGAGCGCAGGTGGGGGCACAGACTTCCCTATAAGAGGGAAGAGATGGGTCAAGGGACGCCTTGGGTTTCAGACACAAGAAACAGAAAAGGGGACACCCTTCTCTTCCCTGGTATCTTTCAGATGGACAACTCTGAATCTAAGATCATTTCGGTCACTACTCCTCTGGGATGCATCCTTAAAAACAAGAACAGCTTTGACCCCCAAACCTTGAAGAGGAAGCATACGATCTTCTTCTGCACCCGTGCCTGCCCCGGCTACCAGCTAGGAGATGGAGAAAAATGGCCACCTGAGGGATCTATTAATCACAATACTATTTCACAAGTAGACCTCTTGTACAGCGAGGAAGGGAAATGGTCAGAAATCCCCTATGTGCAAGTCTTCTTTGTCCCAAGACACAAGCCAGAGTTGTGTCAAAAATGCCAGATAGACCCAAGAGTCCTGGCCATGATGACCACCAACCTGATTCCCCCAGAGAGTCCAAGTCAACTTTGGGGCCACCTCCGGATGGAGATGGGCCTCTCCCAGGGAAGGAGAAGACCCCTCCCTGTCCCCCTTACTCTGAACAGCCGCTCCCCAGTCCTGTGTCAACTGCCCCACCACCCCCTTTGCCTTCCCCAGAACCTCCCTCTACCCATCCTTTTCCTTCCTGTCAGGTGCCACCCCTGCTGATATACCCCTTGCAGGCTATGCCAGGAGGGGAATTGGGCCCTACTAAGGTGCAGGTCTCCTTTTCCCTGCAGGATCTTAGGCAGATCAAGACGGACTTGGGAAGGTTCTCAGATGACCCAGACAAATATACAGAAGTCTTTCGAAGTCTAACTCGTGCCTTTGACATGACTTGGAAAGATCTCGTGTCAATCTGGAACCAGACATTGACAAGCAACTAAGTTAGGGCTGCCCTAGAGGCAGCCGAAACATTCAGAGATGGTTTGTTCCTCTCCTATCAGGATTCCCACAGAGACATGAGGGAGGGAGACCTATACCCCGCAGGTCATCAAGCAGCCCCTCAGGACCACCCAGAGTGGGACCCTGATGACATGTTGGCCACCTGGCAGCATAAGCATTTCCAGATGCATCTCCTGGAGGGACTCAGGGGGACCAGAGTCAGGCCCCTAAATTACTCCGAACTCTCCTCCATCACTCAGGGGGCAGAGGAGCCTCCTCGGCCTCCCTAGAGCGGTTAAGGGAAGCCTCAGTTAAGCACACTTCTCTGTCTCTAGATTCAGCTGAGGGGATCTGATCCTCAATCTGCCCCAGATATTGGAAGAAAGCTACAAAAGCTGACTTTGGGACCTGATAGGCCCCAGACCACCTACTAAAGGTGGCTATGGCAGTCCTTTAGGATCGGAATCAGAAGGGGGCTAAGGAAAGGGACCAGAGAGACAGAAAGAAGGCAGCCCTATGCGCGGCTATGCTCCGAACCAAGTCCCCCAGAGGACACACAGGCAGCGCCACCATGCCAGCGCTACAACTGTGGGCATACAGGACACTTCAAGAAAGAATGTTCCAACAGAGCCGGAGGCCTCCCCCCGGGCCCTATTGTGTCTGCAGAGAAGGACATCGGAAGGCGCTGTCCCCAAAGGACAACCTGCCATCGAGGCCCAACAGGACGGAAGGGGCCCGGGGTCTCCCCACACGGCTCACGTAACATGAGCCACCACCCTCCAGGAGCCCTGGGTCGCCCTCACGGTGGAGGGAAAGGAGATCGGTTTTCTCTTAAATACAGGAGCCTCCCTTTCAGTCCTCCAGTCCGGCCCATTGTCTCCCGCAGGTACAACTGTAACCAGAGCTGCTGGGAAGGCCCTGACTCAATACTTCTCACGCCTTTGAAGTCGTAGCTGGGGGACCCTATTGTTTTCCCATGCCTTTCCCCTGCCCCCAAATCCCTACCCCTTTGCTAGGTCAAGACACCCTATCTAGACTAGGAACCACCATACTAGCAGCTCCTGGCAGGCCCTCCTCCTACCCCTGTGGAAATGGACATAGACCCCAATGTGTGGGTCACCCAGGGAAAGACAGGCCAAGCTCAAACTGCTCGGCCAGCAGAAATTAGAGGGAAAGATTAGCTGCCTTCCCCAACCACAGGCAGCACCTCCTGAGGCCCAAGGCTTGTAAGGGGCTGGGAGACATTGTCACTAATCTGAAGTCCCAGGGCCTCCTGGCGCCATGTAATAGCCCCTGAAATACCCCCATCTGGGGAGTCCAGAAGCCCAACGGGGAACGGGGACTGGTGAAGACCTGCACCCTATAAATGTGGCAGTGATTCCAATTCATCCTGTAGTGCCCAGTCCATGCACCTTATGACCCAAATCCCTGAAAACGCCAAGTGGTTCACAGTTCTAGATTTAAAGGATGCCTTCCTTTGATACCCTCGCACCCTGATTCTCGGTATCTTTTGGCCTTTGAGGATCCCGCCAACCATTCTACCCCACTAACATGGACGGTCCTGCCCCAGGGGTTCAGGGAGAGTACCCACCTATTTGGTCAGGCCCTATCCAGGGATCTGTCAGACTTTTCATTTCCCCACGTCCAGGTCCTACAACATGTAGATGACCTCCTCCTCGGAAGAGGGCTGCCAGGAAGGAACAAAATCCCTTCTCCACTTCCTAGAGGAAAGAGGGTATAAGGTTTCCCAGAAATTGGCACAACTGTGTCAAACCTCAGTAAAGTACCCGGGCCTTGTGCTGCCTGAGGGGTCCGGGGCCCTGAGCACCGACGGAATGAAGCCATCCCCACCTTCCCACCATGCAGGACACTGGAACAGCTCAGGAGCTTCCTGGCATCACTGGGTTCTGCAGATGTTGGATTTCTGGGTTTGGAAAGACAGCTTGTCCCTTATACCAGCTGGTTAAGGTCTCGCAGGCCAGTATTGCCCAGGTCCTCGCATGGGAACCAGAGGCCCAACGAGCTTTTGAGCAGCTGAAGAGGCTCTATTGCAGGCCCCCCAGCCCTGAGCCTCCCCACAGGAAAGAGTTTCAACCTGCATGTGACAGGACAGAAGGAAATGGCCCTGGGAGTCCTGAGGCCCTAAAGCTGACCTTGGGAAATGATTTTACTGCACTTTCTCCTCATAATGTGACAGGGATGTTACCCTCTAAGGGGAGCCCCTGGCATTCCAACAACTGCCTCCTGAAATGCCAGGCTATGCTGGTAGCGGGACCTGTCATTCAGATAAAGACACAGCCCCCTAATCCAGCAACATTTCTCCCTGAGAACAAGGGGAAGTGGACATGACTGTGGAAAGGTGATTCTTCACACTCACACAGTGCGGGAGGATCTGAGGGGAACCCCTCTAGAAAACCCAGATTAATTATTTTTACAGATAGGAGTTCATTTGTGGAATTGGGGGCCCAGAGGGCAGGATGTGCAGTAGTGTGTCTTACTTAGACCGTGGAGCGTTCTCCCCTTCCTCCAACAACCAGCCCCCGGTTCGCAGGATCAATAGCTCTAACTAGGGCTCTGGAAATGAGTAAGGGGCAGAAGGCTAACACGTACGCTGACTCTAAATATGCCTTCCTAGTCCTCCGTGCCCATGCCGCTGTTTGGAAAAAAAGAAATTAGCTCACTGCAAATGGGTCCTTATTAAATATCATCATGAAATTAACTGGCTACTCTGTGCTGCCTTCCTCCCCAAGGAAGCGGCTGTTAGACATTGCTGAGGGCATCAGAAGGGAGTGGATGAGGTGTTGTTAGGCAGGAAGGTAGATATGAGCCAGGTGGAAAGAGAATAGGGCCAGTAAAGCCCACTACAGGGGACTCGAAGAGTTAACCAGTTAAAACTAGAAAGAAAAAGACTCACAGAGTTAATGAGCTAATCAGTTAAAGCTCAAAAGGCCAGGAGCAACTTGGCCTGGAAATGTTTGAATATTCCCCAGATAATGGAGGGTATCTCGGTGTAGCCCATGTCTTTATTGTGTTAATTATGCAGGCCCGGCTTATTTTGTAACTTTACCTATATGCTGTTTTTCCTCCTTCAGCCCTAAACAAGTAATTTGCTACCTGGGCAACTAACTTAGCAAGTAGGCCCAGTCATAAACAACATAGTTAAAGGCGGGAAGGATTCCATCTTAAAGATAATATTGCATTTTAAAATCCAGGAAGTTAAGAAATAAGATTCTTAACTTACTCTTTAGCAAACAGACAATAACTCAGCCCCCCTTGGGGTCCGGGCAGGCGGTCTTGTTTGATATGCTCCCAGACCAAGATGCCAGTATCTCAAGGAGAAATCAGCAGTAAATTTCTTGTGTTAATTTTAAATATTTAGAGACCACTTAACAAGTCTGCACTCCCAGCCCTTGGTCACATTGCTGAAAAATCCTTAAAAGGGGGAACCCCCAACCTTTCAGCACACACCTCTCTCTGAGGTCGCCCGCACTTTCTAAGTGCGTAGACTTTCTCTCTTTCAATAAAACTTAAACCTTTCACAGCACTCCCCTCTCTGAGGTTGCCTGCACTTTCTAAGTGCATCTTTGACTTTTTCCCAATCTTTTAGGGGCACCTCTTCTATGGGGTAGCCCACATTCACCTTTCTCTGAGTCTGCTCCTTTTTACCTCAAGTAAACTTCTTACTGCTCAACTTAAACGTTTTGTCTCTGTACTTTTCCAGTGGTGTCTTTGTTACTTTGATTTTTCATTCTAATTCTCCGAATTTCAGCTCAAACCTTCACTCCCTCTGTCCTATCTCAGACAAGTAGGGAGGGGCTGCTGAGAGCTCAGATCTGGGCTGGCAAATTACCGTTGCCTGGGTGACCGGGAACTGCAGCTCACAGTCATGCTCTTTAGTAGCCTGCCTGAAAGTCTCCTTTCTTTTTCTATAGGAGGTTCACAGAACATAATCTCACTCCGTCCAGTGCTCTGTGGCTCCCCCAAATCCTGGGGTGATAGGGACTCAGTTCCCATGCCATGCAGATCCAAGCAGACACTGGATGCCAGGTGACCCTGGCTTAAGGAGTTGGCAGGGGATGTGCCCCATGCTGGGTAGCAATTCAATGAATGACCTTCCTTCATCATTTTGTGCTGTCCTCTGACACTCACTTTAATGAACTCCTTCCTCACCTTGTCCTCTGACTTTCCTGCATCTCTGAACGGAACTCCCCCAACAGTGTCAGAGGGACATCGATGGGCCGACTGTGCAGCCCAGGAGGCAGCCCGTGCAACACAGTATACCCTCTCTATACCACCCTGTTTGGGAGCATTCCCCAAATCAAATCAAACCCCGATATTCCCAACAGGAGGCATATATGGCCCTCTGAGAGGGGTTAATTCTGCAGCCCTCGGGTGGTTTCAAAATGAAGAAGGGAAACTTCTCTTACCAATAGCTAACAGGTGGAAATTGTTTAAAATCTTGCATTTGGGGAGGAATGGGGCCTCCCAGCTGGCTAACAGACTGTTTTTTGGGACAGAACTTCAAGAGACAGTAAAACAGACAACAAGCTCCTGCGAACTGTGTCAAAAGAACAATCCCCTCAGCCATCGATTAGCCTCGGCGGGGATGGAAAGAACTGGGCTATATCTGGGGGAGGATTGGCAAATTGATTTCACCCATATACCTAAGGCCAAGGGAGTTCAGTATCTACTTGTACGGGTGGACACGTTCACTGGGCGGACAGAGGCCTTCCCTTACAGGACTGAAAACAGCGAAGGAAGTGGTCCGGACCTTGGTGAATGCAATCATCCCCCAGTTCAGACAGCCCGAGAGCCTGCAAAGTGATAATGGGCCCCCCGGGGAGTGAGTCCAGACTGCCAGCAGGGAGCAGCTCGGGCAGTCATCGCCTGTGTCCCTAAGGGCAGGCAGGGTCACCGCTTCTGGGGGGACTAAGGCTGGTGACGGTGGGACAGGACCCTTGTAAGCCTCCAACAATCCCGTGCAGCTCAGCCACTTGGTCCTCAGCTGCCCAGCCCGGTTGTGCCCTGGGCAAATGAAGCACAGTCCTTTCAGCCAATCAGGAGTGAGCTGTGATGTCTTTAGGGGGCGGGACTTCCTCCTCTCGGGAGACAATATAAGCCCCGGACACGCTGCCCTGGCGGCCTCCGCTCCTGGAGCCCCTGCGTGGCGGGAGGTCCTGGTCTCTCTTCGTTCACTAAAAGCTTTGCTGGTTACCCCATACTCTTGTCTGCTGGCGTCATTCTTCAAGGCCTCCGACACACTATCCTGGGAAAAAACAGCGTTCTGGCCGGTAACAATGGGGCAGAGCCACTATGGACAGCAGTGTGGAATCCTTGAAAAATTAAGAATAGAAGTAACATAGGATCCAGCAATTCCACTCTTGGGTATTTATCTGAAGAAAGTGAAAGCACCAATTTAAAAAGGTATCTGAACACCATGTTCATTGCAGCATTTTCTGCAATAGCCAAGATACGGAGGCAACCTGCGTGTCCATCAGTAGATGAACGGATAAAGAAGATGTGGTGCGTATACACGATGGAGTATCACTCAGCCACAGAAAATAATGAAATCTTGTCATTTGTGACAACACGGATGCACCTAGAAGGCGTTATGCTCAGTGAAATAAGCCAGGCAGAGAAAGACAAATCCGTATGATCGCACTTAACGTGTGGAAACCAAATTGGAAATAAACAGCGTAAGTCAACGGGATGGGTGTTGAGTATGCAGGTGCTGCAGACTGGGGACTCGTTTCCTATGATGCTGCGTGTAAGTGAGGGCTGAATGCTGGACGCAACTCACCTGCAAAGATCCGCGTGCAGAAAATTCCACCCCGAGGGAGCAGAAGGAAGGGAGGGGCCGCTGTCTTCCGTGAGCCTTGGGTTCCTTCCCTCGTTTTCCTTCACTCCGAGGGGAGGACTGAGGTTCTTGTGCCCCAAGGCCCCGGGGGAGCATGGGAGCCAGCCTCCGTGTTTCAGGGGCTCCCCAGCCCCCGGGTGACTGTCGCGCCCTCAGGGCATCAGCCCTGTAACGGGAGAGGGCCGTGCCCGCGGGGCAAGGAGGGCTGCAGGGGGGTGCTGCGCACCAGCAAGCCCTGTGGCGCCCAGGTCGCCCACGTGTGTCTGTGGCCAGCCCAGCGCATGTCCCATGGGCTCAGCAGGGAACTTGGGTCCACGGAGGCAGCGCGTGGGCTGCCGGGCACTGTGCGATGCGGCCATTCCCAGCCCCAGGCAACCAGCCGCTCTCCTCGGATTTCAAGCTGCAGAAAGTGTGTCCCCCCAGAAGGGGCCTATCCCGCAGTGGGGTCTTGTCCCCCCTGTCGTCTCCGCCCTCTGGCCCAGGACCCCACCCTCTGGGTCTCAGGGACCTTCGTCCACCAGGAACGCTGAGGTGCAGGGTAAGGGGGACACAGGACAGATAGAGAGAAGGGTGCCAAGGAAGGCCCCCCAGAAGGAGCAGGGTGAGCGGGCCGGGTGGACAGGGCAGGCGGGTGGCGGCTCGGCGTCCCAGGGAGAGAGCCCCCTGTCCAGCCGCCTTCCCGCCCCGCCTGTTCAGCCAGGACAGCACGCCTGCTCCCGCAGGGAGCCCCGGGGTCTGCACAGCCCCGCGTGGCCAGGTACTCCCTACTTCCACCCCAAAGGGGCTCATGCTTTGCAGCTGAGGCCACCGTATGGGCAGGGTGACCCCCGGGAATGGGCTGCCTTTTGACCTCACAAGCCCCTCGCTGGTGGGTCCCCCTCTCTCCTGGCCTCCATGGTGACTTTGTGGGGAATCGGCCACGGGCTGATGGGCTCCAGTGATTCGCTCTGAAACCTTTGATGTTGACCCTTCAAGCAAATGAGTGTCAGAGAAAGAGTTGAATAACTCGCTCTGTAACTTGGTCGGGTCAGGACAGTGCCGAGAATCGCTGCCCGGGGCCAGGGGCAGAGGTCCAGGTTCCGGGAATGCCCTCTAAACATGACGGATGGGATCAGGTCCCATACCAGGCCGGGTCACTCCTTGGCCCGACGGGACCGCACCCGCCGTCTGTGGGGGGTGGGGAATGTGGAAGACACACACAGAGGTGCGTGAGCACACGCGTGCGGCTAGCCGTGTGTTCCAGAGGGCCTGATCGCCTCCTGCTCTGCCCGGTGCTGGGCACTGCTGGTAAGCACACCTGCCCTGCCTCGCAGGGATCAAGGTGCGTTTGGGAGGCAGCTCTGAACCCCACTAACTCCAGGGCAGGTGGGGATCCCCGGGGATGCCGGCACCTCCTTCCAGCCAGGCAGCGTGCCTCAGGGGCTCACAGGCCCACTCAGCGCACAGCAGCCTGGCAGGTGATCTCCTGGGCGGAGCAGGAGGAAAACGTGGCCTTCGGGGTGGAGGCCAGCTCCTCCCACTGCTCCTGCCCTGGAGCCTTGCTCCTCCATGCGCTCCTCTCATTCCCCACCATCTCCCTCCTCCTACTTCAAAACATTCTTCCCCCTCCCACACCACGTACAGTTTCCCCTCAGTCCTTCATCTCCATCTACTTTGTGTTTCTAAAAATGAGTAATGTCTCAGACAATACCAAGTTCAGAATGAAAGACCCCCTTCGCAACCCCTCCCCTGAGACGTTGACATGCGCCCTTCCAGCCCCACATCTGTAGGTGGAAACGTGGACATACATGGAGAGATGGATCCATCTTCCGGAGTGTCAGCCTGTGACATCAACCTGCTCTTATGTTTCTGCTGTGCCCATCTGACACTGTCTCATTGTTTTAGGATCTTTCCGTGTGCACAAGGACCTGCCCCTTTGTGTGATGACGGCATGGAGTCCTGCAGCGTATGCATAGGAGCAGCGACTAAACATCCCCACTGATGCTCACCAACGTGCTCCCATGAGTTGGCTCGTGAACATGCATCCATGTTTGGTGTCCATGCACAAGTGTGTCTCCTCGCCTTCCCAGAGCGATGCACAGAGCAAAGAGAAGGTGGATAGACATGGTCGGCAGGCTTGGCCCACAGGCATCTTGGCCTCCCCGGCCCTGACCCAGGCCGGCCATGTCTCCCGCCGGCTCCAGGCTCCAAGACCAACGTGTCTGTCTCTCGGTTTCATCCCCAGTGGGGTTACGGCCTCTGCTCTCACCCACGTCCCCACTGTGCCCTTTGTCCATCTGTGCATCTCCTGATATGCTGTGAATACTAACCTTTGATTTCACACATATTTCAAACATTTTCTTTAGGGTTTCTATTCACGTTGTTTATGATGCATCTCTACCAGATACTTAAATCTTCACCTTACAAATCTGTCTTCTGGCACGACATCTAAGTTCTATGTTACTTAGAAGGGAATAGTTTTGTTATTTACTGCTTGTGGTACTTATCTTTATGTTCCCCCTGAAAGACTATAATGGTCTGCAAACAATTTACTAAAACTGATTTCCATGCTTTTCAGCAGTCCAGCCCTTTCACATGCCGAATTCTCATGTATGCTTGGGTCCTCCTACGGATTTTGTTGTTCTCATTTCTCTTGCTCTATTTTTACCCCTGTGCCAACACGCTGTCTTTTGAACACATTATTGCATGCTCTTCCCCAGCATCTGGTCAGAAGCCTTCTCTACATTGTTCTTTACGTGTGTTTTCATGGCTTGGGTTGCCAGCTTTCTACTTCATATGTATTTTAAGATTAAACTCCACAAGACACAAATCGGGATTTTGATTGGCATTGCCTTACATCTGTACAATAACGGGAAGAATCAGGAAGAAGTACCATTTTCCCACAAAAGCATAGCCTACCTCCCCATCCAGAGAGGTCTTCTCTGTCTTTTCCATAATGTTCATGGCTTTGTTAAATATATGCATTGCATTTCATATACACGTGTGTGTGTATTTCTGAATAATTGGAGTTTTCTCTTGCCAACGTGAATATGGTAGATATGTTTTCTACCAGGTTATTGTAGGTGTACAATAAAGCTCTTGGGTGGGGTGTGTGGTCCGGTACCTAGCCACCCCTGTGCCCCTGAAGTAATTTGAGTAATTTCCATTCCATTCTATTGGATTTTCCAGATATGTTGTTCCATCTGTAAATAACTGTATTTTTAGAAAGGTTGCTCTTTTTTAATGCCTAGAGCTCCTTGGCCTTGTGCTGATGCCCTGAAGATTGCCTCCTAGGTCTGTAAGAGGCCAGGATTGCCAGTCAGGTTTCTTGCTCATTCATCCCCCGATTTCCTGGGGAGCATCCACTATGCCAGAGCATGTTCAGGTCAAGGAGCTGGAGCATAGAACACAGTCCCTCGGGGCTTAGATTCTGGGGTGACAAATCATAAAGACATGAACAGCGATGCACATTGTGGTGATAAATGCTTTGGATTTAAACATGGAGGCCGCATACAGGAACAGACAGGATATTCTCTCTTCTGCGCTGCGGGCATAATACTAATCTGGGTTTGAGTTAGGGTGCCTGCTCTACATCTGCGGCGGCCACATAAACAGGTCAAAGAAAATTCTTTGCATCATTAACCTGTCAAAATTGTAAAAATTAGCTGGGTGTTTAGTTTATGGAATGCATTTTGTGTTTTTCAAGATACTAACAGGCTTTATTTTCTCTATAATCAGTTAATGCAGGTGAATATATTCCTTGAAGTTGAGATACCCTTGTGTTTCTGTTGTGGTCTTTTTGATAACGATGTATTTTGTTCAGTACCTTGTTGAAACCGCTTTCCATCTCTTTTGGAAGTTTGGAAGGTTTTGTCGTTTAAATATAAGATTCAGTGGAATATATGTAGGTCTTGTCTGGATCTGGTGGCTCTGAAAGGCTGAGCAGTCGTGGGTCTTGAATTGCTTTTGGATAATCTTCCCCTTAGAGCTATTTTTATTCTCCCTCAGACAAATTTTTCTCGTTTACATTTTCTTAAGTACGTGAAATTTTCACTTAGCTTTTAAAATTGATCATTACATATTTACTTTATTCTGATTATTGGAGCACTCTTTTAGATTTTAATGTTTATTGTATTAGCATTTCAAAGAGGGAGTTTTGGTTTTACTGATGAAGCCTACCTCTTAATTTATTTCTATTTTTACAGTTTTACTGAGATACCAGTGATGTATAATAAAGAGCCATTGTTAAACTGTGCAACTTGAGGAGGAGTCCCCTGTGCACACACCCCACCCCCACTCCAGCTTCTGCGACCCACCCACCGCCGCCCCCAGCACCCATCCCGTCTCCCCTCCAGGACTCTAATGCCAGGTTTTTTCTTTCTTTCATCCCTTAAAATCTTTTCATACCATCCCACAAGTCCCTGAGCTCTGCTTATATTTTTCCGGTCTTACTGTTTCTTTTCTATTGTTCAAAGTAATTTCCATTAGTCCATTTTCCAGTCAATTTCTGATTCTACTGTCACTTCCATTTTGATGTGGAGTCACACAGTGAGCGTTTTATTTTGGTCATTGAATATTTTAGTTCTAAAATGTGTATCTGCCTCTTTTTTATACCTTCTACACCTTTGCTGCTGATCTCGCCATTAGGGTCAGAGCGCCCACTCTGACTCCTTAGGGCGTGAGGGGAGGGGCTTGCTTCCAAGTCCCGGCCCCATAATTCCAACAGCTGTGTCTTGGGTTTCACTTCCGTGCGTGGCCTTTTCTCTTGTTAGTGGGTTTTTAATGCTCCTATATGGTAAGTGCTTTTAGATTGCATTCTGGATATTTTTATTATTTATTTTGGAGACTGGACCTTTTTGAGCCTAAGGTGGATGTTGATCCCTAGTTTGCTTTAACAGGAAACCCGGATTACATGCAAGCCTCAGGGTGCCAGCCTGCCTTCTGTGGACTGTGGTTCCAACCGCAGCCCAGTTCTCAGGCTTCCCGGTGGTGTTCAGATCGGCCCACGTGTGCACCATCCAGTGGCCAGCCCAAGGCGCGCGCACTGGGCCATGTCATGACTCCGTTCTCAAAGCCTGCGGTGCGACCCACACGTGCGCAGCTCGGCGGGAGTCCCGGGGTTATGTGGCCACACACGGCTTTATGGGCTCCGCTTCTCCCCCCACACCTCCACCTGTCCGCCTACTATACCTCCTTTCCCGGCCTTTGTTTCCTGGCCCTGCCACACATTGGCTGGCCTGTATCTTCACCTGGGCCCAGGTGCCGGGAGGGCAGGGGAAGGGGCAGAACCAAGGGGTTCGCCACACACTTTAGGGGCCTCAGCTCCTGTGCGCAGAGAGGAGGGCGTCCGCTCAGGGACTCAGGGGCCAGCTGGCTGTCCTGCTCTCCTAGTCACCTCCACGTACTGCCTCTGCCTGTGCGGTGGGGACACAGGAGAAAGCAAGCAGGGGCTCCCCGAGTGTGTCTGACCCTTGCCTGCCCTTCCTGCTCAGACCACGCAGCCACATCTCCATTTGGAGTTTTCTCCTTGGACTCAGTATGCAATTCTAGGTTCTGTGTCCCCTTTGGGTCCAGGCCACGCGATCTTGTAGGGACAGAATGGTCATCTCGCAGGGGGCGGGGTGGAACTTGAACCGTGGTCTTGTTCACCAAGCCACCTGCTCCCACGACTCCTCGGAGCCCTCAGGCAGCAGCTCGGGGCACGTCCAGGGTGTGTTTGCATTGAGTGGGGCACACCGGGCGCGGGGTGCTCACGCCATCTTGCCTGAGCCATGTCGGGACGGACGCTCAATCTTCATTTCTGTTCTATCAGAAGGAAGAAGCATCTTCCCCAGGATTCCTGGTGATTTGAATTTATTTTCCATGCTCACAGCTCCAGCTCATCCTCCTAACTGTCTTTGGTCTTTTTTTTTCTTTTTCATTATTTTTAAAAACTGTCTATATATTACGTATAATTGCTCTCTGCCTGCAGGAAGCCATGAATATCATCCCAGTTTGTTTGCATCGTTTTGCTTAGTTTATGGCATTTTTTTTACCCTGCAAAGGGTCTTGTTTGTTTATAGTCAAGGTGATCCTCCGTGTTAGAGCCGACCTCATCGTATTTTCTTCCAGCGCTTATTGGTTCTTTGTTTTTGTATTTCCCACGGGTTTGGGATTTACCATCACGCAGATTATGAGAAGCATATCCAACGGTCCCTTTCCGTACGGTCACCCGTTAATTCAGTACAACTCATGGAGGTCCATATTTCTTCTACTATTTGAGATGTTGCCCCGTGGCATACTAATTTTTCATATGTAATTGTGTGTGTTTCTAGATTTTCTGTTCTTTTCCATTAGCCTGTGTATTCAATGCTGACACTTTACCCTTATAATCATCGAGGACCTGCTTTATGTTTTCATATTTGACAGGCTGGCCTCCATCCACTGCGCCTTTATTTAGGGTTTTCTTAGTTACTTTTTTTCTCCTCCTGATAAAATCTGTAATCAACTTGCCTACCTTTAGAAACCAAAATTTAAAAAAACAAAACCAGATAGAATTTTATGGAAATTTAAGGAAAAACTGACACACATATATAACTGAGATTTTTCTATCCTAAAATATCGTATCTTTTTTTTTTTCAAGCCTCCCTTTCTGGGATCATGTCATATCTTCCTTCATAAAAGCCACGTTAAATCAGTTGATTGATTCTAGCTTGCAGTGGCAGACCCCAGAATAGCAAGGAATGGGGAAGCAGGGATTCTGGTGGGGAGCGTTTGCTCTTATCAGCAAGTGGGGGAAGCCCTGGCATCAGCCTGTCTCCGAGTGTCCAGTTTCCCACCCGCCATCTGTGCCACCCTGATGGGTCTCTTACCCTCTCTGCCCCAGGACCCTCACCTGCAGCGGCGGTCATGCTTCCGCGGTCGGTCCCCATCCGTCCTCTCCTCTGAGTGATTAACGGTGCGACTTGCTCTCTGGAATTCGCCATCGTCATGGTCCCATCCTGAGCCTTTTAAAGTCAGATTTTCAAAACATAGTCAGAAGTTTGATATTCTTTCCTTCACAGCATAGAAGTTAACCTACCTCTACACTGAAAGTTAAAAATAATAGACAAAATTTTATGTTGGAATTTGATGTTCTATTATTGGGAAACTTATTTTTGAAGGAGAAAGTGCGTGTGCATTTACATAATTGGATTCTTATCTGAAGGAAATGGCATCTGCTAGAACTTCTGAGGTTTACTTGCTATTAATAAACACTTTCCTTTTCCCATATTTCAAGTAATGGCTCACCAAAATATGGCCAAGAAAGAGATTACAACACATTTCCCCTGTCATTTTCATTTTCCTGTATTTGTTCCCAGGTGGCACTCTTAGATGCAATAGGGAAGGAAAGGTGAAAGAATTCTAGGTTTTACTTAGAATACTCTTAAAATACTTTCATTAACTATAACTTAATGGAAAACCTTTCATGTTTCCATTCAACAAATGTTTATCCAGAGCCAACTTTGCACCACACTGTGGGGTGGGAACTTATTATAAAATGCGGGTAAGACACGCCCACCAGCCTTGAGATGCTCACGTTCAGGTGGCTGAGGCAGGGCTGCTCCATAGGCATGTGGCAGGTCCCTTGTCTGCCACCTCTAATCATGCATTTCCTCGGTCCTTCATTCTGCCACACCCTGTCCACACATCTGTGCCTGGATCAACCATGGGGTGGGATGGGGGACACTCACCCTCTGCTTGGCATTCCCAGTTAACCTGAAGGCAAGATGTGGGGAAACCTCCCTGAGGCCCCAGTGGTGCGTGGGTGAGAAAGGCCCCGAGAGACGGTGACACATGGGGAGGTGTGCCAGACGGGGACAGTGCCGCATATGCTCCCCAGCAGAAGGAGCAGCCCCGCAGAGGCTCCGACCCACACAGGGACTGGAGGGAGGCCCTCCTCGTGAGCCCAGCACGCCAGGCTTGCTTAGAGTGGGGCCTTGGAGCCCAGGAGCAGCTGGCCCTGGGAGCGTGAGAAAGTCACACTAAACGGCCCATTTGTCGTGCTGGCTTCATCCTTCAGACCAAGTGGCTGCTGGGCTGCCCACTCCAGGGAGGCTCTTGGTTCTGCCTTCTCGGGCATTGTTAACTCATCACTTGCAGACACTGGCAGGGGCAGACTAGGTCCCTGCCCACGTGCTTCTGGCCGGGGACATTGAGAAGGGCGAGACTCCAGTCCCATGTGGACTGACTGCAGAGGGACAAGGGCCACACTGCTGGTGTCCAGGCTCCTGGGATGCAGTGGAAGCAGGACACTCAGGTGACAGGGTGGGCCAGGTGGCAGGCGGAGGACCTGAGTCACCCCCATACCCCTCCAGACCTTCACTGTCTGGCAGAGTACCCCACCAGGGTGAACCCCCAGATCCTCTGCAAGAAAGCTTTTTGCACCACTGTGTAAATATTAATTTGTGTGCACAAACATTGGAAACATAATGATTGTGTTCAAGTAGGGATGCTTCATGAAACTTGCACCAAAATGTTGACAGAAGCCGCACGGGGTTTGCAACCAGGCCGGTGCTCTGGCATCTGAGCATGCAGCAGCCACCCTCAGCCCGGCTTTCTCCTCCGCAGAGGGCAGTGTGCTGTGGGGGGGTGGGGGGGGCAGTGGGCTCTGCAGTCCCCTGGACGGGGTGTGGCGCCTTCCCTGGACACTGCCGGACCAGACCACCACCCCAGTGTTCAGCTGCAGAATCAGCCGGTACAGCCCAACCCCTTGGGTTGTGGCCAGAATTACATAAGCTGGTATGAGGAAGGCATAGTGCCTGCAAATGCGGGTCCTTCAGGACGGCAGCCATCTGCTCTACGCAGTGGAAGCTGTCTGGTCAGCACCACTGGCCTTTTGGATTCCATCAAGGAAGTCGGACACTGAGCTTCAAGAAGATTATGTGTGCATGTGCATCTGTGGCGTGTGCACATATGTGCGTGTTCATATGCACATATGCATGCATACGTGTGTGTCCATGTGCATGAGTATGTTCACGTGGGTGGCAGGGAATTGCTTTCCTTTGGCTGTACCTAAGCTGATGAGGCATGGGAATTTGAGGCCCTGCTGTCCGTGGGCGCAGGAGCACCGTGGTGGTCAACCTTCAGCCACCTACGTCCTGCTCAGGCTGCCTGTGGGTCAGCCACAGGTGCCTCATCAGACACTTCACCAGGTGGCAAAACTCAGAAATGTCACTTCTCTTTGTTACAAAAGGTAAATCAAGGGGGAAGGAGCTCTCTGCCTCTGAAATGCTCTGGGGGCAATGAGCCTCCTGCCTCCTTCATGGGCATAGCAGAATCTGGAACTCTCTGGGAACAAACAGGGAGAAATGAGGGTAACCCACTGAGCGCAGCTAATTCTCCTGGCCCCCAGATAACCGAGCAGCAGCTGCTGACGGAACAGGTCTACTCCCGGAAATGCCAGACGGAGAGGCAGGTGTCAGGGTGGCGCACAGTCCCCGCCAGGCGCTTCAACAAATCGGGTCGCCGTTTCCGCCCTGGAAGGAAGAGTGCCTGTGCCGGTGTATGTGTGCAAGACAGAGAGAGAGAGGAGAAACCTGCACAAGCAAGACGGAGGGAGGCCTGCAGTGCCTTCCTTTCGCCCTAAGGAGGCTCAGATCCTGGCATCAACCTGGTGCCTACTGGCCTGTTGGATTCAAATTGTCACTGGCCAGGCAGGCCCTCCGTGCTGCCCCAGCTGGGGATGGGCCCCACGCCTGCATGAGTCACGACATGGACGGCCATGTGGACCCCCGTGCCCTGCAGACCGAGCCCCAGGGCCGAGCAGAGCAGGGGGCTGGCAGCCCAGATGCCTGGCCCATCGCGGGCCTTTCCTGGGAAGGAAGGCGTGGTGCCCACTGCCAGTGGCGGTCTGAACAGCACCAAAGCCAGACCCAACAGGGTGCAGCCTCCAGGCGCCTTCTGGCCACTGTTCAATGGCTCGTGCCCTGGAGAGGGGACTGCGCTTTGCAGAAATGGTCTCATCTTCCTCTTTCCGGACCCTGCGCCCCTGCAGCTGTGGGCTGAGGTACACACTTGGCTCACTCTGTAGCGCGCCCATCAGTCAGCCCTGGGTGCAGCCCGGCTGGGTTGCTCTGCCTCCTGCCCCGTGGTGAGCGGCGGGGAGGTCCAGCCCCCAGTGCCCCTCTGGCTACTGTCCCCGGGATGGCCTGGCGACCGTGCCAGGGTCCGGTTTATGGCCAGCTTCCACATTCCTGCAGGCGGGAAGTCGGCTGGGCGCCGCACAGACCTGAGCAGCGTCTGTGTTCACTGAACCTTCCTCAGAGGTCAGATGGCCACGGGCTTGCCGAGGGAGGGGCGCCCAGTCTGCAGGGGGGGCGAGGGTAATACGGGGGGGTGGAGAGCCAGGCCCCACCCCTAGTGAGGGATGCCCCGCCCCCACGGCGGATCCAGTCCCTCCCTTCGGTGGGAGGCCCCGCCCCCTAGAGCCAGGTCCCCGCCCGTGGGAAGAAGGCCCCGCCCCCAAAGGAGACAGGCCCCGCCCCTGGAGGCGGGCTTAGGGTACGGGACCTGCGGCTCTGGGCGGGGTTCAGATTTGCCCCCCGCCTGTTTCCCGGCGCTGCGGTGCTCCGCGTGACCACACTGCTGACTCGCCCACGTTCCGCGGGCCAGAGCCCAGGTCGGGGCTGGGCAGGCCACTCCCTCTGGTCCGTCCTGTCCCTCCAGCTAGTGCCCGCGGGGCTCCGCCGCCTGCCGCCTCCCTTGTCTAACCCCCCTCTACCCTCGCCGCACAAAATCTCCGGGGGACCCTCCCGAGATCCTCACGGGGACGGCATCTGCGAAGACCCTTTCTCCAAACGAGGCTGCCTTCAAGGTCCGGGGCCGGCATCCTCCCCACGAGCTCGCGAGCATCCGGCAGCCGCCTGCCGCCGCCTCCGCGAACAGGGCACAGAGCGCCCCACGTGGCCCGCAGGGAGGACGCCCCACGGGGTCGGGTTTCTTTAACCTGAGTAGTTTCCAGAGGGTTTTGCAGTTTATCCCGCTCGGATTACCTTCGTCACGAAGGAGAGTCCGGAAGCGGCTACTGGCTCCCTGACCTTAGGAAGGCCCCGTGGACGCCAGAGGTCCTGCCACGGAGGGAGGGGGGGGCTTTGAACAAGTGTGTGTGTGTCCCCGCGTCCTCGACGCGCCTAAGGGGAGGCCTCCCAGGAGGCTCCTGGTGACTCACTCCCAGTAACCCTCAGGATGGAGGGTCACCTGCCTGTCCGCCTGTAGGGCAGGTGGGAAAGAAATGAGAGACTAAACACTCAAACTCAGTATCCAGCGTTTGCATTCTACTCTTTGCATATTTTACAATCTTGTTTTCAAAGAATTATGTCAAGAGAGTCTCTGATTCACTGTCTGGGAGCTTCCCGGCGTCCGCCCCGGGGCTCTGGCTGCAGAATATTTCAGTTTCTTCTTACTCTTCCTGCTGCCCTGGGATTCCTACGATTGCGTCACGCCCGGGAATGTCTCTCCCGTGCTGGCGAGCTTACTGTTCTTCTCTGACCTGTGTGGTCTGCAGGGTTGAGAGCTCCTGGCCGCTAAGGAAGGAGGGGGCCGGAGGCGTCAATGAGCGGGCGCCTGGCCCGTGGGTGTCCCCAGTAAACCGATGTGGGCGGTTGCAGATTTAGAAAAGCACTGCCTCACTTCCCAGCACAGAGAATCAGGCCGCTCGCCGCTGACAGTATCAGAGGTAATTAACAGCCAGCCTCCTCCGAGAAGCGCACCCCCAGAGCGCATCCCGGCAGAGCCAGCCGGGTCTTGCTGCTACCTGCAGGGGCTGACAGGCAAAGGGTGATCTCCGGGTCTGGGTGATGTGGTCAGGGGCCATTCGAGGATTCCAGGTCCAGGGACCCTGAGATTCAGGGCTTATCCCAGAAGGATGGGTCCTTGACGTGGGCCTCCGAGTCAGATGCTCTGTTGGGGCTGCATTTGTGAGGGAGCCCAGAGGTGACCACGGAGCTTTCTTAGGGCCTTCCTGCAAAGCCGGTGTGGCCCCCAAAGGCAAGCCATAGGGAAGGGCCTCCCCTGAGGGGTGTGGGGGAAGCAATGCTCCTGTCAGTCCGGATGTGCCCCAAAACAGGTGGGCTGGTGCAGCTGCCGCCATTTGTCATTTTTGTCACTACAGAGTTAGGGTATTTTGTGTGATGACGGAGACGTTCCACAGGGGCTTGTCACAGGGCAGGTGTGTTTGTGTTGCGTCACAACTCTCCTGGGTCCTGTGCTGGGGTCGGGTCAGGGCAGATGTGGGTCCATGTGGACGGCTGTACTGTGCCACAGAGGGGGACCTGGGCTATGGGTCTAAAAGGGAGGCCTCTGCATCTTCCCTTCAGGTCCTGCAGCCAAGACCCTTGACCCAGGGAGGGCCCTGGGCCACGCATGGGGGCCACTCCTGAGATCTCCCCACCCTATGCAGATGCTTCTCTCTGCCCCTTCCCAGGGCTTCCCAGAGGGTGGGGGAGCCTAAGGGTCAGAAAGCCAGCCACAGCCAGGGGTTCAGCTTCCCAGGGAAGCCAGCCACTCTATCAGGGGCAACTGTGTCCCCACCGGGGCCTGTCATCAGGTGGCACTGAGGGCTGCTCTCACCACACGACCCAACACAGGGCTCTCTGCTGTGTAGCCACTGGCCCGCTAGCCACACACACTGCAGCCAGGCTTGTTTGGGCATGCACACGAGTGCACACAGGTATATGTGTAAGTGTGCGCATACACATGTGCACACACTAAACACATACGCATGCACTGGTACTAGAGAGTCAGCGTGCAGGAAGGCCTATCACAGGAACAGGGTCCAGGGTGCAGTGGGCATCAGCTGAAGAATCAGCCACGGGAAGCACACCTGCTGTGGCCTAAGGTGCCACGGAGCAGGGTCTGGGCCAGCCAGGAGCCTGCACCCACGGGGTGGGAGGGGGCAGGGCAGGGAGGAGGAGGGTGAACCACGGGCAGGCCGCTGCTGGTTTCTCTCAGTGGGTTACTGAGTAGCTGACACCCTGTGCCCTGGAGGGCTGGCTGCCATGCCTCGTCCCAAACCCCCAGGAGCTGTTGATCCTGGGAAATGTGCGCTTGGGGACAGCTCTCTGCCTCTGAAGGCCTGGCGTTCCACTCCTAGGAAAAGCCCGGTTCCTACACAGCCTCCATGGCCCAGGCCACTGCTGGGCTGCCGCCCGCCCCTCCTGCCCCCTCCAGGAATGTGCCTCCTTTTCTGGGAAGTCGCCCCGCTCCCTGCAGCCCTCGCACCCCGGCCAGAAGGCCCTGCCCTTGTCCTGCCTTCCCTCGTCCCTCCCGCCGACTCTGCCCCTCCCAGGTGCTGTGGTTTACATTGTCCCTCTTCTGAGGGCAGTGGCTTTGTCTCTGTTCCGCTGGGTCCCCGTGCCCAGGACACAGCTGGCACACGGTAGGGGCTCTGCTACTTAGTGAAGGAAGAGGAGGGGGGCGAAGCCAGCAGGGGCAGGGAAGGCGGGGTGGGCACGCGGGGAGAGCTCTGTGGCCGCTGACCACCCTGTTGATAACAGCACTCCCGTCGGGAGCCGGAGGGCCTCTCAGGCTACAGGGTCAGACTGTGGGTGGTCTGGGTCCCCACACAAAGCCCAGCGCAGACCCAGGGACCCCAGTGTTCAGGCTGCACCCAGCCCACCTCTGGCAGGAGGCGGGGGAGGGAGCTCTCCCCAGGCACAAAGGATAATTTGGTAAAGCGGAATCTTATTCAAAAGCAGACAACATTTAAAACCAATTTGAAGTCGATGACTGTGCCCTGCCCCCACCCCACACATTTTTAACGGCCCGAACACCACACCTTCCAAATCCATTTACTCTGGTTTGAACAGCTCCACTCCACAGAAACGGCTTAATCTGATTCCTCTGTTCCTCCCAGACAGCAGCTCAAGGGTGGTGTGTTTATTTTCCAGACTAGCTAGACTGTATGCAAACAGACAGCTGTACCCGCACCAATGTGCTCTCTGTATTTTGGGCAAGGATCGAACATAAATATACTATTTTAGGGTGCCTGGCCAGACTTCCTTTTCTCCCCAAGCCCCCAGTGCCAAATCTCTCTGCATGTAGTTAATTCTATAGTTAGCAGTCGCTTCTTTCTGATTATGCCATTATTTAAAGCATGATTTCTTTGGAGAGAAAGATGCCTGGAAATGCGGCCTTCCTGGCTGGGGATCGGCCCCACATGCCAAGCCTCATGCTGGGCATTTTCCCGCTGTGTTGGCTGCTGGGAACTGTCTGAGCGCTCGTTTAAGGGGCACCGGGACTGAGGTTTTCGTGCTTGTGGTCTCATGGAATGTTTGCAAGCATCTTGAGCAGTGACTTTGTTAAAACAGATGCAAAAACTGAGATTTCTGAGAAGTGAAGTTAAATGGCCTTGTGCAAAAAACTGCTTGGCAGGAATTAAATCTTACTGCCTCCCAGAAGGAAACGTGAGCTCTGTGTGAGGTGTTTGGGTTTAAAACAGCGTGTTTTCCTGCTTCTGGATATGTTAATAAACCAACGGATGCTGTGCACCATGAGCTGCAGGATCGTGTCTGCCATTCCAGGGAGGTTCCCCGTGTGCTTACCGCTGGGAAAGGCCATGGAGCTGCTTGCGTGGGGACGGCCACAAGCTTCCAGCAAGGTGCTCACAGCGGGAAGGTGTGCTGCATGGGAGCAGGCGGCATGTGGTTCTGGAGCCCGCCCTGCCCCAAGAGAGGGCGGCCGCTGAACAGGCGGCCCTGATGTTACCACCTCCATCTGGACCTGCACACTGTGGCCTGGAGGCCAGATCTGGCCCACTGTCTGTTATTGTAAATAAAGTTTTATTGCAAAACAGCTGTGTCCATCTGTTTAAGTATTGTCTATGGCGTCTTAACGCACAAGAGCAGCAGAGCTGAGTGGGCATGACAGAGACCATATGGTCCACAAAGCCTAAATTATTTATATTCTGCCTCTTCATAGAATTACCAAACCCTTATCAAACTGCCATACCATTCCCATCCTTCATATCTACCCCTTTGTAAATCAAGTTTGGCGACCACCGGCATCCACTCAGCACTTAGTATTTGTACAGGAAATCCTACAGGCTCCTGTCGGGTCCCAAGCCCCACCCCACCGGATGGTTACTGAATGGAGTTACACTGACCCCACAGGTGAGAAACCTGAAGACCAGAATGAGTTAACAGGGGGAAGGGCACGAGCTGCCCACCCTGGAAGCAGTGCCATCCTCCTGAAGGTCCTTCCGGGTCCCGGCGATGCCCCGCACCTGGGCAGGTAGTGGGAGGCGACCCCGCTGCCCAGGGCCTGACTGACTGCAGAGCCCAGCTTCTGAGCCTGCCAGGCAGGACCCATCCCTCTTGCACATCCCAGCTCTTCCTTGGTCTCCCCGGGATCCGCGCACAGAGACACCAGATCTATCCAGAGCCGTGGGCGGGATGGAAGGGTACCCATCCCCTCAGGCCTGGCACCTCCTTGGGCAGAGTTGGCTCAGGGGTCTAGGTGGGTGTCGGGGTCCCACTGGCGACAGCCTTGGGCTCTGGCCAGTTTCCAGCAGCCTCTGGCATCATGGGCCTCAGTGTCCTCACTAATAAATGCTGGACCTGAAGCCCCACGCTGGGTCTTTGATGGTGGCAGGTGGCAGGACATGGGGCAGGTCTTGGAGCTGGGCCAGGAGACGGCCCTGAGCCACACAGACAGAGCACACAGCAACCGATGGCCACGCAAGTCCACAGGGCAGAGACACAGCTTCCCCGAGGCGTGAACATGTGTCTGTGTGCGTGTCCCTGAAGCAGCACGGGCCCAGGCTGTGTCCTGGTGGGGCCGCGGGCCCTGGCCACCCACGCCAAGCAAACTTTGCTGTCTGATAGGTGAGCCTGTGAGCTGAAAGGAGACACGAGTGTCACTTCCCGTGACCTGAGGTGCACCTGCCACTTTTCCGAGGACTCTCGTGGTCCCCGACCTGGCTCTTCAGAAGATGCCTGTGAGTTCTTGGCCTTGGCACGGTGACCAGTGAAAGAGACCCGATCCTGATTCATAAACCATCTTGTTGGGTCGGCCTTCGCCACCTTCAGGACAGGACTGCAGACTTTCTCTGTCTGCCGTGTAATTGCTTGATTTTGTTTGATTTTATTCACAAAATAATTATCCTACTAAGCATCTAATTATTGCTAAGGCGTGCATTACCCAGATCTGCTCCAGCTCCGGGAGATCAGCGCGTGCCGCTGGCTCGGCCTCAGCTCCGGATGCAAGAGCATCTGAAGTTTGTGACACGGCGGCCCCGCATCCTTCCTGGTCCCCGCTGTCAGCCATGGCTGTGCAGTCCCCGCCCAGCTGCATCTTCAGGAGCCAGTTTCCTTTGAAAGACAGCAATGTGTCCAATTCAAAGTCGCTCAGAAAACAGTAAGTCCAGCTCAAGGGCAAAGCTCTCCTCTAATCCTGAGTAAACAGGGCAAATCTTTTATCTCGGGAGCTCCTGCAGAGTAGGGCAGCCTCGTTCCCTTCCACTTATCAAAGGTGCAGCATCCGCGTGTCTGCAGCTGATACCGGTCAGGAAGGCTAATTAGAGAGATAGGCAGATAAATTGGATGGTCTATAATTCATCTAATCATGAAGTCAGCTCTGCCCCGGGCGTGCCGTGTGCACAGGGAGCGATTTCTATCTGGAATGTGCTCCGATGATCCGGGAAAAGAGGCTGCTGAGGGCTCCTTTCCTGGCTGATCGCTTCACAAAGTTTCTGTCTGCAGCCAGATCAGGCCCGCCTCAGCCAGGACCCTTTCTGGTTCAGCAGTGGCCTTGGGTGTGATCTTAGGCAAGTGGATCAGCCTCCAGGATTGTGAGGATTTGTGGGAAAACGCATCTGAAGTGCTGTGCACCCTGCCTGATGCATCCCAGCCACCCAGCCTGGCCAGGGAGGGAATGTGGTGCTGTCCCAGGAGTCACCGCGGCCCCTCAGACGGGCCCTCGTCCCCACTGCTGGAAGCCCATGCTGGGGTCCAGCCCAACCCTGGAAGACTGTGCCACCAGGGGCTGGCCTGGGTCTGTCAGCCGGAGGGTGAGGCCAGGACGAGCAGCTGGAGCTGCCCAGGGCCCTGCGGGTGCCCAGAGCCAGGGCCTTGGGGTGTCTCCCTCCATTCTGCAGAAGGCATGACGGCTCCATCCCGGACCCCTGGGAGCGAGCACAGCGACCCGTGTGTCGGGTGGGGGCACCTGTTCCTTGAGAAGAAAAGTCGCTTTGATGGACCTATTTTTATAATCTGCCAATTGTGTGAAAGCCTTTCAATCTTGGGGACAAAAAGGCAGAGCGGCTGAAAAGCCATTCAGCAGGTGGGCCTCTTTGAAAAGGGGATTATCATCAAAGGTGGCCAGACGTTGGCTTTTAAAGATGCCACACTGTGGTGGGGGTGGGCGGACACCCAGAGGTCCCCAGCCATCGGCCTGTCCGGTAGCAGGGGAAGGGCACCTGACGGGGCGCTACGAGGCTCGGCCCCCACGGCTCACATCACGGGGCCCATGAGCCACAGCCGCTCCGGCTGAAGAGCAGGGCCTGTCGGAGGTTCCAGGAGCGGCTGTCTGGGAGTTTAGTAGGATCTGAGAAAGGCCGGTGCCGCGGTCATCCCGGAGGGTGTGTGTGGGGGTGAACTGACCACCCCTTGTGGGTGGGTAACAGTCTGCACCCCTCCTCATGGGGGTCTGGCTCCCCTGCTGGGCCCCAAGGTGGGCGGACCTGCGCAAACACATGGTGACAGCGAGCAGCCGGTGTCTCCCTCGGCTCAGAGGCGTCTACTACGGTTTCCAGCTAAGAGACGCTGCCCAGCATGCAGGGCGGTGGGCTCTCGGCACATCACCAGGACAGGGCCACGCGATGGCCACGTTAGGGCCCTGGGGAGGTTGGGGGAGGGAAAATACCTACAGCCCTCTAAAAAGTGAAAGGAAATGAAGCCAATGAACCAAAATATGTAACTTAGAAGTTTGACCACTCGGGAAGGAACTATCGGGCATCCTCTGTGGAATACACCCTTGCACTGAAAATAATTTTAAACTGTTTCAGTAAATAAATTGTTACCAAATTCCTCCTGTTGCCATCCTGACACACATACTTATTATGCATGTATGTATGCACAAACTTGGGGCAGTCTGAGTGCCAAAGAGAAGAGCTACAATTTATTTAAAATACATGTACCCTGCCTTTCGGAGTGTGGAACGTGGTAACTAGATACACCTGGTGAGCAGAATATCTTCAGAGAAGAGCCATGGTGGAGAGCAGGTGAGAGAAATCAGGCCAGGCGGGGACCGGCTGGAGCTCAGCGGGGACTTGGTGACAGACGACGCCGGTGACACCTGTCAATCTTTTATAGATTCCATGCATGGATAGCATATATACTGGATACACATACTGTATGTATAATATAGATACATAGATTGTGTATATAAATATCATATAGCAATGATATATAGTTTAAGATGCTCATATATATTACTTACATAAACTTAGAAGTCACGCTCCCCCATCTCACGCCATGCCGATGGCATGCTGTGCTGACTGCCACAGCTTTGTAGGAAGCCTGGAATCCCACCCACCCATCCGTCTTCTCGTGGTAACTTCCGATGACACTGGGGTCCGAGGTGGACAGCTCAACCCCCCAGGAGGCATTTGAGGGGACAGAGTGAGCCCTGTGTCCACTCGTGTCACCCTCAGTCCCCGTACATGGATAGGCATGGGGATGTGTGGAAAGATGTGTCCCCCACCCCTCATGTCAGCTCCCTCCTTGGGCAAACAACCCAAGGTCGAGAGGGTGGGGTGCAACCCCCAGCCCCTCTCCGCCGTCCTCCCTTCTCTGAGCGTCAAACCCTGCCAGCGTCCGTTCGGAGCAGCACACGTACATTAACTCACTAACAGCTCACACATCGTGGTCCGAGCGACAACGCCGAGATGACTCACCATCTGCTCATGGAATCAGGCGGGTGTTACTCTCAGCCTGAGGACTCGGCCACTAACGATGCACGGATTGCTGTTTCACAGGCGCTGCAGGAGGGCTCCGTGCCGAGTTAAGCTGCCACTGCTGAGCACGTTTGGTTTGTTTCGTCTCGCCTCCAGTGTCTGTGGTTTGCTCACACGCCTGCAAACATGCGCAGGTGTGTGAGCTCTTCGTCTCACACGCTTCCAGCCTCTTCCTGACCCTCCCCGCAGCAGACAGCTCCCTTCGGAGGCCGTTTCCTCGGCTCGGACGCACTGCCTCTTCCTGCCTCTTCACATTTTGCCATGAGAACGCTTTTCTCTCGCACGCCTCTGAGCATCTCTCCCGTGCTGGTGCTGCAGCGGGGGAGCCGCCCCCTGACTCGGGGCTCGGCGGGGGATCGGTGACCCCGGCAGCTGGTTGTCTATCCCCGGGGTGCAGCTTATGACAGCAGGCCCCAGGGTCTGGCCCCTGTCCCCACGCCATGCTGTGCCCCGGCTCCCGTGTGCGAGCATCTTGGGGCACTCAGAGCACACAGGGCTCCTCGCAGCCTGCAGACCAGCGTCCAAGGGGGGCTCGCCAGTCGAAGTCTGCATGGCGGGCAGGCCACACTCCCTCCAGGCTCCAGAGAAGCTGGCCTGTGGCTTCCCTGGCTTTGGGAGCTGCATGCCCAGGCTCGTGGCCCCTCATCTGCCTTCAAAGCCCCAGGGTTCTGCTCCTGTGTGTGATCTTCCTCTCCCTCCCTCCTTGAGGGCCCCCCAGATAATCCCAGATGACCCTAATCTCAAGATCCTTAGCTTATTCACATCTGCCAAGCCTCTTTTGCCACGGAAGCTGGCATTCACAGGTCCCAGGGATTGGGACGGAACCCCCCTCAGCCTGCCCCCCACACACACCTGCACTCCAGTGTCCCTGCAGCTCTAAGCGCACACTCCGGGGGGCCACAACCTGAGTGTCCCCAAGGTGCCCCTGCCCCGCACTTAGGCTTGGCCTGCCCTGTCACCCATTTTTGCTCTGTGCCCAACTGTCTCCTCCCTGTCCCCCACCCAGCAGAGTTAACCGAGGTCACACTCCATGCCAGGCTCTGCGCCAGCCGGGCAGGATGCAAACATGAGCAGGGCCCAGGGGAGCTCAGGAGGATGGAAGGTGACATGCCGTGTGTGCAGTAGCTGTGGGGCAGGCGGCGAGCTCCACAGAGCAGAGGGGCTCGGGCAGCATTTGACAGGTTGGCATTGCTCTGCACAGCCCGGACACTGAGTAATGTTGTCAAGACAGAAGGACAAATGGACGTGGCCTTGGTGAGCATCCTGGGGAAGCAGTGCCTCTGAGCGGGAAGCAGATGGTGGCACAGCTCCCAAGGAGCTGCGGACATGCTGGCCGAGACTTGGCCAGGGGACGTGCTCCTCCCTGGGTTCTGAGGGGTCATCAATGGCTGAACGGCCTCCACACTGCATGGGGAGCTGGCACAGAGCGGGTGCCTGCGGGTCTGGGGCTGAGTCTACTGTGTGTGGTGCATATTCAGTTCCTCTGCAAAATCTGGGGGAGCAGGAAGCAGGTGAAATCAGGGTACGAGCACAGTCATGTCACCTGTGTGCCCTGCGGCGCTGACGGCGACTGTTTGCTCGCCGTTCCTCCAGGCCCGCTGTCCCCAAGCACACGAAGAGCAGAACTACATCAATTTTCCGGCTTGTGCCAAGGCAGCTTTTGGGGGCTGCTTCTGACACTGGTTGTTGATGTAGATCGCCCATTTTCGCTGTGGTTTTGCCTCTGTGGGAAAATGTTGCTCAGACCCCGCAGACCCTATGCCTGGCTCTTGGGACCCCACTTGGGGTCTTTCCCCGCCACCCACCACCATGCTGTGCTAATGCCGAGTATTTCCTGGAGAGGTCTGCTTGTCTCTGCCTGGGATGCCCCTTGCCATCGGAGCCCAGCCTTGTCACCCAGCTTGTGCTATAGAAGCAAACAGCCTGTTGGTGCCGGAGCCCAGAGCGTAACATGAAATGGGCCAGGAGGGAACCCGGGTCCAGAGGTTCGAGGCTGGCTGTGGGTGTGAGGCCAGTCACCTGAGCCTTACCTAGAAGACGTCCCCTGCTGAGCCACACCATCTCCTCCCCCACCCCGCAAACACAGTGAGCCCCTGAGAGCCCCAGCAGGGAAAGTGTCAGCTGCCCTCGGTTGTCGCCAGAGATGCCTGGCCTGACCGAGGCTCCACCCCCTACCCGCGTCACCTCGGACAAGCCGTGTTACCTCTCCAAGGGCCGAGGACAACACTGCCCGAGGACCCCAGGAGGAAGAAGGGGTGGCACTCAGCACAGCACCAGGCGTCCGTCAGCAGTGAAGATCATCGCCACTCTCCTTGGGTGAGCAGATCGCAGCACATTCCTGAGAGCGTGAAGCAGGGTGGGTGAACGGAGAGACGTCCCGTGAAAGCAGCAGAGAGCGACGTTCCCCAGTGTGGGGTCTGCAGACCCCCTCGGCTCAGGAAAGCCAGCCCCGAATGCGGGTGCTTGGTGACCCCCTGGTCTGAGTCTCTGTGGCGGTTCCAGTCGATTCTGTGGCATGGGGGCCTGGGGCAGCACATATGGAGGGCAGAGGGTTGCAAGTGCCCGAGGCCACAGTGCTTCTCCAGAGAGGGTGGGTCACATCCGTGTGCACGGGGGTGGGGCTGGCAGGTGGTAGAGGGACAACCGGTTCCTGGGACGGGAGCCCCCCACGCGGTGGCACGGGGCCGCCTGAGGGCCTTGCTAAGGACGGGGCTGTCTGGGCCCCACTGAGGGTGAGATCACTCAGAGACGAGTCCCTGCCCTCTGCTTCCTTGGCTGGTTGGCCTGGGGCAGGGGGACACTCACCACCCATGGGGCTGGTGCAGGGCGCCCAGAGACACCAGCCTCGGGAAGGGAGCATCAGCTCATGTTGTCATAGGCCTGCCAGGCTCGCTCCCACCTGCAGGGTAAGGACGTGGGGAGGGATTCTCGGGAGCTGAGGCGGGACCCCACCCCGGTCTCCCTGGGGAAGTCTGGGGGGTCAGCCCCACCCTGAAGGAGCCCAGGGGAGCCCGCGTGCTGGAGCTGCCGGGGCGGGAACCCTCTGGTGCGTCGCCATCCACCCACCACCACGCTGGGTTTGGGGTGTGTCCTGCGGCTTCCTCTCCCGCCACCGCCCCCCACCCGCTGGCCCCCACATGCTGCTCTCGTTGTTATTTACTGATTCGTGAAGCCTGGAGACCTGATCTGTGCTGTGAAGTACTGCGCTGCTCTGGCCCAGAAGGACGTCGTAAATAAAACATCAGCACGGGGAGAAACTAGGCATTCCTCAAATGTGCCGGGAATGTCCTCGCCTGGCGCAAACCCATTAGCTCCTCCTACTTCCCTAGCCTGCTGGCCATCAGTGCACAAGTGACGCTGATTATTTTTCACCAGGTGTAAGAAATATGCATTTGATTTATTTTTAAGAAATCCCCAAGCCCCAGAGGCTGCTGGTTTCAGACAGGCAGGCACTTGGCAGGCCGGAAGCACAGTAGATTCAGGGGGAAACAAATCCCCACCCTCCCATGGATGACACCCTGCACCCGCCTGAGCTCCCGGGCGGGGACTGTCCTGGCAGCTGTCTGGTCTGCAGGGGTGGAATGACTGTGATCGAGTGACAGCTGAGAGCCTGTTTCCAGGGGCATGGGAAGAGGCCTGGTTTCCCGTGGAAGATTACTGGTGGTGACCTGGGGAGCCCTCTGGACGCCCCACCTTCTTTGCTCAGAAGGTTCTCACACCTGAGGCCTGGGGGTGCCCAGCTCAGCATGGCAGACCCTTCTCAGCATCCCACTGGCCTCCTTAGGGCAGCCTCTGTGGCTTGGTTCCCGGGGGGTCACTGGGAGCCCAGGGAGGGAGGAGCTTCAGCAGAAGGTACGTTTCTACCCCTAGAGGCCGGCTGGGATTTGGCAGCAGCTGGCTGGGGCTCGTGGAGCCCAGCCCAGGGACCCCTGCCCGGCTGTGAGCTTCAGAGCTTCGGGTCTGGAGCACCAGGTGCCTCTCATCCACCGACATAAAATACAAGCTGGCAGAACACATGAAACAAAGCAAAATGAAACAGAACACAGCCTCTCCTGGCCCTGCAGGGCTCCTGGCCACCCCTCTGCCCACCTCCCTCCCTCCCTGCCCCAAACTCCTGGCAACGCTGTCCTGTCCCCCTTAGCTCCCCTCCACCTGTAGCCTACACAGTCTGGCTTCCATCCTCACCACCCGGAAAAATCCTTCTGCCACTGGCCACCAGTGTCAGACCAGGAGCTGCGTGCACGGAGGGCAGCCCGGAGGAGGAGGAGGCAGGGCGCTGTTGGGAGGCCTCCTGGTCCCAGCTGGGCATCTTGAAGATGAACTCTTGGGGACAGGGAGTGCAGGGCAGGGGCAGTGAGCCAGGAAGGGGGCTCTGTGAGCAGAGGCCGGGGGGCCACAGACCGGCTTGCATGGGCTGGCGGGACTGGGAGGGCTGGGGGGCGGCGGCCGCTGCCGTGCGCTGACTCGGGGTCTCTGCGGGCACTTCCCACCCCGTGGCCTCCCGGGCGGCGCTCTGTGGCCAAGCTGCTCGGCAGGCCCACTAAATGCCCTGCAGCTCTGTCCTCCTCAGCGATTCTGAGGCCGCTGCTTGGAGCTATTATTTCACATTTTCTGGAAGCCTCCCTCCCACTGCTGGCAGGAGTCAGAGGGATGGTCTGGGGGCAGACGACAGCCTTTGTCTTCATCGGGCACAGGAAAGGTCAGCGCTGTGTGACCTTTCACTGACAAAGGGTCTCCTCCCAAATCCCCTTCCAGACCCCGGACACCCGAGGCGGGCAAACCGCATGGAACTGCTAATCGCCGTGCTGACCTGCTGGGCATGTGGGACACCGTGGTGTGTCCCTGAAGCAGAGCACACCCGTTGTCACCGGGTCCCCGGAATCACGAGCCCAGATGCCAATCTTGACTGCAGAGGTGGAAGAAAGGCCTTTGTGCAGATCAGCCAAGTGGGGCCGAGCAGCCTGGGAGGGGACCTGGCCTAGAGGGTCACTGCATGGCTCACCTCGTGCTGGGGGTGGCAGGCAGCTGGACCCTGCTCAGAGTCACAGAGCAGGCGAGGCAGGCCCGGGATGCCCGCCCCAGCTCTGGCCCAGCCCACCCGCTCTCCCCAGGAGGCTGGGCCCCTGTGTGTTTCCCTGGTCCTCAGTCATGTCCTGCTGAATGTGGGGATGACCCCTGCTTGGCTGTGGCGAGCAAAGCAGACACGTGGACATACGTTAGCCTCAGGGCCACAGGGGCTGTCGGGACCCCACGCCCCAGCTCCCTGACAGGTGAGGTCGTGGAGGGCAGGACAGCTCGTGATGGGACCCAGGGCGAGTTGGAGACCAAGCCCTCTGGTCCCTGCCCTGCCCCCCCGAGCTGGTCCCCTCTCTGTGAGTGTGGGGCTGATGCCTCTTGCTTCCCGCTCTGGCATGGGGCTTCGTGACACTGGGAGCAAGCCCGTGGCAGTGCATCCTGCACCTGGTCCAGCCCTGCTTCCTGGGCAGGCCCGGCTCCAGCACGCCCATGGGCTTGGGGGGCGGCTCCTGCACCAGGGCGCTCGGGTCCAGCCCCTGCCTTCCCTCCAGCTGCTCGGAGGCTGAGTGCAGGGAGTGGACTGGCCAGAGCCACGGGGAGGGTGTGGGCTGTCTGCCAGGTAGCTCCTTAGTGTTCGGGGAGTGGGGCTCAGGCGCATGCCCCCTCACACCTGGCCCCTCTCCACCTCGCCGTGGGCACAGCCCTGTGTCGCCGCCTCGCTCTGTGGCTCAGCCTCAGGCTCAGATTCAACGCCCATCTGTGTGGGCAACATTCCCGGCAGCCCTTCCCTGCTTAACTTCAGGCTAATCCATGCTCCCCTTACCCTCAGCCCCACTGGCCAGCCACCAGGACCTCAGGACAGGCTTGGCCACACCTTCCTTCCCCCATCACCTCATCCTCGCCGTCCGAATCCCACACAGGGCCTGCTCAGACGCCTTCTCCTGGAAGCCTTCCTGGATGCTGAACCGGGCGCCATGCCCACTTAGCACCATGGTGCATTGTGAGTGGAAAGGACCCACACTTTGCAGGCACAGGCAGTGCAATGTGCACACTGTCACCACGATTTTGTTGTTACATTCCTGCACCACACACCAGGGAAGTTACCCGGTGCCTGGGGTTGGTTGGGATGGAGACAGGCTGGCCCTAAGCCTCAAGTCATCCCCCTCAAGGCCTCCGTGGTGACCCGACATCGACGAATCTGCTGCGCACAGGCTCTGTGGTAGGAGGGGTGCCAGCAGGGTCCGCTGCCATGCCTGGTGCCAGGCAGCCCAAGGACGGGGGCAGAGACGCTGGCTGTACATTCCCTCTGATGCCCCCAGAGGTCCAGCGTCTGGCCTGTCTCTCCCACCATTGGGGGAGCAGAGGGGCCTTGTTCTCCGGCTCTCCTGAGAGACAGAGGGTTGCTTGGACCATGGATATCAGCTAGGGTGACAGGTGACAGACGTCTCTGTACTGACCTTGCTCACAAAGGTTCCAAAACAGACAAGTCAATACTCTCTATTTTAGCTGACAGTTAAAAATACGATAAATCTTCCTGCTGCCAACACCTGTAGGTAATTGAGCTTAAATAAATGCCCTCAGATTTTCTGTAGGCAGGCGTGGGTGCTTCCGCAGAAGCTATCAGCCCGGTCTGGAAGGGCCTGATCTTCCAGACTCCTGTGAATGGCCCTTTTGAAAAGCAGACAGTACCTCTACAATCCCACACGATTTTGACAAAACCGAGAAGTGAAGCAGAGGTAGAAAATAGAAGCTATGTCTCCCTTTGTCCCCAAGACAGAGGCCACAAGGTGGTTCCATTATGGACATGGATAGCGAACACAGGCCCAGTCTATCTCCGTCTGTATACACACAATGTGAACGTGTCCATGGTGGATTAGACAGAGGATGGAAAACAGGTCATCGTGAGGACCGAAGAAAACTTGAGTAGCGCAAAAGAGAACAAATATGTAACAGGAAAAAAAAATCATATTAAAGAAAAGCAATAGAGCATCAGTAAGGCAAATGCCTGAGTCTTCACAAAGGCAGTAGATAGTTGCTTCTCCTCTAAGGAAGTAAAGATCTGAGTTAGAAGTGAGCTGACGCATGAAAATTTGCACAAGGACTGAAGGGAAGAGACCAATCTCAACAGAAGTGAACCGCAGTGAAGGATCGCCCAAAATATGAAAAGAATGCACACAAACAAGTAGGAAATAAACCACCCATGGAAAACTGGTAAAGGCAGAGGGCCGACGGCAGAACAGGAAGGTGACCTGCTTCACCAGCAATCAGCAGAATGCTTGTGAGGACAGCAGCATGTCGCCGCACGCCGCTCCCCCCACCCCTGTGCCCCCACGACCACGGGCAGTACAGGTGGATGTGCAGCTCTGCAACATGTGCCCCAGGAAGGGGCCACTGCAGTGCCTGCCACAGGCCTTATTCACATGGAAAAACTGTCAGCTAAAGAGAATGAACTTGATCTACCAACACCGGTTGCAGCGGATCTCAGGACACATGCAGCGAAGGGCTGAGGAAGAGAGCTGACAGGGCTCATGTGGTGGGTGCATCCTACATGTAAACTTCCAGCCAGAGCAGAACCCAGTGCACACAGAATGTGGGCTTGTGGGGCACATGTACAAATGCGTGGGGAACACATACACGCACGGTGGGATGTCTCCCTCCGGGGATGGTGGCCACCAGCAATGTGGGACCAGCATTCCCTCTGGTTCTGTGAGTGTCACCTCGCCTTTTGCATGCCTCATTCACTCACACGTGGCGTGGTCGTGCTGCACAGAGAGCCTCACAGGTTCCTTCCCGATTCAAGCCGTCAGCGTGGGAGGCCCTGTGGCTGTGTCCCGGAGGTTCACAGACCGAGTTTCACTTCTTCACACCGAAATGGGGGCCACCGCCTGAGCCTGCACAACGCCACCTGAATGGTGCGCCTGGGGCCTGCGAGCCACCCCCCAACCCCCGTAGCCCCTCTGCTGGGCAGGCCACTGTGGGTGGAGGCACCCAGGAGGCCACACCTGGCGGCGATCTCTGCCTCAGCTTTAATTGCTGCAGCCAAGGGCGGCTTCTTTCTGATTTGTAAGTTTAGTTTAGGACAAATAGTATAGACTATGCAGGTTAAAGCACATGCATTGGATAAATTATGTTTACCTGACAGTCTAAAATCTCATGGAATGAAATACATGTGATGCGACACCCGCGTGATGCCGAATGCAGCATGGGACTGCTGAAGGGCACATTTAGGAGGACACGTGCGGAGCCCGGGCTCGGTCTGGGGATGCTGGGCTGGCGGGCCATGGAGGGCTCCTGGCACGGGGCTGACGGAGCGCACAGGGGCCAGAGGCCTGGGTGGTACCTGCCTCTCCGGCCCCTGCCTGGACGGTTTGGGGGTCTTCCCACCCAAAAGGGCACAGGGTAGTCCCTGGGGCTGCAGTGAGGCCCACAGTTCAGGAGGTGCCGGGAGCAGAGAGCACTTCCAAGGATGCTCAGTGGGTGCTCAGCATAGCAGGCACTCAGGGAGCAGTACTGTCAGTTGCTGCTGTTGGTGAGCAATCGTGGGGAAAAAAAACTAGCGAAGTGCGTCCCCTTTTGTCCTGCCGCACACTTACCAGGAACAAAATCAAGTACCATCTTAGGCTGTAATTCCAAAGGGAAGGTCTGACAGCACATTTAAGGGCTTGGAACCTATCTCTCCCCTAGGCCCTGAGCCAGGGAGGGGACCCCAGAAGGGACGGGAGCAGCCCCAAGTTCGGACGAGGCTGCCTGGCCGCAGGAGGGTGCTGCCTGGCCGCAGGAGGGTGCTTCCTGGGAGAGGGAAGAGGCCGGGCAGGGTGGGGTGGGCAGAGAACATGCTCCTGGTCCTGAGGCAGCCCGGCGGGGCCAGCCTGGGAGGGGGCGCATGACCACGGGCTGAACATCTGGACCAAGGCCCTGGGGACTGCAGCCAGGGGCTCTGTCCAGTGGTGAGCGAAGCAGCCGTCTGGAGGGCACTGCAAGGGGAAAAGGCAAGGATTTGGTATTGGGAGGGATTCTGAGCAATGTGAGCACCTCCAAGCTGGACCCCCAAAGACCAGAGGGCAGAGGTCCCTCCCAAGACACCCTGGGCTGTGTCAGCCCCCACAGCCAGCAACAGAACTGACAGGTGACATGCCGTGGGACCTCACAAGACCCCCAGGCGTGGCTGAGGACTGGCCCAGGTGAACAAGGCCTGTGCGATCCGGAAGACACCCCCAGCCCCCGCCTCCACCTCCAGGGGCCAAAGGCGGGGAACCTGCAGGTGCACTCGGCCTCCCAAAATCTCCCTGGAAGGAACCCACTCTCTGGACCCTCCAAGTGAGCGGGCTGCCCTGAGCCACCCTCTGGGCAGGACAGGGCTGAGAGCACAGGGCTGTCGGGAGTCCCCACCCACCCACCAGGGCCTGCAATGCCACCACTCCTCTCCCTCTGCGCAGGTCCCCGGCGGAAACGTCAGGGCCAGCAGCCCAGGCCTGTCATTTCTCCCTTCATCACAGACCCTACAACTGTAGGATGGCTGTTTTACGTAGGGAACAAAGGTTCACATGAGGTCAAGAGACGTTGGTGGAGCTGAATTATCCACAAAGAATTTAAGACATCTCCTTATTTTTGGTTGGAATTTCAAGTGACACTTTAGAGCAACCAGGCGTGTTCCTGCTAAGCTGTCCCTCCAGGGTCCCTGCTTTCCACCGGCACTCTGACTGGGCATCGGGGGAGAGATGGATGGGGCGGGGGTTGGGTCCAGCTCTGCCCCTGAGCAGTGGGGGGATTCTAAGCAATGTGAGCACCTCCGAGCTGGACCCCCAAAGACCAGAGGGCAGAGGTCCCCCCCAAGACACCCTGGGCTGTGTCAGTCCCCACAGCCAGCCAGACCCCAGCCTGAGAGCTCCTGGTCGGAATTCATTTTATGCGGTGGGTGCACACAGACACACATACACACAGAGATACACGCATAGACACAGAGAGAGAGAGACACACACACACACACGTGCACCTCTAAAGGGGATTCAGGCCAGGAGCTGGGGGCAGAGAGCTGTGCAGGGTGGGCAATTTCTCTCCAGGACCCACCTGGGCCATCGGCTGCTCCTCCAGCTGCTTGGCCGCCACCATGAGCCGCCGTCTGGCCATCCCTGCAGCTGCGTCTCCCCGTGGAGACAGAGCCGTAGCCGGGAGCCGCCTCTGCTTGGCGCGTTGGGCGCTGAGAGCCATGTTTGCCTTGGAGGGAGGCAGTCTCCAAAGCCGGTGCCTCTGGCCCGGCCTGCAGACCTGCTCGCAGAGCAGCCAGGTGGTGCTTGGCAGGCAGAGGGCGGCTGACTGGCAGGAGGCAGGGGAGTCCCGGGACTGGCTGGGGGCCTCCAGGTCAGAGGAGTCAGAAGGCAGACTTGTTTGCTATGCTTCCTGGCCCTTGCCACAGCTCTCGCCTGTTGGATTCTTTTATTACACAAAATTCTGTGTGTGCGTGTGTGTGTGTGTGTGTGTGTGTGTGTATAGATATATATATAATTCTATTTTATTCTTGGATTTTAAGCAATTTGAAACTTTATTCTAATTCTTGTCATTCATTTATTGCTGACTCACTCATTGAACGGATTCCTGGCCAGGTGTTGGCAGCCGTCGGATGTCAGGGACCAGGAGTTTAATGTCACAGGGCGGTGGCTGAGTGAGCCTCCAGGGGACGGCACAGACGCCAGCATGCCTGGTGCCCCGGGGGCCACCTGCAGGCCTTGGCAGGCTGGGACGTGCATGCAAATGGGGATGGGCGTTCACAGAGTCTGTGCGGTTTGCAGGAGGTGGTGGCCCCGGAAGCTTGGGGAGGGGGGCCTTGAATATTAGTCCAGCAAGGGGATGACTCACTCACACCCCCATTAGCCTACACACCCTTGTGGGGAGCAGCCAGGGGCCAAGCCCCCCTCGGGGTCAGGGCAGGTCCCGTCTGAGGCCTCCATCCCGTGCAGGACCCAGGCGCTGGGCAAAGGCAGCTGCAAGCCCAGGAGAGAGTAACTGGCGACAAGGAGAGAAACGCAGCTCCACCCCGGAGGCGAGGCCGGGTGCTGTGCGAGGAAGGGTTGGGGAGGGCCTTGCGGTCGGCATCTTGGAGGAGCCGGAATAAAGGGGGAGAGGACCCCGCGGTGTGTACTCGGCGGAGGGCAGAGAAGCCAGGCGTGCACCGAGCGTCTGCAGCTGCCGCGGACCCAGAGGAACGGGGGCCGTCGGGGGGTCCTCCAGCCTCTGCCATCCCAGGCTCCTGCACGGGTTGCCCTCCGATCAAGCCCAATCAGGGCCTCACCAACTTTCCAATTCTAGGCAGACGTGGAGTGATGACTTTGCATAGCATGCTGGGCAGAACGAAAGACAGGCGGGCACAGCCCACAGGCGGAGCTGACGTAGATGCACGTGCCCGGAGCACGGACCGGACGACACTTGGCATCTGGCAGGATGCTGGGAGAGAAGCAACACCGAACGGCAGGGCTGCTTGGGGGACACCTGCAGGGAGGGCCGGAGGAACGGCTCCTTGGGGCCTCACCTGGACAGGACGGGGCCCCCCTGTGCTTCCCGCCTGTGCAGCCCCCATCTGAGGTGAGCAGGTAAAACACATGAAGGGCCGGATGCACCGCGTGTTTCCAGCGTTGCGCAGCAGTGGTGGGTGTCCTTGTCAGTTCTGAGCCGAGCTTGGGGGCGCAGCCCCGGGCGGCAGTGGGGGAAGCAGGCTTCCTGTTTGCAGTCTGTGGGGGCCGGTCGACTCCCCTGGGCCTGCCTCTAGCAGCAGGGGAGGACCACGGGGCACACCCACAGGCTTGTGTCTCTCCTCACAGAACAATTTTCCAGCTAGTCAAAGGCCCAGGATGATGAGGACTAGAGCCATCTAAGACTTTGCTGTTCCTGCTTTGAATGAGAGCTTCTGGGCTGAGCACCTGTCTTCCATTCATCTGCACGTGAGAGCATCTGCCCAGATTCCGGAACACTGCTCAAGGGCTTTGCTCTTCTCAAACCCCCAGGTGGCTGAGGGAGCGCAGTCCAGCGTGGTGGGAGGGCTCCGAGGTGCCAGGGGGATGCAGCTGCCTCATTCCTGTCTGCTGGGCCATTCCTGGTGTGCCTCCCGGACGCGAGGGGGCAGCTGCACGGCCAGCATCACATTGTCCTTCCAGGCAGAAGAAAGGGAGGCACCTGAGGGCAGAGCTGACCTGCCTCTGACACTCCTGCCTGAGGCCCCGGAGGCCCTGCTGGTGTGCCTCCTGCACGGATGGGTTGGGCTGCCCCCCAGGACAGAGCCAGACGATTCAGGGCCGTCACCCACCTCACTGTTTGCAGTGAGGACGAACCGCATATCAGGGAGCCACGCTTTCACAAGTCCTTGAGGTGAGCACACCTATCTGGTCCACAGAGCCCGTGAAGCTGGTGGCGGCCAGGGGTCTTGCCCGAGTCCCCAGCGTGTCAGCGGACCCAAGACCCGGCGGCCAGTGTGGAGGAGCCCCCTCCCGGGTCTTTGCCACGGGCCTCCTGCCTGGAGGGCGCCTTCCATGGCACAGCCGTGATCTGCGTGCCTTCACTCACAGTGCTGGAATTGAAACCTATCCATGTCCTCAAAACAAACCCCTAATTTCACATTAACCTGACACTTGGTGCTTGATTCATTTTAGTGTTTATGGTAATTGTTTTTGAAAATTTTTTCATGATAAAGGGGACAGAGAGTACATGGTAGCAAAATGCAATTGACAGAAAGTGCCTATTATGTAATTACGGACGCTCTAATGTGCATATTTTTCTCTGTGGTTGGTAGCAACTAAATACACAATTAGTGAATTTTTAAGAATACTATCTACAAAGCCTTCTGTCTGCTGAAAAATAGGAAAGATTCTCACGTGGACCGTGACTGAGCTCCCTTCCAATACAGGGGTCTGCGGGCAACAGCGGCCCGAAAGGTGGGGCGGGTCCCTGAGTGTGCGGCCCCTGCCCTCCGGCCGAGGTGCGCCGTCCCGGCGCCGCATCGGGGGGCGCCCAGAGAGCAGGAGGGATGCGGGGGACGTGCCGTCAGGGGGTGCGGGGGAGGAAAACCGAGCGGAGCCCCGAAGCAGGGCAGGGCTGGGGTCCCAAGCCAGCGCAGCCGCTGCGACGTGGGGAGGGACCAACAGGGGGCGCGAGACTCACACACGTGCGCACGTCTACACTGGCACACACACAATTCTAGGGTTTCAGAAACAAAACAGCGACATACGAGGAGAGACCCCCTCCCCAGGGAACAGCCTTCACCCCCTCCAGCCCCGCCCCAGACGCCCCCGGGGCACACTCGGGACCCCTGGGCTCCTGAGCACCCTTCCCCCGGCCCCGGGCCCCCCTCCCTTCACACCAGAGCCCCAAGGCTCCCCGTGAGCAGGTGCGCTGCCATGGCCCAGCACCCTGTCTGCACAGCTGCGCAGGGGGGTGACTGCCACGACGCCGCCCCAGCCAGCGGGTGGACGGGAACAGGGCAGGCTGGGAGGGGCGGGGCTTCCGGGAAGGATGGGGCTGGCAGGGCCCCAAAGCCTTGCCTCCACCTCCCAGGCCCTGCCACCCCGCACCCCCACGCTCTGCCCCGGCTGGGGTCCGCCTGCCCTCTGCGTGTGCAGGGGAGGCTCAGGGAGGCAGGGAGCCAGGCTGGTGGACGGCCGGGGTCTGCCGTGTCCCCTTCCTCAACGGGGTGGGGTCTCTCCTCCAGGGGTCGCAGCAGCCCCAGGCCCAGCGAGCCCCCCACCCTCTGCCTTTGGGGATTTCCGGGGGCTCTGGCGTCCGTCTGCCCTGGAGGCGCTGGGGGACTCAGGTGCCTGAGACCATTCCCGCGGAGGAGGAAAAGGCCGATGGGGGGAGGCTGACCCGACAGGAGGACCCCAGGGGACCCGGGTGTGGTCGTGGCGGGAAGTCCGCATTTCATGCGGAGGCACCTCCGGTGCTGTGCTCGGTTGGAGCGGGGTCAGTCCCAGCGAGGACATGGCGTCCCTACTTCCCCCTTCCCTCCGTCTTGGACACCCCCACCCCAGTCACCAGCCCTGTGCCCCGAGCTCCCTGACCGTGCGGCGCAGGGCTTAGGCCTGGTGGGCCCTCACCTCCTGTCTGCACCCAACCCCTCCAGGAAGGTGGGGTGACCCCTCAGGTGACCTCCTGGTTGCTGCATTTTAGGGGTGCCCTTCGTGGGGCCGAGAGGGCCTTGAGACCATCCTCTGCACCTGCAAGGGCCCCACGCCCTCCTGGCCATGACACAGGGGTCATGAAACCAGGCAGATCTTCGGGTGGCCAAACTTGGCCGCAGGGACGGTGGCCCCTGCTGGGCAGAGACTCTGGCTGGCCCCTGCCCTCCGAGGGCTCGGGGTGAGCGTGGTTGGGCCACCCCCCACTTGCTGTGCTCAGCGCCCCAATCTCAGCCCAAGGCTGTGCTTCTGAAGACCAAGGGCCATCTTCCTTGGGCGGCCAGCAGGTTGCCTGCTGCCCAAGTGCGCTCTGGAGTGAGGACAGTTGGTTTCTGACTCTGCCTTCGGGGCCCAGCCCGGCGCATCCACGGCACGGGTTCCGTGGTGGGGTTCCCCAGCACCCAGCCTGGAGCAGGCCCCTGGGCATCATTTTCTCTCTGAGGGAACATGCAGTCCGCTGGTTAGTCGGGTGCTCAGCAGAGGAGCCCCGTGTGGCCAGGGGCTGCATGTGGGGCCTGCACACAGCCCGCAGGTGTTTGGGGCTCACTGGGGCTCACTCAGGGCATGCTACACAAACAGAGCGGTCAGAATGGGGCGAAACGAAGGGACTTTCATTCTCTAGCTGCACCTACCAAGTCCAGCACGCTCACACCCACCCCTCCGGAGGACTATTTCTGGCCAAGCTGAAGAGAGGGCTACCTCGGGCCCGAGTCCCCAGGCCACCAAGTAGCCGCGGGCACTGTCCCATCTCGGTCTTGCTGTCTCGGGGGCTGGAAGTTATCCACACATAGTGAACATTAAGGTCAGTATTTTTAGATGCAATTCTTTAATTTTTGAAAACCTTCCAAGGGGAATTTAGTGAAGGTTACATATTTAATAAATGTAAATAAATGTAAGAGCTATAAAAATAACCTTCTCTGGAAACTCTCTGTTCTACTTTCCATTTCCTGGAAACCCACACACACGTTCTGGAGGAAAACAAGGCTCCAGCCCCATCTGAGTGCAGGATGCTGCCCGCAGGCTGATGGCCCTCTCCAGCCACCAGGTGACCCTCAGGGCCCATCCAGGGGAAGAAGGTCATGACGAGATGACACAGAGTCCGAACACCACATGCCCAAGCCCTTCCTTTGCCCCAGTCAGAGCCCCAGGGCCTGTCAGGCCCCAGGCAGTGGCTCCTTGAAGGGGCTAATGGCTGCAGAGCCCCCAGGGTGAGGTGAAGGAGGTCACTGGTGTCCCCAGGGCTCAGGGGGCAGTGGCCCATCCCTAAAGACATGGGCGCCACTGCGCCCTGGTGGGTGTTTGACCCTGCATGGACTGGGGGTTCTGCCCTTGGGGACACACGCTGGTGGGCAGAAGTGTGGACAGCTGCCCCTCAGAGTGATGCATGCAGAGGTGTGCGGAGCGCCGACCAGGGCTCCCATTGGCACCTCAAACTTTCCACCTGAGGCCCCTGGTGGGTAGGAAGGAGAGCTGACCTCACGGAGGAGCCAGCAGCATGTGAAAATGCCCTGAGGTAAGGCCTGTGTGCCTGGTGAGGGCCCCACGCGGGGGCCGCCCATGGTGCCTGCTGGGGCGGGGGATCCAGAGGCAGCAGGAGCCTAGGAAGCTTCAGGAGACAAAGTAGGTGTCCCTCTAGCCACTCGGGGGCTCCATACCTGTCCTGGCACCTGTCGTACGTCAGTACGGGGAGCAGGGAGGTGGTGGCCCCACACACTTAGCTCAGCTCTGAATTACAGGGAGGCGGGTGGAGGTCCACTTGGATGTTAGAGCGGCGCCACGGAGCAGGCAGCTTAGGACCCACATTTACCTCCCATGGTTCTGGAGGCTGGGAGTCCAAGGCCGAGGGCTCAGCACATTCGGCATCTGGTGCCCTGCTTCCAGGTTCACAGCCGGCGCCTTCTCTCTGTCCTCCCTTGGAGGGCGGGCAGGGAGCTCCCTGGGGTCTCCTTTACAGGCCGCTAATCCCATCACGGGAGCCCCACCCTCGTGACCTAGAAGCCCCCCCTCAGTACTTTCACCTTGAGGGTTAGGGTCTCAGCAGGCGGCTTTGGGGAACTGCCGTCTTTCAGTCCATGCTGAATGAACAAGACATGCATTTTTAGTTGAATGAAAGTGAACTTCAGATGCGGTAACCCAGAGCACCCTGCACACACTAAGCTCAAAGATCAAGACCACCCAATGCACAAAACCTCTGTGGCCACGGTGCTCCTTCTGCATCCTCTGTGCCCCGAGTGTGTGCACGGACGACGGCCCAGGCTGAAGGGCACACACCCAGGAGCGGATTCCTTTCCTCTGCCCATCCTGACACTTGGAGTGACAGCAGGGAAGGCTCTCTGACTAACAGGCCTGCGCTGGTACATCAGGGGGCTTGGGATGGGCAGACGTCTGGCAGGATTTCCAAGCCACACGGGGTAGATTGCCCGCTGCTCCTGTGGAAACATAAAGCTGGCCTCCCCATGGATTTTGCCTGAAGCTATTGGTCTCTGCGGTTTTGGGCACCTGTGCAACCGTCTTGACTGTTGCGTCCCCACCTTTTGATCAACAGGGGAAGTAGGCTGAACATACCATCTGCTCCCTGCCTGCAAGGACTCCCCAGCAGCCCAGGGGCATGGGGCTGGCAGCCGCCTCGAACATAGGACAGTGACCCGGCCACTCACCCACCTGTCGCTCTTCTCCCTTTTAGCCCCATGTGACCCCTAAAGCCATTCCTGTCTGTGCCTCTGTGATCTCCTGCTACCTGGAAACCTCCTGGAAATGGGGGGCAGTTCTGGATACACGTACCTGTTTCAGGGCCTCCTCGGTCCTGCAATACCCGCCTTATCAGCCTGGCTGTTTTCATTACTGTCCCACTATTGGCCTCATCACTGTCTGCGTTTCCAATACCCTTTTGTCCCTTCACTGTACGTGCTCCTGCTGGCTTGCCTGTGGAGTAGAACTATGGCCCCGTGGCCGGGCCAGGATGACACACAAAATTAACCTTCACACATGCACGCACACACACGCACACACACACACACACCAGAAAGCACAAGCCGGTGGAACAGTCCAGGTCTGGTCTCCGTCTCGCACCAGCCTCGTGGCCCCGGGCCGTGCTGGCACACACAGGTGCCCAGGGATGTGGTGGTACAGGCACCAGGGAGTTTCTATTTAGTGGACAAACAGTATCTCTTTTGACCTTTATAAATGAAATATTTCAAACCTAGACAAAAGCCAATAATACACCAAATAGCCCTTTCCTACCTCTCAGATTTAGTTATTTTTGAAATATTTACTTTGAATATCTGCCAAAGAAATGGAAACCTCACAATGTAGTTGAGTCCTTGTCTCATAGCCCCGCCTGCCCCCGACCTCTGCCTGGTGCCAGGAGACCCCGGAGACCAAGAGACCCCAAAGGCCCACGTGCCCTCCTCCCCGTGCCCCCGGCTCCGGCATGTGAGCACACGCACTCCTGGGCCAGGTGTGTTCAGGCTGCATGTCTTACAAAGTAGATAAAGGCTTTTGTGTTGTACACTTCCTCCCACACTTGGCTTTTTTAAAAAAGTTCGACCTGCATTCGAGATGTATCGAAACTGTCACACATCTTTGCAGTTCATTCATTTTAACTTCTGGATAACCTTCCACGCGAGGCATAAACCACCTTCAGACTGGCTTCCGCTTTCCTTACGACAATTCGGCTGGCGTGTCCCTCCCAGGCTTCCTCCCGCCCACACCTGACCTGAGATGGCAGGGGCTGTGCCCACCTCTGCTGAGCCACACGGTGACAGTCACCCCCCACCACCCACTGCTGCTGGGGAGGATTGCGTTTGGTGGGGGGGAGGCACAAATCACACACATCTAGTGAATGCACAAAGAGCATAGTCTTCAGTTGTGATACGAGATGTGAGCGGAAATGAAGCCAGGCTGGAGGGAGGCCAGAGCCGCTAGGCGGGTGTGTGTGGTCAGAATCAGCACTGGGAGGAATGACATTTAAGCAGAACAGCAAACGTGCCCGTGCGTCCCGAGGGCGCGTTGTGAGATGTGGAGTTGCTGGGTCAGTATGTATGCACATTATTAAATACTAATCTTCAAAAACAGTATTTTAATTATGAAATATTTAAAGCATACAGGAAACAATTTAACAGGACCTATGTGCACACATCCAGCATAAGCTCATGCTAATAGTTTGCATATTTGCTTTAAAGCTATAATATCAGCTCCGGCCAAGGCCCCACACCCTGTCCCTTTGCCCCCCTCCGTCTCTCCCACATTGTCTCATATACTCCACGGCATATGTATGTGTCCAGAAATACTAGTTACAGCGACGTTTGTACTTTACAGACTTAAATACGTTGTGTATGCCCGTATTTGATCATCTGCAACTTTTCTTCCTTCTTCTCACTCCATATAATTGCTTGAATGTTATGTACATGAATACATGTATGTGTAGCATGTTCACTGTTCATTATCTACTGCCTGAATAACCAAATTTATTTATTCTCCATTTCCCCTAGTTCTTATAAATTTTTTTTTTAACTGAAGAGGGGTGTCAGACTGTTTCCACTATCCGCCATGGGAAATGATCCTTTTGCAACAATTAGCCCATTTCTCGTCTGTGTGGCTGACATACCTGGGTTTTCCCTGAGGGACAATCTGGGATGTGAATTGCTGAGTCACAAACTACACATAACAGCTCCTCCCGGCCAGGACCTCGGCCATATTTTCAATGTATTCACTCTTATCTTCTACACTACAGTTGTAGTTTTAACATAATCAAATCCATCAGTTATTTTCTTTGTGGTTAACACTTACTGTTGTGTCTTTACCAGAACAGTCTATTCTTTACTCCTTGCCATAAAAACTGGTCTCCTAGATTTTTTCTCTAAAATTGTAACTATGTTTCTTTGCCCTTTTAGAACTGTCACATACCTGAATCGTATTTGTGTACTGTGTGAGACAGGAAACTTGAAACGAAAGTAGCAACATTGTAACATTTTATTCTCAATGTGTACACGTGAGCGAGGCTATCACGGGATCAGTTTACACACACTCCATACACACCACGCACACACACCACACACCATGCTCATACCTGCACACACATGCACACACACACTCAAAGGGAAAGCTACTTTTCTCAGAGGAGTCAACGCAGCTCCCCTTCCCCGCCACGCCCACAGTCATGCTGCTTCCAGCACATAGCCTTCCATTTCTAGGAGGCTCATTTTATGAGTTCTCTGCTCTGCTCCAGTGGTCTGTTTGTCACTTGCCAGTAAGCTGGAATAATTTTACAAGCTTTAATGTTTTCCTAGGTACCCACATCTACTGCACATTCTTTGCCCCTTATTTTCCAAATTAAATTTTGCGTGTTTTCCAAAATTATAAAAAAGAACCCTATTGGGATGTTTATCAAAATCTTGCTGTATTGCGCAGAAATGCAATATTTTTGGTATTGATGCATCCACTCCATGAACCATTTATTTGGCTTTATTTTCTAAAAGCTTTTGTAAAGTCCTGTACTCCTTTTACTGAACATATTACTGGGTGATGTAGAGATTTTCTTCTATGATTAATGACATGTTTTGTTTTTTTTTAATCAACCCCAAGTCTAATTCTCAACAGTCTCCAATCTTCTAAAGTATAATGAACAAGTTCTTACATGGTGAACAAATTCTTACATAGTGAATAAGTTCTTACATGGTGAACAGTACAAGGGCAGTCATCACAGAAACTTTCGGTTTTGATCACGCATCATGAACCATGAACAATCAGGTCAAATATGAATATTTGTTTGATTCTTATACTTGATTTATATGTGGATCCCACATTTCTCCTTTTATTATTATTATTATTATTTTTTTTTTTAATAAAATGCTGAAGTGGTAGGTAGATGTAAGATAAAGGTAGAAAACTTAGTTTAGTGTTGTAAGAGAGCACATGTAGATGATCAGGTGTGTGCCTGTAGACTATGTGTTAATCCAAGCTAGACCAGGGCAATAAAACATCCACGTATGCAGAAGATTTCTCTCAGAACGGGGGGGTGAGGTTCTAAGCCTCACCTCTGTTGATCCCCAATTTCTCACCTGATGGCCCCCCTGCGACTGTGCCTGTCTTAGGTTGTTCCTCCCTTGAGGAATCTTACCCGTCTCTGGCTCACCAGTCATCTTCCAGGGCCATACAGGGATATGTAAAGTTGGTAAGTGAGAGGGAAGCCTTATTGTTTGAAAAGGTTAGCTTTTTACTTCTTTGCAGATTTATGCCCTGTGGCTTCTATGCCCAGCATTTGCCTTGAGGTGTCTTTACCACTTGGAGGAATTATGATACTCGGTAAATTCGATATGAGGCACGAAGTCTATTTAAGAGTTGTAATTAGGAAGGAAGAAGAAAAGCTATAGAGGTAGCAGGCGGAAGAAAACATGGGAAGATTGATTATTTCTTTGACATATCTTCTTGTAGAGTAACTTAAGCATATATAGGTTTTAAACTGCTAATTAAATTGCACACACATTAACATAATAGGAATACAGTTACATAACCAAAGCATACCTGTAATTACCAGCCATCTCCAGTGAGGCCAAGAAAACCAGTTTAGGCACCTTAGGCATTTGTGAAAACTTATCTATGATATGGTGGATATTGTCCAACTGAACTTGAACAGTCTGAGAGAAATAAGACAAATTAAAACAGCCCATTCCTGGGAACTGTTCACATCCCATATGTTCTTTTAACTGTAGATAGTCTGTAGTTGTAAGGTTTTGGAGCGCTACAACTTGCACTTCTCCAAATTCTTGGTTGAGTTCCAACAGTGTAGATCCAGTCAAATTTGTTGTTTTACTGTATGCACAGGCCAGCTTAGATATCTCCTTCCTCATTCCCATGGCAAGTCCAGGAACCGGTGGGATGAATGCAGCTACAACTGCAGCCATCGCCTGGATCTTTCTTGAGGTTTTTTGATGATCATCTTCTGGTATGACTCTTCCAGAGAGTGCTGATGTTGGAAGTTCTTCTTCATATCGTATCTTAGTTCATCTTCTGGGTAGCCAAATTAGGCTTTGGTCCTCTGTATAAACACAAACAGACCCTTTGCCCACACTTTGATCTGCCCTTTATAACATTGTGTAGAACTCATTGTAGGTCACCACACAGGAACTGCTTTGTTTTTTTTTTTGTTATCTTTAATCCCCACTTACATGAAGAATATTATGTTTACTAGGCTTTCCCCTATACCAGGTCCCCGCTATAAACCCCTTTACAGTCACTGTCCACCAGCATAGCAAAATGTTGTAGAATCACTACTTGTCTTCTCTGTGTTGTCCAGCCCTCCCCTTTCTCCCACCCCCCATGCATGCTGATCTTAATACCCCCCTTCTTCTTCCCCCCCCTTATCCCTCCCTACCCACCCATCCTCCCCAGTCCCTTTCCCTTTGGTACCTGTTAGTCCATTCTTGAGTTCTGTGATTCTGCTGCTGTTTTATTCCTTCAGTTTTTCCTTTGTTCTTATATTCCACAGATAAGTGAAATCATTTGGTATTTCTCTTTCCCCGCTTGGCTTATTTCACTGAGCATAATACCCTCCAGCTCCATCCATGTTGCTGCAAATGGTAGGATTTGCCCTCTTCTTATGGCTGAGTAGTATTCCATTGTGTATATGTACCACATCTTCTTTATCCATTCATCTACCGATGGACATTTAGGTTGTTTCCAATTCTTGGCTATTGTAAATAGTGCTGCAATAAACATAGGGGTGCACTGATCTTTCTCATACTTGATTGCTGCATTCTTAGGGTAAATTCCTAGGAGTGCAATTCCTGGGTCAAATGGTATGTCTGTTTTGAGCATTTTGATGAACCTCCATACTGCTCTCCAAAATGGTTGAACTAACTTACATTCCCACCAGCAGTGTAGGAGGGTTCCCCTTTCTCCACAGCCTCGCCAACATTTGTTGTTGTTTGTGTTTTGGATGGCAGCCATCCTTACTGGTGTGAGGTGATACCTCATTGTGGTTTTAATTTGCATTTCTCTGATAATTAGTGATGTGGAGCATCTTTTCATGTGTCTGTTGGCCATCTGTATTTCTTTTTTGGAGAAGTGTCTGTTCAGTTCCTCTGCCCATTTTTTAATTGGATTATTTGATTTTTGTTTGTTGAGGCGTGTGAGCTCTTTATATATTTTGGACGTCAAGCCTTTATCGGATGTGTCATTTTCAAATATATTCTCCCATACTTTAGGGTTCCTTTTTGTTCTATTGATGGTGTGTTTTGCTGTACAGAAGCTTTTCAGCTTAATATAGTCCCACTTGTTCATTTTTGCTGTTGTTTTCCTTGCCTGGGGAGATATGTTCAAGAAGAGGTCACTCATGTTTATGTCTAAGAGGTTTTTGCCTATGTTTTCTTCCAAGAGTTTAATGGTTTCATGGCTTACATTCAGGTCTTTGATCCATTTTGAGTTTACTTTTGTATATGGGGTTAGACAATGGTCCAGTTTCATTCTCCTACATGTAGCTGTCCAGTTTTGCCAGCACCATCTGTTGAAGAGACTGTCATTTCACCATTGTATGTCCATGGCTCCTTTATCAAATATTAATTGACCATATATGTTTGGGTTAATGTCTGGATTCTCTAGTCTGTTCCATTGGTCTGTGGCTCTGCTCTTGTGCCAGTACCAAATTGTCTTGATTACTGTGGCTTTATAGTAGAGCTTGAAATTGGGGAGTGAGATCCCCCCTACTTTATTCTTTTTTCTCAGGATTGCTTTGGCTATTCGGGGTCTTTGGTGTTTCCATATGAATTTTTGAATTATTTGTTCCAGTTCATTGAAGAATGTTGCTGGTAGTTTCATAGGAATTGCATCAAATCTGTATGTTGCTTTGGGCAGGATGGCCATTTTGGCGATATTAATTCTTCCTAGCCACGAGCATGGGATGAGTTTCCATCTGTTAGTGTCCCCTTTAATTTCTCTTAAGAGTGACTTATAGTTTTCAGAGTATAAGTCTTTCACTTCTTTGGTTAGGTTTATTCCTAGGTATTTTATTCTTTTTGATGCAATTGTGAATGGAATTGTTTTCCTGATTTCTCTTTCTATTGGTTCATTGTTAGTGTATAGGAAAGCTACAGATTTCTGTGTGTTAATTTTGTATCCTGCAACTTTGCTGTATTCCGATATCAGTTCTAGTAGTTTTGGGGTGCAGTCTTTGGGGTTTTTTATGTACAATATCATGTCATCTGCAAATAGTGACAGTTTAACTTCTTCTTTACCAATCTGGATTCCTTGTATTTCTTTGTTTTGTCTGATTGCCGTGGCTAGGACCTCCAGTACTATGTTAAATAGCAGTGGGGAGAGTGCGCATCCCTGTCTAGTTCCCGATCTCAGAGGAAAAGCTTTCAGCTTCTCGCTGTTCAATATAATGTTGGCTGTGGGTTTATCATAGATGGCCTTTATTATGTTGAGGTACTTGCCCTCTATTCCCATTTTGCTGAGAGTTTTTATCATGAATGGATGTTGAATTTTGTCAAATGCTTTTTCAGCATCTATGGAGATGATCATGTGGTTTTTGTCTTTCTTTTTGTTGATGTGGTGGATGATGTTGATGGATTTTCGAATGTTGTACCATCCTTGCTTCCCTGGGGTGAATCCCACTTGGTCATGGTGTACGATCGTTTTGATATACTTTTGTATTCGGTTTGCTAATATTTTATTAAGTATTTTTGCATCTACATTCATCAGGGATATTGGTCTGTAATTTTCTTTTTTGGCGGGGTCTTTGCCTGGTTTTGGTATTAGGGTGATGTTGGCTTCATAGAATGAGTTTGGGAGTATTCCCTCCTCTTCTGTTTTTTGGAAAACTTTAAGGAGAATGGGTATTATGTCTTCTCTGTGTGTCTGATAAAATTCTGAGGTAAATCCGTCCGGCCCGGGGGTTTTGTTCTTGGGTAGTTTTTTGATTACCGCTTTAATTTCTTTGCTCATAATTGGTTTGTTTAACTTTTGTGTTTCTTCCTTGGTTAGTCTTGGAAGGTTGTATTTTTCTAGGAAGTTGTCCATTTCTTCTAGGTTTTCCAGCTTGTTGGCATATAGGTTTTCATAGTAGTCTTTAATAATTCTTTGTATTTCTGTGGAGTCTGTCGTTTTTCTGTTCTCATTTGTGATTCTGTTGATTTGTGTTGATTCTCTTTTCCTCTTAATAAGTTTGGCTAGAGGCTTATCTATTTTGTTTATTTTCTCAAAGAACCAGCTCTTGGTTTCATTGATTTTTGCTATTGTTTTATTCTTCTCAATTTTATTTCTTCTCTGATCTTTATTATGTCCCTCCTTCTGCTGACTTTAGGCCTCATTTGTTCTTCTTTTTCCAATTTCGATAATTGTGATGTTAGACTATTCATTTGGGATTGTTCTTGTTTCTTCAAGTGTGCCTGGATCGCTATATACTTTCCTCTTAAGACTGCTTTCGCTGCATCCCACAGAAGTTGGGGCTTTGTGTTATTGTTGTAATGACGTGTTTTTTAAGTTATATTTTCAGGTTTTTTTGTGGCTCATTTATAGGGACATTATTGATTTATGTCTATTAATCTATATCCTGCATTCTTGAGATTTGCTTATTATTCATTCAACAAATACTCACTGAATACCTACTATGTATTAGGCACTATTTAAGGTGCTGGGGAAACATTTGTGAATGAAAAGAAGAAAATTTGTGGAGCTTATGTCCTATGAGAGGGACACAGTCAAAGGTAAGTTAATAAATAAAAGAGTAAACATGTCATGTCAGTTTCAATCATTTTCCACAGATTTTCTTGGACCCCGTAAGCAGATAACTACAATTCCTTCAGTGACTTTCTAAGCCTTCTACATCCAGTACAATTTGGACAAAAAAATGTTTTTTGTTGATATCTTCTATTTGTACTCAATTAGAAAGCTGTTTGTAATATTTCACATGAAATTGAGTATTTCTGCACTGTAAGAGAAAGGAAGTCCCTTGTAAACTGAGTTGACTGAGGATCTTTATTTTTCTTTTCTGGTAATCACAGCAGGAGGTTAAATTTTATCAAATACTTTCCTGCATGGATGGGGGAATTCATGTGGCTTTACTCATTTCGTCTCTTAAAACAGGAAGTGGCACAGCACAGCGGCTGAGAACGTGGGTAGGTCGTGCGCGTGGAGCACACAGCCGGGTCTAGCACAGGGGAAACGTTATATAAACACTGACTTTGGCTATTTTTTAAGCGGGAGGTACATGTAAGTATTTTCAAACATGAAGTCATCTGGCATTTTTAGGGTTAAGCCTTTTTTGAATATCATGGTACTTTTATACATTCCTACCTTTGGTTTGTATATATTTTATTTATGAATTTTGAATTTACATTCGTAAGTAAATTGAACTTATTTTTCTTTCTCATGTACTTGAAATCCAACGTTGCTATCAAGGATATAGTAGCCTCATCAAAAGACTTGAGAACATTTTCATTTTTTCCTAATTTCATGAAAATTTGATATAAAATGGGGATTTTTCTACTACTTAGGAGGATATCTGAGAAGTTTTTGTTTTTGTTTTTCTGTGTTCTTTTTGGGATTGAAGGCAGAAATGAGTTGATTTTAAACACTCCTTATATATATATATTTTAAATGGTGTTAATTCTATGTACTTAGTCAACCTCTGCTTGAAATAGTTTTGATACATTTTATTTTAAGCTAACCACACTAATCAAATGTTTACATTATCGGGTTAAAGTTGTTTGTGGTAGCATCTTATTTTTAGGCCTCTATTTTATTTGCAGGTGGACTTATTTACTCTTGTGATAATGCTCATTGGTCACCCCTCTCTCCCCGTCCTGCAGTCAGGGCGGATGGGGCAGCGCCTGTGCTAGAGCGGCCCCCTCGCTGCTCACGATGCTCTTCCTTTCCCGTTGCATCAAATGCAACATTATATATTTCCTGTTTTCGTGTTTCTCTGGGTTTATTTTGTTATTCTCTAATGTCTTAAGTAATATACACATATATATAGTACCGGCTAAAGGTGACAGGCTTTTCTCTAATGAGGACTTTCAACCTGTCCACCTGTTCTTGCAAATCAAGTTTTGGTGGAGCCGGCCGCCTGGTCTCTGAGTAGAAGGGCCGCCACCTGCTCACCACACAGAGGAGAGGGTGCCGCCGAGGCTGGCCCAGGGGGACAGACGTAGTTCCTGTCTGACCCACTGCGGAGGGTTTGCTGACCCCCCAAGTGCAGCTTTATCTGTACTCTATGGTCTGCATTTAGAGCATTTATGGTCTCAGACCTTTCAAATGCCTTTAGAAATAGGTTTTTATAGTTCCGTGTTTATGGGACTCTTTTTCTAATTATTTCTAATATTGATGCAGGTGTTCAGAGAATGCATTCTTTAAATACTGATTCTGTAGTAATTGTGGAAGGTCTTCTAAATGTCCCCTAATGCTTGTATTTTCTTCATTTCTTAGGTCCACAATTTCTGAACAGTTATGCACTGGCCCCTTTTTGGTCCCCACAATGCGTGTGGGTTTGGCACGTATTGGCCTGCCATCCCCGGCCTGCCATCCTTGCTTAGCCGGCATTTGGTACCTTCTGTATCGTGCAGTTTCTCTAAGTCATGGTCGTTCTGGTATGACTTGTCGACAACACGTCTTGCTCAGGGAGAGAGAGAGACATACATACAGACTGATTTTCTATGGTTTTGCTAATACATTTATTGCCTTGCCTTTTATTGAATGAATGATAATTAAATTCATTTATACCACCGTACTGAGGGTTTAGATTAACTGTCCTTACACGTCACTCTCTTCTGCCCTGTTCTTCATTTGACTGATTTGACCTGTTTTGCTGACTTAGATATTATGCATCATTTCTGTTCTTTAAGCAATTATACCTAAATTTTATAACAACAAAACCTATATTTATTATCTTTAACTTCCCCTAAAACAGTACAAAACCACTCTAAATGTTAACTCTGACAATTTCCTTCCCATTTTATAAAATGTGTTTGTGGAGATTTTTTGGAGACCCAATAAGTAAGACCCTCCTGCCCCATGGAACCAACTCAAAAATAAGACCAAACAAAGGTGCATTGAGAAGCTTTGGGGAAATTCTAAGAAAATAAGGTGAATTTGGAGAAGGGAGGAACCCTGAGGGCAGTGGGGTGGGGGTGGGCATCAGAGGAGGTGTGGAGGCCCAGGGCGTGGTGGGACCCTCTCCCTTCTTCTCCGTCAGGTTCGAGCACAGACCTGGCACTCAGGACATCCCAGGGGACAGAAGCTCCACCTGCCCCCTCTTCCGGGAGCTCATGTGGCCCCGACGCTGTGTGCAGCTCGCCAGGCAGGAGCTACAGGCACGGGGCTGCCTCAAATCCTGCTCAGCTCGGGCCCTCAGCACATGGGGTAACACGTGGACGGGGCCCCTGCCACCAGGACCAGGGAGGGCACCACCTTCCGCCAGGCCCACCTGGGTCACTGGCCTGAGCCTGGCGGTGTTTGTGCTCTGGGCTCCAGGACATGTTCTCCCCTTACTAGAAACAGAACATATGCACATGGTTGAGGAACCAGATTCTTTGTTGATTGGATTTCATGGATGACAAGTTGGCATAATCAGCCTGGCCAACAGCACATTCAGTGAGCCTCTCACCAGGCAGAGGTGTGAGAAGAGAGTCACCAGGTCCCTGCACAGGGGGGCTGTGCACTCCACAGTGTCTGTGTGTGTGAACTGGCTCCCCCCTCCCTCCCTGCCTCTCTCTGCACCCCCACTTAACTCTAGCGATAGGTTTGGCGGAAGCACCCAAAGTCAGTCATGAAACTGGGTAATTCCCAGCCTTCCTAGACTGCGGGCACTCAGCAGGATGCCAGCTGCCCACAGGGCCTGGGCACCTCGTCACGGACCTTGCACGCTCATGCTGTGGGGCCGTGACCCCTGTGGCGAGGGCTCACCGGGCATGCAGGGCTGTCCCCACACCGGGTCATTCTCTTCATGACCATGAGCACATGTATAAACCAACAACTTCTTTACCCCCCTTGCCCGCGTCTCCCCAGGACCCTAAGATGAGGTGTTAGACTATGTGGGGTCGGAAGAGGCTTAGAGGGAGGCTTTCTGTGGGGCGCGCTCCGCAGTCACGCTCTGCAGGGAGGGATGAGCACGTCTGCCCTCTGGGACGCCTGCCCTGCCATGCAGCTTCCAGTGGAGGAGCATTTGACTCAACCCTGGGCAGTTCCCCTCTCGGTAATCAGGGCTCATGATGAGTGTTACCATCCTGGTACACGTATGATACATGCAGCTGAGTCAAGGTGTGAGCTCAGGAACTGCTCGCTAACTGCTTCAATGGTTCTGCACATGGGAGAGAGACGGAAGGGTGCCGGCCTTGAAGAGAAGGGAGGAGGGTGCTGCTGGATGGCAACCTGCTGGATCCAGCTGTTCCTGCAGCCTCCTGCGCCCTTCCCTTCCCACAGCTGCCCTGGGCCCTGTGCGGCAGCTCAGTCCACCTGCTTGTGATCCCGTCTAGTTGGCACATGCTGTCTTCAGTGTCTAGGCTTTGAACATTTCTTTAGATTGCTCAGAAGCCCTTTTTTAAAGTTTTTAAACATGCAACCTACAAATTAGAGAGAGACAAGTGGGGACCCAGGCTTCTCAGTCCCGTGGGGTGCAGCTCCTTTCCACAGAGCAGATGTGGGGCACAGCGCGATTCATGGGTTTGTCCTCAACCATTTACTTCCCATGTGGCCTGTCAGTCAGCCCCTGAAACAAAGATTGGGGCTGGCACTGGGGGGACTGCAGGGTCACCTGAGAGGACGCATAGTATCTCAGGGGACCAAGAAAGAAAAGCAAGGGGTCCTGGAGTCCTCCCCAGGCGCTGATGTCTGCTGCCCAGCACATGCCTGCTGCGTCCCGCACTGCTCAGCCCGGCCACCCGCCCACCACCGAACGCCCAGGGGTCTCTCAAGCTTTGGCCGTGCCCTAGGTTTGGGGGTGAGCATCACCTCTCCTCACTCCTGGTGTCCCTTCTCTGAGGAGGCAGTCCCTCAGGCTCCATGCTCCTGTCCTCTCCACCCGCCCCCAGCCCTCCTCAGGGCAGCCACGGGCTCACGGGGCAGTTGGGAACAAGGGCCCGGCCGCCTGTGCCACCTGCAGTCCACACCTCCTGTTCGCCTCCACCTTTGTGACCAGAGGCTTGTGCTTTGCTTGCTCCTCAGGGAAGAGTGATTTCCAAGTGAGGAACCCCACACACAGGTCTGCAGGGTTCTGGCCTGGGCACGTGGGCCGGGGCCTCTGCGAGGACGTGCTGAGGTGTGGTGCTACTGACCCATGGTCTCCACATGTGAGCCCTGCTGCAAAAATGATGGTAAGTTGACCACCACCAGCGATTCCCTTTTCTCTCTTGACTGGCTTAGCCTTTGGTCAGAGAAGAGCACCTGGTCCGGTCAGTGAGCACACGCCCCCTTCCTCTGCCAGCGCCGGCCCCTCGGGACCCCTCTGGTCCTGCTGAGCACGCCTGGAAGGTCTGGCACCCATGACAAGGAGGCGCTGGACTCAGTCTGTCCCCAAGGGAGGGCTCCTGGTGTGGAGACCTGAGCACTCGGGCTTCCTCATCCAAGGGCAGCTTTGAATGTCGGCTCCTAACCAGGTGTGGGCTGCGGACCCCGCAGCAAAGCTGGGCGGGCCTTCAGCGGGTGTGAATGGGGTTGTGGTGGCCAGACTGCTGTCCCCACACAGCCCCCAGCTGGCGCTGCCCTGGCGGGGGAGGGAGCCGTTCTGAGGCCCCCGGGGAACGCCAGGCAGCGGCCAGAGGACACACATTTGCTCATCAGGGTGAATTGTGCGGGGTGTTTAATGATTTCCAAGTCCCCGCCTGCTGTTCTGAACGAGGATTTCTCATTGTTCCTAAAGAACATTTCCAGAGCGCACGAAGCTCTTGGAACGGCCCCCACCGGCGGCTTCGATGCAGGTGCACAGGGCCCTCGTCCCCACCTGTCTTCTCAGAGAATCTAGGCCACTGGGCCGTGGCTCCTGGGCCTGGGGCTGCTGTGTCCCCTTCCAGACCCCCCTGCCCTCGGCACAGCCCTCGTGAGATGTCACCCATGTCTTCCCTGCCCTCCCATGCCTGGTGGCCCCACTTAGGTGCCCACGAGAGACGCTTTGCCCCTGGGAGGAAGATGGGGCCACACTGTCTACCTCGGCTTCAGGAATGAATTTTGAAAACCCAGAATTACTCCCCAAGGCTGGCTTGCCGACAGGGTGGGGGGCTCCCCACGTGTAATGCTGGACAGTCACCATTGGAGCAGCCACCCTTCTGTGAGCTGCCTGAAATCAAGGCTTTGTGTTTAGGACCCGGCCCAGGACAAGACACACTCACACTGTGTCCCGTGGACCATGTCCCGTGGGTGAGTGACGTCAGAAGAGCCCGTCTCTGCTAAGAAAGGGGCCAGAAGCTCACGCAGTGCCCGAATCACACCCCTCTGAGGGAGTCGCCAGGAGCTGACATTCTGACAGCTTGTTCAAGGTTTCAGGATGGTGTCCTGTCCCTCTCTGTCTAATTTCCTCCTGGCTCAGAACTCAGCAGGGGAGGGGGATGGTGTTTCGGGGAGAAAACAACACCCACCCCAGATCTCTGAGGTTGTCCAGTGGGCTGGGCTCGGCCAGGTTTTTAGCACATGGGGGCTGTGCCTTCAGGATACCCTTGATTTGAGACCCGGTTTTTCAAAACAACTTAGCTTTTCTGCGACCAGGACATGACCGAGGAGCACATCTCACGGGATTTGCTCCAATCTGCGGCTGCGCCTGTGCAGAGACTTTCCCGTCAGGGCTCCCGGAGCGGAGGAGGCAATACTGTTGTGTCAGCTACACGGTGAGCCAGGAAACAAGGTCTGATGTTTACCTAAAGTCACACTTAGGTGCAAATGACTAACAACCTCAGGTCTCTCCTAAAGGCTGATCCTGGCGGGACCACAGGGGAAGCGGCACCAGGTTTCCTGAGCAGAGAGAAGGCATCACGAGGGACAGTGTGTGGAAGCCAAGCCACCAGATGATTCTCCTAAAGTCTCCCGAGAGCCTGTTCTCCACAGCTCTGTGCTAGGAGGGAGAGTGAGTGGCCTCAAGAACTTTCTGGAAAGACTTTAAACCTATTTGCCATTGTTATCAGGCAATGAACTGACTGACCATTGCTAATAATGTTTGTCAGACTCCCTGTGGCCAGTTAATGCCAGACAAAGAGTTTCGGGCTGTGATGGGGGACAGACCAAAGTTCGGGAAATGGGTCACGTTGACACACAGGACTTAATGGTGGGGGCAGCCTCTCTGGAAAGGACTCCGTCTTCTGTAAAGTGGAGGTGTCCACCCGCAGGAGGGAGGCGCCGGGGTTCCTGCAGGCCCTCCTGTCCAGGGTGCACCCCTGGGAGGATCCATCTCCACCCTACAGGCTGACACGCAAGAACCCCATTGGCCTGTGAAGAGAGAGGAAATGGTAGCAAAGGAGCAGCTGAAATTGTTGAAAGCTTGTTTCAGACAGAACAAAAAACTGAGTGACGGCTCCCTTTGTGGTGTTGGGAGAAGGCTGAGTCCCCGCGGAGTTCTTGCACGCAGCCTGGCGGGTAGGACATCTCTTCCGTGGACGTTAAGCTCAACCAACACCCTCCTCACGGGGTTAAGGGTTATTCCATGTCCCCAATTTTTTGTTTTGGTCTCCACAGGTTTAGCAAAAAACGTCCATAAAAGAATTTCCCAGCAGTGTGATTGGATGAGAAGCTGTCCTTTAGTTCAGAGCGGGCAAGAGGCACTGGGGTGTGCGGGCAGGTGGGGCACCCCTTCTGTGGTGCACCGGCTCAGGGTGTTTTTGTGCCTGGCACCTGCTAAATGGCAACTGCTTTCTATCGGCTTTAATTCGATCGGCCTGGAATGGGGTGGGGGGACACGCGGCAGGGCCCAGGGCGCTGTTCTGAGGAGGGCGCTGCCGGCTGGGCAGCGCTGAGGACTGGGCTCGTATTTTCAGGCGGTTTCCTTGGATCTGCTCTACTTCCCATCAGGGCCGCTGGGGGCGCTGCTGTTTCTCTTCTCTCCCACCACACGGTTCTGCTGGGCCTGTCACCCTTGGGGCCCCTGCTCCTGGCGCTGGCGCACCTCCCCTCTGTCCTGCACCCTACTTCCTCTGCTCTAAAATAGGGTCAAGAGCATCATGTCTTTGATATACAGAAGCTCAGACCTGGTTGTCTGTAAAGCATTGGTTATATTCTAAGCACAATCTCACAGATGATCATAACTCTTGTCAGCCGCATTGGAAATGCATCCCAATATCGATGGCGACACACCCCAGCACCATTCCAATGCCCGCCGGGTGGGTCAGAAGGGTGCACCTGAGTTTACTGAACTACTCCCCTGCTGCTGGCTATTTCTCTGCTCCTAAGCTTTCATTGAGAAGAGTGCACTTGTAAACACATCTCTTCACACTTACCCATTTCCTTGGGATAAGACGCTTGCAGGGGAACGGTCAAGCAGCCCTCCGGGAAGCGCTATTTCTACATGGCCAAAGGCACCCCCAGTGAGCTTGCCCGGGGTCACACCCCAACACCAGGAGGAGCAGGGGGCCAGTTTCCGCACACAGCCGGGGCCATGCTTTGTAACCGCCATGACCTCACACAGACACCAGTACCTTCTGTATGTGGCTTTGACACATGACAAACGCCATGTGCCTGTTTGCACTTGAGTTTCTTTTGTAACTGGCTGATTGGTTTTCTTTAAGGAGTCATGCTCGCCCCTGCAGAGAGCAGAGGTCACGTGTGTTAATGCTGAACACTTGCATGCACTACGGCAGAGGCCCAGAGGAGAAACAGCGTCAGCTAAGCCACCCATTAGCGTGTCTGGGAGTTCACGTTAGGGTTAGTTGTGTTCTAAGTTGGTAATTGTGTCATTTGATAATGATTTCTACTAATCAGGTCATAAATTTCCCGACCTTAAGCTCTGGGGCAGTTTGGATGGCTCCTGTCCGCAGAGGAAGCCCACAGCACTGACCACCGGATGGAATTGCCCCCGGCAGGACCGGCTCAATGACCGTTAGACGGTAATGACGGTGGACTCAGTGATTTTAATGGTTTTGGATAAATTACTCCAGGAAAAAAAAAAATCTTCAGTACATTTTATTTGGGAAAGAATTTTCTTTCCCCTGATCTAATTGACTGAAGACATTTGGATAGTAGCCAAATAAACCAAAAGGGAGAACTTGATGATTTGTCTTATTTAACTGTAAATTTAATTAAAAATCATGATACAGGATTATCTGACTTTATATGCACATCATATGAATCGAAGAAAAGGTAAATTAAAGACTGTTTTTTAAAAAACTACTATAAATGTCATCGTTAATTCCTCCCTGAACCCCCAGACCTAAGTGGACACAGCCACAGCGGCAGGTCAGAGTGTCAAGGGCCCCTGGAAGGAGCAGAGGTTCTCAGCACAGGTCGGCCTGCAGCGGCCGTCCCGATAAGAGGACCACGGCCGTGTGACCAGGCCACTGGACCCATGAGCCGGCCTCAGAGGATGGGTGGGCAGGTCTGCGCCCCCCTCCTCTCCTCCCCGGCTCAGAATGCCGACGCTCTGCCAGTGGGGCAAGAGGCATTACCCGAGTGCACACCTCCAGCAGAGAAGGTGTGGGTGCCTGAGGTCAGGGCCCCTCTCTGGCATGCGTCACGCTGAGAGATGCGATGCCATGTCTCATGCGAAACAGGGCTGGGCCTATGCCTACACACCTGGGCCTGGCCTCAGATGGCAGCCGGGTGTCAGCTTCCGGGTATCAGGCCAGGAGAGGTGAAGCGCCTCCCCATGACAGTCCTTGGAAAGGACGGTTATCTGGGAGAAAACTTGAAAATCAGACACTGACCTGCTGGTCCTAATCCGACACGGAGACACGGGCCGAGGCTCTTCTCACATGCGAGAAAATTTAGCAGAGAAGAAAACATATGAAGGTAAAAATAATTCAAACTTAAATCAGAAACCACCGTGCAGAGGCGCAATGCTGGCAGCGGGGTCAGAGGGAGCGACCTACGAACTTTCCGTCGGACTAAAGAGGAAATCGCCATCAAGTATGAAGACGGTCCCTGCCCAGCAAGCCAGATGAGAGGACGCGTAGGAAAGGCCCCAGCGGGGCTCCGAGATGGGAGAGGAGGGGCACCGGGGAGATGGGCAGAGACGGTGGGGGCCAGGCCGGCCCGGGGGCCCCAAGGCAGCTGTGCGGTCTGCGTGGGGCCGTGTGCCTCCCACGCGAGCACCAGACGCCCCTCGGGGTTCATGCAGGGCTGTGGAGGGGTTGCATTTGCACGTGGACAGTGCGGGGCAGCTGGGAGTGGGGAGGCCAGCCAGTGTGCTGCGCCCTGGGGACAGCTGCTGGGCAGGGGGCGAGTGCAGACGGAGACAAATTAAACAGGTGAATGTGCAGCTCAGCGTGCCTCCCCCGTGGTGGCGGCAGAACCACACCCAGGTCCCGATTTCTGGTTGAGCGATCAGTGGGCTTCCCCCCTGGAGCCCATGTGCCAGCGTCAGGGTAAATACGGCAAATGTGGGCGAGCTGTGCATGCACAGGTGTGCGTCCTGTGAGGGACCAGGAGTGGCGACACAGGGGGCTCCAGGCAAGGGCTGAAGCCAGATCTCATGAGACACTGTCACTGGCTGAGAATGTTCCAGAAGATAGTTTGTGATTCTGGCATAAACATAAAACAGATATGGGTACAAGGTGCTATGGGGCTCACTGGCTGATGAGGGAGCCAGTAAGATGTCCGGGCCCTCCCAGAAGGGCCTTGAAGAGCAGGCGGAAGCCTGCTGAGCGACCTGCAGGGCTGCAATAGCTAAATGGAGAACAGTACAGTTTTGTAAATGCCCAAGTGTATGTCTGATCAATTCTCCCCTCTCCCAAACTTGGTGCAAAAGCATGGAAGTCTGGGAGAGGCCGCCACTCCATCCCCACGGCCGGCTGCTGTGTTGTGCATCGGTGGGTGGGCTGGGGACTCTGGCCAGGAGACTATGCCCACTGACCCGTCACCTTGGAGGGTCTGACCCTCAGCACTGTGGGTGGTGCTCCAGGGAACACCAGGCTGCATCAGAAGAGGTGAGCAAATCTCCCATTACTGGAAGCTTGGGGGAGTGTGGGGACTTCCACAAACACCTGCCTGCATGAGATGAGGTTTGGCAGTCTACTTCCCCAAGGACAGAGGCTATAATATGAGGAGAGAGCCTGAAGCCATACTCACTCTGTCCGCAAGCGTGGACAGTGCCAAGAGCATGGAGTGACGTGGGGGCACCAGGGTGTGGCTACACGGGGCGAACCACCTGGCTGCCCAGCTCGCGGCTGTCCTACCAGCTCCTTCTCAGGACCCGCCTCAGTTTCCCCACGGGGAATCGAGGATCACAGTGACGCCTTTACCACGGTGTGGGAGTGGAAATATTTAGGTCAAGTGCACAACTCAGGACTACCCCGGAGTAATGCTCGGTGTAGCTATAGCTAAAACACATTCCACCTGGAGGCAATGGGGAGCACACAGACCCCGTAGGAGACACAGTCCCACACGCAGTGAACACCCTAAAGCGTCACCCAAAAGACAAAGGAAACGAGAAAGGGGAAAAAGAGAGGCCAAGGGGGTCAGAGGGCAGAGCATGGGGGTGCAGTGCCCGAACGCCACTGTTTCTGGGACGAGCTCAGGACGGAGCAGCAGGGTGGCGTCCGGGAGGAACACGGGGCACCTCACCCACCGAGGCGGGCACTGGCCAGGCTGGCCTAGCCAACGACGATGCCCAGACCGGACCCTGTGCTGGCCCCCTGGGGGCTGGCACCAGGTGGGCAGAGCAGGGAGGGCTGGCCTCACCCTCCCAGGTGCCATGGTGAGAAGGCTAATATGTATAACCACACACATATGCAGACACACACACAGCTTTTTCCTGCTTGCATATGCTGATCTCCGCTAACAGTGCCCAGGATGGGTCCAGATGCCATCTCCACATGGCGAAGTCCTGTGGCTTCCAGCCCAGCATGATTTTTCTGCCCCAGGTAAGCAAAACACGATGTCTGCTCACAGATGAGAATATAAATGATTAGACACAAGACTAAATAGCTTTGGTAAGATTGCTTGTAAAATCTAATGCACATAAAACAAAAATAAAATAGAAGAAAAGCTTAGTACTAAAAAAAATAATTAATCCCAGTTAAGTAAAAAGATGGAGGGATCTAAATAATTTTTTAAAACCTCAAAACTGCTTAACTTACATACGGATGTCACATAAACATCATTTTCCTTGGGGGTTTGGGAGTGGAAACATAGTTTAGAACCTTAAATGCAGCTTCAAATGGAAATAGTGAATTGCAACAGCTAATCAAAATCATTGCAGAAAATTTAAATGAAGCATCTTTTATGGATAAAATACAGGAAACAGAAAATGAAAAAGACAAGAGCGGGTGTCACTAGGAACATGAAACAGCAGCGTCTTTGCCCCAAATGTGAGTGCTTCCGCCCCGAGGTGAGAAATGCGTATGTAGACAGATCCAGGGCAGGGCACCGTCTGGGGAGGAGGTGGCCAGGTGGAGGGACGCCAGCCACGGACGGACAGTCACAGCTCGGCAATGGGGAGGCCGGGCGCCGTGTCATCTCGCACTAGGCGAAAGGACCGGAGCAGTTAATGAAGGGCCACCAGGCTGAGCAGGGCACGTCCTGGGCTGGTGCACGGGCTGCGTGAACACGTCCAGCTCCCAGAAAAGGGCAAGGTTTATTTTAAATACTTGCAGAAATGGTCAGGAAAGTTGCTGACATATTGTTATTATAAAACCTGATGTTGGATCACATGGACCAGAAACTAAGGTGAATATTAAGGGTAACAGGGCTGTTACTGTGAAAGCTTTTGTCTGTAGCACCTGTGACATGGGGTGGCCGGCTGTGGGGTTAGAGGGTGGCCATCTGTGGGATTAGGGGTGGCCATATATGAGGTTAGGGGGTCACCAGCTGTGGGGTTAGGGGGTTCACAAGCTATGGGATAAGGGGGTCACTGGTTGTGGGGTTAGCGGGTGGCCATCTATGAGGTTAGGGGGTTACTGGCTGTAGGGTTAGGGGGTGGCCAGTTGTGGGGCTGGGGGAACAGCTGGCCTGCAAGTACGTTAGAAGCATCTCTGGACCCCATGCTGTGCTGGACGCCAGCAGCATCTCCCTGGATGTAACAATAAAGTATGTCCTCATCTTTGACGAATGTCCTGGGGACAGAAGTGCCCCGGCTGAGCGTGGCTGCCCTACAGTCGTAAGAGCACCTGCAATTCTAAAGAGAAGCATTTTCTACGAGCGAACAGTAGCTGCGTGGTAAATAACTGTCAGTCACTGAATGAAATGATGCATGTTCTTTCCAGTGTTGAAAAATGTTTAAGAAAATACCGCCAAGAAAACTTCAGTAAATGGAAAAGCAGACAATCATACCAACAAAGTTCACTTGCCAAGATACAGCAAAATTTAAATCACAGACAGGAGTCATGGGAGATCAAAGAAACTATAATAATAACAATACTTTAAGGACGAGGAGCCACCCCTTGTGGGACTGCGGCTGCGGCGGCCAGCGCTGTGTCCAAAGCTAATTGCTTTTCCACGTAAAGGAAAGAAGCGAGGCGCAAGCCGACATTCACCACTGCACCTGGAAAACGGAAAAGGTACAAACCTTGATTTCTAAGGAAACTAGGAAAAACTCATTGTCTTGAGGAAAAATAAAATGAAACAAAGTAGACAAATTTCTTGCAAATTCAAGTCTTTTCAAGACGGAACCAATGGACTGGGAAAAAAGGAATAACACAGATTTTACAGCACTTGGAGAATATTCTGAGGATCTGAGGGAAATGGAAACGGTCTCCTGACGCGACTGTCAAAGCTTCTCTCTGTCCTTCCCTGAACACGTGGATAGATACAAAATAACCCAAACTAGATATTCTGACCAGGCCAATAGGAGGGGGACATGAGGATGCAGTCATGGCCTCTCCCTCTCAAAAGCATTAGGACTTTATAGAAAGACATTTTTTATAAAAGTTTCCAAACAATGAATTACGTCCACCTATCTGCTGGGTAAGGGCAGAAAGCTTCCTCTTGTAATAGAAATGTCTTGATAGTAAAGGCGCACGTCCAGCGGGACACTAGGAGGGCGGCAGTGACCGATGATCGCCCCGGATGCTGAAACCTGCCTGATCTGTCTCCTTTGTGCACGCCTGTTCTCCTTTTTCTACTTCTCTTCTTTCTAGTTTTCTCCTTCTCATTTTTCTACTGATTCGTCCTGCTTGTTATAAGTCTTCTCCACCACTCCCCATGATCACAGAAATTTTTTACCTACACATCCTTCTGGAACTTTTGTGGGTTTTGCTTTTTATTTGGACACAGTGATTCCATATGACGTTTACATGGCTGTAAGCTTTGAGACAGAAATCCGAATCTTTCTGCACCTGCTTTTATTTACATTTTTATATTTGGGGTCTTGTTGTCTGGGGCTTCTCAGCACATTCTAAGGCCCCCTCTCCCCAAGACCCTGTAGTCACTGCAGCCCAATAATGGAGTAATTTAATGACTGAGATACTGGTACCATCAGTCTTCATTACTCACTTTTTCTCCCCCAAATTGCCTTTCACATTATTGTTCCAAATGAACTTCAAACCCATTTTTAGAATATTTATCATCTCTCCTTTAGCTTTTCTGTGTTCTTTGTAGAATATATATAATCTTTGTGTGACAGTTAACTTTATGTGTCAACTTGACGGGGCCAACAGATGCCCAGAGAGTTGGTTAAACCTTATTCTGTGTGTGGGCTTCGTCCAAGAGGCCTGAACAGAGTGAAAAGCGAGTAAAAAGGATTCTCCCTCTGCCTGACTGTCTTCAGAGGGGCACAGCGGCCTCCTGCCTTGGAGCTGGGCCTGGAACCAGGCCACTGGCTCTCCGGAGTCTGGCCTCAACTCCCCAGCATGAGCCGATTCCAGGTGATAAATGTCTCTACACACACACACACACACACACACACACACGTGTGCATACACACACACCCTAGTGGTCCTGTTTCTCCATGACTAATACATTTTATAGACAGAAAAGTTCAATAAAATCTGGTCATAAACAATATAGAAAGCATAATCCCAATTTTAGGAGAAAAATGGTGCATTGTCATAGAAAGAAGCCTCAAAGAGTGTGTGCCAGGTGTTAACAAGGCCCAGTTCCTACTGATCCGAGCTTATTCTGCACATCGTTCTGCATCGTAAAGTTTCTCTAGAGCACGCACTTCTTTGCCAATTGGGAAACAATCTGTTTCTCTCAGATGAAAGTATTAGGCCTTGTGTGAGGATGTATCATATGAAGACGCCACCTGGGGAGGTGATACTAATGGTCAAGAGGAGGCAGTTGCTTGTGGCTCGACCCGGAAGAGTGGATAAACTCAGGGAAGGTGCGCGTGACTTGGGACCATTGCTGTGCTTTCTCATCCCTGTGAGTAGCTGGCCCTGGGCGGGCATCAGGGCCTCCATATAAAACCTCCTGTGGCTCCAGAGCAGGTACAGTGATGACCTGCAGATGCGTGGGGGTCCCCAGTGCTGTGTTCAAAGAGCAGGATCTGGGTGGGTTCCCCCATGGGGCCCCCTCCACCGTTCCATACTTGACCTCTGCTGATTTTCCAAGGTCTCTCCAGAGCTTATCTGACTCCTATAAGGAGGAGGCAAGCCACTGAGAGTTCTGAGCAGGTGAGGCCTTTGAGACCAGTTCTGGCTGCTGTGTGGAGGTGGTGACATCACCCGTCTTCAGGAGGAATGCGTACAGATACAACATGCCTACAATAGACATAATCCATGTAAATAACCTCAAGAACATAGATGACAGTAAACATGCTGAAAAAGCTAGGAGGTGATGCATTCAAGTTACTGCCCTTTCTATCTTCTTTTTTGAGATAATATACACACATACAGCATGGAACACATATGCGGTTTGTCATTTTTAAGTATACAATGCAGGGACAGCAAGCACATTCCCAGTGTTATGCAATCACCCCCACCATCCGTCCCTGGAACTTCCTCCCCTTCGCAGACTGAAGCTCTGTCCTGCTGCACACTGACAGCCCCGGCCTCCCCGGCCTCCCCAGCCTCGGTAACTGCCGCCCCACCGTCTGCCTCTGCGGGTCTGATGACCCGAAGAACCTCGTAGCAGCAGGGCCCTATAGCATTCGCCCTTCTGGGTCTGGCCCAGTTCGCTTCACACCATGTCCTCAAGGCTCATCCACCTAGTAGCAGGTGTCAGCCTTTCCTTCCTTTGAAGCCTGACTTGCGATATCCCGCCGTGTGGACGGGCCACACTTGCTTGTCCATCATCTGCTGATGGACACTTGGGCTGCTTCCACCTCTTGGTGGCTGTGAACACGCTGCTGGGAACGTGGTGCCCAGTATCTGCTTGAGTCCTTGCTTTCAGTCCTTCTGGGTTTATGTCCAGGAGTGGCTGTACCAGATCATGCGGTAATTCTCTTTAACTTTCTGAGGAACTGCCAAACACTGAGGTTTTCCACAGAGTATGTGCCACTTGGCATCCCCACCAGGCGCGTATAAATGCTCCAATTTCTCCACATCCCCATCTTCCATTTTTCTGACCATCGCCCCTCCAGTGAGTGTGAAGTGGTATCTCACTGAGATCACAATTTGCATTTATTTCCATAATGGCTAAAGACGTCCAACATCTTCTCGTGTGCATATTGGCCATCTGAGCACCTTCTTTGGAGAGAGACCTGTCCAGTCCTTTGCCTGGTTCTGAATGGGCTGTTTATAAGAGTTCTTTATGTATTCTATTACCTTTGTTTTCAATGCAATGTACTTAATTCTTGCTTAATAACGGCTGTGTTTAACAGCCAGCTCACAGAATTCCTGGAAAGTTCACAGCCAGCTGGCACACGCTGACACAAGCCAGCCTGCACATTCCTGTCGGCCGCCCCCTGGATTCTTGTCATGATTAAAGAAGAAAGTGTTTGCCGCTGGGTTTTGAAAAATCTGAAGTGTTTCCGTGATCTAAGAAAATGCTGTCATTACTATTTATGGCTGTTTCTGTGACTCCACACGTAAACCCAAGAAATCCACTTGCATTAACATGCCTTCCTTGTGAGCGGACCTCTGGTGGGCAGAAGAGCTGGAGGTAGGGAGACATGATGTGCCGGAACTGTGAGCTGGCGTTCTCCGTGCCCCCAGTCCCTGGGCAGCTGATAAATGAGGAAGGTGCGCCAGGCTTTCCTCCCACAGCCTTTGAGGAGTCTCAGCACATTCTCAACCTGTGGGAAGCACTTTGCTGATACAAATGCATCCTGATGAACAAAGGACCGGCTCCCTGAGCGGCGCAGCCCGTCTAGATGGTGACCAGCTAGAGCTCCTGTCCCCCTGGCACCTTTTTCTTGTTCCTGATCTTAGAGGAAAGGCTTTCACCATGTCATCATTGTATGTCACCTGTGGGCTGGACTTACATGGCCTTTATTATGAAGTTCTACTTCTTCAATCCTCAGTTTATTGGGAGGTTTTGTCATGAATAGATAATGCATTTTTCAAATGCTTTTTCTGCATCTGTTGAGATCATCATAGGTCTTCATCCTTCTGCACATTGCCTATTTGTGCATGCTGAATCACCTTTTCACCCCAGGGAGAAATGGTGTTAATTCTTCTTTAAATATTTGGTACAATTCACCAGTGAAATTGTCAGGTCCTGGAATTACCTTTGGTGGGAAGTTTTTGAATAATTATTCAACCTCCTTATTTATCAGCGGTCTGCTCATATCTTCTATTTTTTTGTTCCTCTGACTGGATTCTTTTCAAATGACCTGTATTCAAGTTCATGGATTCTTTCCCTGCTTGAGCAAGTCTGAGGTTGAAGCTCTCTATGGTTTGCTTGTTTGTTTTCGGTACATTCATCACGTTCTTCAGCGTCAGAATTTGTTTGGTTCTTTTTATAACTTCTGCCTCTTTATTGAACTTCTCGTTTTGTTCCTGAATTACTTTCCTAATTTTCTTCGTCTGTCCATCTGTGCTCTCTTATAGCTCACTGTGTATTTTAAGATGATTATTTTGAATTCTTTGTCAGGCAATTCATAGACCTGTATTTCTTTGGAGTCAGCCACTGGAACTTAATTTTGTTCCTTTGGTGATGTCATGTTTCCTTGATTTTTTATGTTCCTTGTTGAATAGCTGTCATCACATCTGAAGGAACAATCATCTCCCCCACTCTCTCCTTACTGGCTTTGGGAGAGAAAGGCCTTCCCCAGTCGGCCTGGCTAGAGATTCTGAGGGTCTCTCAGGCCTGGTCTGCAGACCACCCTCTCCAGTCCTCCTGCTCCCTGTCCAGGGGAAGTCCTATGACTGCTCCCCACCTCTGGAGCCCACAAAGCCACCATCACCACCTTCACCACCACCATCATCATTGTCTGTCTAGGCAGCTGTGATGGCTAATTTTATATGTCAAGGCGATTGTGCCACGGGGAGCTAGACATACGGTTAGGCCTTGTTTAGAGGCATGTCTATGAGGGCTCTTCTGGATAAGCTTAGCATTTGAATCAGGGCCTGGAGTAAAGCAGAGGGCCCCCTCAGTACGGTGGGGTTGGGGGGGGGGTGTTCATCCAATATATCAAGGGCCTGAACAGGACAAAAAGGTGGAGAAAGGGAGAAATCTCTCTCTCTGCCACACCCTGAACTGGGACATCAGTCTTCTGCCCTCAGACTGGACCTACACCACCGGCTCTCCCGGGTCCCCAGTGTGCAGATGGCAGGTCACAGGGCTTTTCAGACTCCAGAATTGTGTGAGTCAACTGCTCATGATTGACAAATATGTTTATCTCTATCTATCTGTCTAATTATCTATCTATCATCTATCTATCTGTCTGTCTATCTATCTATATCTATCTATCTATCATCTATCTATCTGTCTACCTATATCTATCTATCTATCTATATCTATCTATCATCTATCTGTCTATCATCTATCTGTCTGCCTATCTATATCTATCTATCATCTATCTATCATCTATCTATCTGTCTATCTATATCTATCTAACGTCTATCCATCTATCTAGCATCTATCTATATCTATCTATCTATCTATTTATCTATCTATATCTATCTATCATCTATTTTTCTATCATCTATCTGTCTATCTATCATCTATCTAGCATCTATCTATCTATCTATCTTCTATCTGTCTATCTATCTATATCGATCTATCTATCTATCTATCATCTATCCATCTATCTAGCATCTATCTATATCTATCTATCTATCATCTATTTTTCTATCATCTATCTGTCTATCTATCATCTATCCATCTATCTAGCATCTATCTATCTATCTATCTATTATCTATCTATCTATCTATCTATCTATCTATCTATCTATCTATCTATCTATCATAATCTATCTAGCTCCTGCTGGTCTGTTTCTGAAGAACCCTGACTGGTACAATGAGAGGCATAGGGTCACGGGGAACAGCAGCCTGGGCCAGGGCGAGAGTCTGTGCTCAGCCCCAGTCCTGCCACGACCAATGGCAGGTTGGGAGCCAGGCGTCACACTGTTTGTCCTCCCAGCCCACACGTCCTTTTCCAGCACCAAACTAGAATCCAGTCGCCTCAGCATCCTAGCATTTTGCTCAGAGAGTGAGGCTTCCATGTACACTCAAGGGGTCTCTGGGAAGAGCTGTCAGAATGAGCTGCCAGACTTTGAGCACCGCTCAGCAGTTCTGAACTCCCCGTGCCCCCAATCAGAGTGATTTGTCAAGCAAACAATAGCAGAGATTATGAAGGATGTAAAGGGAGCCCCTTCTGTGGTTAACTGCCTCCACCTTTCACAGGAGGATCTGGCACCTTCCCTGTCAGACCCCCCGAGAAAAGGGGCTCTTTGCCGGGGTGCAGCAGTGCACCCCAGAGCTGCAAAGTGATGCTTTGGCAACACTGAAATGTCTCCACCTGCCCTTGGGGGTGGGCAGTGTGCCGCTGGCAGGAAGAGGCCTGCTCTCAGAGGCAGTGTGTGTGTGTGTGTTCCTGCTGCCCTCTTTCCTCACACGGCACACACTTCCAAAGGTGAGAGGGTCACTCTGTAGGCCAGACTGAGCGGGCTGAAGGCTGTGTCCCAGCTGTCGCCAGAGCAGCACCGTGTTGGGGCCGCCATCCCTGTCAGAGCAGAAACCAGTCCCTGCGGGTGGCTGTGGCTGGCCTTTCCTCTGCGCAGGGCTTTCCCTGCTGCAAGCCACTCTGGATTCTTTGTGTAATCACCTCTCCATGTCCCCGTCTACCTGTGGGAGAGTGTGTCGGGCCCAAGCCAGTCAGTGAGATGGGCACAATGCCCCCACGAGGTGTGGTGGCTGAGGGCACAGGCCAAATGGGTAGAAACCGCTGGGACAGGGAGATACAGGGCAAGCCTGTCACTTAGGATGGCTGAGGAAGAAGGGGAAGACCCACCCAGAAATCCAATTACACTAACCTATCTCTGTTATTGATCCTACCTCCCAAGCCTGAAGAAAAACCCTAATTACTGTACCACTAATGACTGAAATGACAAATCCAGGTGCACGGGGGCTGCTGATGGGAAGAATTTAATTTCCAGAAGCCTCCACACTGGGGAGGGCTCTGGAGTGTGCAGGCATTTCCAGGCAGGGTTTGCATTCCCGGCTTTTCAGATGCTTAGCGGCTCAGTGGGGCACAGTACTTCCGTCCATCTCAGAAGGCTCCGTTTCTGTTGTCTGAGTTCTTTCCTAGTTCCCACCCACAGACGCCTGAGCCACTTTAGTCTCCAAGTTCCAAGGGAGGGTATTGTGTGACTCCTCCCAAAGCTAAAGACCTGCAGCCTGTTAACAGAAAAGACAGCCCTGACATCAATTAGACCCAACTCTCCAGATGTGTCCAGAGGTGGCACCTGCCATCGGCATACACATTGTCCTAAGTACCCGCAGAAAGGCAGGGGGGTGGACAGCCGTGTCACCGCTATCTGCAGAATAATTATGTGTAGAATGCACTTAATGTTTCAGTGAGCAAGTCTGTCTAACAGTTTAATTTTTCACTAAAATCTAAATTTGCTCCCAGACTGTATATTTTTCTATCACATTAGATAACAAATCTGAGCAGAAATCCAATTTTAACTCAATCAACACTCCTCTGGAGAAGCTTCCACAAAAGAGCAGACCCTCCTTTAGGCTGTATGAGGCTGGGAGACAGGTGGCCCACCTGGGGTCTGCACGGGAAGGTGGGGACTGGCCGGGGCTGCCAGTGGGGAGGCTGGGCCCGTCTGGGTGGAAGTGAGAGGCAGCCTGGTCTACAAGGCACTGAGGGTCCAGGTCCAGCTGTCCCCGTCCTGAACCCCCACGGCCATGAGGGGGATGCCCGTCTGCAGAGAAGGGGCTGGACAGGTGGGGACCTCAGGGCCTTCCAAAGACCTCTTGTGTCATCCATAGGAAGCACAAGAATGGCATTAGAGGCTGTGAGACCCAGCACGGGGATGCCAGGAAGCCCCCTGCCCACTCACAGAGAACACCATCCCCAAAGAGTGTCGGGTGACCCAGCTCCTGACCTTGGCCCCCGTCTTCATGTGGAATCAGCAAGAGGTAGACACACCTCTGGGTTTTGTGTTTCTGTCCTTCCTGCCTTCCCTTCCACGTGGGGAGGGAGCCCTTGCTCAGTGGCCACAGGTGTGCAGTTTGCAGGAGTCAGTGACCCGCACAGGTGGGTTGGCCTGACGCTGTCGGTGTCCCTCCCATGTGGGGATCTACAGTCATCACACCCAGAAATAACTGACAGCAGGGAAACACTGCCAGCCATGAATGGCAATTTTTCTTCCGTAAAGAGGAAAGTCTGCCTAATTAGGCCAAATGAGAGGGAGCCTGCTGGAATTCATGAGAATATTTTGTGTCATGAATTAAAGCATACTGGCTTTGTTTTGTGAGTTTAGGCAAACCCAGCAGAACGTGGATGCACCCCTTGCTCAGGCCTCCTTATGCAGGTGAGCCCGCTTTGTGACCCTTAGATGTACCAAGGTGCCCACAGGTAGAAGGCTGTGTGGGACCTGCCTTCTGCCAGGTACCTGTGCCATCCACCTTCAGACCATGTCTGGGCTTTGCTCCTCTCAGAGGCCAGGGGCTTGATGACTGTGCATGGTGAGTGTGTGTATGTGTGTGTGTGTGCATGGTGTATACATGTGTGTGTCTGTGCATGATGTATGAATGTGCATGTGCATGGCGTATGCATGTGTGTGTCTGTGCATGGTGTATGTGTGTGTGTGTGTCTGCATGGTGTATGTGTGTGTGTGTCTGCATGGTGTATGTGTATGTGTGTGTGCATGGTATATGCATGTGTGTGTGCATGGTGTATGCATGTGTGTGGTCTGTGCATGGTGTGTGCATGTGTGTGTGTGCATGGTGTATGTGTGTGTGTCTGTGCATGGTGTATGAATGTGTGTGCATGGCATATGCATGTATGTGTGTCTGCATGGTGTGTGTATGGTATATGTGTGTGTGTGTGTGTCTGCATGGTGTATGTGTGTGTGCATGTGGTATTTGTGCATGGGTGTGCACATGCTTTTGTGCACACAAGATGCATGGAGCCCGGCAGAGGGATGAGAGCCCCAGGCTCAGGGCGGGTGAGGGGAGGTGGTCACATGACTGCACCTGCTTGGCACTTGTTAGAAGTCTCACATATCACATATCATCATATTTCAATAAAGAAAGAAGGGCTGGAAAGGAAATGAGAACTCAGAGAAGCCCAGACTGGCTGGCACTGCCCTGCGTCCCCCAGCAGGCTGCAGGTGGGCACCACTGGGTGGGGTCCTCTGAGCACCTGCGTGCCCTTCCTTGTTCTGCAGCAGCCTGTCCCCCTGGTGGTAGGGGAGGTGAGGGGCGCAGGACTCCCTCCATCCACACCCATCTGATGGAGAGGCTTTGCATCCCTGAAGGACACCCTTCCTGCCCCTTCTGAGGGCTGGGTAGCAGGTCAGGCTAGCCAGTGTCCAGCCCTCACGGGCCCTGGGCAGAGGCCCTTGGAAAGGGGCCCCCTTGATAGGGCTGCTTCTGTTGGAAACTCCACCGGCTACAGGGTCCCGCCTGCCACTCCTCCATAAACAGTAACATAAATGCAGAAAGAACTATTTAATGTTCTGCCCAGGGGTTGAAGTAAAAAGAGGTCAAAAGTGGCCCCAAGGAGCAGCTTCCTTTCGGGGCCCCAATGTCTGTCTTCTGCCTGGGCTGGAGACCCCACCCCAGAGAAGCCGTGTCTCCTCACACTGCACACGCACAGATTCCAGTTGGTTGCTTTCTGTTTTCTCCTTTTAAAATACATCCTGAGAACTGGGTTCCTGAGACATTAGTGAGAGACGCAAGCATTAAAAAGGAAGGTGGAAGCCCTGGACAGAGCAGTCACCCACAGAGATGACAGGAGAACCGTGGCGGGGTGCAGCAGGACGGAGCGTCGTGACAGGCGGCAGGGCCAGCGGAAGGCGGGAGCTCGGCGGTGCTCAGTCCGGGAGGAATAGATGGCAGGAGGCGCATGAGAGTCAGTGAGGACGGTCCCCATGGCGGGAATATGAGCGTCAGCACCTGGAGAAGGAGGGCCCTCGAGGGAGGGCCGCAGCCCCACGGACAGGCGCAGAGAGGGCAGGGCCAGGACTGGCGCATCCCGAGACGACCACACGGGGCCCCAGGGGGCGCCACAGGGCGAGGATTCGGGGCTTCAGGCTGAAAGGCCCAAGGTGCCAGCCTAGGTAGGGACATTCGGCCCTACTGCCCCGCGTGGCCAGGTCCCCACCCGCCCCTTGTCACCCTTGTGCTGGGAGTGGCGCATGGCACTCCCCAGAGAAGGAACGGCCGCCCCTGGGCAGCCGTGTGATGGTGGCACACTGCTTGGCTCGGGGCCTGGAGATCCGCACAGTCATAAATGATGTGGCCATAGGTGCCTGAGTTTGGACTTGGGACCCTGAAACTTAGCAGCACAGCGGAGAGCAGAGCTCTCAGCCAGGCCACACGCGGGGGAGTGCGGGCGGTGGACAGCAGGGGACGCCAGCCTGGCAAGGGCGCTCAGGCGTCCGCCTAGACTTGCGGGAACAGGAAATAAAGTGTGCAGTTCACAGAGGCAGTGCATACGGGGGCCTAGCAGCCTCACAGGTGTCACAGAGAAGGTGGCGCAAGTGAGCAGAGCCACTTCCGAGCAGAGCCCATAGTCAGTGCTGTGTCAGCCCGGGGCAAGCGCAGACCAGCAGCATAAGCCCTCTGCTTGAATCAGCAGCAGAGATGCCCAGACTTGGGCACAGCCCAGGCCAGGGTGCCTCTGAGCAGCAGGACAGGGGCTGATCCTCTGAAATTTAAAATAATTACACATGTTCTTTTGACAAAACTGAAATACGTAACAAGTAAAAAACAAATCGTGTGCTCTGAGCAGTCCTGGCTCCGGAATCCAGGAACCCGTGCATGAGCTCACACCCAGCCCAGGGTGCCCTGCCCGGGCCCTGCGTCCTTGCTCAGGCCTCCCAGGCCTGTCGCTGTCCACACGCACACCCGGGTCACCTCTGCGCAGGCTGCACTGGGTTATCTCCTCCAGAAAGCGCGCAGTGGGGATCCCGCAAGGCTGGAGCACCTTCCGCCTCAGTCCCCACATGAGCTATTTTCTCAGCTTCGGCGTCTACAATCTGGAGACGCCTTCACCCCCAGCTCAAGCCCCTTTTCCGAGCTCTGGACTCGTGCACCCACCTGCCAGCAGCCGTCTTCACCCCACCCACCAGTCGCGTGCCCAGCGCGGGTCTCCTGTTGGCTCGGCCTCTCCACCCCTCCACCCACCCAGAGTGTGACCACAGAGGCAAGAGCTGACCCCCCTGCCCTGCCACCTTCGAACCTGCTCCAAGCCAGGCCCCTTGAGTCTCCAGCTCCCTCTGGGCCCCTGAGTGACCCTGGGCCCAGAAGGGGCTCAGCTCCTCCCTGACGTGCAGACTGCCTGGCCCCATGTGGCTTCTGGCTGCTGCGTTCTCCTCGGTGGCAGCTCTCCGGGCAGCGGAGGTCCCCCACAGCATGCCACGTCCGACTGTCCTTCTGCTGCCCGGGTTATGCCAAGCAATTCCCGTCCTTCCATTAGTGGACTGAAGGTTTTCAGATAGAGCCACAGAACTCCCTGGTTCCTGTCTGTCCCCTCCTGTCCTTCTTCAAGGAAGATACAAATTTAAATAACTATCTGCATGCATAGAACAGCTGCCATTGGAGAAATCCTCTTGCAAATGGAGATTTTCTTGCTCCTTTGCAAAGTGAATACTGTCCCCTAAATGCATCTGCTTTGTAAACCCAGATTTTCGGACACCACGCTCCCCTGGGGTAGAGTGTTTGCATGGCAGACATTCCCCAGCCCTCCTTGAAGACAGCATCCTAAGAAGGCAGTGCATCTTTCACCGGAGCTGAACAATTTATGATAACCGGGACGAGAATGTGCAGGACTCGTCCGGCTATGACCTGAGCTCCGCTGGGCACAAGGCTCTGAAGAGCACGGTGCCCCTCGGCTGGGACCCAGAGCTTGGAGCACATGAATTATTGCCAGACACTTTATTCTTCAGATCTCCTGGGCCTCAGACACCACCCGTATCCCTTCCTTCGTGCCACTGTGAGTCCTGCCAAGCAGACACTGCGAGAACTCTGCCCTGTTATCTCATCAGATGGACACACAGGGGCCCTAAGATGTCGCTGCCCACCCAGGCTGGAGGCAAGCAGGCCCCCATCCTGCCTCGGTGGGGCTCCAGCCTGCTGGGGAGGCACGACCTCCATTTGGTGGCAGTGAGAGGGACAGAGCCCCCTCCCCTAGGGGCCGACTGGCCGGGTCAGCCTCCAGGGCCTGGGTCTCCCTGCCTCGGCCTCAGCCTTCCGGTGACGCTAGAGAGCTTGCACTGGAAGAGTTCTTTCTCAGGGAGAAGCACAGAGCAGACCCTCCCCTCACCGCTTCCCACAGCAGATGGGACCCCCGGAAAGAGAGCCCGGCATCCCCCACCCCCGCAGGGCCAGCGGGAGGAGCCTGACTACGGCTCCTGGCCTAAAAATGGACAAACACCATTACTGCCAGAAAGGTTGCGGCCATATTCATCAGGTTTACGGGGAGCAATTTGCTCATGCTTGTTAATCAATCACTCCTCTGGCTGGGGCTTTGGCTGGGCTGGTCCCCAGGAGTGGACAGCCGTCACCAGCTTCCGGGCTGGGTCCAAGCATGATGGATTGCAGCTGCCATGGGCTCCAATCTGGAGAGGACTGTGGGGAGCAGGGACAGCTGCCCAGCCCCTGATGCAAATTATGCAAATGTCAGGGGCTGCAGAGCGCTGTCCACTTCAGACGGACAGGGAAGCCGAGGCGGGCATGTGGGCGGGCAGACAGTGAGAATCAGGCTCTCAGCCGCGGTCCTGCCTGTGACGGTCACACGGTCCAGGGCGCCACCCTGATGCTGGGATGTACACTGGTTTCAGCATTGCTCATCCCTGGGCTGTGCTATTAATTTAAATGATTATCCATGCCATGCATAATGTGCATTTTCTTCACAAGGCCACATCTGTCATCTTAGGAGAGGTGGGAATTCACTCAGCAAAGTGGGGGTTGGTGGGGAGGGTGAGGCCCGAAAGGCACAGTCCGTGCTCGGCAGGGGGAAAGCAGGTGCGTGAGCCCATGGCAGAGGGGTCACGTCCGCGTCCCTAGTCCCTCTGCTCAGTGGCACCTGTACTGAAGATGCCACTCCTCGTCCCGGCTCCGCCTGAGAGCTGGGGACAGGACCCCCATGTGGATGGTGACCTAGGACCTCCCCCCCGCCCTCACCATCAGGCCATCCCTCTGCCAGACTGTTGCTGCCCTCTGTCCTCTCTGGGCTCAGAGTCTGCAGGGGCTCCTATGCTTTCAAGCTCTTCTTGAGGTCCACATCCTGGACCCCACCTACCTTGGGAAAGAAAGCCCTGCTCCCCACCGGGGACTGGGCTCCTCCAGGGCCCAGGGACAGCTCATTCTGACCCCTGGCTGCTGCTCAGCAGGCCCCCAGGCCAGTGGCACCATCCCAACCTAGTCAGCCAGACCCCCTAAAGCCCAGTTGAGGATTCGCACCAACCTAGCTTGCTGCCCTCCTGGACTGGGGCACACACCCCTGAGCTTCCGGGCACAGCCACTGGGCACTGACCAGCATTGGGGCCCAGCCCCGTTCTGTGCTCTGCAATCTGCCCTGAATGGGACCCCAGGGACTGTGGAGGGCGCATCCCGTCAGTCAGCCCCATGCAAGGGTGGCCTGGCTCCTCCGCTGGGGCGTGTCCTCCGCTCAGGGGCAGCGTGGTGCCTCTCACCCCCCGTGCGGGCCCACCCACAGCGAGGAAGCAGGGATACAGAATTGCTGTTCTCCCTCTGGGGAGCTGCGGGCCCGCAGAGGCCGCTGGCGTCGTCTGGACCCACTCCTCACGCACAGACTGTGGGGAGCAGCGTCACGTGCTGCAGAGAGGAAAGAGCAGCGACCACGCAAGCGCCTGCACACAGGAGGTGTGCTGAGAACGGAGGCGGCTGGAAGCCCTGACCCACCCTGGGCAAATCACCCGGTGCCACCCGGTGCCAGAGGCCGGCTGAGCCGCGCAAGCCAACAGTGAGCAGGGCCAGGTTCAGACGGGAGAAGCTGAGGCCCAACAGGGGCCCCGTGTCCAAGGCTTCAGCCAGAGCCCGGGGTGGGCGGCCCCAGTCCCGGTCGGCTGCAGGAGGCCGAGTCCTGGGGAGCCCAGGGGGCCATGCCCATCCACCCTGACGCAGGGGCTGCCTCACGAACAAGCCACCTGCTGTGCCCGGCCACAACCTGTCCTGGCTCCCTCCCCTCGGCGTAACCACCCTCAAGGACGTGAGCCTTCCCAGCGTGCTGACCAGGATTTATCAGGCACAGTCTAGATGCCGATCCTGTGCCACAGATTCATCAGAATGATAAAGCCAACACGTTCACACAGTGCAGGTATCCACCACTGATGCCCCGTGGGGGCTCCCTAGGAAGGTTCTGGCTTGACCCCCTTTTCTGGACAAGGGAACAGGTGCGGCCAGGGCGTAGACACGTGACAACTCCCCCTCTCCATGCAGATGGTCTGGGTTGGTCAGGGTGCAGCTGCTGGGGAGGCAGGGGCCAAGTGGCCATCCAGCTGGGGACCCTGGGGACCTGGCCAGGGACATGAAGAGGCTGAGGGTAATCAGGGAGCAGATGGGGAGAAGCATGAGCTCAGCCACAGGGCCCCGCTCTCCTTCCGTGTGTGGACCCGTCACAGAGAAGGAACAGGTTCAGGAAGGCAGGTGGGTTTGGATCGGGCACGCTGTGCGCATGGCAATGGGCCGCCGGAAACCATGCATTTGAAATGAACCAGCTGCATCCAGGTCCCCCCGGGCTGGCGTCCTCCCCACATACTCTCCCGGAGTCTAACCGGAAGGACATCTGGCAGGTGTAAACTCCACGAATGTGATCCCTTTGGGGGCCTCCCAAATGTTACCATGTGGCACACCACCCCCATCCCTGGCACAGGCCATGGTGCAGGGCATCAGACACACGGCCGCCTCCAGCCACTCATTCTTCTGCACACCCCGAAGTGTGCAAAGTGCTCTTGGGAGCATTACAAGTTTCCCTTGGAACACCGTGTCCTGTCCCTAAGATGAACTGGCACACACAGGCCATCGTCTCTATTACGGCTGCCACATTGGGCTGCAGTGTGTGAGGACAGGGTGTCCGAGAGCCTGGCTGCCGGCCCGGGGTCCCTAGTGGGCTTCTGCGCCTCCCCTCCACCCCCTCCTGCCACCCGACCTGCCGCGGCTGTTTGTCACCTGGCCTCGCCCAGCTGGCCAAGCCCAGGCTCGTCTGGTGGCTTCTGCTGGGACAGTGGTCCATCCGAGGGCCCTTTGTCATCAACTCACTCATTCCAGAAACGTCCGCCGAGCCCAGGCCGGCCTGGTGGCAATCGCTCAGGGAGGCACCTGTGCTCACAGCCCCCAAACTGATGCCACGTGGGACTGATGTCATTCCGGGCCCTTCAAATCTTCTCAGGGCTGTTTGAGCATTTTTAATCTGATGTTTTATTGAGATAACTGCAGGTTCACATGCAGCTGTAGGGGCACTCAGCACGATCCAGGTCCTGCCCCAGCTCGCCCCGAGGGACAGCATCAAAACCAAGACACTGGTGTCGGCCCAGATCACCCGCCCGCTCAGGTCCCCGTGCATGTGGCTGTGTTTGTGTGTGAGTTCTGTGAATCTAGCACCTTGTGGTTTCAGAGTCACCCTCTCCACATGTCTGACCCTCAGTCCCCACTTGACACACCTCCTGCACAGCCCCAGGCCCTGCACCTCCTCCAGCCCGGGGCCAAGGCCCTCCTCGGGACCTTGCCTGGCCTTGCTGCCGTGAGGCCCCAAATCCAGACATCCCATCTCCCTGCCTGCCATCCAAGGCTGGGGCTCCCAGGGGGCAGCTGCAATGCGCGTGCATCCTGTCTGCAGCCCACGTGAGCATCTGCACTCTGTGCTCGGTCAGGACTGCAATGCCCAGGGGACGCTGAACGCAATAAAGGTCCAGAGAAACGTGCCCAACTTGGGAAGGGGACCCCCACCAAAGCCAAACCCCAACTCTAAAAGGAGGCTACAGGCAGAGCCATGTGGGAGCCCAGCCCCAGCGCCAGTTTCTGCTCTGGACAGAATTGCCCACCTGGCCCGGACCGTGGGCCCAGCGGCACTGGACCAGGGACGGGGCAGGTCAGATCTGCCCAGCAGGACCTTCCGAAGGACCCCTGAGCCGCGGCCTGAACTTGAATCTGGGGGGATTGGGGCCCCCTGGGCTCCTGGGGCTGCTCAGCACTGACCTGGGAGGGCTTGGAGCATCCCTTAGGGCTGAGATGGGCAGAGCAGGGGGGCGGTGACCTGGGCTTGGGGCTGCGGGGGCAATGGGAGTGTAGGGGGCTGAGCAGTGACTCCCCAAATTCATGTCCACCCAAACCTGTGAATGTGGCCTTTATTGGGAAAAGGGTCTTCGCAGATCCAGTGCAGGCAAGGATCTCAAGATGAGGTCACCCCAGGTTTCCTGGGTGGGCCCTAGATCTGAAGACAAGCATCCTCGTAGGAGGTCTGAGGAGACGCAGGGGACGCCGTTGAGGGCAGGACAGAGGGAGGGACGAGGCATCCACAAGCCACGGAGGGTCAAGAGAGGCCAGCAAGCAGCAGAAGCCAGAGGCGGGCGGGAAGGATGCCCCCAGAGACTCGGGGGTCCCACCCTGCCGACTCCTTGGCTACAGACCCCCGGCCCCTAGACAGTGAGAGTGAGCTTGTGCTGTTCCAGGCCCAGGCGGTGGTCCTGCCGGCCCCCAGGGGCCGGGTGGGGAGGGCCTGGGGGACCTGCAGGCCGTGGGGATGGGGATTTGGCAATGCACCACGGGGACAAGGGCCCGGGGAGGGGGAGGGGGTGGAGGAGGGGCGGGCGGGCCCAGCTCGTGGCTTCACTCGTGGGTGCACCGTGGGGTGCAGTTACCCAGGGGAGTAGAGCCCATCCCTGGGCGCCAAGCGGGCTTACCTCCCCAGGCCTGTTTCCTGTCTTGCCTCAAGGGGCTTAGGGACCCCTGACCTTCAGGAGGCTTGTGTTGAATGGGGTCCCACTCTGGTAGGGAAATGGGGTGCCCACCGGCAAAGGGGTCAGGCCGGCCCCTCTTCGCGGCCATGTCTGCAGCAGCCACCTGGAGAACCGGCCCCCACGAACTTAAATTTGGAGAGTCTCATGGGAAAGGCGTTTGCCCGTTGCCCCAGGTTCCATCTCTGTGCGTTAACATAAGATGCCTCAGTAGGTGCTACGAGCCGGCTTGGCACAGCATGGTTGCAGGCACTGTTAGTGGCCCGGGAAGGCCAGTCAGTGCCCGCGGGCACCAGCTGGGGCTCCAGGGGGTGGGCGGTCACTGAGCTGGGCCGCCTTCTTTCTGGAGAGACGCCTGCAGAGCAGGAGATGCCATTCCTCTGTGATGCCAGGTGTGAGACGATGGGAAGCCTGGAAAAGTGCCTTCTTATGGCATTTCAGGTACAGAGGCAAGTTCACGTAATACGGAAAGGCTGTTAGTGACCGGGACCTTCTGGGAGTGACCTGAGAAGAAAATGACTGTCCCTCGAAGTCCTGTGTGAGTCCACCGTGTCCCCACTGGGCTTGTCCCTGCAATGCCCCCAGGAAGAAGTGTCGGGGTGTCTGCCAATGGCGACAGTACAGGCCTCCCTTGTCCCTAAAACTAAGGGGTCTGGCAGTGTCACCCCAAGCCGCCCACTTACCTGCACGGTTTATTCTCCATCCCAACAGTGCCCAGGCCTCTCCCTGGACCCCGAGAGCCTCACAGGGGGAGGCTGACCTCACTCCCAAGGGTGCAGCCCTGCAGGAGCAGACGTGCCCAATCTAAATGCACCCTGAACATAACACCGGGCTCTAGGGGGGCCTTCCACGCCCTCCTCAGAGCTCCTGAGACCCCATGAGCTGCAGGCATGGCCCCATTTCCCAGGGCAAAGACCTTAGGCCCCTGGCAGGGCCCACCGGCCTCATCGTCCACAGGGAACCTCAGCTAAGTGTGTGTTGGCGCGGGGCTGCCCACAGGCCAAGGCTGGAGCTCAGAGTTTTCAGCACTCTGTGTCCTGCCTCATGCCTGGTGCCAGCCTCACATGGAGCACACGCGGGCTTGGACCCCTGTATTTCTGCAGACCAGACGCCCTGACCACCATACCCCTGCCCCAGCACCAAGCCGGGGCGCCTGGGAGGCAGACGCCTGATGCCTGCCTCAGCCCAGGGACCCAGCCCTCCTGGGCAGGCCCAGCTGCGAAGGGGCTGGACGGCCACAGGACACACACTGGAGCCCCTCCCAGCATGTGTTCCCGGGACCCTCAGCATTGGAGGGGCAGCGCAGGCAGGACTCAACCCACTCCCAAAGAGAACATACCTATTTTTATTAAAAATATCCAAACCCTCCACGCCGTGTCCTGCAGCCTACAACACTGGGTGCTGAAACAACAACGGAACGGGGATTCAATCAAAGGGAAGGATGGGGAGGTGGGAGGAGGGGCAGACGGCGTCCCCAGCGCCGCCCTCTGGCACAGACAGGGTACATCGGGCCGTGCCCCCAGCTGTGCCAGTGCCCCCATCGGCCTCTGTCTGGCTCCTTCCTGCTGGGACGTGGGGGCCAAGACACGCGTGCAGCGGCCCTGGGGGCACCGGGCTCGGCCGGAGGCCCCGCCCAGCAGCAGCTGCTGATCCATCTTCCTGCCTGATTGACATAAATTAAATATTTCGATATTTGTATCAGAGAAGGCTTGTTGGACCTCGGCTCAGTCGTCTCTGATTAAATTACCCAAGAAGGGCTGATGGTGACTCCTAGAAATGAATACATTTTCAACTTTTTCTTCTGTTGAAGGTAATTTTCATGGCTGGTTTAACTTGTAAGGATGATAGAAAATATTAATAAAACATTTGATGTCTAAGTTGGGTGGAAGTTTAATAAATTAGATGGGCATATTTCATTTTTGTTCACGTGATGGTAATTGTTTTAAAAGGGATGGTGTGAGGAAGAAAGAGGCTCTGGGTGAAGTTCAGGGCCCTTGAACATGGAGCTGGAAGGGTGGAAACCATCCCGCTTCACAGGTGCGTCCCTGGGCCCAGGGGATGCCACCCGGGTCGCCGACACAAGACGGACACCCCAGCGGTGTGCCCAGAGGGGAGGAGGTCTTGTGGGTGGCAGGCAGTGGGCACAGCCCCGTCACCTAGACAGGGAAACTGAGGCTCTGCCGAGTAAGGGGCACATCCCGGGCCCCCAAGCTGTGTGTCAGCCCCGAGTCCCTGACACAAAACGTGCCAAGGTGACAACAGGAGGCTCAGCCTCCAACCCGAGTCCGATTCGCCGTGCGGCTCCTGCGCTCTACATGCTCCAGGTCCATTTCATTCCCCCCGAGAGCCGGGTCCCCCAGCAGGGGTGTGACTCTCAGGGGGCAATCCATGGGGAAGGATGCCCCCACCATGAGCTGCTGGGGCACTCCTGCACCCCCACAGTGGGGGCCTGGGCAAGCAGAGGCCAGGTATACGGGGGCAGCGCAGAAGGGCTCCGGGCCCAGGGCTCTCCCTGGGCCGACCACTGGTTGTACTGGAAGCCTCCCACCAGTGGACTCATGGATGCCTGACCCAGCACGGGGCAGCCGCACGGCTTCCCACCGAGGGCCTCACTCTGCAGCAAAGGAAGCCTGGGGGCGGCCCTCGCTCGCGGCATCCACTGGCTGAGCCTCCCCGCCGTCCTGAAGCAGCCGGTCCACAGAATGGTGGAGTGGCCTTTGAGATGCTTTCAGCCCCAGGAGGTGGCCCTGCCCAGGGGGCTGGGCGGGCTTCCCAGGAGGCTGTGCGTGCTCTGCCTCAGTGCCCGACACGGGGCCCTGTCCTCCCCCAGCCAGGAGTCACTGTCCAGGAACCACACAGGGGACACGGCAGTGGCACCAGTCACTGTCGCCCCTGGGGTCCCACCAGCAAGGATGTTTGCCTCCTGTACACACCTCTGCTCTGCGGGCCCAGAGGCCTTCGCTCCAGAAGGGGGAGGGTTTCCACCACGAGACCCGGCAACAACCCCACTGACCGGGAAGCTCAGACTGGCCGCGGCCCCTGTGGACTCCCCTGCCTGGGACTCAGCAGGCCAGGAAGGGGCTTCTGTGCTGCCTGCGGTGCGGGGTCCTGACCACCCGTTCCCGGGGAAACGGGCCCACGGCCCACTGTGGAGGTGGGGAGGGGCTTGGGTGGGAGGCAGGACGTCCCCCAGGGCGACTCAGCAGCCTCACCCCGGGATTAAAGTCAGGGAAGCTGCCACAACCCGGCTCAGGGTAACTCTAAAGGCCCAGACCCACTGAAGGTTGGTGACCCCCCCCAGGAAGGGTCACGTCACCTGAGGTCAGCTGAGGGGCAGGCGCGTGGTCGCGCGGTGCACGGGGAGCCGTGCAGGCCAGCTGCTCCCTCTGTGCCTCGCTCACCCCTGACCCCGCCTCCACCAGGGCACCAGTGGGGTCTGCTCACAGGCTCCCTGTGTGCCATCTGGGAAGGGTGGACAGACGGACGAGGGATGGATATGGGCCCTTCCCAGATGAGCTGCGGCATTGATGGAGCGGGTGGGAGACACGCACCAGGGAGAGGTGAGGCCTGTGTTGGTATCTCTCTCAGGGAGGGTAGTTAGAACGGTTACCTGGTGCCCTGCATGAGCCTGTAAATGAGTGACGTGCAGGCCTGCTGTGTGGCACTGCACAGGGCTGGCCACCCTGAGGGGGCCCGACTTCATGGTCAGGGAAACTGAGGCACACACAGACCCATCACTGCCCCACAGACTTTCTCAGGCCGCCACCCAGCACATGAGGCCCCACTGAGTTGTGCTGCGGATGAGCATGGGCTGGCGGCTGCCCACCTCTAACACACAGTGCCCGGGGGCAGCCCCCAGCCAGGGCCTCCCAGGCGAGTGGGGTGCAGATGCAGGGTCGTGCAGGTCCCATCAGAGGTGGTGGGGGTGGCCTCCAGTGGGGAGCAGGGCCAAGGGGCTCCAGAGGCCCCCCTCCTGTTATAAGTTGTTCTCCACTCGGCTCTGCGGTGACAGGGGCACTGCGGGGCGACTTCCCCTGCCACAGCTCCCACACACGCAGGAGGAGCCCCCAGCCCAGCCTGCCAAGAGCGAGCCCGAAGGCTCCCAGTGGAGGGACCCTCGGCCGCTATGCAGTGGGCCCAGCCCCTCCCTGTCACTCCCGAGCCAGGGGGAGCCCGGACCAGCCCCCGGTCGGCACGTCCACTCCCGCCTCCGGAGCAGTCGGAGCTCCTCAAACAGGCCCGTCTCCGAACTAAGGGTGTTCATGTGATTTGTTTTGTCGATTATTTTTGTATTTAATTCATGCAGCATGGCTTGCTAGCTGCATAAAAGCTATAAACCTACGGGGTTTACACTTAATTAAGTACTATTATGAGGAAATCATGGAGGTCAGCACTGCACAGCATTCTTCAGCAATTGCTTCTTCCTCCGAAGCAGGTGTGCCTGAGAGGCCGTCCAGTCATCCACACCTTCCCTGGCGGTGGGGCGCTTGGGACCGCCAGCTGGGTAACGGACAGCCAGGTGTGGGCGCTGCTCCGAGCTGCAGCCTGGGAGCCCTCCCCGTTCGCAGGTCGCCTCCCCTCCGGCGGGCGGGCTGCTGGGGGCCCTGAGCCGGCATCTGGGACGCCGCAGGATCGGGCCCTCCCCGCCCTCCCAGACCCTCCGGGGGGAAGTGGAGCCCCAGTGCTCCCCAAGGCTTGGGGCATTAATTTAAAACAGCTGATTGCCAGTGAAAGGTCTCATCAAAGATTAAATAAGCATAATTTAACTGAGGGAATGATAATAGATTTAGTTAAGATGAGAAAAAAAGGAAAATTGAATTAGAATGCATATTTGAGGGGAAAATTGGAGCTTAATATAATTACACTTAGAGATGAGACAGATTACAATTTCCATGTTTTAGAGGTGGGATTTTTAATTGTATTATTTAAAATCAAGGCTGGGTCTTTGCTTTGCAACAGGTCAGCAGAAGGGTCTGCAGGCAGGGTGAGCTGGGTCCCGCCACCCTTCCCACCCCTTCTGGGGACAGGGGGCCTGTGCCGGGCACTGCAGAATGTCGCTGAGCCCCCCACCAGTGCCAGTGCCCCACAGAGGGGCCTTGGGGACTCCCCAGCCCTGCAGGAGGGCAGAGCGGCTGGCTGACCTACGTCTTCACGGATTAGATTATCCTCAGAGCCAATCCAATCACCTGGGCAGAAATGAACTATTTCAGCAGCCAAAACCCTCAGTTCTGCCCAAATCAGGTTTCCCAGATGGTGCGATCAGTCTCGTCTTGAACTGCTCACCTTCACAAGGTGTACACCTCTGTGTGTACACCTCCGTGCACACAACATCCTAAGGCACACGGCAATGTTTTCACCTGTGCGCTATGGTGACGGGGGTGCACCAGTGACGTACCACAGCCGGGGCCCGCGTGTGCTGAGCACAGGCTTCCCCCACCCAGGACTCTGGGCTCCGTCACTGTCATGGGTTCAACTGTGTCCCCCAAATCCCTATGTCCAAGTTCTGACCTCCAGATCTCAGATGGGACTGTGTGTGGAGATAAGGTCTTTAAGGAGGTGATTAAGGTAAATGGGGTCACTCAGGTGACCCCAATCTGTGTGACTGGGGTCAAGGAGTCGGGAACACAGACACACAGAGGCCAACCACATGAGGACCGGGAGAGGGGACGGCGTCCACGTGCCCTGGACAGAGGCCCAGGGGGAGGCCGGGCTGCCTGCACCCGGGCCTGGGGTTTCAGGCCGCAGACGGCGCATGAGTTCCTGTCGCTCAAGCCTCCCGTGGCAGTGCTGTTACCGTAGCCCCACAAAACTAACAAAGCTACTTTTTAACATCAGGAAATATGAAACTTTCAAAAACATACCATGACTTCACTAAAGAAGATGCGTGACTGGCCAACGAGGCTGCGAAAACTGCTCCCCCTCCTCAGTCATTTGGGGGCCACCAACCCAAGCCCCAAGGACAAGCCAACGTGCGCCCGCTGAACGGCTGACGAAGAAGAGCAGCTGCTCCGAGAACTGGCGAGGCCGTGGGGGATGCCCGCCCAGCCACCACAGGGGGCAGGGGCGGTGCTGTTGTGTGGGCAGCCTGGGTGTCTCTTAGGGCATTTAACGTCCACCAACACGCCCACCCGGCCGTGCGGCCGTCAGGTGCTCACTCGGGAGCAGTCGAAGCACAGGTCCGTGCAAAGGCTTGTTCTGAGGCGTTCGCGGGATCCACTCGTAATGGGGGACCTCCACAGAGCCCCCATGCCCTAGCCTCAAACTTCTAGGCCAGAACCTCCATTTCTCCCCCTGTGGGGCCACCTCCTGCATCTAGACGGCTCCCTCCCTGCGTGCCTGGCAGTACCGCACACAGGCTGCCTGTGCCTCACTCTGACCCCCACGTTCCCAGCTGGTAAGAGCTCAGCCAGCCCCCATGGAAGTCACTGGGGATCCTGTGACTGGAGAGGGCAGCACAGCCTTGAAGGCAGGTCCCAGGACCCTCCCCCATGGGTTAGTCTGGAGCTGTGCGTCATGCCTGAGGTCTGTGTGGTCTCACAGAGGAGCGCACAGGAGGGTGCAGACAGGGAGCAGGGGGCTGGGGACCAGGGTGGCCCCTTGGCACCTGCATGTTCCCTCGGATGCGGCCCACTGCATCCCGGCAGGACCTCTGTGCCATCGAATCGGGAGGCTTGTGTGCCCCCAGGGAGCACAGCATTCACACTGCCAAGGCGCCTGGGCCTGCACCCGCTGCTGGGGTCAGCCACAGTTCCCTTCTTCTCCAGGCATGGCTGGCACAAGCACCTTTCTCCATTCTGATAAGAAAAACTTGATGCAGAGGGCGCTCTGCTTGCTGGTGAACTGACCTTGAGCGGCCAAGATGGAGAAGCCCAGGCACAGCCCAGGGAGGCAGGGGCTCCACCCCGGGGGACAGGCTCACAGGGACCTGCTGCTGGGCTCAGTGTGGAGGGACCTGCCCTGTCAGGCGCAGGCCCTTGGGGTGTGGGTCAGGAGGGAGCAGAAGTTGGCAGGGCCACCCTCTGGTAGACGACTGCTGCCATGAACACCTAGTTGTCCCCTAATCAGCCGTTTCCAAGCCTCTGCTGCATGTCAGGGACCCATTTCTCATGGGGGGACAGGGAAGAGTGGGGAACTGACTGCATTTCATAACAAATAGAAAGCGGAGATGCATGCTGCTTGTCTCTGCACCCTCCAGCCCATGCAGAGCCCCTGCTGCCCTGCTGGGACACCCAAGGGAAAACGGCCGCATCACCGGCCTTGTGACCCTAGGCGGCTGCATGTCCCGCCTGGTTCAGCTCCTCCCTGCACAGTGGGCACGTGGTGGCCCCCCAAGGTGGCTTATGGGGAGGAAATAATGAGTGCAGAGCAGTCACAGGCCAGCATATAACCAAGTCTAATAAATCCAGCACCCGGAGTCCTCTCTCCGTGTGGGACCCAGGAGGCCTTGGCACCAGCCGGCTGGGATGCTCCTGGTGGGAACTCGGGCTTGCTCCTGGGTTGTGACAGAAAGCTTAAAATCAAGGCCAAGCATCCAAGCATCAGGCACTTCCTTGGCATCTGGTAAAACCGGCAGGGCCTGGGGGGCCTCCCTGCCAGCCCTCTCCCACTGGCAACCCTGGGTGCGGTCCCCGCCCAGCACTCTCCTGGCCGCGGGAGTGGCTTCAGCAGCCTACCAGGCTCAGGACTGGTCAAGCGAGCCCACAGAGTGAGGAGGAGATGCGAGAGACAGGCCCCTGACACCCGGCGGTCCACCCTCCCATCAGGAGCAGCAGGCCGCCGCTGGAAATCGGGGGAGACAGGGCATCCGCTGGAGTGCCGTCCCAGGCCAAGGCACGCTGGATATTTCCAGGCACCCCACAGTTCCCAAGGGCATGAAGGTACTCTCCCCGAGAGCACAGCTGGGTCCTGCCAGATGTCCGGTTCACTCTGCCTCTCCCAGTGGGCGTCAATGTTTCGGCACCCGGACCAACGACTCCAGCTCTGGGCTGGGGTTTTCTTTGGCCGATCGGCGCAGGTTTCCCAAGCGCAGCGTCGGCGTCCCCGCCTCCTGAGGGCTCTTGATGCCTCGGGCCCACGTGTCGGGGAACAACAAATCTTCAGGGAAATTTTCTAATGTAATTTTCTTCTCATGACTTTATTCCTGACTTGCTTGGCTTGCTAATCAGTTCTCTCAAAAGGAATAACCACACGATACAGTTGCAGTGTCATAGGAAACAGTTCCAGCCCCAAAGAGAAGGACAAATTCTACAAGCCCCAGACGTCAAGAGAAGAGAGAAAGGAAATTCGCGCTGTGCATCGGAGAGGCGGGCATGACCCAGAGTAGCTCCAGTTCCCACCGGCAGACCCAGGAGGGCCGGAGGAGCAGCTGGGGAGCAGACCTCCCTCCCGGGGACACTGGGAGGGGCAGAGCCGCTGTGGTGGGGTGACCGTGCCTGCTGAGAGGCGGCCCCTGCAAACACCCCCTCTTGGGCTCTGCCCAGAGGCCGCTCGGTGGCTGAGTAACCAGCTGGCACTGGGCAGAGAGGGTGCTCTGCTCTCTCCTCCTGACCCCATCTAGAAGGGCCACCACCTCCCCGTGGGACCTGCTCGCCTCCTTCGGTTCTCTCTGGTCCCCCTCCAAGCCTCAGTCTCGTCCTGACAGATGTACTCATAGTGATTTTTATGTTCATCGCTTATGACGCCTTGACGCCTTGAGGACCTTGCTGGCTGGGAGCGCCAGTCCCTCCCAGGGCCCTCTGATTCCGGGGCAGCCACCACTCCCTGGGAGTCTTTCTCACGCAAACCAGTCAATCCAGCGTCTGGCGCCCAAACACCTTCTCCACCGGCCTCCCCACGCCAAGCCATCATTCCTCATCCTGAGCCCCCTAGGGCCAAGTACAGGACAGCTGAGCCACCCCACAGCCTGCAGCCCGCCCGAGTTAACCAAGTGTCTGACCCTAAGCTTGGCCAGACTTGCCAGCCCTGCCCTGCCCACTCTTACTGCAGAGACCACAGCATGTTCAGGCCAGGCCGTCTCCTCTCTCCTTCTACCTGATGTACCTGGTGCTTCCCCACGTGGCCGGCCCTGTGTGGCATGGTGGCCCACCTCTTAGGAACTGGGAGTCCTAACACTTCCTTCAAGGCAGCGCTCTCCATGTTTGTCACCATACTGCACCCGATTACAGAAAATCCCAGTCCCATTTGAAACAATTTTCTCATTTCTGAGGTGAATCAGAGGGCCACTCACTCTCTGTTGGCTTTGCATTTAAGAGTCTAAGTGATGGTAAAGCCCTCTTCCCTCCACCCACTCACCCTTTGAGCCCATCTCCCACCCCTTCCCCAGACTCAGGCCTCCCCTGCCCCCCTAGGTGCCCCGTGTTCTCCCATCTCAGGGCCGGGCACCTGCCCCCATGCATGGAATGTTCTTCCCTGGATCCAGGATTTATGTGCTTTATCAGCAAAGCCTTCCTGGGCGATAAGAAAACACAAAGGCATCCTTAGGGCTTCTGTCCCATTGCTACTAGCGTGTTATTAAGATGCTAATGATGCAACAGCTGTCACGGGGCTGAGTCCCAGCAGGCCAGTGGAGAGTGTAGCACGGCTTCCTGGGGGCCAGGGGAAGCCCCAGTCCACACGCACCGCCTGTAAGAGCTCCTCTGATCTTAGTTTCTGGTCAGTGGTCTGCAAACGGGGAATGCGATCTTCTTTATCTTCCTTGACAGTGCTCCAAAGCCCACCCGGCCCAGGCAGGGTCAGGCCATCCTGGAGGCTTCCTGCCCTGCTCAAGTGCAGTCTATCCGTGATGCACACGTGAGTCACTGGGGTCAGCCTGTGCGCTCCGGGACAGCGGTGACCAGGTCTGCTTTGTTTACGGCTGGACCCTCACCTACAGCCTCCTCTGGGCCCTCCACCTCCACTAGCAGGAGCTTCAGGTCTGGTAGGAAGCCCTTCCTCTGGCAGTCATTTCAGTCTCTGCCGACCACTGCCACCCAAAAGCATCACCATGTATTTAAGTGGCTCAACCAGCACCTTCCAGGGGCCAAAATCCACTCTGCTGTGTAAGAAGACCTTCTGAGATGCAGCAACCTGAAACTGCTACTGATCAAGTTAAACTTCAGCTTTGTAACAACTGGTGTAATTACGTCTGTTCTGCTCATGACTCTAGGTCTGGGCTGAGCTCAGAGGGCGGGTGGTCTCTGCCAGGGCAGCCTGCAGGGCCGCTGGGCCCCCTTGCAGCCTGGTCCCTCACAGGTGCGGAGGTGGGTCCCAGGTGTCACTGCGCCTCAGCAGAGCTGCAGCTGCTGGGGGTCCTCACGATGTGAGCCTCAGAAACCGCCCAACGCCGGTTTGGCTGCTTGCTGCTGTTCATTGTGGAAATCACAAAACCCTCTCTTTGTCCCCACGTTCCGGGGTGAGGGTAAAAGAAAACATCTTAGTGGATAGCAGCCAGATGCTGTAAGGGTGGGCAGAACCATCAATATTGCCATGGAGATTTTAGGAGCACACAATTGGTGCAGTAAGTGTTCAACGCTTGTTTTTTTAAAGGCTGGACAAAAGCCCTTCATTTCTTCATGAGTGAAGTGACTCAGCCAGAGAGCTCGGTCCTAAGCAATCTCCACTTTAACTGACCTCCACAACGCCCCCCACCCTGTGGGGAGGACACCAAGGGGACCCCAGCTGAGGCTGAGGTCTGGGAGCCCCCTGTGGGGCTGGCATCACACAGGAGGGGCTGAGAGGAACCCAGGTGACTCTCAGAGCCAAACACTTGGGACAAGGACGTGCCATCAGAGTGAAACAGGCCAGGACACGCGTGGCCAGGATGCGGGTGGATTCCGAGCTGGAGGCTCGCAAGTAAGCGTGTAAAGTCAACAGCTCTAGAACACCACAGTCCCTCTAAAAAGTGTAATATCATTTAAATAATGAAGCATTTCAAAGGTACAGACAAGGACACAAATTTCCTCATATCAAGACTAAGCAGACATGCACGTTTTGCTGTTTTTACTTCTGATCTCTCTTTTAAACAAAGAAACTTCACACGTTGAGCACAGCCTGCTCTTCTCTCCTGCCCCCCATACTCGCCCCACACACAACCCCATGGGCCGTTTCACTTACTGACCCATGACGGTGCACCTAGGCACAGCTGCTGGCAGATTCCTTCCGTGTCCCCTTCTCTAAAATGACTCCATCTGCTCTTCTTTCTTACTGTTGTCACATGGACTGTGGAATGAGATTGTCAAGTTTTAGGAAAAATAGTGTGGAATTAGGTTTCCATGCTATAGCTTTAGAATGCCGAGATTTCTAATCTGCAGACGATGTATCCTTCCTTTTTCCAGGTCTTCATCTATGTCTGTCATAAACTGTATTATTATATTTCTACAGAAATCATATGCATTTTTTGTTAGGCTTATTCCTGGGCCTGGGTACTTTACTGATATTGTAAATGTAAGTAATACCAACATTGTACTCCAAGCAAGAAAGATGAAGAGACAGCATTTTATATGACCCTTCTTGGCCTTGTGTTTCAAAGCACTGTGACATTTAGCTTTTATTTTGCCCTAAAGACCTTATTCAGTGTCGTATCTTTAAGGTTAGTTTAAGTGCAAGATAACTATGATCCTAAGACATAGTTGAAAAATGGTATAGACAATCATTCAGAAATAAGGAGGTGCCTTCCAAAGAATGAAGTCCTTGCAACATTTCTCCATGAAACCACCCACTAGCAGCTCTTACTCAGGTGAAGATACTGCAAATGTGTCATTTCTTGCCATTACAGAGTTTAATGTGTTACTAGCAGTAGAGAGGAATTGTTTTTATTTTATACAGTGATTTTCGTATTCAGAAATGTTTTTGGATTCACTTTTCAGTTCTAATAATTTTCTGTAGACTCCTTAAGATTTTTTGTTATTCATTATCTGCAAACATGGTGATGTTAATGCTTTCTTTTTTTTAACTTTTACGTTTATTTTTCTTGTCTTATTGCTTGAGCTAGGACCTCTCTCTTCCCCCATGCAATGTCAAATTCAAGAAGCCACAGCAAGGAGCCTCATGTTGTTAAATAAATGGAAATGCTACCATAGTTTCAATTTTAAATACGATATTTATTATGTTTTTGATTGCTGCCAAGTTTGCTAATATCATGTGTGAGTGTTGAGTTTTGTCTCATCCATTACCTGCATATAGTAAGAGGAGCAAATGATTTTTTGTTCTGATCTTGATTTTCTAATTCAAACATGTTTATTTATTGATCTAAACTCATTGACAGTATTCTCTTTGAATTTTAAACATCTCTATTCTTTTTAAGTTGTATTCACTTTCCTTGTTAATGTGGGTTATTTCTTCTTTTGTCAGTCATATTAGCACGTGTTTATTTTTCTTAAAATTACATTTGTTAAACCTCTTAGTTTTTCTTTGTAAGATATTGTATTCATTCATGCTCTTGTCTTTAACATTTCCTCCTGCTTTCTTTAACTTTATTTAAATTTTGCTATGTCCTGGAGTTAAACATTTACTTATTTTCATTAATAAATCCATGTAGTGCTATAAATTCCTCTCTAAGTATTGCTTTGGCTAAATGCTGTAAGCTGTAGTGTGATGAACTCTCATTGCCTCTCAATTACAATTATATTGCTTTTCCATTGCATTTGTATCATTTAGAAGCACACTTTTAAGTCTCCAAAATTATGGTTTTCGATACTTATATTTTATTTATTGAATAGCAATCAGAGAAAAATTATGTCAATTAAATAAGATTTCACTAGTGTTTATTATAATGTTAATTTTATAAATGTTTTGTACATAATAGAAAATTATGTATTAAATATATATGCAAAATACGTATATAAATATATTGCTTGGATTCAGGGTCCCCTATGTATCTATTTTACCAAGTGTGTTGTTTTGTTACCCAAATCTTCAGAGGCATGATTATCTTTTACTTGTTTAACCTGAAATATTAATGTGTGTTAAGCTCACCTTTTATGATAGTGGGTACATCCATTTCCTAGAATTCTTTTAGGTTTTTGTATATATTTTGGAGATTTCATTAAGTGAAGCTGAGCTGAGAATATTTGTGTCTTCTTGTGTTTCACACCATTTGTCCTTTACCTTAATATGTTCCTCCTTATCCATGTTATTCTAAATCCATTTTACATTAAATTTGGATTTGTCCAATATTTTGATATTTACCTGGCATATCATTTCCTTTATTTTTAAACATTCTGTAGTTTTGCCTCACTCATGCCACTTGTAAAGTCTTAAAAACATCCACTCGTAATGTCTGTCTCTTCACAGTTGAGCTCAACCTGATTATATTCAGATGATTTCTGCTCTAGGTGTGTTTATTTCCATCGTCTTGTTTTGTATTTTTGGACTATTGTCTGTATTTCCTTGATTTCTGTGAATCGTCCCCTTTGTTTTCCGTCCACTTTCACTTCTGTTCTTACTAAGGAACATCCTCTTGATGGTTCTTTTAATGAAGTTCTGCAGCCAGTCCATTCTTTAGTCTGAATGACCCAAACTGCCCCCATCTGGCCTCATAAAGGACTATGACTGGGGTGAAATGAGCTGCAGGGCTGACAGCACATGGGAGGAGCTGCACCTCCGCTGTCTCCTGCAAAGTGTGACAAGTCGTCTTTAGTTCTCTCAGCATCCAAGTGCCATCTGACCCTTCTTCTGGTCACTTTAAGGCTGTCCTGTTACCCCTGATGTCCTGTGGCCTCCCCTCCTGGGGCAGTGGTGGGCTTATTGTTATTCACCCTCCTGCTCAGAGCAGCCTTCAGTCTGAGGAGTCATGCCGATCCTCACTTTTGCAAAATTCTCTGCCATTCACTCCACAAATATTGCCTCTCCACCATTCTTCCCAGTGTTCTCTCCTAAAAGTCCCCTCAGGCGAATGCTGGACGGTCACGCCTGGCTTTCAGTCACCTTAACTCCATTTCCTTTCGTGCTTCAGTCTCTTCTGCACCACTGGTAACTTTGAAGGAAGGCATTGATTCCATGTCTCTTCTACTCCACTCCTGGGCCGTCTCATCTACAGGTCACCCATGTGCTGAGTCTCACATCAATGTCCACATGCCTCTTCTGATATTATTTCTAATTTTTATAACATTCCTAATTCTTAACATACCATTTCTGTTTTCATTCTCTTAAAAGCCACCTCCTTGACTGTCCTCCACATCCTTATTTAAAATATTTGACAGTTTAAAAACTAATTCTAACTAGTCTTTTAATGTTCCAATTCAGGTTATAGGAATCAACAATTGTTGAGTTTTTCCTTTACGCTCTTTCTTAATATTCGTTTTCTTCATGTATTTTGGAATTCTAGGATGAAGCTGCATTTTGAGTGCTAAGTGTCGTTTTATCTCCTCTCTGCTCTTCGGCCTTTCTGTGCCTCCAGCCCACCGTCTGAGCCCCTGACCTGGTCCCAGGACTCACGATGGAAACAGAATCCCTGCCCCCAGGAACTGGGGCACAGAGAGAGCCAGTGGCCGGACCCCACACCCGACACAGGGTTCTTGGCAGCAAATGCTGAGCTTCCATGGGCAGCTCACCCACATTCACCCCGTGGAACACTGTAGGAGGGAAACGGAGGGCCCAAACCTCAGCTATCCAGAACAAGCAATCCTATGCCATCCCATAGGGCCGCTAAGAGCTGGTGCTCTAATGCAGGGCCAGAGAGAAAGTATTTTCTGCCTTGTGGTCCAAGAGGGTCTCTCTGCAATGACTTAGCTCTGCTGCTGCAGAGCAAAGCAGCCGTCACCAGGGTGTGATCACACATGTGGCCGTGCTCAGGTGGAACTTCAGTGACAAGGTGGGCAGAGGCCGAGTTCCGCCTGAGAGCCGCAGCTGGCCAACACCGGCTCTGATGCGTAGGAATGCGAATTCTGGCTTGAACTTGAATAGAAACTCATGGATGGCTTTGGCATATAGAATATGTGCATGTGTGCATACTTCAGTAAATATGTCATAGCAACATCTGGGGCATCTCAAAAACAGGCCTCCATTTGGCTAGTTTTGTAAAGAGCCAAGCAGAAATAAGAGTGAGAACTACGGTGCAAGTCTTTCTATTTGTGTTTTATTTATATCTGTGCACGTTCTGTGTATCATGGGCTGACTGAAGTTACTTTTGGAAGGATTTTGAGGGAAATTCATAATGCAGTAGGTTCACTGGGATCCCAATTCAGGTTATAGGAACCAACATTTTTAATTAATAATTGTACACTGAGGTAATTTCAGGTTGACATACAAATGTAAGCAGTGACCCAGCAGAGCCCATGTGACTTTTGCCCACAATGGTTACGTCTTACAAACCTGTAATAAAGCCTCACAGCCAGGGTGCCGACATTGATCCAGTCCACAGACCTTATTCAGACTCCCCAGATTCACTGGAACCGTGTGTGCGTGTCTCTCTGTGTGTTTGTGTATTTAATTCTGTGTCAGTGCCTCCTTTTTAAACTGAGAGGAAGTTGGAATGATGTCCAGTGACCCAGAGAACAAGGTTCTGGAGAAAGCCTATAACTGAAGGGTTTCCCGCCAATATCATGCCAGTTTTATCTGTACTGGTATCACCAGGACACAGTTATAGAAAAACAAACCCACTTAACCTGGCTGGTGACAGCGGGAGAACCTCTCCGGTTCTGGATTAATGGAAGTCAGACGGTGCTGAGATCCGTGGTAATTACACTGGGGCTAAAAGCTTTCCAAGCAAGCCTTCTAATGACTGACTTTTTCAAAGACCTCGGGGAACTAAACAAACTCCCGATATTTATTCAGGCTGAAACGCTGGTTCTCATTTAGACTGCTAAATTAATGACCGCGGAGGCCTCTTCTCTTCCCCGACCACACACTGCCTTTCATTCATCCCGCGGAGATGCACCGACATTCTTTAATATCATCCATTATTCGGGATTATTAATTCATCGGTTACGCAGTTGAAAATCTGATGAGTCAATATAGCCAGTGGTTGGGAAAGTGAAAAATTAACAGATTGCTCAGGAAATATATTCGGGGAACACTGATGAACAAGAGAAGTGCTTTCTTGAAAGATCGAAGGGGATCAGCCTTCCCCGAAGAGCTCAGAGGCCCTGACTGAACCCTCACGGGAGGGGTCGGTGGCAGGACACGGCTCGGCCTCCCGCGCAGTAGCCTCAGGGGAGGACCCGGCAGGGGCTGTGAGGTCAGCAGCGGGGGATCGGCCCAGGGAGGGACGGGGCAGGGTGGCGACGGCCAGGCCCCGCTGACTCGGGTGGCCCAGGTTCAGGAGAGGTCAAGCTTTCCCAGCTGGGTGGGGGCAGAGCTTGATGTGGGAAAGGAATTGGCACCACCCCACCCATGTGCAAAGACCCCCGAGCACTCCCCCAAACCGCCTCCCCCGGGAGCCTAACTGGAGAGTCCTGCTAGGCTAGAGAAAGCTCCTTACGAATGAGCGCCAACACGAACGGCAGCGAGGCCCTGCTGGCCAGGATGGTGGGGGCCTGCGGTGGGCAGCGCCCGGTCAGACACCTGACTGACGCTCCTGAGATGGTACCCAACAGCACCCTCACGGATACCGGGCTTCTGAGTGCACAGCGGGTGCCAAATTCCCCGCCTCAGTTGCTGATGTCAAGTCCAGAAGGTCACCCGTGCATCTGACTGACCAGCTGTAAGTCGGGGGTCCCTCAGGCTCAATAAGTAATGAGAGTAGCTCAGAGAACTCAGGAAAACAGCTCACTTACTAGAGTGTCTGCTTATAAAGGGACACAACTCAGGACGGCCGGATGGAGGAGGGGCGGCGGGCTGGGCGTGGGGGGACACGCCTCCCGTCCAGCACCTCAGGGCCTCCCCAGCCCGGAAGCTCTCCAGACTCCATCCTCTGGGGCTTATGCCAGCTTATCACTCAGCAGGATGGATTAACCACTGGCCACTGGTGACTGACTCAACCACCAGCCTCCTTCCCTTGGGCAGGTGCAGCCCCCACTCTACAGCCTGTGACGGACCACCCGCCCTCAGCGGCCCGGCCAGCAGCACCCTGGGGATTCCTCCAAGCAGCATCCTGTTTGCAGGGGGTCATGAACGCGTCAGAATCTGCATGTTTTCCTCTGTCTTAGTTTTCTTTCCACACATCAGGGGTGATAAGAGCACACCGAGATATGAGAAACCTGATAGACCGCCTCCCTGTATAAACAGGAAGTGCCCCTGGTCCTGGGGTTTCCCACATGGTGGGCACACGCAGGCTCCTGGGTGTGGGGTGGCAGCGCCTCACGCCGTTTGGCATGAGGCACTGGATCAAAACATGAGGCTCCCCTGGGTCTCCCTCCAGCTTACAGCAATGTCATGTCTGTCCCTCAGCACGGCTGCAGGACGGACTCCGCACACATCCAGGGAGGCTGGGCAGCAGGTGGCCGGGCCAGGCTGCACAGAGGCCCTGGCCAACCTGGCTCAGGGCGCACTGTTAATCAAATGCGAAGGGGCTTCACTCCCACCGAGCTCGCTGGCACACTGGCTGTCATCTGTGTCTGCGCCAGAGACGCTGAGCCCACAGGGGTCCTCTGCCCTCCGGCCTCTCCTTCCCTATCCAGGGCCTGGGGTCCTGTCCGTGGTGCTGAATGCCCAGCCTGTGGACTGGCTTTCCCGGTGGGAAGAGGCTGCAGCCCCGGCCACACAAGCCCTCCGTGACGGGACCCTTAAGCCAGGTTGGGACAGTGACCTTGGGGCCAGGAGAGTGGCTCTCTAGGTCATCAGGAGGTCAGGTCACAGGCTTCCACAGGAAGTGAAGTGCCCAACTCGATGCCCCAGGGATCCTCCACCGCCATCCTCCCCATCAATGCACCTCGCACATCCCAGCCACACTGCCCAGGGGCTCCTCCCCATGGGACAGGGCCCCATGCCACTGGTATGTGCCAGGGCAAGGTGCGGATGGACCCCACCCCCCACCAGCCACAGGCTCTGGGCTGAGTCCTAGATGTTCAGGGTAGGAGGGCATGGGCTGCCCTCCGGAGCCTACTTCTGCAGGGGACACGCACACATCTCCATCCTCCCAAGGCAGAAATGACAGGCAGGGACATTGAGGCAGGCAGGGCTTCTGTGGGGACCCAGAGAAGGCCTCTCTGGGGGAGAATCTAGGGTGCAGGATGGGAGGAGCCGTCATGAGAAGGGGTTGGCGTGCGGCTGCCACGGGGCATCACTGTTCTCTCTCTGATGGATAATTCCTTTAAAAAGGAGTCAAATATGATGAATGGCAGGCTGTTTATTGCGGGAGGCTCTTACTTTATATTGTGTGCTCTTTAAGTTATAAAAAAAGGAGGGAGGGAGGGAGGGAAGGAGATTGGAAGAACTCCAGCCCTGGGGAAGGAAAGGTGCGCACAAAGGCGGGGAGAGCTCGGCCCCCCCAAGGATCTGGAGAAAGGCTGGGCAGGCTGGGGCATGGGGTGGGGACGAGGGGAGCCAGCAGAGGGGGTTCTGAAGAGAGGCGCTGAGGCCAGGAGGCCACTCGATCCGGAAGTGTCGGGCCGGGCTGCGCAGGGGCAGCCTGGGACACAGGTAGGAGGCCGAGCAGCAGCACCTCAGCCGCCTTCGTTCCAGGTGGCATCTGGGGGCACAGGAAGGAGGGGCTGAGCATCCTAGTTTGGAGACGGGAATGAGGCAGGCTGTGGGCCCGACCAGAGATGGTGCAGGGGAGACAGGAGGAATCACAGGGGGCTTCGTTCTCAGGGGAGCAGTGGAGGGGGAGCTGGCGAGCCTTAAGGGCTATGCCCCTGGGCAGGCAGCACGGCCCGGGCGCTCGCCTACCAGGGGGCCTCGAGCAGGTGGGCAGGATGGCGCGCTGGTGCATGTGCTCAATGTGTCTGCAGGGAAGGCTCTGTTCCAGGGCCTGGAAGCACCTGGAGGGGAAGGCAGGCCAGGAAGGGGCCTCCCAGGGGGAGAGATCCTTGGGGCCTCCCAAGGCCAGCCAGGCCCCCTCCGGCAGGAAGCGGCCACCATGCACCTGGAGTGGGGGTTGGGGAGACTCACCTGTCGTAGTGGGGGCTCTCCACTCGGCTGGCCATGCGTATAAGGTGTAAAAATGTATCCCTTTTCACAAGAAACTAAGCACTGAGGACTCCTAGGAGGCAAGAATTAGGCCTGGAGAGAAAAGAGTTCTGGAATAATTGTCTTTTGCTTACGTATTCCACCCTGACCCCCAATTCAGGCTCTTGTTACACAGGCTCTTTCTGTCCTAATTATTCTGAATTTAACAGGTTTGAAAGACCCTATGTAGATGCACACACATCCTTAGAAAGTGCAATCTTAGCAATCTTGATTCTAAAGAAGCCCAGACAGGTGCTGACCCAGCCTGGCTCAGTTCTGCCCCCTGCCCAGGTCCCACCAGCTTAAGGCTCCTTCGTCCCCGCTCCCACCATCTGCTGTTGGGGCTCAGAGCTCAGCGGTTTGCTTCTCACCCCCCACCCCCCAGCCCTCTCTGCAGCTCCTGTTTGCTTTACCTTCAAAGCACAACCGCGAACCTAGCCCTTCCCCTGCTGGCTCCCCATGGCCCGGCCTCCCTGACCTGGAGAGCTGTTGCTCCCACCCCTGCCCGTCCCCACTTTTCCCAGGACCCCCTCCTCCTTCTCAAGCACAGAGCAGGCCCTGCACCTGTTTTCTCCTGGGAAGGCCGCTCTGAGGTTTCAGGATAAAACAGGCCATCAGAGGCTCGACACGCCCTCCCACCTCCCTATTTCTGGAGGGCTTCTTTCCCCACCTGCCGGGTCTCTGTTCTGTGTCACCTTATCTAAGAGGGCAGCTCCCTCTCTGGCTGTCCCTGCTTCATTTTCCTCCCCAAAGCAGGTGTTGGACAGCAGGTATCCTGCTCCCCCTGGGGTGGAACAGTATGGAGCAGAGCGGGTGCTCAGGCCGTGTCAGAGTGGGCGTGGAAGCCGACCTCAGGCCACCCCATGAGCACACAAGGGCTTTCTCTGCCCTGAAGACCTCCTTCCCTCCCCAGGGGCCTCTTTACAGGGACCCAAGGGCCCAGCCTCCCCTCCCACCTCAGGCCTGAACTGGAGCCGGCTGCTCCCTGAAAAACAGGTTGGAGCCTCTTCCCGGAGGCTTAGCTGTGTTCCCGTCCCTGGGGGCCCAGCCTCCAGTTGCTCAGAGGCCTGGAAGAACACAAGACCCCATTCTGTCACTTCCCGCTGCCCTGCCGGCCTCTGTGCAGCCTGGTGGGGAGGCCCCAGCCAGGCCCCCGCCTCCTGCTCCCACCTGGCCTCTCTGGTCTGACAGCAGGGGGCCCCTCCTGGCCTCCTTCCCCCCCAGGCACCAAGCCTCCCTGCGGGCCCTCTTTCCTCCTGGACCATCTGCCCTGGAATTTCTCCAGCTGCTCCCGGCTGACGGAGACCCTCTGTCAGGATTTGCAGACAAAGACCAGCTTCTCTCCCCCGCAGCCCAGTCAGGGCAGCCGGGCCGGCAGGCATGAGTCTCAGCCTGGGCAGGGCAAATGCAGGGAGGGGACGGGGCCAGTGGGCTCAAGGCAGACGGCCCGGAGGGTGTCGGGACCCCCAGACAGGGGCAGAACTCTTAGAGACTCGAAGCAGGACCCAGCCAGCATCAGGCGGGGGCAGGGGGTTGGGGCGTGTTTCCAAGCCAGCACTTGCCTTTGCAGCCCTGCAGAAGCTTCTAGCAGCAGAGTAGCACATTCAGCCAACTGCCTGAAGCAGGCGGTGGAGGTGGAACCGCGTTCACAGCACTGCCTTCCAGCCCCTGGGAACACCTCAGGCAGAAACACGCACGCCTGTCACGCTCCCCAGAAACCACACATGCTCCTGCACCTGAGGATGCGGGAGCCCTTATCATGAGCACAACTGCAGTAAAATGAAGGGTTTCTGCTCAGCGAAGGCCACCCTGGACAGGTTTGAAGGGCAGGTAACAAATTGGGAGAATTATTTGCAAAATCTAAAATTAACGAGCAGCTAAAAGCAAGAGGAACAGAAGGGACATTCTAGTAAAATAAGAGGGGCAAATGGGGAGAGGGGCAAGGGGTGGAGAGACCCCTGCCCAGGGCCACACAGGAGCAAGCTCAGCATCACTGGAGGGGCACGCGCTGCTGGGCACGGCAGAGGGCTGTGCAGTCGGGATGCAGGGGCACGGGAGTGCAGGCTAGGGGCCCTGGTGGCCTTGGGAGCCTGGTATCCCTGCTCTGCCCCACATCCCGGGGCGGGCAGCAGGACACCTTGCAGAGGGCGTACCTCGCAGGCCCGCTGCAGAGAAAGGGCTCCGAGGGCCCAATCGTGCAGAAGCCCGGGCCGGCCTCGGGGACACGCCTGCTGGGAGAGGCAGAACGGGCTGCCCACAGCAAGGCGACTAACACGGATTTAACGCACACATGGAAAGCAACAATACATATTTTAACAAGACCCCATAAATAATTTGGAAGAAGTGCTTTACAATATGAGGATGGGATGGGGATTCAAGATCACACAGAACAAATAAGTAAATAAGGAGAGAGGCCGACACAGAGCCAGGTGAGAGTGTGCCCCCAGGCCCAGGCCGGCTGACGTAGCACACACACCTTAAGTGAAAATTTTAAAATCAGTCCCCTTTGGGCAGTGCTGATAAATTTTAATTAACCAATAGAAACAGTAACGGCAAGAACAGGATACACACAAAACATTTCAAGAGTGGAATGTTTCCTAAAGTGACCCTCTGCTGCATAAACCGGTTCCATTCACCCCACGCAGTGTGCCAGGCCTTCCCGCAAAGGTCCACACCCATCTTCCCCGTCATCCTCACACCAGCGCTGCTGTCAGATCTCATTCCCAACACTCGGATGAAGCCCACAGAGACCCCAGCAGAAACTGACAGCCAGGAATGGCCGTCTCAGGTAAGTGAGGTACACAGAGTAGAGGGCTTCAGGATCGCTTTGATCCAGCAGCTCAAAACTTCCATAAAGTGCCTGGTTTCTTTCCCTTTGCCAAAGCTCCTGGGATGAAATAATGGCTCCTCACCCAGACCCAGAGAGAGGGCGTGAGAGAGGGGCCCCGCGGGGCACAGACCCAGGGTCAGGTGTTTGACACACACAGACCACAGCACAGAGGGGCTGAGGTCACACAGGGGGGTGCCGATGGGCGTGGCTGGAGCAAAGTTGGGGCGGAGGAACCTGGGCGCTGGGGCCCGTGCGTGTGTTCACTGCAGCTCGAGGTTCCAGCCCGGGGCCAGCGACACCTTACAGCTCCTAAGGCTTTGCTCCTGCGCCATGAGTTACCTCCTTGCTGGCCTCGCCTCGGCCCTAGGTGGCCAGGGCTTACGTCTCATTTCTCTCCCTCCACGTCCTTCTGTGGAGCCTGGACCCCTTGCACCCCTCACTGGGTAGATTCCCAGCAAGCAGTGCCTGGTGACCAACCAGGGAAGAGAACGGGGAAGAAGCAATCAAGAAACGCTAAGTGTGCGGAGAGGGGTGGATGGGTGGGGGGGCTTCCGTGGTGCTCTTGGGAACACAGAGGGGGCAGTGAATGGCGGCACCACCAGCTAGCGGGCATGCGGCCTTCCCCCGCTGCTGCAGGGGATGAAGAAGGCAGACACCCTCGGCCCCAGCACACCGGCTCCTCTGAGACACGCCAGCTGACAATGTCAGTGGTCTGGAACCTGGTGCGGACAGCCAGCCCTGGGAAGGCTGTGCCCCTGCTCGTGCCCAGGTCGCCATCTTCCATGGCTCAGCACCACTGATGCCCACCACTTTCACCCCTGCTCAGAGGGGCCAGGTGAATGGAAGCTGCCTGCTCCCGGGAAGGCTGGGCGAGGCCTGCCTGTGTCCCTTGTCCCCTGCTTGTTCATGCCGACGTAGTTGAACTCCACCACCACTGTCAGCAGGCATCGCCGGGGGAGGTGACCCCGTCTGGAGCAGGTCACCTCTGACGCCTAGGGCAGCTCTTACAAAAACTGACATTTGTGGGGTGGCATGTAGCTTTTTTTTTTAGAAACACTGCCATCTCTGGGACAGACAGTGGAGTTATTTCTGTGAAGGCAACATAAAGTTCAAATGACTACCCAGCAGCAGAGGACACAGCCCTTCACGTGTGTGCACGTGTGCCCTGCGAGTATCAGCCAGCGAGCACCCCCTGCCAGCCCTCGCTGGGCCCCGGGAACATGGTGGTGAGTGGCCCACAAGCACCCTGCCCTCCAGGACTTCATTCTAGCAGAGACACAGAGAGGAAAGCCAAGCTAAGCTGAGTGTGACGCAGAGAGAGCTCTCAGGAAAACAGCAGGGCGACACTGACAAGCTTCAACCGGCTGATTGGAAGGACCGTTTGCCCGGGGACCTGGAGAGGTTGGGACGGATCTGCTGGCTCCAAGCAGGAGGTGTGTGGTGGGGCCCGGGGACCCAGAGGTTAAGGGGGTGGGGCACAGGATGGCAGGGGACAGGGACCCGGGAGGAGGTCAGCGTCAGGGAGATCCGAGGGGCACACTGGCAGGGCCGTTGAGGGGCAGGGGTTTCTTTGCAGGAGAACTGAAGCCCTTGAGGTTGTCGGGGGCTTGGCTGAACTCGTGACCTGAAAGATTAAGGGTGGGATCCAGGAGGGAGGGGCACCGGCAGACGGCTCAGGGCACCCAGGGAGCGCATGACGCCAACCCCCGCAGACGTTTCCCAGCATTTCTGACTCTCAGCCTCCCTGGCATGTGTGCTCTGCTTGGTGTCTACCTGGGTACTTCATTTTCTGCAGCGACCGCAAATGACACTCGATTTCGTCTCTGCTCCCGCCTCACCGTCAGCTGCAGGAATGCAGTTGACCTGTTGCTGGCATAGCTGAGCTCACTTCTTAGTTTCAGAGGCTTTTTTGCATCTGTTTGTTTCCGGAGACTTGGGGCTTTCTGCCGGCCAGGCCCTCAGTCTGCAGGTGGGGTGTTCCTTCCTCTCTGTGCACCTCCTGCACACCATGGATTCCATTGGTAATGTTCTGTTGAAGATTTTTCAGTCTAAGTTCATGACAACCGGTCTGCAGTTTTCTCTTCTCTCTCACTCTTTCTATTTTGGACCGTATCTGGGTGGCTTGGTGGTAATACTGACTCAGTTTTTAATTTAAGAAACCAGGTGAGTGTCAAGGCCACAGCCTCGTGTGTCTGAATTTCACCGCAAGCGGCAAAGCCCGCCTCATGCTGCCTCCAAGGGCACAGAACGGCGGGCGTGTGAACATGACTTCCAGCCCGCGGGGCCCGTGGCAGCAGAAACAATGTCGCCCCCTCCCTGTGCTGTCACTAATATTGGCAGCCACCTCGGACGTCACAGTCAGCCGGCCTGCACCCCCTGAGCTCGCCGGGTGGCAGAGCGGCCGTGAACCACAACCGTGCAGATGCGAGTCATTGTCTTCCTGTCACAAGGGGCATCTTGAATGTTTGCTTGATCATCGCTGCCTCAGGATTAAACGTGACCCCATCCGGCGTGTTAACCGCGCCCTTTGCAGCCAGACGTCTGCCGGGTGAGGTGCGAAGTTAGTTGTCCTGTAAACCCCTAGGAAGCCTGAAACATCCATTTGCACAGCTGACTCTCTGCTCCGGCCAGACGGCGCTGACTTCATGAATGCAAAGCACAGCGCAGGCATTTCCAAGCCATAAACCCTCAGAAAGACCGGGCGGAGATGTGCTCATGTGCCAGGCAGGGCACGGATATTCCCGGTTCGTGGGAGACCTGGGGAGCGAGGCAGCCTCAGCGAGCTGCGACGGCCCATCGGGCGCAGGGCTGCTTTGGGCAGTAGCTCCAAGCAGTGGGCAGTGGCTTCTCTCTGGTAGAAAAGTGCTTCCTCTTTGCTGTTTTGTCTGGGGAAAGAGTTACGCCGGGTTTGTCTCTAAGGTCGTGTCTGACCGAAGAAGGAGGCCGAGGCAGGCGCTGCAGACCGGCGATCACGGGCTGACCCCGTGGGGGAGTTAACATTGAGTACACTTATGCTCCACAGGAGGGCTAGAGACGGTGCCGCAAACGTGCACGTGGACATGAACCCAACGTGGGGGCTGGGAGGGCCTCAGCGTACCCCCCACACCGGGTGGAGTGGCCCAGCCTAAACCATATTTTCAACTATCATCTCCAGGGAGATAGAGTCCAGCTCCTCTTGGGCCTCATGCTTATCCAGGAAATGAGAAGGTTGAATAAAATCCCTTTTCCCAAAATGCAGCTGTTCATGCACCTTTGTCACATGCGTCTGATGCCCAGGTGGATCATCACTTGCTTGCACTCTTCTTTAAAACAACCTGAAATTGACTCACTTTTAAATGACACTCACCTGAAACAACAGTAGCTCAGAAATTATGTTTGGTATCCTATTTAGATTTCTATAGGGTGCATGAAAGTCATGCAAACATAAACATCAAAAAATGAACAATTATTAAAATATGATCCCGTGGCCTGCACGTCTCGGGCCCTGGGCTGGGAGGTGTCACTTCTTGCCCCACAGCCACAGACGGCTCTTTGCTCCCACTCAGCTCCAGATGGCTGCTGGGGACGGAGAGAGCCTGTCCTGTACTCTCTGGAGCACTGGGGAGTCAGGGCAGCTGGGCACCCTGCAGAGGGCGTGCGTCCATCCCTGGAAATGGGCCCTGGTCCCCCGAACACCCCGGGCCTCTGCACTCAGGGCTATGGAAGCAGCAGGTGAAGGAGAAAGCTGGGCTCTTTCCCTCCAGGCCAAGGCTGGTGGGACCCTCCATGGTCTCTCCAGACAGGGGTTCAGCAGTCCACGCTAATGGGAGTTGAGGGATGCTCTCTGAGAACTTAGCAGCGTGGAGGCCATAGGCCCTGAGTTAGCAGTGTGGCTGACCCCGAGCTGGGAGCAGGGCCGGGGCTGTGCACATGGTCCCTGCTTTCCACCCAGACACCCTCGGTGGGACAGACCATTTCCCCTCTTATCATAAAAGCCCACACGAAGTTTGTCCTCTGCTCACAAACATGAACATATGACAAAATAATGCTTTATCTACCTTCCCTGTAAATCAAAGCCTGTGTCTAGTCTGTGTGCACCTGCTCGAGCCCCTCCACCCACAGCCACGTCCCCCTGAGCCTGTAAGTCTGGAGACCACCTGTGTCACCTCAGGGGCCTGATTCCAGAGCCCACCAGACTGGACCGGAGTCTCAGGCCAGCACCCGGGCGCTGTGTCACCTGAGCTGTGGACTGCAGCTTCGCTGTCTGGGCGCAATCTGTGGTTCCATAATGCCTTCAGTGGGCATCCCTGGGGACGTGCCCCCCGAAGAGGACAAAAAGGAGGCCCCCGGGGTGGTGACTCCAAGTATACACACGGGGGCAAGGCGGAGTGGTTATGACATGTCCTCACAGGCACTCTGGTCTCCTAATCAATTCTTCTGAGCTTCCCTGACGGCTCTCTCTGCTTCTCAATTATGAGAAAAATTATGATTTAATTTTTATGTACAGATTTTCCTGAAGGGCATAAATGCATTTTCAGTTTATGCCCCAGTAATTCAGTTTTAAACCAAGCATAAAAACTCAATAAACAGTGAAGAGCTAACGGCGTATGCCGGGCCTGCGACCTTTCACTGTTATTTTTGAATAAATAAGAAAGCCAGCAAAAGTCACATATGAAGTTGACTGACGATTTTTCCATTGTCTGTTAGAAAATCAGCTGGAATTGACAATAATTTGATAGTTCATGCTCGAGAGCGCTCTCAATTGGGAATGTGAGGCCCGCAGATGGGCTCGGAGCGATCACCGGGAGACTGGGTGGCGAGCAGGCTCTCCTGACCTTGAAAACCACCCCTGACGCCGAGACGCCGTAATGAATGCAGACCCTGAGCCCCGAGTCCCCAGCTCAGATACGCAGCGGCGAAAGTGGAGATTTGTGGAGATATCTATCACTCAAGTAGGTTTTTCAATTGGCTTCTCAAACGCTGCCTGACTGCAGGGAATCCTGGGTGCCGGAGGCCCGTGCAGGCCATGCGTACTGCATGAGGCCCATCTCGGGAGGGATCTAGGCAAAGCCCACCTCTTTCACAGCCCCCCTTGGGAGATTCCTGTGGGTGATTTGAGCTGGAACTTCCTCAATCCCCCGTGCAAAGGACCAGCCCCCCTCGTTTGGGTCAGACTCAGAAATCAAAGCCCTGACCCCACCCAGCCCCGACTTGGGCTTCTCGTGGGGTTTGAACAGGTGCAGAGGTGGCATTCACCCCTTTGCATTAGGACATGCTTCTGCGGCCCACAAGGACCCTCCTGCTGGTTGGGGGGCTCCCAGGCCACAGGGAGATACATCTGCTCCTCAGCTGTGTCTTCCATGGCTCCAGGTTCTAGAAAGCTCCTTGTGTCTTGTCATTCTGTCCTTAGTCACTGAGCGGAGCCCTGTGCACGTCCGGGGGTCTCTCAGGCCAGCCCACGTGGGCCTGGCCTCCTTCCCTCTCGTCTGTCTCCCGTTCTTGAGCTGCGTGCCCAGTGGGTCCCACGCTCTGTCTGCCCACGTGTTTGCTGAGGCTGTCAGCTGGTGTCCCAGTCCCCACACGGGTGAGCAGAGGGCGGGGCAGGAGAGGAGGGATGCCGACAGGCAGGCACTGACCCCAGGCTCCATCACAGGGAGGACCGGTGGGCTCTGTGGAACCATGGGGCGGGGGCGCCAGGCTGTGCGGAGGCCAGACAGAGTCAGGCCAGCACTGAGGCTGTCCTGGGCCAGGAGACAGCGGGGCGGGGGCAGGAGGCCCCTGGGAGGCAGCGCTGTGCCGGGGATGAGGGCAAAGGCAGGAGCCCAGTGAGCTGACCTTCCTCCCCGGCTTCAGGACCAGGGCTTGGCTGAGGGGGCACAGCGCCCACCCCAGGTGTGCAAGTATGGGGCGGCCCTACTCACATCTGCCACCTGTACTGCCCTGCTGGTCTCCCTGAGTCCTCGTGGCCCCACTTTCACCCTGGCACCACTGAGGCCATGAGTAGGACATGTGTGCACACATGGGTGTGCATAAGTGTGTGAATACACACAGGTACACATGTGTGAGTGTGTGTGTGCATAAGTATAGGTACACATGTGTGTGCCTGTGCAATGAGTGTGTGTGTTAGAGATGCACATGTATATACATGTGCTTGTGTGTAGGTACACATGTGCGTGCATGTGTGCATGGGTCCGTGCAGGTGTTTGTTTGTGTATGCGATGTGCATGTGCCCGTGCGTGCATGTGCGGGTGGAAGGGTTGGAAGCCAGGTGGTCCGGCAAGCCCATCAACACCGCTGTGTGCTACACACCCACGTGGCTGGGTGGGTCTCCCAGGGCCTGTCCTCCTCCCTCTGTACCCCGACCTCTCGGGGTGCCATCATCAGAAGTAGGGGCATTGCTTGATCAGTGCTTCGCACCCTCACAAGGACCTGCAGGTGAGACTCAGGCAAGGGGTGCGCTTGCTCAGTCTCAGCTGAATATTCTCTCCCAAACAAACTCCAGTGTCTGTGGTCCCTGCGCTCCAGGCCAGTGTGACACCCAACGGGCAGTGAGCATGGGGCAGGCTGGGAGGAGGCCAGGCCGAGGCGCGGCGGGAGCCCTGCGCCAAGTGTTCCAGCCATGGGGGTGCCAGGTGAGCTGCAGGAGCTCCCGGACCCGGGGGCTGCCCCGTGGCTCCAGTGCAGGTCCCTGAGGACATCCGGCGCTGGCCTCCGCCGCGGCTTCCCAGGAAGGCTGGCAAAGCCTGTCATCTGCAGCGGCCCCCCAGCCTGGCCCTTGGTTGGGAGGCTTTGCTCTTTCAGCAGAGAGAAGAGGTTCCAGGGAGAGAGGGGAGGCCTCCTGCCGGGGCTCGGGCAGGGCAGGTGGAGCCCTGCTGAGGAGCAGGTGCAGCTGCCAGCACTTACAAGGTCCAGAGAGCCTGGCTCTGTCCCGAGGAGTCCGCCGTGCCAGGATGGGGCCTGAACTTGTTCTTCCCGCTGCTGGAGTCTCTACCTTCAAGGGCGGCTGGAGCAGGGTGACTACCCGTGCTCACCCGCCCTGCCCCTTGTCTTTCTCGCTTGCCCTGGCACCTGCTCCTGTTCATCTGTTGTTTGCAGGAAGGGCCAGCTCAGGGCTTCAGAGGCCACAGGGGCTGTAGGAGGACAGGTGGCAGTGTGGTCTCTGCTCCCACAAGCTGCCACCAGTAACTGCCGCCAGGCAGCTCTCCGTGGCTCTATAAACTCAGGCCTAAAACCTGAAAACTGAAGGTGGGGTGACCTGGCCTCAGAGAACAAGCCGGTGCCGCCAGAAGGTTCTTCGAGAGGCTGGCCGACATCCCCATCCCCGGGGCATCCTCAGCTGCCCTGAGCAGACCCCAGCATGTGGACAGAGGGGGATTCTGGGGCAGGAAGACAAGCAATCTCTGCCCTTTTGGGAACTGGACGCTGACAGCCCTGTGGCTTCAGGAGTCAGGCTCCATTGCCCTAGAAACCAGAAGATGGAGATTAACAGGACAGGAACAATAGGCTGGATAGGGAGGGAGCCCTGGGGCAAGTCAGGGCCACGAGGCCTGGGGGCTCGCTGGGCCTCGGCCTCCACATCTGGGAAACTGAGCATTGCAAGGGAAAGGCCCCTTGGCTCCAGGATTCAGGAGGCTCCTGCTAACTTCGCTTATTTGGGAAAAGCCCAGCTGGGTGCCTCCGCTGCCCCCAGAGCCGGATGTGCACACCCAGTGTCCCAAAGCCACAGTCCACACTTCCTCCAGGCCACTGGGACACAGAATTAACGCCTAAGCCCCGGAGAGGCTCCTGTCCCTGAGGCTTGGCTGGGGGGCTGGGGGAGGAGAGCATAGGGAAGGACAGAGGGGCTCCTGCTTCTGCCTGTCCTGCCAAAGGCCAGTGCCCCCCAGTTCCCCCAGCACAGCAGCCTCAGAGCCCCGAGGTGCGCCATCTGCCTCCGGGCATGGTGCCTGGCTGCCCTGCACCCCTGCATCCTCCTGCCCTGAGGGCCACGCCCAGGCCTCGCCTGGGCTCCCTGGTGTGAAGCCCACGGGGCAGTTCGGTGGGACTGCGTCCTGGTGACTCCATGGCACCGCGGGGAATCCTCACACCCTGGTCTGTCCCGGGGCTGGGACGCCAGTGAATGCCCATGCCCACTGTGCCCAGCTCCCGGCATCTGGGTGCTCAGGTGCTGTCCCGGTGCCCTCTGGCCCGGGCTGCACAGCCGGGCCTGGTACAGCCGGGGTGCTGATGCCCTGGAAGTTGCCACCCTAACTCATTCCAAGGCCTCCTGCTCTCAGACCCTCTCCACAGGGCCTCCCCGCCTGGGACTCTCCTGGGCGGAGATGGGGTCTTGAGAGGGCCGGTGCCCCAAGGATGGACCCTCAAGGCAGTTGGGTCCGAAGGGATGGAGACCTGGGAGGGGCCCATCCGAGTGGGCAGGCTGAGGCCAGTCCCTTGGCCTGCTCACTGGCTTGTCCCCATAGGTGTTTTGCAGGCCACTGTGTGGTGGCTGGGGCCCCAGGAGCTGACATGGGATGGGCCTCAGGTGACCCCAGGGATGGCCACCTGTGCCTGTTGTTGACCATCCAGGTCTGCTATGCACTTGCTCAGTTAGCAGGTCTGTCGAGCTGTCAGGGAGGATGCAGAGCTGAATCAGAGCCACTCTCCCTGCCTTCCAGGCACCACCCCCTCCGCCCCACCAGCCCACAGAATAAACCCTCTACCGCAGGGCCGTCCTCAGTATAATGCTGTGGCTTAAACCGGCTCCAGGTGCCCAGAGCCTTTATCAAAGGCCCTTAGAGGAGATTTGCATGTAGAGGGACTTCCCTGCAGGAAGATGCCTGTGAGCACAGGGTCACGGCCAGAGAGGAAAGTGCCTCCTGACACAGCTGCTGGTGCTTAGACCCCAGAGCTAGGAGCCCCCCAACCTCCCGGTAGCACACCTAGGCAGTCAGGGGACCCAGCATGCACGTGGTGGTGCCTTTCTGGCCCAAACATTTCCCTCTGGCTTTGGGAGTGTGGCAGGATGGCTTCCTCAGTTAAAGACATTTTTCTACAACTCTGGTACGAAACTCAATTATTGCAACATTGACTGTTTGCTAAATTTCTAGCAATGAGCAAAATCTCCACTCCATCCAGCTGAGTTCCCCACAGTACCATCAAGCTCTTAATCTCTTTAATGATAAATGGGATAGTAAATGTCAATAGAAATTAAAATGAAAATCCTCTGCCCTTTATTCCTGCAACAACTATTTATTTGTGGGAGCCATGCGCAAGATGATGCTCTCACTGACCTTGGTTTCCAGGCCCAATAACACACAAGACTTAATCTTTCATTCCTATTTCTTTACAACAAGTCTGTATTAAGCACCTGCAAAGGGCCACACATCAAGGATTCACAGCTGAGCATCGCCTCGTGGCGCATTCAACCTACTGAGTAGAAATGGAAACTAAACTCACAGGGCAACATCCCACAGGACATGCTGATCAATAAGGGCTCCAGGATGTGCTGCAAGAGGGGCCGGCCAGGTCACAGGGGACAGGTGGTGGGTGGGCACGCCTTTTCACAGGAAGGTCACCCTGAGAAGCAGGTGTTTGGAGAGAGACCCGAAAGCACCCAGGAAGTGAGTCATGTAGATGTCTTAGGGGAGAGACTTGGTGCCCACCATCCTGCCTGCACATAGTCGCTGAGCTGAGAGCTCACTGGCTGCATGTGATGGACAGACAGGAGGACAGATCTCAGGGGCCACTCGGGGCCAGTCACATAAGAACTTCAGGCCTCCAAATGATGATGCAGATTGCTCGGAGTGACCCAGGTTTTAACAAGATGCCAGGCTGAAGGAAGAGGCTGTGCAGGGCGGTCTAGCCTGGAGGGCAGCTGTGTTTGAGATGGGAACTATGGCAAATGGAATGGGGATGCAGTGATGGAAATAGTACGAAATGACCCAAATCCTGATCTACCAACAAAATTTCCCTGGTAGGTTAGACATGGGGGAGGTCCCCTGGCAGAAAGTCAAGGACGCCTATAAGATTTGTGACCAGGGCCAAGACATGCCAGCTGGGGTTGGCAGCTCTGAGATGGTGGCTTTGAATGAGTGGGGGCAGGAGGGCCAGCAGCCAGTTGTGAGGAAACATTCTGGAAGGATGAAGCAGTCCACTGGTGCAATCACGCCACTGTCTGCATTTTGAGGAATGAAGTTATGTGTGTAGCACTTTAAAGTTTACAAACACTCATTGAGTATCTGGCCCCGTGCCTTCATTTCTGAGGCATAAGCATTACTAGCTCCATTTTATGGATAAGGAAGCTGGGGAGAGGTTCACGTTTTACTTCTTGGTGTCCAGTCGCTCCCACACCATTTGTTACAAAGATCAACTTTCCTCTACTGAGTTGCTTTCAGACATTTGTCAAAAGTGAGTTGGACACATTTGTGTGGGTCCTTCCCTAGGTTCTTTGTTCTGTTGCACCGATCTGTGTGTCTGTCCCTTTGCTGATACTAAATTGTTGAAGATTGGAATCAGAGCCCTGAAAAAGGGTAGACTGATTCCTCCAATTTATTGTTTGTTTTTCCAAAATTGTTTTTAGCTGTTTTAGTTCCCTTGTTTTTCCTTATAAATTTTTAATTGTCTATATTTATAAAATAATTTGCTGGGATTTTGATAGGAATCATGTCAGCCCTGTATAGCAATTTGGGAGAACTGACATCTCACTACGCTGAATCTTCCAGTCCATGAACATGGTATGCCTTTCCATTTATTCAGATTTGCTTTGATTCCTTTCATCACCATTTTGTAGTTTTCAGTCTACGAGTCCTGTACATTCTTGTTAAGTTCTCACCTACATGTGCCATTTCTTGAGTGATTATTAATGGTATTATATTTTTTATTTTAGTGTCCATGTGCTCATTGCTATATGCAGAAATGGTGTTGAATGCTGTATTTTTGTCTTGTATGCTATGACCTTACTGGAATCCCTTACTTGTTCCAGTTCTAGGAGCTTGTATCATTTATTTATTTATTTCATAGATTCCTTGAGATTTCCTAAATAGAAATTTTATTATCTGCAAGTAGGGACAGTATTATTTCTCCCTTTCTCATCTGTATGTCTTTAAATTCCTTTTCAAGGACATATAAAAGGAAAAGCAAAATAATAACAAAGCAAGCAGAAGGAAGGACAGAATAACAATAAAAAAAGGAGTCAAGATTAGAGAGAGGAGCCAAGATGATGGCATGAGTACGGTAGCAGAAATCTCCTCCCAAAATCATATATACTTTTGAAAATACAACAAATACAACTACCCTAAAAGACAGACCAGAAGATAAAGTACAACAGCCAGGCTACATCTACATCTGTGAGAACTCAGCACCTCATGAAGGGGGTAAGATACAAGCCACGGCCCGGTGGGACCCGAGCACTCCCCCCACCCCAGCTCCCTGGAAGGAGGAAAGGAGTCCAAGTGGGGAGGGTGAGGGAGCCCAGGACTGCTAAATACCCAGCCCTAGTCATCCGCACCGGGAGTGCAGACACACAGTGTGTGGTGTGCTGGATATTAGGGAAATGGAACAGTAAAATCTGTGAGCAGGTCCCCACAGCCGGCGCTCCTGGGACAAAAGAAAACTGAGTGCTTTTTGAAAGTCTTAAAGGGACAGGGACCCCATAGCTGGATGGAAACATCCTGGCACACTCAGCCCAGCAGCTGTGAATCCCGGGGAAATTCAGGCGCTCCAGCCCACTGGGTGACAGTGCAGCTCTGAAGCCCCTCACAGTGATAAACAGCATCCTGTCCATTCCCCCTCCCACACAGCCCCACAATAGCAGGGGAGCAGCCTGAGAGCAGCCGTGCCCAATGCAACCGCACAGAGCCTCCTCCACAGCCACCCAGGCCAGACTAGGAGGCCCTGCCAGCATGCAGCAGCCCAGCACAGAGGAAGCTGGGACAGGGCAAAAGGTCACTGTTCTCGCAGGAGAGCACACCTGGCTTGCCTGCCTCTCCCTGAGGGGATCTGGGCTGCCCCACCTGTGGCAGCTCAGGAAATAAAACCAGAAGTGGCTCCCCATGGGCAGGTAACAAGCACAGGCAGTGGATAAGGGCAAGGCGCAGGAAGGGATGTGGTTCTCCCACCTAACACACGTGCCAACTGCCTACAACTACCTCTATTGCCATGAAAAGGCAGAAGAATTTGATCCAGACCAGAATTACCCAGATGACCCCTGAGAGGGAGCCTGGGGAGATAGATTTATCCAGTCTTCCTGAAAAAGAATTCAAAATAGAGGTCATAACCATGCTGATGGACCTGCATAGCAATATGGAAAAGCTAAAGGATCAAGTAAGGAGGGAAAATACAGAAATAAAAAAATCTTTGAAAGGACTTAAGAGCAGAATGGATGAGGTGCAAGAGGCCACTAATGGAATAGAAATCAGAGAACAGGAATGCAGAGAAGCTGATGCAGAGAGAGATGAAAGGATCTCCAGGAATGAAAGAATGTTAAGAGAACCATGTGACCAATCCAAACAGAACAATATTCGCATCATAGGGGTACCAGAAGAAGAAGAGAGAGAAAAAGGGATAGAAAGTGTCTTTGAAGAAATAATTGCTGAAAACATACACAAACTGGGGGAGGAAATAGTCTCTCAGACCATGGAAGCACACAGAACTCCCAACACAAGGGACCCAAGGAAGACAACACCAAGACATATAATAATTAAAATGGCAAAGATCAAAGACAAGGACAGAGTATTAAAAGCAGCCAGAGAGAGAAAAAAGGTCACCTACAAAGGAAAACCCATCAGGCTATCATCGGACTTCTCAACAGAAACCTTACAGGCCAGAAGAGAATGGCATGATATATTTAATGCAATGAAACAGAAGTGCCTAGAACCAAGAATACTGCATCCAGCACGATTATCATTTAAATATGAAGGTGGGATTAAACAATTCCCAGACAAGCAAAAGTTGAGGGAATTTGCCTCCCACAAACCACCTCTACGGGATATTTTAAGGGGACTGCTCTAGATGGAAGCACTCCTAAAGCTAAATAGATGTCAACAGTGAAAATAAAATCACAAAGAAAGCAGACCAACCAAATACTAACTAAAGGCAAAAAATAAAATCAACTACTTACAAAAGCAGTCAAACGAAACACAAAAGAGTACAGAATAAAACACCTAACATATAAAGAATGGAGAAGGAGAAAGAAGAAGGGAGAGAAATAAAGAATCATCAGACTGTGTTTATAATAGCTTAATAAGCAAGTTAAGTTAGATAATTAGACAGTAAAGAAGCTACCCTTGAACTTTTGGTAACCATGAATCTAAAGCCTGCAATGGCAATAAGTACATACCTTTCAATAATCACCCTAAATGTAAATGGACTGAATGCACTAATCAAAAGACACAGAGTAATAGAATGGATAAAAAAGCAAGACCCATCTATATGCTGCTTACAAGAGACTCACCTCAAACCCAAAGACATACACAGACTAAAAGTCAAGGGATGGAAAAAGATATTTCATGCAAACAACAGTGAGAAAATAGCAGGTGCTGCAGTACTAGCGTCAGACAAAATGGACTTCAAAACAAAGAAAGTAACAAGAGATAAAGAAGGACATTAAACAATGATGAACGGGTCAGTCCAACAAGAGGATATAACCATTATAAATATATATGCACCCAATACAGGAGCACCAGCATATGTGAAACAAATACTCAAAGAATTAAAGGAGGAAATAGAATGCAATGCATTCATTTTAGGAGACTTCAACACACCACTCACCCCAAAGGACAGATCCACCAGACAGAAAATAAGTAAGGACACAGAGGCACTGAACAACACACTAGAACAGATGGATCTAATAGACATCTACAGAACTCTACATCCAAAAGCAGCAGGATACACATTCTTCTCAAGTGCACATGGAACATTCTCCAGAATAGACCACATACTAGGCAACAAAAACAGCCGCAGTAAATTAAAAAAGACTGAAATTCTACCAACCAACTTCTCAGACCACAAAGGTATAAAACTAGAAATAAATTGTACAAAGAAAACAAAAAGGCTCACAAACACATGGAGGCTTAACAACATGCTCCTAAATAATCAATGGATCAATGACCAAATTAAAATAGAGATCAAGCAGTACATGGAGACAAATGACAACAACAACACTAAGCCCCAACTTCTGTGGGACGCAGCAAAAGCAGTCTTAAGAGGAAAGTATATAGCAATCCAGGCATATTTAAAGAAGGAAGAACAAACCCAAATGAATGGTCTAAAGTCACAATTATTGAAATTGGAAAAAGAAGAACAAATGAGGCCCAAAGTCAGCAGAAGGAGGGACATATTAAAGATCAGAGAAGAAACAAATAAAATTGAGAAGAATAAAACAATAGAAAAAAACAATGGAACCAAGAGCTGGTTCTTTGAGAAAATAAACAAAATAGAGCAGATCCTAGCCAGACTTATTAAGAGAAAAAGAGAATCAACACACATCAACAGAATCAGAAATGAGAAAGGAAAACTCACGACAGACCCCACAGAAATACCAAGAATAATTAGAGAATACTATGAGAATCTATATGCTAACAAGCTGGGAAACCTAGGAGAAATGGACAACTTCCCAGTAAGATACAACCTTCCAAGACTGACTCAGAAAGAAACAGAAAATCTAAACAGACCAATTACCAGCAACGAAATTGAAGCAGTAATCAAAAAACTACCCAAGAGCAAAACCCCCAGGCCAGATGGATTTACCGCAGAATTTTATCAGACATACAGAGAAGACATAATACCCATTCTCCCTAAAGTTTTCCAAAAAATAGAAGAGGAGGGAATACTTCCAAACTCATTCTATGAAGCCAACATCACTCTAGTAGGCAAAGATCCCACCAAAAAAGAAAATTACAGACCCATATCCCTGATGAACATAGATGCAAAAATACTCAACAAAATATTAGCAAACCGAATTCAAAAATACATCAAGAGGATCATACACCATGACCAAGTGGGATTCACCTCAGGGAAGCAAGGATGGTACAACATTCAAAAATCCATCAACATCATCCACCACATCAACAAAAAGAAGGACAAAAACCACATGATCATCTCCATAGATGCTGAAAAAGCATTTGACAAAATTCAACATCCATTCGTGATAAAAACTCTCAACAAAATGGGTGTACAGGGCAAGTACCTCAACATAATAAAGGCCATATATGATAAACCCACAGCCAACATCATACTGAACAGCGAGAAGCTGAAAGCTTTTCCTCTGAGATCGGGAACAAGACAGGGATGCCCACTCTCCCCACTGTTATTCAACATAGTACTGGAGGTCCTAGCCATGGCAATCAGACAAAACAAAGAAATACAAGGAAGCCAGATTGGTAAAGAAGAAGTCAAACTGTCACTATTTGCAGATGACATGATATTGTACATAAAAAAACCCTAAAGACTCCACTCCAAAACTACTAGAACTGATATCGGAATTCAGCAAAGTTGCAGGATACAAAATCAACACACAGAAATCTGTTGCTTTCCTATACACTAACAATGAACTAATAGAAAGAGAAATCAGGAAAACAATTCCATTCACAAGTGCATCAAAAAGAATAAAATACTTAGGAATAAACCTAAACAAAGAAGTGAAAGACCTATACCCTGAAAACTATAAGACACTCTTAAGAGAAATTAAAGAGGACACTAACAAATGGAAACTCATCCCATGCTCTTGGCTAGGAAGAATTAATATAGTCAAAACAGCCATCCTGCCCAAAGCAATATACAGATTCGATGAAATCCCTATCAAACTACCAACAGCATTCTTCAACGAACTGGAACAAATGGTTCTAAAATTCACATGGAACCACAAAAGACCCCAAATAGCCAAAGCAATCCTGAGAAGGAAAAATAAAGTGGGGGGGGTCTCACTCCCCAACTTCAAGCTCTACTACAAAGCCACAGTAATCAAGACAATTTGGTACTGGCACAAGAACAGACTCATAGACCAGTGGAACAGAATAGAGACTCCAGACATTAACTCAAACATATATATATGGTCAATTAATATACAATAAAGGAGCCATGGACATTCAATGGGGAAATGACAGCCTTTTCAACAGCTGGTGTTGGCAAAACTGGACAGCTACATGCAAGAGAATGAAACTGGATCACTGTCTAACCCCATACACAAAAGTAAATTTGAAATGGATCAAAGACCTGAATGTAAGTCATGAAACCATAGAACTTTTAGAAAAAAACATAGGCAAAAATCTCTTGGACATAAACATGAGCGACTTCTTCATGAACGTATCTCCCTGGGCAAGGGAAACAAAAGCAAAAGTGAACAAGTGGGACTATATCAAGTTGACAATCTTCTTCACAGCAAAGGACACCATCAATAGAACAAAAAGGTACCCTTCAGTATGGGAGAATATATTCGTAAACGACAGATCCAATAAAGGGTTGACATCCAAAATATATAAAGAGCTCACGCACCTCAACAAACAAAAAGCAAATAATCCAATTAAAAAATGGGCAGAGGAGCTGAACAGACAGTTCTCCAAAGAAGAAATTCAGATGGCCAACAGGCACATGAAAAGATGCTCCACATTAATGAGATATCACCTCACACCAGTAAGGATCGTCACCATCCAAAAGACAAACAACAACAAATTTGGCAAGGTTGTGGAGAAAGGGGAACCCTCCTACACTGCTGGTGGGAATGCAAATTAGTTCAACCATTGTGGAAAGCAGTATGGAGGTTCCTCAAAAAAACTCAAAATAGAAACACCATTTGACCCAGGAATTCCACTCCTAGGAATTTACCCTAAGAATGCAGGAGCCCAGTTTGAAAAAGACAGATGCACCCCTATGTTTATTGCAGCACTATTTACAATAGCCAAGAAATGGAAGCAACCTAAGTGTCCATCAGTAGATGAATGGATAAAGAAGATGTGGTACATATACACAATGGAATATTATTCAGCCATAGGAAGAAAACCAATCCTACCATTTGCAACAACATGGATGAAGCTAGAGGGTGTTATGCTCAGTGAAATAAGCCAGGCGGAGAAGGACAAGTATCAAATGATTTCACTCATACGTGGATTATAAGAACAAAGAAAAAACTGAAGGAACAGAACAGCAGTAGAATCACAGAACCCAAGAATGGACTAACAGTTACCAAAGGGAAAGGGACTGGGGAGGATGGGAGGGAAGGGAGGGATAAAGGAGGGGGGAAATAAAGGGGGCCTTACGATTAGCATGTATAATGTGGGGGGGCACGGGGAGGGCTGTGCAACACAGAGATGAGTAGTGATTCTACAACATTACTACGCTGATGGACAGTGACTGTGAAGGGGTATGTGGGGGGGACTTGGTGATGGGGGGAGTCTAGTAAACATAATGTTCCTCATGTAATTGTAGATTAATGATACCAAAATAATAAGTAATAAATAAATGAATAAAAATTTTTTTAAAAAGGAGTCAATAAAATTGAAAACAGAAAAACAATAGAGGAAAATCAGTGAAAGAAAAAATTGTTCCTTAAAAAGAGCAAATGATTGTAAAAGCTCTGGTAATCTTGTCAATGAAAGAAGACAAAAATTACCAACCAATATCAACAAGGGAAACAATACATCACTACAGACCCTGCAGACACATAATAATAATAATAATGATAATAATAATAATAATAATAATAAAGGACTATGACAAACAATTTCACATACATAAATTTGAACCGTTAGATATAATGGCCCATTCCTCAAAAGACACAAGCTAGCAGAAGTCCTCCAGTAAGAAATAGATGACATGAATAACTTGGTAACTATTAAGGAAATTTAGCTTATAATTTTAAAACTCCCCAAATGAAATGTCCACACCCAGATGACTTCAGTGGAATGTTCTATCCAACTTTTAAAAGAGAATTAGCACCAATTCTACACAATGTCCTCCAGAAAAGAAAGAGGAAACAGCAATCCCCTTTTCATGAAGGTGGTATTGCCCTGACTCCAAAAGCATGCACAGATGGCTCAACAAAAGGAAACTAAGAAAACTATGCACAAATATATCCCTCATCAGCATAAAGAAATCCTTAGTGAAATGCTATCAAACAGAATTTACTGGTATATATAATTACACACCACCCCACCAGGTGGAATTGGTCTCCCAATCTGAAGCAGCCCTGAGAGGCTGCCCCCTCCTGGTCCTCCGGCGAGGCATTCTGCCCACTCCAGTTGGCATTGCTGGGTTGCTGCTTCTTCAGCTCCAGTTCTGGGGCGCATACATGAACAAAAAGCAAACCCAGAAATGCCAGAATGGGGTTTCCTGGCTCCTCAGGTCCCTGGCTGGCCTGCCTTTTCTCTCCATCTTCAGACTCTGTTTGTTTTGTACATAAGCAGGGGCTTTACCTGCACTGCACAGGGGCAACAGGCAAAGGAGTCCCATCCTTCTGGAAATGACTTATGGCAGGCACAGTGAGACAGCCGGCCTGGTCGTCGGGGTTCGCAGTGTCGGGGGACTAGCTCACGTCTCGCTCCTGGGGCCCACTACTGCCCTGCTGCTCCCGACTCCTGGCTCTGGAGAGCCCCACTCACCTTCCACAGGGCTGGGGTATGTGCCACTCTGAGAGCTGAGACACACATGCGTTTGGACAAAGTGGCCCAGTTGTTGAGAGCAGCTGGGCCTGAGCTTGCACAAGCATCCTAACTGTTTCTAGAGCAGATTCTGGAGACAAGCGCTAGGACTGAGGATTGGGGTCACTCCCAGGCACTATCTCAAACCTGGAGCAGAAGGTGGTCACCCACCTGGGAGCTCTTTGGTTCCTGCCATTTAGGGTTTTTACCAAGGTTTCATTACAAAGGCATGATTGATTATATGACTGGACATTGGAGATTGACTCAATTCCGCTCCTCCCTGGCGGTGGGGCTGAAAATTCCAACCCCCTAATCATGCTTCAAATTTTTGGGGCACCAGCCTTATCCTGAAGCTATGTGGATGCCCAGCCACCAGGCATCTTGTTAGCATACAAAAGACACACTTATCACTGCAGACATTCCATTTTAGGAGCTCTGTTCTAGGAACTAGGAATAAAGATCCAATATTTATTTTTTATTATATCACAGTACCAGTGCCTGGACAAGGGTCCAAATGATGGCTGGCCATGTAGCCTCATGGTCAACACCCTTAAAGACCACTGGACCCCAAGACTCAGTAGGCTGCCCTGGACAGAGACATCACACATGTGTCTTTGTGGTTCTCAGATGAAGAGAAAAGCATGTACGTGACCCTTGCAGAGGGGGGCCTGGCGATCTGTGCATGATTCATCTGGCTTTCACCTATGTCCTGCCGTTTTCCCCTATAAATCTTTTACTGTAGTAGATCTTCCCATGAATATCCTTATTTTGAGCCATGTGAGTCCCTCTGGTGAGTCACCAGTAAGGGGCGGTCCTGGAACCCACAAACAGCTGCTTCTTGCAGGCTGTCCTGGCTACTCTAGATTCTATGTTTCCATATACATTTTAGAATAAGCTCATTCAGTTTACACACAGTGCTATTGCCAGAATTTTGACAGAGCTTAGATTCAAACCATGGATTAATTTAGGGGAGAATGTGCCTTTTCATAATGCTAGGCCTTCAGGTCCATGAACATGGTATGCCTCTCCATTTATTTGTCTTTCTTAATTCTTTCAACAATTTCTTTTAAAAGATTTTGTACCTTTCATTGTTAAAATGTTACACAGTTTTGTTAGACTTATTCCTATGTAAAACATATTTAATACATTTAATGTTATTACAAACGATATTGGTTTATTTTATTTTCTATTTGTTGCCAATAATAAAAAAAATTTAATTTTTGTATATTGTGCAGAATTTGAGTGACCCTGGTAAATTCACTTATTGATTCTCATAGTTTGCATACTTTTTAAGATTCTACAGATATTTAATCAGGTGAAAAATGTCACTGGTCTCTCTTCCTTTCCAATCCCTATACTTATTGTTTGTTTTTCCTTTTTCTGTGTTCTTATGTGTTGAGCAGGAGTCCCCATCCCTCCGTGTGCACCCTTCCTCCTGCTGATGGCCACATCGAGCCCTGGTGACCATGCCCACACTTCTCCACTGTCCCTTCCAGCTGTTTTTCTCCTAACAAAACAAGATGAAAATCTCATCTATCACAAATCTTAATCTTCCTGTGATGCATTCCACTGAGAGCTTTGCAAGAAATAGCTAAGATGCCAAGACTTTATTCCACCCAAGCCAGAAAGTCACCGAAGACTGCAAGTTCTGACTCCTCCCCCACTTCTCTCCCTCTCTCTGTCTCTGTATCTCCACGTCCACCTCCATCTCCATCTCTGTCTCTTTCTCTATCAGGTTACCTATCCTAGAATGAAAATAGGGAGTGTGCCTTGACAAGTTTATTTAAAGTGTGACTTTTATGACAGAAGCTTAGTTTCATTTGCCCAATAGTTTTGAGAATGACAACTGGTCTGGTCTTGTCAATTATATTTTCCATAAATCCAATGAATGATAAATGAGGCTCAGAGAATGTACATTGAAAGTATATATATGAAATACAATGTCATAATTAATATTCTATGCAACTATTAAATATACCATCACTACCTTGGATTTCAACTTGAAAACTTGCAAGACATTTCCTAAATTTTCAAATCTCTTTTGGGGAAGAAGAATAAAACCTTTAAAGACCATTGACCTAAAAGCAGTCTCACAGGGAAACACGCACAGGATGTTTAGTGCATGAATGATGGTGATAAGGATAATGCAAAAGGGACCCAAGAGAATGGATAAATAAAAGACCTCTTATGGGTACATGAGATGCTGCACATCGCTGTTAAGACAAATGACCAAATCTACCCACATAATGTTGAGTGAACAAAGTCCCAAAGAGGCTATGATTTATTTTAAAACATAAAACACTAAAATGTAATATAATTTTTCAATAGAGACTTGTAGTAAAGTATAAAACTCAGAGTGGAAGTGTACAAGCCACCTTCACAAAGTTTGTTTACTCTTTAATAATAGCTTCTTCATAAGAATCAGAAGCAAATGTGATTAAATGCTGGAGTACTGCATGTGGTGGTGGCCATCGAATTTTCTGTTATAGTTTCCATGCTTCTTTTTCGTATGCTTACAAAACGTCATAATTTCTCCAAAACCTGTGGCTAATGCTGCAAACAGAACCATGAATTTAGTTGCTATTTCTAGGTTTCTATTCTTGTTCCCCAGTGTCTCCTTTTATTATCTCAGGCCAAGAATCAGGGCTCCGTGTTTTTCCTGATTTATTTTGAAACTGCCTTAGTCGAAGCCTGAATACAATACACTGAGCAAACATAAACAAGCGGTGAGTGGGCCACCGACCTGCACACTCGCAGGACAGTGAGGCCCACGCTTGGCATCGGGAGGATCCTTCTCAAGAGCTCACTAAGTATGTTCACTAACACAGACACCGGCCGGGCCCAGGCGTGGCTCAGGAACACAGGGTGACAGCGTCCCTCCCGGGCTTTGCCTTCCTGGAGCTCTCAGTAAACACGAGCTTCACCCGCCAGCCTCCACCCTGAAAACCAGCCCGCCATCTGGCCGTCCAGGATGCCTTCAATGCATCCTCCTCCCAGAGCCCAGGGCTCAAAACCCATGGGGTGTGCAGGTGTGAAGCGCTGACTCCTCCTGCAGGTCAGGGCTCTTCCCAAAGCTCCTGGCAAACTGGCTCTGGAAGGAGGACAGAGCTGCTGAGTGGCCGTTTCTGAGTTAGAAGGTTTGGCCATGTCATCGACGAGGTGCCGTCTGCGCGGGGGGCCTCTGCCCTCTCGTGAGGCGTCGTGGCCCACAGGCAAAGCCGCCAGGCCTCCGGTCTTCCTTCTCACGGGCTTGCTCCCAAATTCCTATTTCTCCTGCTGCCAGGCCCACAGTACAGCTTTCAGGCTCGTTGGAGAAGAAAGATAACAACCCACACAATCTTGGCAAAATCTGAGAAGCGGCCTCTTTTCAGGGCAGTTCTCGGGTCACGTGCTCACCAAAATGCAGTTTGCCGAAAGTGTTTCTAAGGAGACTCAGTGTGGGCGGCTGTTTCCCGACCACCGAAGACCCGGCCTCTGCCTCTTCCTAGTGACAGTGAGGACAGCGAACACATCTTACACTGCGCAGAGACTGTGCGTAGCACTTTACATGCATTGATGTGCAAGTCATCTCTCCCTCCCTCCCACTTCCCGAAAATGGACCGACTGGGCCCCGTCACGGTCCGGCAGAGGCTCTGACAAAGGCCCAGGACGACAGAAGAGCTGGGGGGTGATTCCCCAGTCCTACTCTGCTCTGCTTATCTAATAAATTATCATTGTCTTTGACACCAGGGAGCTGGGGGTCTTGCTGCGTCTGTGTCCAGCAGCCAACACAACGGAACGCCAACTGGTGTGGGTGCAAGGGGGCCCCTGTCACTGGAGCCAGGACACTGCACTCACGCTTTGCTCTGGCTCAGCACCATTCCTGTGGGCTCAGTGCCACCCATGCAAAGAACACTTTTTCGAAACTCAGCCTACGGACAGGGGATACACAACTCACGTGCACATTTTAAGGACTGAGGTTCACAATAATAATGACAGGACTGAAGTGCACCCGCCGTCTGGCCTAAGAACAAGAGCACCCCCAGCACTTTGTGCCCCCATGGTGTCCCTCACTGATCATAAGCTGCTTCCTACTGACAAAATAAAGTCTATCCCACACTTTACATTAATCATCCCATGCTTTTCACATAAGATCGGTTTACACACATAAGGAATCCACAAGTAACACGGTGTTTACATTGGTCTTGCTCTGAATTCATACAAGTGGAGTGATACTGAATGGATTCTGGTTCTTTCCTCCAATACCGTGATTGCGAGGACCGTGGATGTCTGACACGTGCAGGTGAAGCGCACTATTTCAGCCCAATGCTGTTACTACATTTTGAGGCTGTCGTTTCTGTGACTCATCCCTCCTGCTGTGGGTGGGCGCCGAGGGTGTCTCGGTTTCTTAGTCCCATGACCGCTTCTGCTGTGTACATTCCTGCACGCATCTACGGTTGCATGTACGAATGTGCGCATGCCCCAGATTCTCCAGAGCACAGGCCAAGAGCAGACTGGCTGTCTGCAGGAGATGCCCCGTCCCTGATGCTGGACTGGCCATTAGAGCAACATCGTGGCTGTGTGTGTGCGGGTCGCACACGCACATGCATATACAATGCTCTCTCACTTCACCCTGAATTTCCCTGCTTATAAAGACTGTTGGTATCATTTTGCATAGTTATGGCCATTCATATTCTGTCCCCCGTGACCCTCTCGTTCGTGTGCCATCTTCCTGTTCTCCCGGAGGATGCGTTGGAATTTGTATTTTCTGAATACTAATCCACCGTCAATCACTTTTGCAACCATTTTCCCAACCTCTGCACCTTACTTCTCAACATCCCTACAGATTGGCTGCTGAGCAGTGTGGCCTGATTCTAACAGAGGCAAACCCTTCGGTCTCTTGTTGCCTTGTTTGTGCTTTTTGTGTCCTAAGACCTCTTCTCCTGCCCTGAGGATGTGAGATTACCCCCTGTATTGACTTCTATGATTTGTCAGTTCATCTTTTACATTTTGTTCTCTACTCAAAATAGAATTAATTTGTGTACATGGTGTGAATCAGGATCAAATTCCACTTTCCTTTTACTTTGAAAATAACGAGCACTATTTATTGAAATCTGTGAGTGCGGTGTCTACATCCTCCTCCTGTTGAATCCTCCTGGGGGGTTCATTGCGCACCCCCACCCCAACCCATTCGGGACCCATAAGTAATAAATCTTGTGACTTCACGTCCTTAGTTGGGTGAATCGAAACTGCGCCTTCAGTCCAACAGCCCTGGCTTCCCCATCCCCGACGGGGGAGCTCGGATGCTGAGCGGCTGTGCCCTCGCTCAGCAGGTCAGGATCTGCGTCTTACACACCAGCTCAGCCCCCAGCACAGGTGCCGCCACACATGTGTCTGATGCGTGTTTACCTGGGGCCAGCAGTGTGAGCATCTTCCTGGCGCTCATTCACCGCCTGTGTCTGCCTCGAGGAGGTCTCTGTCCAAGCCACCTGCCCCTTATAAATTGTGTGTTTGTTTCCTTAGTGTTGAGTTCCAAGAGTTCTTTATGTTTTCCAGATCAAAGTATTTGTCAAATACTTGGTTTTCAAATATGTTCTCCCAGGATGCAATGTGTTTCTTTTCATGTCTCTCTTTTAGAGAGCGAGTTATTAATTTTGATAATTTCCAATTTTTCAGTTTTTCTTCTATGCATTATGCCCTTGGTGCCCTGCCTAAGGACTCCTGTAACCCAGGTCACAAGATTTTCTCCAATGTTTTGCAAAACTTGCATGGGTGGCACCTCACTTTTGGATCCGTGGTTCGTTTTGGGTTAACTTTTGCATAAGGAGTGAGATTCAAGTCAAGGATAATTTACTTTTCTTATAAATGGATATCCAATTTCTGCAACACCTTTTGTTGAGAGACTATTCTTTTCCGCTGAATTGCCTTTGTGCTATTGTTGGAAAGCAATTGGCCACATCTGTGAGTGTCTATTTCTGGGTTCCCCCCTCTGTCCCACTGATCAGCATCTCTTTCTCATGAATATGCCAGTCCCGAGCACCGCGGCTTGAAGCGGGCCTTGCAATGATGTGTATCATTCTCTGGCCTCCTGCTTTTTGGTGAGGTTGGTCACTGTTTGAAACAAGTTTCTTGTAGATGGCGTACAGGTGGGTCCGGCATTCTGTCCTTTCTGGTCATGTCTGTCCATTATTCCTTTAAACCATAAGTCTTTTCTATCATTACTGATCCCTTAGGTCCATGTCCACCGGTTATTATTCATTTGCTATTTGTTCTGACTCCATTTCTCTCCTGGTTCTCCTCTCCTCCCTGTGTCAGGGTCCCTCAAACAATTCATAATGCGCCGGTGTTACTTCTAATCCCAGGTTGTCTCTTTCTGCAAACCCTCCGGCACCTCCTCATGCCAAGGCTCCCAGTCACCATCCTCCGGCCTGAAATCTGGGGCGTTCTTACCTCTGTGGCTGCCACGTCCCCCAGCTGCCCCCACTTCCAGACCCCAGGTGGAGACAAGACGCAGAGGGAGGCAGTGGGTGCTCCTGGCATCCGTGGTCCCACGGGAAGGCCGCCGTCCCTCGGTGGGGGCAGCCGCCTCTGCCTCTGCCATCCCTGCCGTTGCCCCGCGTCCTGGCCTTGTCTGGGTCGGGGCTGGGGGTGACAGGGGAGGCAGGCAAGTGGGGGAAAGGCGCGGACAATCCCTCCCCGGCCCCCCCGCCTGCAGCCTGCCTTCTGGGTTCCGGCTGCGCGGGGTTCGGTCCAGGGGGCACCCAGACAAGGAGGGACAGGCTGCCCTCGGTCTGAGCCGCCCGCTGAATCCTGGTTTTCTTCCCCAGTCCGCTGGTGTGATGGGCTCAGGGCTCTCGGAGGCCGCTCCGGGCATCGCATCTGGGTTTTATAATTGCATTTAACACGACAGGCAGCGAGCAGCCCGCCCACCCCATCAGACCCAGAACCAGGAGCCCCGAATCTTCCCTTTGGTCACCAAACTTAAGTTTAACCTTTATTCACATAGGCTTTGGGATGGTCTTTCTGAAGAGATAAGAAGTTTTTAGTTTCTGTCACAATTGTGAATCAGATATGCTCCCTTGGCCGTTTATAAATGAGTGTGTGTGTGTGCGAGAAACAGACCCATTCAGGTCCTTCATTTATCACGAGTCTCCGGGAGAGCCCCCCGTGTTCCCGGTTTTCTAGACAGACCATCATGACACCAGCAGGATGTGTTTTATGGGGCCTCCCCTTTTCTACCACTTACACCACGTCTCAGAGGGACTTCCCTTCATGCTCACTGAGAATTTCAGCCCGCTCTTGAGTGATGTGGCCAGAGGATGCGTGACTCGTTCCTGATTTTTATTGGAATGTCTTTCAAGTCTTCCTGTTACAATTATTTTGGCTGTTGCTTTCGGTAAATAGTCTCAGTTGTCTCCGGATGCTCCCGTTTCCTGCGTCACACAGTGTCTGTCAGAGAGCTTAGGGGTTAATAAAACCTTCTCGAGACCTGTTGGTACCTGCCTGCTTCTATCTTTCGTCTAATCACCTATGGAATGAGGAGGTTGGTGAATGTTCTGGTATTTTATTAGGTTATATTTATGTTTCTGAATAAACCCTACCTTGCTACTCTGTTCTGTTCTTTTAATGCATTTTCATGTTCCATTTGCTTGCCGGTTGCTTAGAGCTTTCAGTGTCTATGTCACCGAATAATTGGTGCACTGTATTTTAAGTCCTCACAGTTACATCTGCTGAAATCAGTTGTTTCTCATCTTTCCCACAGTGCCGTGTTGTTTAGTAACACTGCAGTTACCTGGTAATTTGGTAGATCTCAGCTGGGAAGCCATCTGATGCTAGTGTCTTAGGGAAGGTCATAATTTTAAGTCAAATTCCAACCTCTCCTCTACTTCCTGGGCCAAGGTTGGCTCACCTTTGGCCAGGTGAGCGCTTCCTCTGTGGCTCAGATTTTATTCCCATAAGCATGTTGATCCCTAAGCCCCTCCTCTTCTGGGGTCTGCCCTGGCCTCACCTGATGCACCAGGTCGCAGCAGGTGAAGAACCCAGTGCCCAGGACCCCAGGGTCCCCTCAGAAATGCCCCACTTCCGGGCCCCAGTGGTCTTTGTCTGGGCCTTCCTCCAGGGTAGGCTGAGATGCTCACAGCCCTGGCTGCTGCAGGGGTCAGAGGGCGGCTGTCGGCAGGGTGCAGAGACCCAGGACCTGTCACCTGGCGTTCCCAGGTGTTCAGGAAGGACCCAAGGGGCAGGATGGAGCAGCCGTGGGGAAGAGGGCACCCTGCTGGCTGCCCCCACCCAGCCCGTGTTTGGCAGACGGCTGGGGGACTCGACCTGAACCTGGTCTGCTGGTCAGGGAGGGCTTTGGCCACGGTGGGGCAGGAGCGTGTTTCATGGTCAGTTAGCTTGACCTGCACCTGAAATACTTAACCACATGTGCTCATCATCTACACCACGCATTCTGAACCAGAGGGAAATGGGCCCTGGGGGCCAGTCGCCAGGCCCCGGGCGCTCCGGGGCTGGTCCAGCAAGGCGCTCAGCATGTCTGGGCACTGGGCTGTCTCTGCCAGGGGTCAGGGGTGTGATCAGGGAAAGAGGTCCGGGAAGGCCCCTGGGCACAGTGGCCCCTGGGCACAGCAGGACGTTTCCGGGGAGGCAGGGGGTGCGGTCGGTGGGCAACACACCCTGGTCACGGGCCTGCCGGCTTCCCTCCCTCTCCAGTCAGGCTCAGCAGGCACCATCTGTTTTTGGACCCAGTCAGGTAAATGGCTATTGGATTTATTTATATTTTCTACCACTTTTTTGTTTTGTGTTTAATTTTCACTCTTGTCTAATTGACCACCTTTCCCTCTTTCATTTGACTGTCTTCCTTTCAGTACCAAATATCTGATTATGGGTGTTACGTTGACCAGGGAGACCCCACCTTGTCCTCCAGGGCACATGGCGGAGCCCCCCTCCTCTGCTGCCTGTCCAGTGGGATCGGGGATGAAAGGTTCTCACCCGCCTTGCCCACCGTCTGCTCGAGGCCTGCGCCTCTGTGACGCATTCATGTCCTGCGTCTTCCCTGCACGGGTTTAGGACTTGCGCCCACCATTGCTCTATTTTTAATTCCATTGGCTTAGAATTGGAGAAAATGGCCTATAAAATCACAGCCTGTTTTTATTGTGAAATGCATGATTTATGTTTGAGGATAATCCACAGACGTGCAGACAGCATTGTTCCGATCAAAGCGCCATACATCTGTTGAATTCAGTTGATTTATTGCATTATTTAGTTCTTTGGTCTGTTTTAGTGTTTGCATGTTTTTATTTGTTTCTGAAACACAATTCCTCGCTATTATGCTCTTTATTCAGATTTCTTACTTGTGATAATTATGGATTTTTTTTTTTACTTACAGCTGCTGGATTCTTTGGATGCATCAAGTTTGAGAAAATTAAGATTTATTCAAAAATTGTGCTTTTTATAATTAAATAATATGTTTACGCTGCTTTCCTACTTTTACCTCAAATCCTAAAAGTCCCCATGTGCACAGGTGTTAATAGGGATGTCTGCTTTATTTTTCTTACATCTGCATTTGCCTGCATTTCTTACAAATTCATGTGCATTTCTGTTCACGTCAACATTTATTTGTCTTAAATATGTCTCATGAAAACTGCAGGTATCTAGTTTTTTTGTTTTTGTATCTTTTCATCAAAACGTTCTGCGATGCTTGTCATTTTGAGGGGGGAGTTCAGTCAGGTGACACTTAGTGTAAACAGATGGTAGGTGTGATTTCTCTCCTTGCAGTGTTACCGATAATCCTGATTTCTTCTGTGCTTTTCTTACAATTATTATGTTAGAAATTATGTTTAGGTAAGGTAGTAATTCAATAAAATCACGATCGTGTGCTCATGAGGTGGCACCTCTCTTCCCTCTTTCATTTGACTGTCTTCCTTTCAGTACCTAATATCTGATTATGGGTGTTACGTTGACCAGGAGGATCCCGTGTCGTAATAATTAAGACTGTTGGTTTGTTCAAATCGTCTGATGCCTGTCTTTCACTTGGAACCGAGTGGTGCTTCTGTGCTGACTCCCCCCACAAGACACCCCTGACTGCAGATAAATAAATGCAAAACGTTAGACCCTCTTCCATGAAGACTTGGTCCCCTGCCTCTTCTAAACAAGAGATTTCTAGAGCCTCCTGGCTCCCCAACCCCCTCCTTGCTGGAGAGCTGGTGGCTTGGCAGGGATGCCCCAGACCTGCCCCTGCAGGCCAGCGCTCAGCTGACCCTCCCATGCCCCTGGGGCACTGTCCTGCTCTGTGCCTGCAGCTGGGGTCCTCCCCGCCTCGCAAGGTGCCTCCTCCTCCAGGGGGTCCTCCCTGCCTGCAACAGGGGGCTGCTCTTGAAGGTGGCCTGGAGGAGTCGCCCTCAGCTCGGGTTTCGGGACTCGCTCCAGAACACGCACACCAGGTGCCGCATGTCCTCAGCACCGGCTGGGTTGGGGAGGAGCCTGGGCCAGCCAACCCAGTGCCAGCAGCCCAGGTCTGCTTCTACACCGTGGGTTTGCTCCTGGCCGGCCTCTGACCTCGAGGCTCCTAACCTGTCCTCCGTCGGATGCTTCCTGAGATTTCCCGTTCGCGCTGTTTCTCCCACCACGCGGCTTTCCAGGACATGACTCCGGCTCTGGGCACTGACCACGCTCTCTGCTTGATGGGCTTTTAGTAAGAAAGCCTTGCTCCATGTTTCCGGGAAGCCTTCTGGCGCTCTCGACCCTGTGAGTGCTCGCACGGTGTTTTCAGCCAACTCACACCATCTCCTGCTCTCCATCCCCCACGCTCCGCAGCTGCTTGGCAGGAGGGCTGGTGGGCGCAGTGGACATGGCACCTCACCACAGAGCTCTCGAATCCCTGCCCCTGGGTCTTCCCGTTCCCAGGACTCCTCCCAACCCACCGGCTCCTAACCTGAAAAGGCCTCCTTAATGAATGGGGGCCCAGAACTGGCCTGCCTGCCTCTGGGCTCGGCTGTCCATTTCCCTGTAGGGGCTGTGTCTCTGCCTGGAGCACCCAGCCACCACCAGCCCCCTGCACTACCCCAGGACCTCCCCCATTCAGCCACCGTCCCAGTCCACTGGGCAGAAGGCTGCCAGGACAGGAAGTGCCCCGGGGAGAGGAGACAGGTCTGGGGACCCCACTGGGGTGGTGGGAAAGGCCTGCGGTGGCCCCTGGGGGCTGAGGCCTGGGGCTCCGGGGACCTTCCCCTCCTCACACCAGGCACCCTCTGTCCACAGAGGCCCCACTGCCTATGAGCCCCTCAGGCCCAGCACATCAAGTCACAGCACAGCGTGACATGTAGTCATGAGGGCTCTTCTAGCTGGGCGGGTGCAAAGCCCTGGTGCCCGGGAAGGGTGGCCCTCGGGGTAGGCGACACTCAGGGTGGGGTGGCCCCTCTATGAGGGGGTGATGCTCTGTCCCTACTTGATGAGCATGCTCTTGCTGTTACTGTTCAAGCCCCAGCAGAGAGCCTGGTCACGCCAGAAGCCAGGCACTGCGCTGCCAGTAATGGGTGCATGGGCTGCCTGGCCCCGCCTGGCTCCTCCAGGGGCAGGTGTGGATGGGTGAGTGAGGGCGCCTACCATGTGGACCCGGGGGGGGCCTGGCTCAGGGGGGGCCCATGTGGAAGATGCCCCGGAGCTGTACTGAGGCAGGCGGGGGTGTTGGTGATGGGGTGGGGGACACAGAGCAGCCCTCCAGCCTGGCTTCAAGGAGAGACATTTCCAGGGCTTCTGCCTGCCCCCGGGCCTCAGCCAGCCTACCAGGCAAGGGGCATTTCCGCAGTGATGCACACCTGGCCAGGTGTTCTGCTTCTGCCTCAGGCCCCCAGCAGGGACGGTGCCTCCCCAGCCTCTGCCCCATACTGCTAAGAAGCCCCAGGACAGACACACATCAGGCCTGCGGCCCCCACGTGCCTGGGGTGGTTCCAGCCAGCCTGGCTGTGGCTGGAGCCCCAGAGGAAGGCAGGAGCGGCAGGCTGGACCCCCACGCCATACGCCTCCCCAGCCCACCGCCCCCTCCCCTCCTGGGGCCCAGCGCCAGCACCAGGCACCACCCCGGAGGAGGGCCCAGAGGTGGAAACCGCCCTCCCCAGCAGCAGGGCCAGGACCCTGCCTCCCTGGGCCTCTCGCTTCCTCCGCCTCCCAGGCAACATGCGTGGTCCCCGGGGGCTTCCCGCGGGCCTGCACGTGGGGACTGATGGCCCTGCACCTGGGCCAGCGTGCCATGACCGTCATGGTGAGGGGTCCGGGGCATGTGAGGGCACGGGGACCCAGCGCCTGGGCTCAGCCCTGGGGTCCCTGAACCTCATCCTTCCTCTGGAAATTGAAGTGGCAACAGATGATTCTGAAGCTATTTCTAGCTCTGAGGGCCAGGAGTAACTTCATCCGTGGAAACCAAACACGTTTGTAGTGAGACCGCTTTGCGAATCGCATCCTGGAGTCACCTTACTCTGAAGGCGGCCAGAGCCCACCGGCCTGTGCCCCAAATCCTTCAGGTGGGGGCTGGGCCACGCCGTCTGTCTCAGCCTCGGCGTGGAGCTCAGATTCGGCCGGCGAGGGGGGCCCGGGCTCGCCCCCAGGTGCTCGGCAGACGTATCTCTGCAAGCCCCTGAAGACGGCGACCTGTCTTGCCTGCAGGGACGTGATCCCCGAAGACCCGGGCTGTGGCTGGACTGCTCTCGGCATCTGGCAGCGCAGAGTCTGCGAGTACCGACTCAATACTTTTTTTGTTGAATTTGCCCAATTTTGTCAACAGAAAAAGAACGGTTATCCTGTACTAGACGTCCCAGCTGAATTCGCTGCCTGAGATCCACTCTGGAAGGAAAAATAGACTTTAGCTTCTCAGTCCCTGCAGACCGCACACGTCTAAGATGATATAATTAACTTCCCAGCCTCTGAGATGGGTTGGTTTTAGTCCAATTTTATTACATTTCACAATTTCCTCTCAGTTTTTCTTTAATTCTTCAGCTTCATTCAAAAATAGTAGAGTCTTGACAGAAGATGTATTACCCACATTCCTGTTACGCCTTAAATTATCTCGAGCTGTTTTCCTGGCACAGGTTCCCCCGGCCCCTTAAACCCCCACCGCGGCAGGCACGGCCCTGGGGGACCCCGAGCGAGACCCTGCATCCCAGGTCTTGTCGGACCCGAGTTGTCTCCAAGACAGGATGCGGACCCGGCTCCCGAGACCAGCTGGGGCTTCTGCCCTCTTGAGAACCTGCAGAGACCCCCGTGGGAGGGACAGCCGACATGGCAGCGGATGGAGGCACGTTTCCTGGTCCGCCCAGGACGTCTCCAGGGGGTGTGAGGGCCGTTTCCTCCAGGAGCACAACGGCAAATGCCGGGAGCGGCCAGAGCCCCGACGGGTCCTGTGGCCAAGCTCTTAGTCGTGGAAGCCGGGTGTCACGTGCGTCCTGGCCCAGCAGAGCCGCCACACGTCCGGACCCCCCCCCGTGGGTCTCGGAGGCTCAGGACCTGCTACGGGCCTTGGCACTGTCCCTCTGGGGAACTGCCATGTGTCACGAGCCAAGAACCAGACACAACGTGGGGACAGGAGAGAGCAGGTGGCCTCGTCAGCCCCGCCGCACTGTGTGACATATCGTCCATCCCCAACCTGGAAATCGGGGAGTCATCTGCCTGCCGTCTCCCCCACCCTCTCCCTCCACATCCAGCAAGTCAGGAAGTCTTATCAATTTTGCCTCCAACATCACTCAAGAATACTGATTTCCTCCGCCTCAGCCCTGGCACGGGCCCCAGCCACACCTGCTGTCCCCGGGGCTAGCACACAGCTCTCCGTCAGGCCCTCGAGATGAGCACATGTGGGGCACAGAGTCGCTGTCGCGCCAACACTCAGACGGAGGCCTGGGGACCATGCCACCTCCGTCCCCCCCAAGGCTCACTGATGTTACTCTCAAGCTCATCCCCCGACTCCCTCCCCAGGAGCCCTGTTATGTTTCATCTCTGCCATCTCTGGGCAATGCCACGCTGGTGGCAGGCAGCTGACCACAGTGCACGCCTGGCCCCTGGTCCCCGTGCCGGCTGCCTGGCACCTGTCCCCACTGTCTGTCTCCCTTGTGCCCAGCCCCTGGCATCCCTCCTGCAGGGAGCACCCTGAGCTGAGCTCCTCTGTCCCTGCTCCTCTGACACCACTGTACTCCCCCACCTTAGCTTCGTGATCTATGGCTGTGTCTTCCATGGAGATAAGGACTGGGAAAAATAAACACAGGCAGGGCCAGAAAACTCAATCTATCTATGAATGCCAATCACCCACATGAAAAGACAAAATGTAAGCAGGAGACGACGTCCATGGGGAATGTGCCAAAGGGTTGATGACCACATGCACACAGGAAGGGCACCCCAATGCTTGAGTGTGTCACACAAGCGACAAATGCAGGGGGTGAACCTACCAGATGGTCCCCTGACCAGGAACAAGGGTGTCAGTGAAGGGCTGTGTGTGTCTTCGCCCGTGAGCACAGGAAAGCCTGTGTACCCCAGGTCCCCTGCTCCGGGCAGACTGTAGTTAGACAGGCATTTGTATATATATTATGCTTTGAGTGGGGGAGTAAATTTCTAGAATATTCATGCACTTTTCTTAGAAGTTTTACTCTAGTAATGAATGCCAGCGTTATCATTCCACGTTGAGTAGAGTCTTTATTCAAAGCACTATCTAAAGTACAAACACCGAAATACTCTAAATGCCCAAAAACAGAAGTTATATGATGCAACCACTGGATTAGTTATTTCTCAGCTACAGGTGTTTGTCTCTTATTTTCTGTAACCCTTAGGGGACTCTCCCCTGTAGGTCTTGGTGGGAAGCAAAGCCATCCCTCAGACAACTGAGGGCCCCAGTTTCCCCTCCCACAGGTGAGCAGGGCTGTAGCCCAGGCCCTGCCAGCCAGGTGCTCCCTGCAGAGCGGGGCCGCAGGACGGGCACTGTGGGGTCAAACTCCTAAAGGTCAGAGGTACATACAAAGGGGGGTATACCTCGGCCAAGTTAAGTTTATCCCAAGAGTGAAAGACTGGTTTAATATTTCCTAAAACCTACCAGTGTAATCCACCACCTTAATAGGGTAAAGAAGAAAGTGAATAATCAGCCCAAGACTTCTTAAAACTCTTCAGTAAAATTCGAAGTCTGTATATGGCAAAAACAGCAAACTAAGAATAGAGGGAACTTCCTTAATATCACAAAAGGCATCTTCAAAAAGAATAAAATAAAAGAGGAAAAAATTATTTGCAGAGATTATACTTAATGGTAAAATATTGAAGATTTTTCCCCAAGATCAGACATAAGACATAACGTTCCATGAGCTATATATTCAAATGTCACCCTGAAAAATCCTCAACAGCACCACAGTGCAAGTAAAAGGAAATTTTACATGAAATTGAAAGGAGTGAGTATCTTCTCCCTGGAGAACATGATTATGCATGAAGAAAATCCAAAGGGATCTATAGACAAATCACTGGAATTAATTAGCGAATTTAGCAAGGTCAGTCTGATATTCCCGTATGCTAGCAACAAACGGTTAAATGATGAATTTTTTAAATGCCATTTGCAATAGCGTCGAGCAATCAAATACCTAATGACAGATGGGCATTTGTCAGGAGGGGGACACGGGGCTCTGAGAAGCTAACGGAGGCCTGAGTGCATGTGGAGACGAGCCACATTCACAACCCGAATCTCAGTGTCATGGGCGCCCCTCACTTTGATCTGGAGGGTCATTGTAATTCCGTTTAGAACTCCATTGTAGTATTTTGTCAAAATGAACAACCTGACTTTAGATTGACAGGAAAATCAAAGGACATCAGGGTGTGAAGATAGCCTTTGAGAGGAAGAAGCAATTGAAAGGGGACCGCCAACCAAGAGCCCTGTGCCAACACCTTCATGCGGGCACATGGTTGTGCAGGAACGTGGACAAATGGACCCGGAGGAGAGCTCTCAACGTGGCCCCCCAGTGTTTGACGAGATGCCTCCCTCTGCAGAGGCAGGTGGGGGCATCGCAGTGAGTCGCTTCACACGTTGCAAACAGAATGTCTCCATTTCTACCAACATCGTTGACTGGAGACGATCATTTTCCTAAGTGTAAAAGCAAAACCTATAAAGCTTTCAGAAGAAAATGTAGTAGGATATTTTCAGGACCTTGGAATAGGCAACAAAGTCTTAAACAGGATGCTGAAATTCTAACTATGCAAATTATTCTTAAATTGATTAAACTTCATTAAAAGAAAAAGCTCCTTATAATACAGAAGGGATAATGCTCCAAGACTTTGAGGGAAGATTGCCATACTCGGAATACATAAAGAATGCCTACCCATCAGTGAGGGAGAGACAGCTCATGTTGAGCATAGATCAGAGGCCACACAAGCTCTTCACCAAGAGAGACATTCGAATGATCCGTGAGCACAGAACAAGATGCTCAGAATTAACTAATATGAAAAATTAAAATTAAAATAATAAGAAATGGCTAGTCACCCACAAGAGCAGCTAAAACCGCAAGGACCGAAGATGCCAAGTGTTGGCACGGCTGTGGACACTCGGCCTCCGGTGGGCGTGACACCGACACCAACAGATCTGGAAGCGGTTTGGCATTTCTAATAAAGTAAAACCGACTCCCACCCCTGGCTCTGGGGTCCTTCTCCCAGGCACCTACCAGGAGCGGTGAATGCGATTTCCCACAGACACTTCCTCACAATACTCGTAACAGCCTTTGTCATATAACATTCAAAAATTGGAAACAGCGCAGAAGTCCACAGACAGGACCTCAGGTTACACACCTGGTGCGTCCATCCCGAGGGACGCTCTGCACAAAGGCAGGGACGAGCCTCCACGGAGCAAAGGCAGGTACGACAGTCGGCAGGGAGGGGGGCGCTGCCCAGGGAAACATGTAGGTGGACGTTCGTCAAAGGCACGCTCCCATTCCGTGTATTTTACTACACTCAAATTATGCTTTGATTTCAAAAAGAGACATAGACTATAAATGAACCAAATATTGTCATTCCCTTTATGTGTAAGGTAAGCATCACATGTTACTTAAAGGCCGGTGGTGAACATTAATCACAGAAACACTTACTGCTATTTTTCTACGTCTTCCGACTCTCCTTCAGGGAATCATGCGTTCATTCACTTTAAACTGAAAAATCACCTACACTTTTAACATTTTTAAAAAGAGCATTTGTATGTAAATCTGTATGTGTATATATTTATATGAGTTGGTTCTTTGCAATATTGTTTTAATATTTATGTTTTGAAAAATCAAATCCAACAAAAGCAAGTGCAGCTCAGACACAAGAGCATCTCGTGAGCCCTGACTTTCAAGCAGGCCGAGGGGACACCGCGTCAGCTTCTGCACCCGCGACAGATCACCACAAGCCCGATGACACAAACGCCCCCTTCCGTCAGGACCTGCTGGATTGGACTCCGGCAGAGGGTCTCACAGGCCTAGATTAAGGTGCCAGCAGACTGTGGTCCACCTGGAACCCCGGATCCTCTCCCAGGCCCATTCAGGGATTGTTGGAATTCAGTTCTGTGATTATATATAACCCAGTTCCTGATTTCACTCTGACTGTTGGCCAGGATTTGCTCTCGGCAACCAGAGGCCCCTCAGTCCTGGCCACATGCCTCCCTCCCCTCAGAGGCAGCCCACAGCATGGCTGTCACTTCCTGCAGGCCCTAGTTTCTGCCCACTCTCCACCCTTAAAGGGCTTGCCTGATCAGGCCAGGCCCACCCGCTGGGCCCTCTGGATTCCCTCGATGTCAGCGGGTCACCAGCTCATCACTGGAGTGACGTCCTACCATATCCGGCCCCCACCCTGACGCACTCACACCATACAGGCCGCAAACGCTGGGTGGCAGGACTCTTGGGGTTCATACTGGAATCCTGCCCAGTGTAGACACAATGTTAAAAACAAGCTAATATCCTACCCGGGTATCTACAGAGGTAGACGCTCCTGCAAAAACCTGCAGTTGGAAATAAGTGCAGCTGACGGCACCCTGCTGCGCTTCCCTCAGAATTGGGGGTCCGTCCATCTGCAGCCTTAACACCCCCACACCAGGCCCCCCAGGGCAGGCCTGAGCCAGAGGTGGCCTGATGACCAGGGCATGGCGCTGCCTCCCAGAGGTGTGTCCGCCCTGCGCGTCCGGGCGGCCCTCTGCTCCCAGCTGACCTGGGGAGCAGCGTGAAGGTGGAGGCCGAACCAGGGAGCCTCAGGCACTAACATCTGTGGTTTGGGGGTGGGGGCAGGTCATCCCCCTGGAACCACGCCTGGACCTGAAAGCAAAAAGGGCCTTTGGGGCAGAAAGGGAGCGGTGAGCTGGCCCGCTGGCTGGGCAGAGCAGGGACTCGGTGGTCAGGAGGGGGTGCGGGGGCCTGGGTGTGCGCTCTGGGTTGGGGAAGGCCCGCAGAACCCGGATGCCAGGAGCTGGGCAAACGGAAGCCAGCGGGATCCCGGAGCTGGGTGGGGTGCGGCACTGCGGGCCTGGACCCCGGGCTCGGGGCAGCTGGGAAAGGCCTGCCTTCCTGATGCCACCCTCTCCCTCCTGTCCTGGGGCAAGGGGGACCTGGGGTCATCCCAGGCCCGCTGGTTGGAAGCAAACCTCATGGACAGGCGCTTATGGCCAGATGGGGACTTGATTTAGAAACTGAAAACAAATCTCAATGAGCAGGAGAAAATGGCCAATTCTTGCTACCATAGTAACAAAGATTTTGAGGAGGGAGAGCTTGGGGAAGAGCCTAGAAGGCCCCAGCGACTATTCCTGCCCTGCCTCCCAGGCCCAAGACGCTTTCTGCTGCTTTCCCCTGAGGGCAGAGGGGGCGGGCTCTGTCCACCCCCACCCCGCCTGGGGGTGGGGAGGGGGCAGGCTCCGCTGCGGGAGCCCCTGCAGCTGCCCCGTGGCCCCGCTCCCGCAGCAACCTCGCCGTCTGAGGGCTGCTCACCCCCTTCACACTCGGGGGCGGCTCCGCACGCTGGCCGGGGCAGATCCCTCCTTCCTGGGTGCCCCACCTCACCCCGGGGGCGTGCTCCATGTCTTCCCCAAGGACACAAGGCTCTCCAGGACAAGATGAGGGTCAGCGGGCCTAGAGGCACAGCTGTGTGTCACGTAGAGGGGTTAGGGCTCCCCAGCTCTGGGCTTCAGGGAGAGCTCATCCTCATGGGAAATCCACAAGCTCCGGTCAGGCCCCCCATCGTCGGTCAGAGGACAGGCTCCGGGGACCCCAGGCCATGAGGAGGGTAGGCGTTTCAAGGCAGTGACAGGGTTCAGCTCAGATGAAGAATGGGGATCTCAGAGTCATGTGGGAGCGCAGCCTGGAAGGTTCCGGATGCATCTGGAAGTTGAGGCGGAGTCAGTGGCTCCTCCTAAACTGCAGCACCTGCAGCGTCCTTCGGGGGCCACTGCAGACAGCAAAGCCGTGGAGCTGGGATAGATGGGTTCGTGATGCCTGGCTCCAGGGCGCACCCACCAGGAAGGCAGAGCGGCAGGCTCCGTAGTGTCGGAGACGTCTGGACCTTGAGCTCTGCTAGGCCGGGCCTGGACTGGTGCAGCACCTGGGAGGGTTCTTGGCAGTGTTATCTGCCCCCTTTAAACATACACCTGCCCTGTGGCCCAGGAATTCCTCTCCTAGGTGGGCACCCACAGAAACGCTCACCAGGGGGGGCACCTGAGAATGTGCACAGAGCCCCAACAATAGCCAAAAACAAACCACGTCAAATATACGTTTAAGATGAAGACTTCATTTAAAAAGAGGTAAAGGTGATTATGTAAGAGCTGGAGGCGTCTGGGCCCAAAGAGGACTTGGGTTTAGAGGGCCGCCAGGTGTTTCTATGGACACGGCCTCTGAAAGGAGAGTCGCCTGTCCCCTGGGTCCTGGCCGTCCAGGGCATGGAGCCTGCACCTCTGCCAGGAGCTTATTGAGGGGGAGCAGTCCAGAGACTGGGACCAACGCTTCCCCTGGACCAGTGCTGCTGGGTGGGCTCCCCGGCCCGGGCACAGCACCATCCCTGAGGTCACCTCTGTGTCCGAGGGTGTCCTCACCCCAGCAAGGCTCTTTCTTGCCTGTCCTTTTGTTTTAGAAAAAGGACAGAACCTCGCCGGGGTCCCCACAGTGGTGTGCGGGTGGAGCTGAGCCCCTGGGCCTGTCCCTCCGCAGTGAGGCCCCCCGGCTGGGCAGATGCACGTGTCGGGGACGCACCAGCAGCAGAGGCAGATGCCATGCAGCCTGCTGCTAATTACCAGCAACGTGCAGGAGCAAATTGAGCGATGATGGATTTAATAAATTCCTACACTTTTTGTTTACACCAACAGTGATTCGGGTGTGGGAGGGTAGGGGGACGTGCTCGGCATGTCGAGTCACACCTGCTTCCCTGCCGCCTGCTCGGCACAGCCTTTGGGGGCTAAGCAGACAGGAGAGCAATTGCGTTTTTCTCCCTGTATGTGGCCGGGGGACTGTTTTAAGGAGGGGGCCTACTGAAGCCTGTTCAACCTCAGAGCCACGAGGATTGGGGCAGGGCCGCCCAGGAAGGTGCCCACCAGGCCCCATGGAGGCTCTGCGGCTCCACTCTGCCTGGGTTAGCAAACCAGTGGGCACCGAGCTGCACAGAGCTTGAGGGGTACGGAGCCCTCGGCCATGGTAGCTCCGTGACTGCTGACCAGGTAGGACAGGGGCAGCTCAGAAGCCCCCTCCAGGCCTGCTGGCCCTCCGCCAGCCACATAGTGCTGAGCAAACATGAGACTCTGCCTCGGCCCCCCAGCAAGTAAAGAAACCCCACGTTCCGGAGGCAGGGCCACTGTGCCCTCCCTCGTGTCCCCAGCCAAGTGTGATGCACAGTGGACACCTTCAGTGTTAGCCGAGGGCGGAGGGACAGAGACACACAGGGACACAGGGATGGGGGTGCACGAGGCGTGGTGGGACCCTCTGAGCACCTCTCCTGGTGTTCAAGCACCACACCCCCAAGCCCCACCGCCTGAGGATCAGGGGAATTAGCAGAGGCTCAGGCGGGACGGCGACATGCAGGCTGGGAGCCACAGGCCGCGCTGCCGAGCCGAAGGAACCAGGGCTGTCTGGCTGTTCGAGGCAGTGACTGCCCACACGCACTATTTGCCAGTGTTTGCCAAGCAGTCTGGCTGGTAGGCTGGCGAGCCACGGGGATCATATCAGGGTCTGGGTGAAGATGGGCATCTGCTGCCCCAGCCTCAGCGCCTGGGCAATGGGGGCGACTGGATGCTTTGGGAGACTCAATGTGTAGTAGCATGGTGAGTAGGCTGTGCTGGCTGCACCCCGATCCCAACATAGCAAACTTGGTGACCTGGGACGGCCCCTCCCTGTAAAATGGAGATGACAAAACAGTGGATTTGTGCATGAAGCAGAGCCCAGCTCAGCCAAGTGCTCAGCAATCACCCGGCGTTGGGGGAAGACGCCACTGAGCCCGAGGATGGGGGCAGCTTGCAAAGGCTTAGGGCCTGGGTAGCTGCATGGGCCCCTCCTGCCGCATTCCAGCCAAGGTCTAAGGGACCCAGGAGGTCCGGATCACATTCCCACGGCCTGTGCCAGCCTCTAGCACCCCCAGAGGGAAGGCATCCAGGCACCTTGAAAGGCCGGGTCATGCAGCAGGGGCACTGCCCCCCAGCCCCTGCAGCTCTGAGCCTGCATTACCTCTTCACCTCCAGCCCCCACCCCTGTGAGCTCAGGGCTGGTGTGGCCCCTGCTGCTCAGTGAAGAAACAGGGGACCCCTGGCAGCTAGTAGAGGTGGGCTCGGAGGCTGCAGGGCACAAGCAAGCCCTGTGGGGTGGCAGGGGAAAGGGGTGAAGCACCGCTGAGTCTGGGAGCCAGAGGCCCCAGGGAGAGGGCCGCAGAAGCCAGCCTGTCCTGCCATACAGTCGCCTGGGCACCCAGGGAGAAGTGGGCTGAGAGCCCTCAGTCCTCGGAGCCCCCAAGGGGCAGCAGTCAGGACACTGCCCACCCAAGGCAGCAGGGAGCCCCAGTGTGCCTGGCCAGGGTACCCCCCCAGGACTGGCTCTTATCTGAATGTTTGGCCCCTGGGTCTCCATCCCTGGCCCCGCTCAGAGTCCTGGTACCCGGGCCTGGACATTTGGGTCTGGACCTCCAGCATGACCCCTGTCCCAGCACCCCCACGAGGCACACAGAGCCCGCCTGCCCCAGCCAGCAGGGCCACCCTCACGCGTGCTGAAGTGACCGTCCGACCGGAGACTGTGTCGCACTCAGGCTGGGGGCCCCACTGTGCCCACCTGCAGGGGCAGAGCCAAGCCCTCGGCTGTGACGACAGACACTGGGGCCCAGCCGCCCCCACATGTGGGCCCTCTCTCCTCCTGGGCTGTGGGCGTGGGGCAGCCGGCAGGATGCCTGGTCAGCATTCCAGGCAGCCGGCCCGCTGCTGACAGCAGCCACAGCACGATTTACAGCTTTATTTCCTGTTAGAATCTCGAGCTCAGAGATGATAAATGGGGGCTGCAGAGCCCAAAACCACGATATCGCATTGCGGGAAGGGCCTGCGTGTAAGCCGCTCGGACCCAGCGTCCTGAGGGGCCTTTGGCCACCCTCCCACACGGCTGTGGGCTCGTGGGGTCCGGCTCCCCGACCCTGGCTCCTCACCACCAGCTCGGGGCTCCAAACCCACTCAGTCCTCCTGTGACCCGCAAGGTAGGGGCCCTGCTGCCCCAGGCACAGCCAGAGCCAGAGCCAAAGCCGGAGGATCCCCGACACTGCAGGACGGAGAGCAGAGCCCAGGGCCAGTGCGTCCGGTTCCTGCTGTACACCAGCCCCGGGCCGGCTGTGGGTCTCCTGGGAGCAGCCCACAGGCTGGGCGCAGCCCCCGTGCATGGTCAGGCTGGACACCCGGGCTGCTCGGGGGGCTCTGGAGACCAGACAGGCCTGGGAGGTTCCCTGGGGGAGGGCGCTACGGTGTGGCACACAGGGCAACCAGCCGGGCGCAGGGACTGGGGAGGGAACCAGAGGGCGAGGCCTGGGGAGCAGCCGGCTGTCGGGGGGGAGACCCAAGGAGGGTGGAGGGCAGAACTGGGGGTCTGCAGGGAAGAGGTAGCACCAGGGGCCAGACGTGGATAGTGTGTGGCTGGCAGAGGGCTGGGCACCCTGACCACCAGGCCCCACAGACTGGGCACAGCTGGGGCCGGAGCTGGAGGGGGCAGGAAGCTGTGGGTGACAAAAGGAAGTTGTGGCCTGTACCCTGCAAGGTGCAACGTGCTCACACCTCCATCCTGACAGACGGTCACCAGGGCAGGGGGCCCAGGGCCCGGGCGGCTCTGAGGTGCTGGGGTCACACTGTCTGCCCCCTCCTGATCTGGGCAGGGGCCGGGGGACCCTCCTCAGGCTCTGTGGAAGCCCAGCCCAGCCCCATGTTTGATTCCATCTCATTTCCCAGGAGACCCCACAAGGCTCACTCAGGACTGTGGCCCCAGGCTGGGCTCACGCACCTCCGAGGGCCCCACCCAGGGCCACCTGATGGCCTGCTGTCTGGGTGAAGCCCCTGAGTGCCGTCCTGGAGGCTCAGGGAGGTCCTGCAGGGGAGTTCAGGACAGCAGGCCCGGTTCCTGGCTGCTGAAGCCCCATCCTAGTGTGGAGCCCAGAGCACCAGGCTGGGGACAGAAGATGAGGTCTGTGTGGCCAGTGTCCTGATCTCAGCCCCGGGAACTGTGGTGGCATCTTGGGAGGCTGAGCCCCAGACCTGAGGCCCCGACCGACCGTGGGCTCTGCCGTGGCTGCCCAAACCGCCGCTGGGGCAGCTCGCCCTCCCCCACCCGTGCCACGGGGAGCAGAGCCGGGGCCATCCATCTGAGTTTTAATTTGGATATTAGACAGTGTTCACATTCCATTATGTGGCAGAATTAGTTGCCAAAGCAAGGGGAGCCGGCGGGAGTGGAAAGTGATCTATGATTCTGTTAATCAGGGCGGACAGCGGTGGAAGCCGGGAGGCCAGCAGGGTCATCTCAGGAGGGCAGGCAGCCCACAGCCCCAGGGCTGGGCAGCGTCGGGCACGCAGGCCCCACCTGGGCTGCAGGCTCTGCCCCCAGAAACCCTGGTCTGACCTGCTCCCTGCTGCCCGGCACCCTCATGGGGCACCCCTGCCCTGCCTGGGGCTCAGCCTGACCGCTGGTGTTCCCTCATTCAAGGGAAAGGTGCAGGCAGATGGGGCACCGGGGGAGCCAGAGGAGCAGCCCTGGGCCCACGAAGGCAGAGAGCCTACCCTGCCTGAAGGATGGGGTCTCAGGCGCACTCGGGTGCTAGCTGCAGACAGAGCTCCTGCCAGCGAGCAGGCCTCCAGCTGGCTCCACGGATGGAGGAGACACAGGCACAGAGACAAGCGAGGCGGCCGCGAGCCCCGAGGCACCTGAGGCCCAGAGCTGGAAGAGGCAGGAAGGACCCTCGCCCGGAGCACGGCCCTGTCTTGCTCTGGCTTCCGACTGCTGGTGTGTGAAGCCCCCAGCACACAGCAACTTTCTGCACTGGCCTGGAAACCTACACGCCTCTGTGGGGTCTGGTCCCCCAAGGCTGACCATCGGCCTTGCTGCAGAAAGGGAACCCGCAGCACAGCTTTCTGCAGCACATTCCAGACACTCAGTGGCTCTCTTCCTCCCCAAAGCCAGGTCTGTGCGTGGTGGGAAGACGCCCGAAGGAGACAGGGGTGCTGAGGCCAGGCAGCCACAGGGCTGGCGGTGGAGAGTGGGAAAACTCAGCAGAGGAAGCTTCACCCCAAAGCCAGGGCCTGGTCCTCGGCTGCTGGGGCCGTGCGGCCCTGTGTCAGTGCCTGGGACCAGACAGCGAGGGGTGGTCACCTGGCTGAAGCCACACGGCTGAGTTAAGGGGCACCTGTCGCCGCAGGACAGTGACCAGAGATGAGCAGGGCTTCTGTCTCCAGGGGAACAGTGGGCTGAGCCCCTCCTGGGGCTCCTTCCACTCCAAGAGCCTCTGGCTTCAAAGCAGAGACCTTTGCTTTCAAAGAACTTTACTACAATTTATTAAGGCTCTGGGAGGACATGATGAGAAAGTTCTGGAGACAGACGGTGCGGAGGGCTGCGCAAGGTGAATGTGTTCAGTCTATGGACTGTGCGATTCACGTGGTAAAATGCACATTATGGTACATGTATTTTACTGCAACAAAAGAGTCGCCCCAGGACATGGCTACACAGCAAAAATGAGGGCTGGCAGCACCCTGGCAGCCCCTCCCAGGCAAGCACTCCACACGGCAGCTGCTCAGTCCTCGTCCAGCGCCGTGCATCTCCCAGGATTCAGCACTGTGCCCGCCTGGCCCCACCTGTCGTTGTGAATAAAGTTTTATTGGCAAACAGCACATCTATTGTCCGTTGCCTGCCCTCAACCTACTTGGCTGAGTCGAGGGGGCAGGACGGAAAAACCAGGGCCACGAAGCCTGAGATACCGGCCGGCCCCCCACAGGAAAGGCCCGCTGCCCTGCCTGGACCACGGAGCAGCCCTGCCTCCAACGGCGCACACTGCAGTCCGGTGGGCTCCTGGGGAGAGGGCCTGTGTTGGTGGGGCCCCTCCGCCCTCCTCCCGGTGCAGTCACCTATGCGACGGTTCTGGTTTTTACAGCTTCAAACTGTATTAAACTCCCTCCTGGCCACATCGCCTCTCAGGCTACCCTGTCAGGTGAGCGCCGAGGAGATCCTGCCTCCCCGTCCCACTGTGTCCACTTCTGTGTCTCAGAGCCACTGAGAAGATGCACGTGCCACTCAGCACCAGGAGCTGACTAACAATCCGGGTGGAGAAGCAGCAGGCAGTGTGGACGTCGCATGGGCTGTGCCCTCGTTCAGGCCACCTGGACTGGGAGCTGCGGCCCCTCCGTGTTGGTCAGTAGGCTCACCAGACATGGGGCGGGGCAGCGCCGGCCGGTCCTGAAGCCCTAATCCCAAGGCCACTTAGTGGCCCACTGGGTCGAGGCCACTTAACCATGCGTCGGGGGGCCCGCAGGCAGTCACCAAAGAAGCAGCCGGCACTGTGCTCCTGACCCCCTGCTGACCGCCCAGCCTCGACACGGGTGCAGAGGAGGCCCTGTGTGTGGTGGGCCGGGCCCAAGCCCTCAGGAGCGGTGCCAAGGGAGCTCCCAGCCAGGAAGCAGGGACCTGGGGCCAAGACCTGCTTTACCTCCACTGCCTGCCCCTGCCCCCCACCCCCGCTGGGTGCTGCCTGCCCCTGCCCCCACCCCCACTGGGTGCACCCTGGTCCCAGGCTTCGCTGTGTAAGGAAGGGGTGGGCTCAGCGTGGGGCACAGGGGGTCAGGGGCGCTGTGGCCCCCCTGCACTGGGAGAGGAGCGGAGCAGGTGTGGCCCCTCTGCAGGTGGCCTGGCCCGGGTGCAGACCCTGGGAAGGCTCCCACGAGCCCCCTTTCCTCAGTCCCTCAGAGTTGCTGAGGGGGAGGCAGACGTGCCAGGACGTACAGGGCCCGACAGGCCCTGGCACATGCTGCTCCCCACACCTCGCTCGTCCACACCTCGCATCCATGCTCAGCCGAGGGGCGTCGGCCGGGGAGCCCGCCCCAGGTGCAGGCCACGTGGGCTGAGCCTGAGGTCACTCAGAGGTCTGCAGGCTGACCTTGCCCCTTGTTAAATGCATGGCCTGGCCCAGATCTTCCACCACCTCCGGGCCCATTCCCACACCCTCGGGGGATGCTGATAATGCCTGTCAAGGGCTTCGAGTTTCATCTCTGGACAAGTGAGGTGATGGAGGAGAAGGGCTCAGCCTGGCATCAGGCCAAGGGAGGGCCGGGCAGGGGCTTCCCCAGGACCTCGTCACCGTCCACCCTGGAAGACGGGGCTCCTTTGTCCGCGCAGAGTCCCGGGTGTCCCGGCCTTGGGCCCTGGAGCCCTCAGAGTCAGCTTGCCCGGCTGAACAGCAGGCAGGTTTCTGAAGTATTTCATAGGGAAGAAAACCCCAGCCACAGGATCTGAAGTTAGGAGCCACCCTCAAGATACATGTCCCCGCAGGTCCCGGCGTGGGCCCAGGGTGGGGCTGTGGTGTCCGGCCCTGGCTCAGCAGCCCGCGGGGCACCCAGACGGGGGGGGGGGGGGGGGACGGGGGGGGGCAGATGGACGTCGGAGCGGTTGCCTCGGGGCCCTCCGTGACCCGACCTGCTGCTCCTGGCTCCCGAAGCAACCGTCGTGGCCTGAGCAGGAGGAGGACCGTTCCCAGGGAGGGTGAGGTCCTCGGGAAACATGGGGGCACCAGTGCTCTCTCCGCCCCTGCCCGCCTCCCTGCCCCTTCCTCCTCTCCTTTCCAGACCAGGCCTGGGCGGTGAGGCCGAGAGGGAGACTCAAGGCTGGCCTTACCCTCCAGGGAGGCATCTGCCCTGGGACGGGGTGGGCCCTTGGACCTGGGACTCAGGTCGCCCCCTCCCTTAGCAGGGCAAAAAGACCACCGCCTGCCAGGGAGCTGGCCATGATGTGTGGGTGGGGGACACGCAGGCCCATGAGAGACACGGGCCCCAGATGCTTTCTTTGCCAATTCAGGGACGAAGCAGAGGGTCCACAGAGGCAGGGGAGAGGGGCTGTGACCTTCGTGGGGCGGGGCCTGAGCCGCGGTGGGGCGGGCGCGTGGGTCTCTGCTTTCCGGAGGCTACGGCCCGGGCCTGCGCCCACTCACACTCTCGGCACCTCCCAGACCAATACAGAGAGTACATCGTGTTCAATTACTCTGCGAAAAAACCAGAGGTTTCTCACAATTCAACACCCCATTAGCCAATAATTCAGCACAGATTCTCATCTAATGTGACTATATTTTACAGAAATTATTTCGGACAAGAATTCAGTCCCTGATAACATTGATCTTCATAAAATCGTCCTCAAGCATCTTGTCTCAGGCCCCTGTGCGTGGGCTCGCGGCTGCAAATCAAAGAGGAAGACAGGGCCAGGTGACCTTGCAGTCCAGAGCCCGGGGCGGGGTGGCAGTGAGGGGAAGGGGTCCAGGCTTCCGGGGGGCTGCACGCCCCTGAGGACACCCCACAGCTCCTCTCCTCAGGTGGAAGGCCATGTGCCCTGCCGGTCGGCATGGCCTCCGGCCCTTTGCCGCATAAGTGGGCATCGCCTGGCCCCGAGGACACTCTGGGGATGAATGACAGTCTTTTCAAAAGGCCAGCGGCCTTGCGAGTGCCCACTGACGGGCACCCACCGGCATCTGATGGAAGATTTATCCCACGGCTCTGCAACACAGCATGGCCACTGCCCTAATACTTTATCAGGCTTGTTGAAATATCAATTTTGCACATGGCTTCACACGGCTGCCTGCGGCCCTGCTCAGGCCTATTACTTAATTCTTCTGTCATTAAGAAATCCAATCTCTGACTCCACTGCCATGGGAGGGGGCAAAGGGGGGCACCGGCTAATAGACCTGGAACCATCTGCTAATTGCGGTTCCTCAGCCCTGAGTGAAATGGAGAGGGATGAAGACAGCGATGGGAGTGTGGCAGCCAGGGGCAGGGCCGCACCTAGTCAGCGCGTCGGGGCGGCCACCTTCCTGCTGGCCTGGGCCGCCTCCCTTTCTAAGCCCCGACGGAGAGAGACAGCGAGCAGGTGGGTTCCCCACAGCCGTCCAGCTCCGTCTGTATCCACCCCAAGGTCACAGCCACTGCGAGCCTCCAGGGATCACAGGAGGGCACCTGTCACCCTTCCTGCTTTGGCAGGCCTGCCCCCTAAGCCCTCAGCAGCCCCTGCCCCAGATCTGAAACACCTCCCCTCCTTCCCCCGTTCAGGATGCCCTTGGAGTGATGGATGACTTTGGGAAGTTCTAGCCCTTCTCCTACTCCAGCGGGAGGTCTGTTGACAAGTTTTCTATATCACAAGCCCCTTTGTAATTGAGGACATTAATTTATTTCTCCATCCTGTTAGCTCCATGCTAAGTAGGTCCCAGTCCTTACCCTACAAAGTTTGCTTTGCTGACAATTAATCATCCCCATCTGCCTTCTGAGCCCTTCCGGATAAAGGGATTCATTTGATGCACCTCGAGGAAGTCGTCCACCATCTCATCAAAGTCCATTCACAGCCAAATGAAACAAGGGCAGATTTTTTAAAGAATAATTCCCAACCTAAATGACCGTAAACAACTAATTTTCTCTGTGTCCCCTGCTGGGCCCAGGATGCAGCGATTCAGATACAAGCCCCTTTGTCCCCAGCTGTTGCTCAGCAGCAGTTTGGCCCTTGTCCAAGCCCGCACACCTATTTTGGCTCCAACTTAATGTTCCCATTTGTATTGTTTGTAGTTTTCAAATAAATGCACCTCAAACAACGAGGAGGAGGCAGGCTGGCTGAAACACTGGTAGAGGGCTGGCCCACACCCCGCTGCGGAGCCAATCTTCCATCACCGGGTCTCAGTAAAGCCCAGAAGCCCAAGGCACCAGCCCCCCACACACAGCACCCAGGGCCTTGGCAGGCCACTCCTCCTCAAGCAAGACGTGAGGTGGCGTCTTCCGCACCACCCAGGTACACCCTACCCTTCCACCGTCCACCATGCTTTGCAGAGGGGCTGTGAACAGAACCCAAGGGCCTGTGGCTCGGTGTGCGCTGGACTCCACACTTTCTCTGGACCTCCCCATCCCAGCAGCTCACACTTTAGGATCTGGGGACTAAGACGCCATCCTGCTGCCTACAGGGCAGACCCCCCTTCTCCATGCCCCACCCTTGCCCCCTGCTGTGGAGCTCCCCAGGGTGCTGGAGCGAACCTGCTGAGACCAGTTAGGAGCCCGCAGCAGAAGTCCACGGGAGAGGAGATGGTGGCTGGGCCCCACGCGAACAACACACAGCACCTTTGAAGAGGACGGCATCGTGAGAAGCCGGAAGGCGGGGATGCGAGCGACAGAGGGGAGTCCGGGTTATGCTCCAGTGCCGGGCCTGCTGGACGCTAGTGCCTCTGGCTGGGACGGAGAACAGAAGGACGGGCTGATTTCGTGTGGAGGTTGACTGGTGTTCATTGGACTGTAAGCTCACGAGGTCAGGGACCACACCCGCCTTGGGTCCAGGGTGTTATGGTACTGGCACAAATTTCAGGAAGTAACAGTTGAAATAATAAACAACAGTTGTATTTGCACTGAATCCGGGAGCCTGAGTCCCCCAGCCAAGGGGGCCCTGCATGGCCAGTGACAGCTCTGTGTGGGTGCAGACGAGGCCACTCCTCCAGCAGCTGCCCCGGAAGCCGTGGGCGGCCGGTGTGCTCATGTTTCAGGCTCGAGGTCAGTTACCTGCAGATTCTCAAGAGGCATGACCCAAGGCCATAATCCATCTTCTGCACCCAGGAGGGGTTGTGCCAGACCCCGGGAACGGCGCAGGGCCTGGGCAGCTGCCCTCGGAGCCTCAGTTACTAAATCTGAAATTTGGGATATTTGGGAAGAACCTAACTCTTCACAAGAACTGTGAGGATGTGATAGAATGATGTGTGTAACATGCTGGCACCATGTATGGCTAAGCCGTGACTCAGATCACCCATGCATCCCTGTCACTGGGAACCAGTTGAGGCCCATGGACTTGCACCTCTCCTGCCCCTGGAACAACATGTGTTGTCCACAAGGTGCCCAGCAGGCACTGCCCCAAGGAACCGGCTCGTCTGCCAAGACAGCACATGTCTCCTGGCTTGGAGACTGTGGGTCTCCAGGCATTTCTTCCCCCATGGATGGGGAGCATCACAGGGTGGGCCCCTGGCTCCTCCACCTGCCAGGGAGTCTGCCGTGTTTCCTGGGGAGAATGCAGAAGGGAAAGGTTATGGGGGGCTTTCCTGCTCGGGATTAGCAGAGGTCCGGGACGTGCAGTCACCTCAGGCAGGTGGGCTCCACAGGGTCCCAGGAGGGCGGGTATCCCAGGAAGATCGGCAGCAGATCCCAACCACTGTGGCTGCCAAGCTCTCCTCCCCCGGGGGCGTGGGGTGTGGGTGTCGATGGGCAGACACTCGGGTGTGAGAGCAGCCGGCACACAGGCCCTTTCTCCAAAACTGGGAACCAGCTTCCCAGTCGGTCACCAAGGGGCACTGGCCCCCGGCTGCTGAAGAGTTAAGGACCTTCGGACTTTGCTGGAATTTCCACTGTGATCTGAGCAAGGGATGCGGCTGAGTCCGAGTTCAGAGGCACGGCTGCATTTCAGCAGGAAATGAAAGGGCTTCTGAATAATAGAACTCGGCTTCATGTTCTGTATTTAATTTCCCCGTGACACGGGGGGCAGACAGCTCGGACGGCAGTGCCCCCAGGGCCCCCTGACACCCCTGGGGAAGGGCAGGACCCATCGGACGTGCAGTGTGAAGGGTTTCTGGGCCTTCACAGACTGCAACCCAGTTTAACTAGCTTGTTTCACCTACATGTTTGACCTTTTTATTTAAACAAAGACGTGCTGTTTCTTTCCCCACTGGCTTTACTTGAGCAGAGATGGCGCATCCCGGCTGGGGGGCTGCTCTGCGCGCCTGAGGACTCCGGCGTGGCTTCCTCCCAGCGGCGGCTGCCCAGATGCCAGGTGTGTGCTCGCAGCCCGTCCTTGCCCTCCCGTCAGACAGAAGGAGACCCATGTCCCCATGCGTGCCTGCATGGCTCGGGGGGCCCAGGGGTCTCGGGTGGAGGCAGTGCCCTTCCGGCCCTCAGCCAGGTAATGTCCATGGACTGGGCAGCCATCAGACAGTGGTCCCAGCTGCTGTGCCTGACACGTTCCTAGGTTGCCAGCATGCTGAGGGCTCCTGTTCTCCGGGACCTGACCCTCCAGGGTATAGACCACTTGCCTGGGAGCCAGAGGCATAATAAGGACCCCCTCACCTCCCCATGAGCCCCCCAGAATGGAGAATGGGGTCATGCACAGAGCAAAGGGTGTCGCTCCCATTATCCCTAGAATAAAACCCCACAACAACCCAGGTCTCCAAAGCCCCAGGTCCGGCCTCCTCCAGCCTGCAGATGGTCCTCCCACGGCCGCCCGCCCACCCACTACCTCCTGGCACTGCCCTCCTTCCACCTGACCATCTCTGCAGCCAGACATCAACACGCTCTCCTCAGAGGTGCCGGGAGCCCCCCACACCTCCAGGCTTCCTGATCCATCCGTGTCGGCTCCTCATCACTGCCCAAAATCTCTCGGGGCTGGAATACTGGGTGTGCGTGTGTTGTTCAGTCACCTCTCCTCTCTAAGCCCCACAGAGGCGGACACCCTCTGCCTATTCCCGGGGCTTTCTGGGGCCTGGGAGGGGCGCAGCCAGTAGCCAGTGATCAATACCTACTTTTTGATCAGAAGTGGCTATGAAACCCCCACGTACCTGCACAGGGGGTCTACGTGGTCCTCGGAGCCATGAGCAGAGCCATCCCCTAAGAACACCCTCCCTCCAGCCACGCGGCTCCTGGCAGCGGGTTCTCCGCAATCAGGGAGTGTCCACATCCCACACTGTGGGTGACCTGCCCTCAGGAGGGGAGCACGAGCCCTACCCCGAGGCTGCATATGATGGCTTTATCCCAAATGGGCAGTGTTCAAAATAGAATGAGTGACTCGCAGTGGAGACACCTGGCAGGCATACCGAGCAGGGCCAAGATCACCACCACGGGGCTCAGCCATGGGGATGGTGCACCCGGAAGGACGGCGAAGGAAGGACGCAGCCTCTGCGGCCTCCCTCCCCAAACCTCACAGCCCCAGCTGGGCATGAACACATCAGACAAATCCCAATAGAGGGACGTCTGTAAAATGCCTGCCCAGCGCTCCCCAAAACCATCAGGGTCTTCAAAACCAGGGAAAGTCTGAGAAATGTCCCAGCCCAGAGCTGCTGAGGGGACACGACGACTCAGTGTGGTGCACCCTGCATGGGTCCTGGGCAGGAAAAGGGCAGGGAAGCGCTAGCATTCTAAACAACACAGGGCTGACTCAGTTAACCACAGTGCATAAGCACTATTCCTTAACTGTTAACACACGCACAGTGATAATGCAAGATGTTAGTAAAGGGGGGAAATGGGCAGGGATCTAGGGAAGCCCTGCACTACCACAGTCCTTTCCATAAGTCTAAAATTGATTCAAAACAAAGTGTTAATTTTTAAGTGTCTGTGCACTGATATTTTTACTGAAATGTCACTTCTAATGAGGGGATGTCTTTGTAAAGCATGAGACAGCCAGGCATCAACACACGAATCAACCCTTCATGATGACATGGAGCTCAAGACATCCAAAAACACCGGGAGTTTAACGTTAGCTGGAAAAGTAGGATTTTAAAAATCCATTAAGAAAGAGACACGCCAACTTGAGCCCAGTGCTTCACAGGGACCACAAGTCGCTTTGCTGAAACACGAGTGCCCATAAAGGAAGGTGCTGGCGAGAGGGCGCCCGACGGTGCCACAGCGAGGGCACAGCACTCCGGGAGCATGAGGCTGGCAGGTCAGAAACGGGCTCCGGGGAAGCCGTGTCTACGGTGCTGCCTCGGCACTGCTGATCCTCCGGCCTGACGTCGCTAAACTCACCGCCCTGCAAAACGTGAGCCTTGAGAGGTGGGCAGGACGTCCAGCCCCGAGATTAAGATGTGGATTTGACGCCACTAGACGCCACTCTCTGGAGCTTTGCCAGGAGAAGCCACGAGGCCAGCAGCCGGCTCTCACGCGCCCATCCTGTTAGAAGGCGCCTACCTTCTCTGCTGAGAAGATTAAACATTTAGGGAGTAAATCCAGGTCTTGTCTGACATGACATTTTGGAAGCAAAAGCTCAGAAACTTTTGTGCTCAGTGGTAATAGGATAACACGCTACAGTAGGTACAGTAATTACCTGCTCTTCCCGCCCCCTCCCCTCCAGAGACTCTGTCCTCAGAGCTGCCATCTCACGGGAAACAGACTCGGGGCTGACAACACTCACCACGACATCACTAAGGACAGGGAGGGCCAGTCCCTGACTTGCCCGGCATCAACCCTGCGGAAGCCGGGACGGAGGCATGAACACCTGTTGTGCGCCCCGACGCCCCAGCCAAGTGGGAGACCGCGGGAAAGGCATGCCGTCGCCTGCCCACCGCGTGACTCTGGACAAGGGGCCCGCGGCTCTGAAGTCAGCGCTCTCGTCTGTGAGCTGCCAGCCTCACGGCCGCGGTGCCACCTGGCAGGTGCAGTGCTGACGGGCCACAGCCCTGGCGCTGGGCCCGGGGTCTCAGCTGCCCCCCAGTGCACGTGCCCAGGGAGGCCCGTGGGAGGCCGCACAGTGCAGGTGGTCCACAGAGGGACAATCTGGGCCCTGAGGGCAGGTGTCACCACTGGCCATCAGGTCCAGGCTTCCTGACGAGAGGAGAGCCCAGGGGCCCAGAGCTGAGAGCACCCCAGGAAGACCATGCAGCACATTTTCAGACAAGAAGACAGACGGGCAGGCAGGGGTCCAGCGCTGGGAACAAGCACAGACCCCCTTGCCTCTGGCACCCAGGCTGCAGTGAAGACCAGGCCTCTGGGGGGCTCCTGCTTCCCCACAGCAGGCAGAGTGAGGAAGTGGGCGGGGCCTCAGCAAGCATCAGGGGCTCCCCCGGGTGGGCAGGGACTGTGATCTGAAGCCTGGAAGCTTCCAAAAGGGGAGGGGTGAGTGAGGGGGAAGCTGGGTGGGTAGAACAGAGGAAGCAGGGGAGGCGGTGGCCCCCAGAGCTGCTTCTGCAGAAGGATCCAAACGTGCTCAGGGCCTGATGGAGGCCAGGGCTTCCTCCTCGGGATCAGGAGGCCCCGGCTGGCCCGGCCATGTGCCCACCTACCACCTGGCTGGGATCTTTCCTGCCACTCCCCACCTTGTTCCCCGCCACTAACCACTGCTCCCGGGACCCAGGAGCTGCTCTGCGCCCCAGAGGGATGCCCAGTCTGCCCGCCCCCCGCACGCTCTCTGGGGCCTCCTCCAGCGCCGTTTCGCCGTCTGTTTGCTCGGCGGTAAAGCATCCCCATCCCACGAGGTTCCTGGCCAGCACTCCCTGGCCAGACATGCCAGACCCCCCTCCCCCAGAGGCATCACCTGCCACCTCCAGCTAGGAGGCCAGCCCCTGCCCCACCACCCCGCAGCTTGCAGAGTCTCAGAGATGTCACAACGGTACCCTTGCCCTCCTTGAACCCCAGATGGGTGGGTGGGGGTTGTGGCAGGCATGTGGTGCTTAGAGCCCTGGGCAGTGTGCAGGTACCCCCTTGCCAAGCTGCCCCCAGGGATGGGACAGAGGCTGTCCATTGGCTGCAGCTGTAGCTCACAGGTGTCTGCCCACCACCTGGGCATCAGGCTGGTGGGCTTGGGGTGCCACTGTGGAAGCCCCAGGAGGCAGGTGGCAGGAAGCACACGGCTGGGGTGCTAGGCCATGGGGCTCTGGCCTGGACTCTGACTTCTCACGGAGGAACCCATGTGCACCTGGGCCCTGGGGCCCCCTGGCAGCTGAGGCCCGGAGTGACTAGCCTCTGGGCCTGATGGGCAGAGGCCAAGACTTAACCAGCGGGAGTGAGGAGCAGGGCTCTGGGCAGAAGCCCCCCCGAGGGTGGGCACTGCCTGAGCCTCTGCAGAATGTGCTGAAGCCCGGCTTGGCCAGAGGGGGGTCAGGCAGATGGGGAGCCAGACTGGACGGTGTGGGCATCCTCCTGGGCCCATGCAGCTTCTGATAAATAGCCTCCTGTGGGCACAGGAATGGGCTGCACAACACTCCCATGGGGCCAGGGTCCCACCGCTGTCCACATTTCTGTAAGCCTGGCCCCCCAGGACAGTCGGCTTGACTGAGATGCTTTGGAAGGGGCCGTCCCTGCCTGGGTCCAGGGCTCGGGACGCGTCTGCGCTTGGGGAGGAGCCCCTCTTGTGGGTGGCCAGGGGACAGCGGGCAGGGCCTGGCCTTGCCTGGCGAGTGGCGTGGGCTTCTGCTGACGGACTGGGGTGGCTTCCTGGGGGAGGCAGGTCTCAGCTGGACACTGGGGGGAAGAGGCACGTGTTCGGCCACTCCTCTCTCCAGGGCCTGCCGGAAAGCTTGGGAAGAAGGTTTTAAAATGACTGCAGAGAAAGAGGAAGGGAATTCCACTGTTTTCCACGTCAGGGTGCCAAGGCTCAGAGGCACCCTGGCCGCCTGGACCAAGCGGCCTGGGCAGAGAAAGCAGAGCCGTCATTCCTGCCTGAGCATTCAGTCAGGGCAGCCGTGCCCACAGCAGCCCGGCCTGGCCCCCTCGGCTCCATAACCAGCTCTCCAGAGCCTCGGCCGCGCTCGGGACCCTGTGGGGGGGGCTCACCTTCCTCAAGCCTGACGAAGGGAGCTTTGTACAGACACCCTGAGCGTGCAAGCTGGGGAGAGAGTCCCATACGGTGATATCTCGTGGTCGGGGGCTGTTCAACCCAGTGGGGCTTCCAGGCAACCGAGCTCCTGGGCCCCAGGACCCCACCCGCCCCGCGTTTACTCCCCATTAAACCACCTGGGATGGACACGGAGGCGGCCAGGCCCCTGCGCTCTCCCATTAAACAGGACCCAGCCGCCAGCTTGCAGAAGCGGGCCACCACGTCCCTGCTCTGCGGTCGGGGCACTTCCACATGATGAGGTGGAAACTGACTCCAGAGGCAGCACCCCGCCCCCCCAGCCTCCTGTCTGCGATGTCAGGGGTGCCCTGTGAGTGGCCCGTGGCGTCCCGGGGCTCACGGTGCTCAGGCTGCGGGCGGCTGGCAGCGGCATGCCTGCTCCTGAGGCCTCCCGTGGCATCGAGCCTGGCAGGTTGTGCTCCGGACAGCTTGCAGTCAGCCGCCTCTCCTGCCCTGGGACGGCACCCTGCCGCTTCGCTCTCCGTCCCAGACCTGCAGCTCCTGGGCAGGGTGCCCGTCTGCCTCGGGGCTCTGAGCGCCCCTCCCAGACTGGAGGTGGGAGCCTGCGACTGCGCTCCTGTGTGTGGGGTCTCTGCACCTGTGCCAGGTCTCTGCCAGCTGCCCCCTGGTGCCGAGGCCACCCCCGAGGCGTCCACCGACAGGGGGTGTGGGGCCTTTGGGTCACTCGGGACCCCTGGGTCTTACGCTGTGTGTCAGTCACGGTTCTCCAGAACAGACAGGAGGCAGACATACAGACAGATCCAGACAGAGATATAAATGTCGCCAAGGATCACAGCCCTCCCAGCCCGCCAGTCCTGCCACTCGGGCATTTAATCAGGATTCTGCATGTCACCAGGACTTGTTCCCTGACCATAATTCTCGTGTTGCTGGCAAGAAAGCCCATCTCCAGCCACATGCCTCTGCCGGCACTTTTGAGACCCACAGAGCCAGCAGTGAGCCTGCCGGTGGCCACATCAGTGGCCTTTGCTGCTGTGCTGGGTCTGCTCTGCTCCGCTGCGTGGACCTGTGGCTCCCGTGGGCCTGCGGTCCCTGTGGGCGCCCACCCAGGCTGCTGCTCCTCCCGGCCGGGCTCTGTGTGAGGTGAGCAGGCGCTGTTGCCTCTGGGAAGCCTTGGGCAACCCCTTGGGTCTCCATCAGGCCGATAGAGGCACGTTCTCAGGACGAGACAGAGCGGCCATAGAGCACAGACCCCATGTGCAAGACAGCGCGGGAAACGGGCGCACTGACCAGGCCTGGGCTCACTGACATCCCTCTGGGCAAAGCCAGCCACACAGTCTTCATTTGGGTCAAGTTTAAACAAAAGGATCTTGGACGTTTCTCTTTTAAACACTTTATTAAAGGATAGCGTGCCTTCTGGAGCGTGCAAATGCCACAAATGTGCCCCTCTGAATTTTCACAAGCTGAATGGACTGGAGTGAAGTCCTGCTCACATCAAAAACAAAAGGTCGCCGGCTCTCAGAAACCCGTCCTGCCCACCTCCTGTCACCTCTGACACCCGTGGGCAGCACTGCACCGCCTTCTAAGCCTGCAGGCTCCCGCAGGCTGTCTCCGTTTCATAGCATAATGTACATACTCTTTACGCTGGCCTCACTCGCTCTAGGTCTGTTTATGAGATTGTGCACGTGGCCTCTGCTGCCGAAGACTGAGCAACCTGGCTGATGTAAAGTGGTGGGAGGACATACCTGACTGGTGGGTCCCCACAGCGCTGGGAGCCTGTCCCATGTGCAGCCAGCCATCACGGAAGGAGCAGATAACCTTGCACAAATCTGTGCATGATGATGGTGCGTGGTGCTCAGCCATATCACGTTGTGCCAAAGCTCTTAGCAAGTCACACCCACCAGCAGTGCAGGAGGGCCCTGTTTCTTACCCACTTTTGTCCACACTTGGTGTTTTCTGTCCTCTGCTTTTCCTCAGTTAGTGAACACATTCAAGTTTTATTTTTCATTTGCATATTGCAGTGGCTCGAGAAATCCAGCCACATACGGCATGTTTACGGGCCATCCCAACATTCCCGCTCATGAGCGGTCTGCTGGAGCACGTTGCCTGTTTCCATCGAGTAATCAGCTTTTTATGCACTGGTTTGTGGACTCCTGTGTATTCTGGATTTGAGTCCAGGCTGGGCAGGGACACTGAGAACATTGCCTCCTACTCTGGGGGCTGGTTTTTTACTCCCCTAATGGTGTCTTTGTGAATAGACATTCCTAATACTAAGATAGTGTAATTTATCAAATGCATGTTTTGTGTGTAGCACTTCCTGTGGCTTACCCACTCAGGGCTGAAATCCACCTCACATGATGTTTGCTCTGGTGTGATATAGGAGAAGAGGTTAATTTTTCCCCATATGGATGCTCAGATCCTCAAGCAGCCTTGCAAAGGGCCACCTGTCCCACTGAGAGAGTGTTTTCTGTGTCATAAGCAAGACGTGTCGGTCCGCTTGGGAACCCCTCAGGCTCCGGTGGTTAGTCTGTGTGTTTTTGCGCAGACACTGAGCTGTCTTTACCCCCGAAGGTTTACAGCGACAGTGATGTGGGTGAGCAGCTCCGCGTCACCATGCCCGTCCTCAGCTTTGTTCAAGACTGTGCATTTTCCTGGCCCTTTGAATTGCCACATGGAACTTAGTCGGCTTGTGGGTTTCTAGGGGAGAAAACTACCGCGATGATAACCGAGACCGCATTTGACTACTTAGGTGATTTGGGGGGGGGGCGGCAATAATATCTTCAAAACATGGCTGCCTGTGAACACGGCCCTCCCACGCGTCTCCGCCGGCTCCTGAGCTCCCTGGCAGGGCAAGGACTGTTTACTCCGCAGGTAGCCAGACTTATTCTGAGGGATCCCATGTCCGGATGCCATGCCAGTGGTAGTGTGAATTTGTTTTGCCTGTGCAGGCCTGGGACACTGCCTGTCCCAAGGTCAGCAGGCACCGTCCCCACCGCGCGTCCCAAGGTCAGCAGGCACCGTCCCCACCGCGCGTCCCAAGGTCAGCAGGCACCGTCCCCACCCGTCCCCACCATGTGTCCCAAGGTCAGCAGCCACCGTCCCCACCGCACATCCCAAGGTCAGCAGGCACCGTCCCTACCGCGCGTCCCAAGGTCAGCAGCCACTGTCCCCACCGCACATCCCAAGGTCAGCAGGCACCGTCCCCACCCGTCCCCACCATGTGTCCCAAGGTCAGCAGGCACCGTCCCCACCCGTCCCCACCGCGCGTCCCAAGGTCAGCAGGCACCGTCCCCACCGCGCGTCCCAAGGTCAGCAGGCACCGTCCCCACCCGTCCCCACCGCGCGTCCCAAGGTCAGCAGGCACCGTCCCCACCGCGCGTCCCAAGGTCAGCAGGCACCGTCCCCACCCGTCCCCACCGCGCGTCCCAAGGTCAGCAGGCACCGTCCCCACCGCGCGTCCCAAGGTCAGCAGGCACCGTCCCCACCGCGCGTCCCAAGGTCAGCAGGCACCGTCCCCACCCGTCCCCACCATGTGTCCCAAGGTCAGCAGCCACCGTCCCCACCGCACATCCCAAGGTCAGCAGCCACTGTCCCCACCGCACATCCCAAGGTCAGCAGGCACCGTCCCCACCCGTCCCCACCATGTGTCCCAAGGTCAGCAGGCACCGTCCCCACCGCGCGTCCCAAGGTCAGCAGGCACCGTCCCCACCGCGCGTCCCAAGGTCAGCAGGCACCGTCCCCACCCGTCCCCACCATGTGTCCCAAGGTCAGCAGGCACCGTCCCCACCGCGCGTCCCAAGGTCAGCAGGCACCGTCCCCACCCGTCCCCACCGCGCGTCCCAAGGTCAGCAGGCACCGTCCCCACCCGTCCCCACCATGTGTCCCAAGGTCAGCAGGCACCGTCCCCACCCGTCCCCACCGCGCGTCCCAAGGTCAGCAGGCACCGTCCCCACCGCGCGTCCCAAGGTCAGCAGGCACCGTCCCCACCCGTCCCCACCGCGCGTCCCAAGGTCAGCAGGCACCGTCCCCACCGCGCGTCCCAAGGTCAGCAGGCACCGTCCCCACCCGTCCCCACCATGTGTCCCAAGGTCAGCAGGCACCGTCCCCACCGCGCGTCCCAAGGTCAGCAGGCACCGTCCCCACCGCGCGTCCCAAGGTCAGCAGGCACCGTCCCCACCGCGCGTCCCAAGGTCAGCAGGCACCGTCCCCACCGCGCGTCCCAAGGTCAGCAGCCACCGTCCCCACCGCGCATCCCAAGGTCAGCAGCCACCGTCCCCACCGCGCATCCCAAGGTCAGCAGGCACCGTCCCCACCCGTCCCCACCATGTGTCCCAAGGTCAGCAGGCACCGTCCCCACCCGTCCCCACCGCGCGTCCCAAGGTCAGCAGGCACCGTCCCCACCGCGCGTCCCAAGGTCAGCAGGCACCGTCCCCACCCGTCCCCACCGCGCGTCCCAAGGTCAGCAGGCACCGTCCCCACCCGTCCCCACCATGTGTCCCAAGGTCAGCAGGCACCGTCCCCACCGCGCGTCCCAAGGTCAGCAGGCACCGTCCCCACCCGTCCCCACCGCGCGTCCCAAGGTCAGCAGGCACCGTCCCCACCCGTCCCCACCATGTGTCCCAAGGTCAGCAGGCACCGTCCCCACCCGTCCCCACCGCGCGTCCCAAGGTCAGCAGGCACCGTCCCCACCGCGCGTCCCAAGGTCAGCAGGCACCGTCCCCACCCGTCCCCACCGCGCGTCCCAAGGTCAGCAGGCACCGTCCCCACCCGTCCCCACCGCGCGTCCCAAGGTCAGCAGGCACCGTCCCCACCCGTCCCCACCGCGCGTCCCAAGGTCAGCAGGCACCGTCCCCACCCGTCCCCACCATGTGTCCCAAGGTCAGCAGGCACCGTCCCCACCACGCGTCCCAAGGTCAGCAGGCACCGTCCCCACCCGTCCCCACCATGTGTCCCAAGGTCAGCAGGCACCGTCCCCACCGCACATCCCAAGGTCAGCAGGCACCGTCCCCACCGCGCGTCCCAAGGTCAGCAGGCACCGTCCCCACCCGTCCCCACCGCGCGTCCCAAGGTCAGCAGGCACCGTCCCCACCCGTCCCCACCGCGTCTCCCGCCGACAGAGCGGGGGTGGGGCCGTGCCTTCTTCCTGAGCAGCAGCTTCTTCTGCAAAGCCTGAAGGCCCAGAACACCCTGTTTCCCATGAAGACCCTGGCAGTGTGTGGGGGGGGGTGGCCACCAGCCAGGGGTTAATGAAACGGGCTGCCCAGGAGTCTCTGCCGCCAAGGGGGGCCCTCCCCACAGGAGCTGGGTATCACCCCATTATGGAAAGGACAGTCTACGCTTCAGCTGTTTGCTAAATTATTAAAAACTCAGGCTGCCACTTCAAAAGTGATCTAAACTGATAAGCTCAGTCAGGGAAGAAACACTGCCAAATGTTTTCTTATTAAAAACCATGATGTGAAAAAAAAAAATGTCATAATATCTTTACAGAGAGCTTGAGTGGTCTGACCAGGTCTCTGGAGTAATTTCCTTAAAAGGTTTTCAATAATTTTAGACTTTTATTTGCTATTTGTTTGAGTCACTTTGGAACCAGCATGGTTCTGGTTGGGGATTTTATGAGTTTGTTTAATGCCCACCATCCAGGAGTTCTGATCCATTAGTTCAGCCGAGCCCAGAGACCACTGTGGCCTATCAGCTCCTCCGCCCGCCCCGGCAGCCTGCCTGCCGCCAGGGCGGCCTTCCGCGTCCCCACCAGACCTCACGTTTATGGAGAAGACACCCCTGAACTTGCTTCCACCCCACTTTCCCCCTGGAACGTGCTCTCCCTTGGTCCCCCACACACGCCCAACGAGGGTCAGGCCCCCAGCTCCAGGACGCCCACCCCCCCAGGCACCTGGTGGGCCCAGTGCTGATGACGCTGGCGTCCTGTCGTTCTCCTTGGGGCCCTTGCTGTGGGGTGAGCCACGGGGAGCTCAGTGGCGTTAATGTGTGGGGTTCTGTTAATGTGTGGGGAGTGATGTGCATGTGAGAAGCCCCTGCCCTCTGGCCAGCCCCCCTCACCCCACCATCGGAGGGCGCAGGCCATGTTTGGGGGAGTAAGTGGTGGTCCCAATGTCAGACGTGAGCTCACAGAGCCATGGGGATGGGACTGCCAACACTGCTCACTGCTCATCCTTCAGAAGGCCCCGCCGTGGTGTCCCCTGTGGGCCTGGCCCAGCTTGCATGCCTCCCCTGCCCACAGAGCCATCATTCTGACCCGTGCCCACCATGCAGACAGCCAGTGCGACTCTGAGGGCCCATTCTTCCCCTCCCCCTTGCTCCTGCGGGAATCCCACCAGCTGGAAGCCAAACCATTCAGGGTACCCGAGGCGGGTCCACTGCCAGCTCGTCCGGGAGCCCTTGATAGGGTTTGCCGTGTGGAATGGCAGGGGATCTGGGCCAGGCACACCGTCATCGGCCGCCCTGTCCACAGGCCGTCAGGGCGGGTCGTGCCTTCCCAAGCGTGGGCACAGAGGCCCGCAGGCACACACTGGCACCTCCCAAGCTGGCAGACTCTGCACATCTGTGACCCTGGCTTGGCTCTCCCTGGAGCCACCTGGGGACAGCTGGGGGGAGATGGGCGTGTGAGGGGCCCACAGGCCCCTCTGTGCTTCCATCTCCCCGAGGGACCCCTGAACCCACTCCTGTATCCACTGAGGGGCCCAGAGGCTGGGCTCCATGCTGAGTCACCACCCAGACTCCAGGCTAAGCAAAGGCCCTCTGCCGCCGGGGGCCCACAGACCCCTAAGGCTGTCTCCGGACTCACAACGTGGCCGGATTCCAGGTCTCCCTCGACCTACCCCCTCATCCTCTGTCCCCTTCCCATCAGAATGCCTAAAAATGAGCAGCAATCTGCTTTGAGGCGATGAGGTCAGCCTGATGGGGTGGCAGCAGGCCGAGGGGACAGGGCTGGGTGGCCACCCCTGGGTGAGGGCATCCGGGCAGGCCCCTGGGCACCTGGTCCCGGCTCTGCTGCTGGAGCTCTGCACTTGTGGGGACCCACCTACCGGTCGGCAGGCTTGCCTAGTGGTTGGTGATGGGGCCAGAGCAGAGCTGGCTCACGTGAAATCGTAGCTCTGAGGACTGGATGGACCCCCGGAGGCCCAACAGCGCCTCCCAGGCCCGAGTCTCCTTTCCCTGGCAAAGTGCCCATGGCCACCTTTGCTGTCACCCTGGTCCCACATGACACTGAGAAGCCTTCCCAGCCTCCTGTTCCGTCTGGTGTTCTGTCTAGAAATTAGAACTACAGGTGAAAAAGCCATCATCCCCTCCACTGGCTTCAAGGACAGGAGCCCGTGCTGAGGGGGCACGGACATCCTACTGATTATTGTTGTTGTTACGGTCATTGCAGCGGGCAAATCAAGCGCCCCACGTGTGGGCCTCTAGGTTCGTCTGGACTCAAGCCCTGTTCGGGGGAAGCTAGGGAGACTCGTGCCAGCACATAACCCAGGAGGGGGGGTCCTCTCCACTCGAACCTCCCCTCCCGGCTCCCCTGTCAAATTGCTGGCGTGGCGTCAGGTCCCTCCCACACTCTGAGCTGCAGGACCGTCAGCAGGACCTGGCGTCCCATCCAGTGACACCAGCTGTGAGGTCCACAAGAGGCCGGTGCTCAGGACACAGGCGTGCTCATCTCTGGGGGCTCTTGCCCAGGGCCCTCCCAGTGGCTGGGAGAAGACGAGCAGGGGGCGTGGAGTGGGGCTGGGGCGTCCAAGGCGGGTCAGTGCTGAAGGTGTGACCGGGATGGGGGGGACCTCATGGCTGTGGCCTGAGGAAGCTGATGTCCCTTCTCTTCTCTAGCCTGGGCTTTCAGAGGCTGAGGTTGGTTCTTTGAACCTTTCTTTTTAACCCTGACAGGAACGCGAGCTGCTCACCACATCGGCTCCTGGTGGGTGAAGGCAGTATGCTCTGCTCGGCAATCATGCAACGTTATAAACAGCACAGCCATCCGTCAGCCGGAGGTCAGGGTGGCCTGCAGCTGTGAGCACAGGGAGGTGACATGGCAGAGCCCCGCAGAGAGGCCATCTGGCTCAGCACAGGTGCTGTTCTACCTCGTGCCGCCCCACTGCCCGGCCTGACCTGGACTGACCAGGCCCTGCAGCTCGTCTGCCCCCGGGGACCCGGCCAGGCCAGCGGCAGCCCGATGCCCACGCAGACCCCGCTTTCCTTCAGGAAGGAGCCGTGGCAGCTGACCCCAGGCTGCGCAGGGCCCCGACCTGCCTCTAGGGAGAACACACTACGGACTTCTGGGAGGCCCTGGAGTCCCGCCCAGCCCATCGCCCCTCCCGGAAAGGGAAGGTTTTCCTGAAATCACATCCATTTACCAAAAGCTTTTTTTCCCCCCAGTATATCAGTTTACATTTATAATTGTATGCAGTTTAAATGCACAAATTTGACCCTCATTATACCTATAATCATGTGTTAGTTCTCTTTCTGATAAGAGACTCTAGGAATTTAAACTTTTTAACTTTTGCCATATGTAGCACCAAGAATGTTTATAAAATTCACTGTTTAACTTACTTCTATTTTTATTTCTCTCTTCCTCCTGATTTCACTCAGGATTTCCTATTATTTTCCTAAATTCCTCATTTGAAAGAATATTCATGTTGCTTCGTGTTAAGGCTGTGAATGTGCCCCCAAGTGTTGCTTCGGTCAAATACCACATCTTTCATGTCATCAGGATTAATATTCAGAGTGCCAGGCTATCTATATATAAAAATGACAATGGCAAGACCCCTGACCAGTTGTTGGCAGAACGTTCTTGATGTTCACATGTCCAGATGCCGGAGATGCTGTTGTTTGAGACTGTTATTCAACTCCAGGTTCATTTTACTGTTTGGTAGATACAACGAATAACTTGTGTTTGGAGAATGTCTGAGTTTTCTTTGTGGCCCCGTATAAATTCACATGAGCACCCCATCAAGGTCTGACAAATCACCTTCTTTAATCACACGGCCTCCACCAACCTGCATGCACGTCACAGAGCCGGTCACGTGTCACAGAGCCGTCCAGGTGACACACTGACATTTACTTCCGCAGCAGTCATCCTCAGATGCCAAGGTTTTTTGCTATGATTTCATTTATATTTGCTTTTCCAAGTGGTTTCCACAGTGGTTCTGTGTGTTTGATGCCTATGACGTCTGTGTAAATGTTTCCTGCTTTCCTGAAGTGTGGATTCTGTGTCCTACCCGGGGGAGATGACCATTGTCTTGCCCATCACAGCTTCGCTTGGGATCAGCTTGTCCTGGACTGGCGGGACCGCGGGATCCGTGACAGGCAGCCTCCAGAACACACGTGCACTGGCGCACCGCACCGTCCGCGTGCCGGGAGCGAGCCCGCCACCAGCATGAGACTCAGCTGCTTTCGGGTCTCGTCCGGGTCAGCAGCTGCGTCCCCCATGGCCAGGGTGAGTCCCGGGGCTCACACGTCTCCCTGGACCCGCAGGCCATGCTGGCGGCCTCTGCAATGGGCCGTGTGTTTGTGCCCCACAAGCGCCTGTGTTCAAGCCCTAATTCCTGGCTCCAGGGCACTTGGATCATGGGTGGGGTCACTGTCCCTATGAAAGACCCCCAGGGACCTCTCCTGCCTCCTGCCTGCCATGTAGGACACAAGGAGAAAACGGCCGTCTGAAACCCAGAAGCGGACTCACCAGCGCCCACGGCACCCGCTCCCAGCCGGGCCTGCGGCCTGCGCAGCTGCGAGAAGGCAGCGGGGGCTGTCGTAAGCCCCAGGCTGGGCGTTGTTCCTGCGGCCTTACTAAGCTTCCCCCTCAGCCTGCACAGCCACGGGGGGTGCGTTCCTCCGCGTCAAAGAGCCTGCCCATTTATGAGGCCTCCTGCTGTCACCCCTTCGCCCTCCACGCTGCTTGGCAGACACCAGGGACCTCCTCCCTTTAACCTCCAAAGCGGGTATGGAAGCGTGTTTACATGAGGAGAGAGGCCCACGAAATATCCCGAAGCCAGCCCTCCCGCCAAAGGCCCCCGATGGGACTGAAAAGATGAGAGGGCTCCGTGGGGGCTCATTACCGCAGGACCATGAGTCCCGGAGACGCCCCAGCCTCAGCCCCAGAAGAAAATGGCAGCAGACGGTGGGCTCAGGCCTGCCGTCCCCGTGCCACAGACCTCCACCCTCTCCAGGCAGTGCACCCCGGGAGAGCCCTCCCCGCCACCTCCCTGGGGGTTTTTCTGTCCTTCCTATTGGTCTACATCATTTGTTCTTCTGGGGTCTGTTCTTTCTCCATTAGAATTTGCTGGGGGCTTTAAAAAAAACGAATGTGCCAAGGCCTCCCCAAGGGCAGCGAGTGTGGGCACCTGTGGGCTCAGGTGGGCCTCCTGGGCCGCGGCCTCTGAAGCTCCTGCTCCTTGCTGATGTTCGGTTCTCTCGGTCCCCTGGAACCCCAGCGCCGTCTGCACCCAAGGAGGCTGGAAGGCCTCGCCACAGGTCTCCACGCAACGAGGCTTCTCAAAATGCAGAGGAAGGAGGTGGTTTTAATCTGAGATAATAAATCATTTGTGCTGCAGCTTTTACAAGCTTCTGTTGGTTGTCACTGCGATAAAATTTGATCAAACAGTGTCATCCAGTGGGGAAAGGAGCCGGCGATTCCCAGGAGGTGGAGCCGACGATGCGTGTGCCTTTCAGCCCTGAAATCAGCTCAGTTTACACTCCAGAGGGGCGCCTCCTCCGGGGCCTTTTGTTTGCACGGGGATTCCCCAGCAGCCCGGGGTGGGCGAATCCCATCTCTGCTCCAGTCTGACCTCTCCTTCTGCTGCCTTTATTTTTCCAAACCACTTTTATTTCACAAGAGCACAATTTGAATCTTTATCAGCTCCTGACAGTTGCTTCAGCCTCTGGTATCTCCCCCGAACAAAAGCAACAACATTCAATTCAACCTGCTCGTGTGTCAAAGGGAAATGCAGGTGATTACGCTCTAGGGGCCTCATTCACTATGGAGTCAAAGCACGTGCCTGCATTAGGTCTCATTTTAGACACACCCAGCTCCATTCAAAGCCAGCTGGCTTCGGAAAGTTGACTTTGATGAACTTGAAATCTTTATGGCACCAAAACGATCCTTGAAATGTAGGCATCAGGGCAGATCGAGTAATAAGCCCAGAGTATTTGCAAGTAGAAAGGAGCTCCCACTTGCGTATATGCAGTGTTTCACTGGACAGTGCGGGGGTCTGTGTGGCTCTGGGGCTCCCCTGGATCAGCGCTGGAATCCCTGGCCCCCCCTCGTGTGGAGAAGGCCATTCTGCACAAGGCTGTCTCAGACTGCAAATCTGGTGCATGGGGAATTGCACTAAGTCGTGACTCAATCTCGCAACAGGAATCTGCAATAACCACAGGGCCTGGAGGAACCCCCAGGCACATGCAGGCCGCGCTAACACGGAGAAGAGCAGAGCCAGCCGGTCACCCAAAAGCGGGCTCTCTCGGAGCGCACAGGCTGCTAGGTGACCTTGGCCAGGCCACTGGCCCCCATCAGGACTCAATTTCCTCATCCACTCAATGAAGGGGTTGGGCTGTGTGACCTCAGAGGCTCCTGCCAGGCCTCAGATTTTATTATCTTAATTGTGTGCTATCGACTGTTGGTGAGGCCGGTCACCCGGCGTGCCTGCAAGCCGGCTTTGTGCATCGATCTCCGCGTTGCCTCACCGTTGTCAAAGCAAACTCCCAGAGTGACTTTTGTTGGCATAAAACCAGCCACACGGTATCGTTTGAAGTAATTTTGACTTTATGGTTGCCTTTGTGGTGATGCGATAACATGGCAGAAGATGTGAAAAGGGCCTGAGCGCTGCCTGGGATCCCCCACCCAGGGCCATGGGTGTGGCTGCACCACTTCTTCATTTCCATCAGCATTTGCTATCAGGCCAGGGCCACAGGGGTGGGCACACACGGGCTGCCCCGCGGTCACACCTAATGTGACACCGTGCGCATCCCTGGTGTTCTTCTCATACGCGTCCTCGAGGAAAGCCCCTCAGGGCCCCATCTCCAAATGCCGTCACCAGGGGTAGAGCCTCACCATGTGGATGTGGGACACGGCTTGGTCCAAGTGAGGAAGCAAGGCAGAGACAGTTCTCCAGCAGGTGGACGACACCAGCCAGAAGACCAGCATTTGGAAGCTTCTCCTGTCACTGTCCCCAGGGTCAGGGCTGAGGACGATGGACAGGAGGGCCGCAGATAAAGCCATCAGAGAGGCGCCCCGGAGCTGCTGCTTCTGGGGAGAGGGCTCGTCCCCAAGGCTGTTAGGGTCACCCCCGAGGGAAGACGGGAAGGGGCAGGGCACGCGACCCCCTGCCCTGGGCCGAGCTGGCCCTCAAATTCATGTGGCAGCCTCACCCCAGGACCTCGGAATTCAGTGTATGGGGAGAAGGGGGTCTTTACAGAGGGGATTAAGGTACAGTGGGGTCAGTAGGGTGGCCCTGACCCAGTGTGGCTAGTGCCCTCGTAGGAAGAGGAGATGAGGACACAGACACACAGAGGACAGCCACGTGACGACGTGGTGGGGGGACGGCGTCCACACTCCAGGAGAGGCTCAGCAGGGCCAGCTCTGCACACACCTGGACCTCGGAGTCCAGCCTCCACCTGTAGGAGCTAATGTCTGCCATTGACGCTGCTCATGGAGGCATCCCTTACGCAGTCGGAGCCCACGGCACGGCGGCAGCTCCTGCCCATGCTCAGCCAATGCCCACTGCACTGAGCCCCCTGCTCCCCTGCAAGGTCTGGGACCCTGTTTGTCACAAAGCCCTCTCTCAGGTTCCAGCAGGGCCTCTGCCCCACTGGAGAAACCAGCAGCTGCACCGGCGTAAGCACTGTGGAGGCGGGGGCCCAGGGCTCCACAGCGGGGCTGCAGCCATGCCCCTTGCAGGGCCCCCTGTGTCAACCACGCCGCCCTCAGATGCACCTTCTCTGAGCGGCCAACACATTACTGAATGGCAGCTCAGTGGCAGCTGTCCTGAAGGAACAGAAGGGGTCACCTCAAAGCTGCCCACGTGGCCTCATTAAAGCAAAAGCCTTGGAGTGTGCGAATTCCGATTCTGCGAGGCGGCAGGTGACCCTCCCTGCCCTGCCGCCTCCCCGCAGAGGGGAGTCACCAAAGCAGGAATGGCCCCAGGGCAGGCAGTGTCCATGTGTTATGGCTTCCCCAGCACTGTGAGAGCCCCCTGAAAATGCGCTCCATGAATTCGCCAGAAAAGGGTCCCCTCCCTTGGAGGCCATGGGGCTGGGCGGTCGCACTCACGTCCTGGGGAGCCTCTGCTCTGCTCCCCTTCGACGTCTGGGGGCAAGCGCAGGCGCACACACCTGGTCAGGCCCACGACGCTCAGGCGGAGGGCTACACCAGGAGGCCGGGGCTGCAGGGCACCGTGGCGCTCTCCCCGGGGGACCTCTTCTGCTCCTGGAGGAGCTTTGGCTCAGACAATGCAATTCTGTTCGGAGGCGCAACAGCCTCTGCAGAAGAGGCTGAGGGGATGTTCAGGCCTCTGAGTAGCCGCAGCTGCATGAACATGAGCCGCGGCTTCTCCTGGCCTTGAAGGGATTGTCTGACCCAGGGGATCCTTTCTTCTTTCCAAGAGAGTGAGAAATGAGCGACATGAGAGGAGAGGTTAAGTGGACACACGGCCTCTTACAGAAGCAGAGCCACAGTCAGAGGCGGGACCGGCGGTGCACAGACCTCCCGGCCGCTGACCCGGGTCTCCCACCCCACCACCGCCATGGCTGCTGGGTCCTGGCACGTCTCCCCCCTGCTGGGCCGTTGCTCTGAGCTTTGTCTCCTGGGGTTTACTCAATCCAAGGTCCCCAGGTCCTCTGCAACGCAGCTCTTTGGGATTAATCAGCATGTGGTGACGTGGGAAGCTGTGTTATTATCTGATAAATTTATCATGTGTGGTATTGTACTTGCTGGTTATGAAAAATCAGTGGTTGCCTGGTAACCAAAATTCTGTCAGGTCCCAAACCTCCAGGCTGCAGAGCCAGGCTTGCTAGCTTCTCAGGGCCCGAACCGAGGGTTCTGGGCAAGGTGGGGCACACCTGGAGATACCAGGGTTCAGGGCCAGAGGCACGCCTGGCCCTGGCCCCGAGGTGTCCCCACGGAGAAAGCACCCGGTAAGCCTCGTGGCTGTGGCCTGCAGTGAACGGGGCTAAGGTGCGGGGAGGAGAGGAAGCTATTTCCGCCTTGCTGTGGTGTGAGCAGCCCGGCAAGGGGAGGACTGGACAGGCGTGAGTGACAGCCACTCTTTATCACCGCCTCGGCCCCATTCCAGGGCCCCGATCCCTGGCCTTCCCACAGCAGCCGAGCTCTGCCCTGGGGTCTGCAGTGGGCCTAGATCCTGAAATCCAGGGATCTTGAAACTGAGTTCTCTGCTCTGCAGACTGCCTGGGTGCACTTGATTCTCAGTGGCCCGGTCCCTCTGTGGGTCCGTCGGGCACCCCGAAGGGCCTGTCCCAGCAGACAGCTCCCGGTCCTGCAACTGAGTGCAGGGAACCACACAGAGCATACACAGAGAGTGAGGCCCCAAACCCCGCCTGAGCGGTGCGCTCTGGCCCCGTGATCAGCCCCATCCACTCCTGTGCTGTTGCTCCCAGTCTTACGGGTCCTCCTCATCTCCCTTCTCAAGCCCCCGTTCAGATGGCAGATTCCAGCCGACCGGGAGGGACGCGCCACAGCCCGGGCTTCCTAGCGGGCACCCCTCGGAGTCCCTGCGGCCACTTCAAGCTGATGTAAGACAGCAGGACTTTGTGGATCAAACCTCATTAAAAATTCTGTTTAACTTCTCCAGAACTACGATGAAAGACAGCAAGCACGCCTCACGCACGCCCGTTAAATGTGTGCCTCTGTCTTCTTCTCTGTCACCTTTATAGATATTCACCTAAGGAGATTCATAAGATAAAGTTGTGTTAATAAAATAATGCATGTGATTATATGCCAAGTGGGGAATGTCCTTTGCCTCCTAGGTTTGTTCTAAGAATTGAGAGAGCTGAGCAGCATGGAAGACGTTGTTGTGAACAGAAACAGCAAGGCAAGTTCTTCAGCTCGCTGTGCTGGGTTCACCAGTTCCAGAGCCCAGGGGTCTGAACTGTCTGGGTGCTGAAGGCACAGTGGAGCAGGGCAGGTGGTGCACACAATTCCCAACAGAGCCCAGGGTGCAGCGGTTGGGGAAGGGGCATAGCGTCATCCATGCATTCTGCAGGCTTTCACTGACTCATATGCCACCCAGCCACCCGCCCACCCGTCCTCTGTCACTCAGCCTTCCAGGTGCCTCTGCCTCAGCTTTGGCTCCACTGTCCCCCTCCCTCCGAGCCTCACTGTGCCCTCACCTCTCCAGGCAGGCCCTGCTCCCTCTCTGAGTTTTTCCTGCAGACAGAGGACGAACTCTGGGGCCTGGGTTTTGGTCTGGGCTTCCCCGGTTCCAGCGTGTGTCCTGGGGGCAGTTACAGGGACATGGTTTCCTGTCCACAGGCAGGGTGCAGTCCGAGAGGATTCGGAGGGTTAAATACATTAACAGACACGAGGCCTTGGAAACTGTGCTGGGCGCATGCTAAGCATGACTTGTACACATCAGCCCTATTGTCCTCATGTCCCCGAGAGCTGGGGAGAGGCCCCGAAGCTCACGCACCTTGCAGCCCCCCATTACACACACACTGCACGCAGCCGATGCGGAGCCTCTGAACTTCCTCTCTGCAGCCTAGCTGGCTCCTCCAGGGACTTGGCTCAACACAGACTCTGAAATGACTTAGCTACCCCCCCACCAAATGTGAATCCCAGCAGCTTGGGACCTCGGCCGCCTCTGCACGGGCAGGCACTCAGGACCCGGCCTTGACATGAGTCACAGGCTCCACCACACTTCTGCACAGACCTTTCCCAGTTCCAGGTTGCCCTTTCTAGGGAGGAAAAACCCCAGCTGTCTTCTAGGATGCTTTTATTTCTAGAAAATGTACTGGTTCTGGAGTGCATCTTTGCATCTTCCCAGGAATCATTTCCTCCGCTGTTTTTGTGTGAGGCATGCAAACTGTGGAAGGAGACAGGCCCTGCTCCTGTGACAAAGCACCCCAACAGAAGTGCTGCCAACACCCACTCTGTGATCCCATCAATAAATCACTCTCCTGTTGCAGCACCTTAAATGCTCATCTGCTCCAAGCCATTTGAAGGAGCTAGCTTTCCTGGGCTGGCTGCCAGTGACCGTTCGGAAGCCCCTACGCATGCGTGAGGGGAGAAGGGGCGGCTGCGGAGCAGGGGGTCCTTGCTCCCCTCCTGGGAAAGTAATATGTTGCCCCTGCTCAATCACTCTCACCCCAGATCTCACGTGCACTTTCCTAGAACCGGCAGAGGAGCAGGAACACCCAAGACATTCTACCGGAGGACAATCAAATCTTGACATTTCAATGCAAAATTTATATACTGTCTTACTGTGACAGGTATTGTCTGCATTTTCTTAACTCTTGGACAATCTGTGGCTTCCAAGCGGGCTCACGGGATGTGGATGAGCTCCCTGGGACTGTGTTTCTCCTGCCGAACCACTGCCGGGGGATTGGGAGTGTCTGCCTCCCTAAGGGGTCTATGACCTCAGGAGCGATGCTGAAGCCCCTGCACAGCGCCTGGCTTAATAACAAACAAGAATAAGGCCGATGTAGAATATTTGGCATGGGTTTTAATTTATGTCAGTCAATACCCATGTTTAATTTTTAATTTAACATGGACCTTGGGAGGAAATCATAATACATCTCAATGGTCTGATGGAAAGAATATTTTCCTTCCCTTATAATTTTCCACTGAATGAAACAAGAGCAAAATTTATGCTTCTCAAACATAGTGTAAGTTACTGTCAGAGAAATGAGGAGCCCACCAGGCCAACCACTGTTAGGAGGCTTCACACGTATCAGCATTTTTACGAAGCAGGCACAGTAGGTCCTGTTTTATATGCAAGGCAGCCGAGGTGCAGACAGACTGTGCGGGCACATGGCAGAGCTGGGACCAAACCGTAAGCCTCTGACTGCAGACCTCCTGCCCCTAATGTCCAGGCTCAATGGTCAGGAGGCCGGGGACCACCCCCACCCGGGCCGTTCCCGAAGGAGCGCCCGAGCTGCAGACGGGAGAAGGCAGCCCCAGGCCCGGAGCCCCCAGCCACCGAGGGTCAGACGCAGCTTTACCATCAGAGCCGAGGGGACTGCATGTGCGGAGGGGAGGGGCCAAGTGAGGGGGCCACACTGGGCGTCCAGCGAGCGCCTTCTGGACACTGTCGGAGCAGGGGCTGGTTTCACTGTGCCCCCCATCTCCTCCTCAGAAACAGAAACAGGCTGAATCCTGCTGGGGTGGGCTTGTGGGTGGAAACCGCATTACCTGTTACTCTCAGGGGAGAAATGTGGCTTTCAGATGGACTCCAGCAGAAATCGAGGATAACAGCACAGGGGCACCCAGCTGACCACCCTCAGCAGGTGGGGGCGGCGGCGTGCCTCGTGCTGGAGTGGAGGGAGGCCCGCCTCGGCTGCCTCAGACTGCACCAGACAGCGAATCGGTGCTGGCCAAGGGCGGCCTGCCATAAGGACCCCCGTTCCTTCTTGGGCCTGCTCCTGACACCCCTCGGGACCCGTCCCCAGCCCCAAGAAAGCGGCCCCCTGCTCGCTGCTCCCCGAACCCCAGGGCCCCGGCCTGCTGTCACCCCCACAGCAGTGTGCCCGGCGCACAGGACCCACCTGCAGTGGGTGTGGCCCCCTCCACCCTGGGGCACAGGCTCTGCTCTTGGACCCCTTGACCCAAATCCACCCTCCACCACTTGCTGGCTGTGAGTCTGGGTGAGGGGCTTCACCTCCGTGGGCTACAGAAGGCGACGTTCTTGCCCACCCAGCCCTTCCCGTCTCAGCCCAGGCTGGGCTCATCCCCTGGGGGTCCTACAGCCCCTTTGGTGATGCTCAGGTGACAAACGCCCTGTGACCATTTGAAGTCACAAAGCCTGGTTTCAGATCCACGGTCAAACTAACCAGGACCCTGTAATAATCCCCCAGCTCTGGACATAACCCAAACGTGACACTCTCCCACCCCTTGGGTCAGGTTTGGGGTCAGGAGTGGGTGCAATTGGGGAGGAGAAATATTTACATCTTTTCTCTTTCCCAGCTTAGCCCCAGCTCCTCCTCAGCCAGGCCCACCTGGGCCCCCACAGTGGGAGGAGGCGAGGGAAGGGGACCCAGGCTGGCTGGCACTGTGGGGTGACCTTGTGTTACTGCCATCGGGATGGAGGTCTCTCCCTGTAGTTCCCTTAAATGCCCAGATGTCCCCATTCTGGACGACTCTTCAACGCCTGCCATGTCCTCACCCTCCTGGAGGTCCTCCTCTTCCAGAGCACCCTCCTGCCCCCCGTGGGAGAGCGTGGGGCGGTCCCTCCCGGTCCCCTGCAGCACGGGCGCTGGGCCGCAGGAACCGCCGTCTCTCAGGGCCCCTCCCCTCCGCCAGGGCCGCGGACCAGCCTCTGTAAGCAGCGTGCACACAGCCCCCGGAGCTCTCAAAATCCCCTGACCGCGTGCGTCCTCGGGCCCCCGGGGACTAGCCTCATGTCAGGGATGGCGCTTCTGCCCCTCCCCCCTGGGCAGGGCAGGCCTCGGGGTCAGCACACAGCTGCGCAAGTAGGTCGCACAGCAGGCCGCGTGGGGCCAGCGCCATCGCCCCATCGCTGGCCTGGGGCTGGAGGTAGTACCTGAGGGCGGGTGGGCGCAGCCTCACCAAAGGCATTTGACTCTCGTCATATTTACGCACTTAGTCGACGAGTGATGGATCACCTGAGCTTCTTTCTGTCTTCTACCACGATGGTCAAGCATCGCGTGCTGGAATGCCCTCATCCTGAATTTCCATTTCAACACCCTACAAGTGGACTGTTATTGTTTTGGGCCCAGAATTTATGCCAAACCTGGAAACCAAGGGGCTACTCGGTGGGTCCCCACTGCCTCAATCACGGTCGCTTACCATTAACTCATCTACTACCTACTCCTGAGGGCACGTCCCAGCTGCCCCAGGTGCTGGGCAATCGAATGTGACGTGCCTACCGGCTGCATCTCCCCACACGCGGCTCTCATCCCCGGGGCGACTGCGTCCCCCCTCCCGCGGTCACTTGCCGACACGTGGAGATGATCTGGTTGCTATGACTGTTGTGGGAGGCGGGGGCACTGCTCCCATCCAGGAGGAGAGGCCGCGGATGCTTTAAACACCCACGATGTACGGGACGGCCCCTCCCAAACGTCACTGGCGCCACATTCGAGAAGCCTTCCCGCCGGAGATTCCAGGTCACTAGTGAGGGGAGAGCAGGTGTGCCAGCACGGTCTCCCCCTCCTCGCCCTCCGAGGATGCCTCCTGCAGGGTATGGGTGCCCGAGCTCACGGTCCCACAGGTCAGCACAAGGACGCACTTAAGGGAGAAAGCCGAGCACACGCTCGTGGGGAACGTGCTCTGGGGGCGCCCCGCCTTACACAGCCGGCCAGAAGGGCGTATGTGAGGCTGGGAAGAACCTCGTTTTCCTGGATGCCTGTGCCCACACTCACCCTGTTCATCGCCCCCGGGCTGCTGCTTGTCTCCTGGTCACCCCGAGTCCCCCAGCAGAGCATGAACGCCTTGCTGGCAGGCTGCGGACTGGCGCATTTGGGGTCTGCTCAGAGGAAGAGCCTGTACTGAGAGCTTACACCCCAGTCCACAGGACCCGCCCTCACCCCCTGCCTCCAGGGACCACAGTCAGGCCACTCCACAGCCGCCCCAGCCGGTCCTCCCGCTACAAGTGGGGCCCTGTTTGGTTTATGGTACGTAGACAAAAGTTGGTACAAAAGACAACGTTTTCCTCCAAGAGGCTGGGAGTCCCTTAAGGCAGATCACCCCGACTTCCGTATTATGACAGTAAAGCCAGCCCGCAGGGGGCGCCACCTGGCACCCAGCGCCCCCGTGGCCCCTCCCCAGCTCTGTCACACGTCAAGGCCGCTGAGACCCTCCTGAGTGTCTGGATTCCTCCCCCTCCTCCTTTTTCTTCCTGCCGTTTTCTCTTTCATGACCAAAGATCTCAACATAAGACCTAAAACTTCGAAACTCTTAGAAGACAACAGAGGGGAAAAGCTTCCTAACATTGGTTTCAGCAATGATTTCTTGAGTATGACACCAAAACGACAGGCAGCAAAAGTAAAAACAGGTCAACTGAGCTGCGTGAAAGCTAAAAACCTCTGTGCACCAAAGGACAGAGTGGGAAGGCAACCCGCTGGAATGAGAGAGGTGAGAGAATACGTGCAGATCATATAAAGAGCTCCTATTACTCAACAACAAAAATGAAACCACTTGATCAAAAAACGGATGAAGGCCTGGACTACACGTTTCTCCAAAGAAGATACACAGACAACCCACGAGCACATAAAAGATGCTTACCTCGCTGGGCACTAGGGAAATGAAAATCACCACCACAGTAAGATGCATCCTTACAATGGTCAGGACGCAGCTTTTAAAAACCCACAGATACGCAGGGGAAATAGAGAGGGTTGGCCAGGACGTGAAGAAATCGGCATCTGTGCGCACTATACGTAGGACTGTGAAGTGGTGTAGTCACTGTAGAATCTAAAGTAGAGCTACCACATTATCCAACAATTCTAAGCATGTACCCAAAAGAATTACAAGTAGAATCTGAAGAGTGTATCTGTGTACGCTTATTTACAGCATTATCCTTAATACACCCAAAAGCGGAAGCAGCCCAGGTGACCATCGATAGATCAGCTGATAAACAAAATGCGGTCTGTCCAAACAATAGAATATGATGCAGCCTTAAAATGGAATTTCTGACAGGCCACAGCATGGATGACCCTGGAGGGCATGATGCTCAGTGAAATAAGCTAAACGCAGAAAGAAAAATACCGTGGATGCCGCTTCATACGAGGCCCCCAGCGTAGCCAAATTCATAGAGGCAGAAATTGAATGGGGGGCGCCAGGGGCTGCAGGAGGGGATGGGGAGTTCATGTTAAACGGGACAGGGTTCCAGTTTTGCAAGATGAAAACTTTCTGAAGATTTCATGCACAACAAAGTAAATGCACTTACCACCCCTAACCTTAAAAATAGTTCAGGTGGTAAATTTTGTTAAGGTGTATTTTACTACAATTAAAGTTTTTAAAAAGAAAAAAAAACTACCAAGGAAAAAACACCCAGAGTAAGGTTGCCTTGCTGGTGAATTCTACCAAATAATTAAGGAAGAATAAATACGAATTATTCAGACTCCTTCAAAACGTAGAAGAGGGGACACCCAATTCATTACAAGGCCCGCATTAATTTGGCACTGAGGCGATAAAGTCATCACAAGATAAGAAAAGGACAAACCCAACATCCCTTTGGAACATAGATGCAAAAATCCCCAATGGAATGCTAGCACACTGAATCTAGCAACATACAAAAAGGATTCCCAGGTTATTTTAACATCCAAATATCTATTAATGTAGTACATCATACCAATAAAATAAATAATGAAAGTCACATGATCATTTCAATATATGAAGAAAAAGGATATAAGGAAACAGCACCACTTCATGATGAAAGGAAAGAAAAACCACAGCAAAGTAGGACTAGAACCTGGTGAAGTGCGTCTACAGGAACCCTCACGGCTGACCTCACACTTGACGGCAGAAGACTGGACGCCTCCCTCCTGAGATCAGACACAAGGCAAGGATGTCCACTCTCACCCTTTCATTTGTTCATGTTCTGGAGGTTTTACTTTTTTACTTTCCAGTTGGAAAGGAAGACTAACTGTATCTGCGGATGACATGATGTTTTATGTAAAAATCCTAAGGAACCAGTAAGTAACTATCAGAACACAAATGAGCTCAGCAGGGCTGTAGGACACCAGATCAATATGAGAAATAAACTGCTTTTCTACATTTCTGCAATGAACAATCTAAAATTGAAATTTTCAATTGACACCAAGAATGAGGGTGGATCACTGGATCCTCGTCTCTGAGACAACTCAAAAGGCCGGATGGGGCCGTGGGAAGGACACCCTCAGGCCGGGCGAAGGCCTGCCACTGGGTCTCAACTATTCCAGCACCAGGGGTGAGAACAGGTAGGACCGAGCACCGGCCAGACGTGGTGTAGGGGACAGTGGATAGACTCGGCCACCTGCCTAGAGCTGGGTGCACCCAGCTGCCCGCCCGTATCACCTCAGCACTGGCATTCCCAAGGAGGACTAAGGCCGGATCTTTCTGGCCACTGGCCAAGGTGGCAGGCTGGGGGCTCCAACGGCAGTGGGGGCAGCCAACGCAGAGAAGAGATGTCCCTACTCCTGGACGCCACGGCTGGATCCCAGGAGGGGCAAGAGGGAGACCTGGCCCCAGAGTGTCAGCCACTTCAGCACCACGGAGTGAACAGCTCCCGGTGATGCCCTTGGTCTAAGAGGAAAGAGGCGGGGCACAGCCTCAGTCCATGGGGTGAGGATGGGAGTGGCCTTAGTCCACAGGGGGACACGGTGGGCACAGCCTCAGTCCATGGGGGGGGGTAGGGTGGGGACAGCCTCGACTCTGCAGGGAGGAGGGAAGGGACGAGCTGGGCAGCGCCTACAGGACCTGCCCAAAGATGAGAGGTGGCTCTCGGCAAGGTGGGCTGAGTCCTGCCTCACTGTCCTCTAAAAACTGTCGTTTATTTCCACTACCTATAGGTTCGTGGGTTGCTTCATTTAAAGCCCCAATTTCCATGCCAAAGTGAAGCGGAATAAGTAGCAATAAAATCAGCTCGTCCTGCATTTGTTTCTCCCCAGCGAGGAGCGATCAATTACCTGAGAGGTGTTCGCAGCTGCAGATAAGGGTGACCCGGCAAGGTGCAATTGGCGAAGTGTCACTTTTATTCATGGCCTCAGATTCGAGAATGGGCTTGTCCGCATTTTAATTATCGGAAAGCACTTACCAGCCTTGCTTTAATGAATTGTATAAAATTTAAGCACGTGCAATTATATTTTATAAATAAAAAGCATGGTTTGGGGACACTGTGGCCTCCAGCGGAGCCATGTGAGCTTCTGCCCCCTCCCACCCTCGCCATCGTCCGTGGCCTCGTGCCCTCCCCTCCTCTCCTGTCATCTTTCCTCCCCCTGCCCTGGGTGCCATGGACATTTAACTAAAAGTAGAGACTTGTCCTTCACGCGCATCCCCGAGGACTGCAGGGCGCTGCGGTTCGAGGGCTAACCGGGAACGTGGCTGTGTGAGCATACCTCCTTCGCACACTTTGCTGGATGACGTGGGCACTGCAGGGCAGAGACCACCCTGGGAAGGGCACCCCAGATTCTCCCAGAGCTGCCCCCACCTCTTCCATCACACAAGGAGGAGCTCTGTCTTCTGGCTGAGCCATGCCAACCCATTGGACACTTGCCACCGGGAGGGCTCAGGGGGCATATGGCTCCATCCACCCCCTCTGCCGGAGCGCAGGCCGCAAGGAGCCTCACATAGGTCCCGGCACAGGTTCCTGGGTCTCATCACCAAACTGTAAATGAATAAATCTGATTATGTGAATGATGATTTTATTTGTGAAGAACCAAGACAAGATGATCTTTGTTTTTAACCAAATGCACAGTCTCATCATTATTTTCTATCTTAAACACCTTGTAACCCATCATTAAAGCGTGAGATCTTAGTCGAACACGGTGAAGGCAAGGTTTTCTTGACGGAGGGTCCAGGGGAGGGGCCAGAGTAGGCCCAGCGTGGGTCCGGCTGGGACCATCGGGGGCTCTAGTCGACAGGTGGAGGTGCCACATTGGAGAAGGACATGGTCACAGAGCTGGACAGAGGCGAGCTGGCTCTGTGTGGCAGGTTCTCCGGGGGGGCACCGGGCAAGTCAAGGCCGCTCCTGGCGCTGCATCCACTTTCTGAGAATCCACGGGGCACGAGAAGCCTTGGAAGAGGGGTCGGGTCTGGGGCTTCAGAAAACCAGCATCGTCCACGTCTCTCCTCCAGGACCACGCTGTCCACAGCAGGCAGCTGGGAAGACAGCACAGCAGTGCAAGGGACTGTCTGTGGCTTCTCAGAAAACGCCACAGCGATTTCTCTCCACCTTAGCTGGGCATGGTTCAGCCCCATGCCCAAGTTCACCAGCTGGTGTCCCAGGCTGTGGACGCAGACCCGGCTGCATTCCCACTTCGCTGCTGACCAGTGGCCCCGGGGTGATGCGTGAGCAACCCAGAGATGCGTGGCTCTGCCTCCCGTGTGCTTATGTAGGCAACCTCAGCATCTGGGAACTGCTCATTCCGGCACACAGCCACTAATGAGGGCCAAAGCTGCCCCTTCCTGAACTTTTGTGTGGAAGGGCAACCAATGTTTGAGTCAGAGGGTGGCTGACTGTCTTTGCAGCGAGCAGCTGACCTCCAGGACACGGCCAGCAGGGACCTTGCCATGGGCCACGGGTCAGCACGGAGGCGCGGACGTGCAGAGCGTCGGCCACACCAAGACCCCACCTGGAGGGACCTGCCCAGCCCACCCATCACAGAAAAGTTGTTTGGGGTTCAGGCTGGGTGGGGCTGGTAAGCCTGCAGGGTGTGTGTGAATGGGCTGAACAAGTGACTCCCAGAGACTTTGACAGGCTGACCAGTGACAGAAACTCCTCCTAGTGGCTGAAATTTCATGCCAAAAAATTGTCTGCTACTCGTCTCCTCTGTTCTAATAGGATTGGCAAGCATTAGGTGCCGGACACGGAGCTCACATGTAGCCTGCAGTGTCTCATGTGTTAGCCAAGCATGGCCAGCCCAGGGGAGCAGCTGGCCCAGATCACCAGTCGGGGGTGAGGACCGGAGCCCGGGCTCCTCACTGGAAGGTGGGCCTGCATGACATGCACTTCTAAGGGTCACCGTCCACCACACAAGGAAGCTGGGCTGGGTCCCACTGCATGTCTCAGCGGCCCCCAGATGGCGTCCAGGCTCCAGGCAGGACAGTCTCATAGCAGGGCCTGCAACACCCACTGTCCCCCACCAACTGCCCGGTGGTGGGCAGTGCACCCCTGGTCAGGTGCTGCTGTACCAGGAGCTGTTGCCTCGGGCTCCCACGCCCAGTCCTGAGCTCTGTCTCCCAGCTTCACGTTTGCCAGTGGCCTCAGGAGCTCAGAACCCAGGGCAGCAGGTCTGCTAAGTCATCAACAAAAGCCTGGCTCCTGGGGACCATCAGGCTTCCTGGCAGGGAGGAGGGCAGTTTCCCAGGTGCCCCAAGCAAAGGGAGGCAGGGGACCCAGCTGAGCCCCCAGGACGAGTCCAGGGAATCCAGCACCATCCCAGGCCAAGCAGCTGCCTTTGGTCCCTGGAAAACACAGCGCATTGTACACGTCAGATATTGAATGATCGATCAACAGGGTGATGGGGACTGAGGGGTGCATGTGGAAAGAGCGCAGAGGAGGGCAGCCTGAAGCCCCACGGCCGCTCGCTGACCACCTTGGGGCCTGCACGTGGCCAGGGAGGGGCTACAGGGATTCCTCAGGGTCCGGCGGGCAGGGAGGCGGTTTGGCCAAGGTGTGTGACTTGCAAATCATTACACGGAGAGGGGACGTGCTTCTCTGCTTGTGGCAGAACGTGGACCCATTACAACGGATTTGCTCACAGGGCTGGGCGGGTCCATCGTGGCTCCAGACAGAACCCCACCTTGGTTTCCCTGCGCCTTCATTACCTCATCCTTCCCAGCCTGCTTCCTTTGTGCTGCCTGAGGCCATGTGGGGTGAGGACGGGACCAAGTGATGGACAGTGAGGATGGAGAGGAGATCCGGTGACAGCGGCCGTGAGCCGTGCTTTCTGAGGAGCTGCTCCTGTGGAAGATACCCTCTAGACAAAGGGGCTCCAGTGTCCATGGGACCCCAAAACACCCCTGATGGCCCCCAACTTCCTTCCTTTTGGAGAGAGGCTGACCCACAGCAGCCCAACCAGGAGGCTGATAGCACTGAAGCTATAGTGTGGGGCCCTCACTTAAATTTTGATGAACCAGAATAGCAAATGCTTTAAACAAAACCACAGGTATTGATAAAACAGGAGAGTAAAATTCATGGCAATAAAAAGCAATCGATAGGGAGCAGCGACCACAGGAGTGAGGGCCAACGGACGGCTACTTTAGGACGGAGAGACAAAGCGCGAATGAGAGAGTGCTTCTCATTTGCACAGAAGATTCCAGAGCTCTGTAATCATTAGGGGAAACGGATTGATTTGGGAACAAAGCCTGGGACCATCACAAATCCCAGACACGCAATGATTTGTCAGCTGTTTTGATCCCGAAAGACAAAGAGCTCAGAGTCCCTTCAGGATGATGAAGCTCTCCTTGTCATTCAGCAAAGGGCAGCCTCAACAGGTGAACAGTTTCCTACGAGTCCAAGGGCCCAAGTGGGCCATGGAGATGCCAACAAGGACCTGCATCCATATCCGTACTTCCCCAGGGAGGTTCGAGGGCTGTGAGCTTCAGGACCCCTGGGTCACTGTCACCAGGTAGGGTCAGAGCCACACCAGCTTCAGCTCACAGGCCTTTTCAATCCACTCCCTCAGTCAGGCTGAGGCACGGTAAATGTTGAGAATCTCATATTTACTCTTTCCGGGTGCGTGACGCCCTGGCAGTTCTGAGATCAGAGAACAGGAAGACGACAAAGCCTTTTCTGTTAGGAGAGTAACTGACGATGCTCAGGGGGCTGGGGTGGCGCCGAGCCGTCGGGGAGGCAGGAAGTCAAAGCTGGCACAGGCTGGGAGCCCGGCCTCCTTCACGAGCTCCTCCTGACTCCAGGGGACCCTGCAAGGCGGGAACACGCGAGAAGACGGCAGACCGGGCAGTCCTAGACCCGCGGCTTCTGCATCCGTGTACCGCAGAGCGCCTGCTGCACGCCAGGCTGTGCGAGGGGCCAGGCACAGTGTGAGCAGGGCCAAGGGGGCTCCTGGGGGTAACAAAGGGCCACAGACCGTGGGGACTAGTGGACGCTGCACAGACACGAGCCAGAGCCGGTCAGGCCCAGACCCCAACGGGAGCCACACGGCACAGCAGGAATGGGAAGGGGGCTGGGAAGGGGCTGGAGGAGGCCAGGGGGAGGATGTGGCAGGGACAGGCTTGTCCTAGGGTCATGGCCTTCCACACGAGGGAGGTCACGCGGTATCTGTCCTTCTCTGACTTACTCCTCTGGCATGATGCCCACAAAGTCCCTCTGTGTCATTGCAAATGGCAAGATTTCTTTCTTTACGGCTGAGTGACATGCCGTTGTGTGTATGCACTGCATCCTCTCTATCCATTTTCTGTCGACGGGCACCCAGGCTGCTTCCATAGATTGGCTGCCATAAATAATGCTGAAGTGAACAGACATCTTTTCACATTAGTGTCCCCATTTTCTTCAGACAGATTCCCGGAAATGGGATTGCTGGCCTATACAGTAGTTCTGTTTTAACTTTTTGAGGAGCCTTCACACTGTTCCCACAGTGGCTGCGCCAGTTCATGTCCCACCTGCAGGGCATGGGGGCTCCCTTCCCTCAGCATCCTCACCAGTGCTTGTTATTTCTTTGTGTGGGATGTAAAAAACAACAAACAAATGAATGGAAAAACAAACATATAAACTCCAGAAACAGACTCGTCAACACGGAGCACAGACTGGTGACACCACAGCAGACGCTGGGGATGGGAGGACTGGGGAGAGGGGAGGGAGAGGGACAAGCCTCCAGGTATAAAATAAGTTAGTCATGGGGGAAAAGTACAGTGCAGGGAATGTGTCAGTAACATCATCACAGTCTGTATGGTGACAGGTGGCAACTGGACATATTACGCTGACCATTTCATGATGTACATAAGAATCAAATCCAAATGTTATACACCTGAAACTAATACAAGGCTGTATGTCAACCATTCTTCAGTTTAAAAAAAACGTCCGCCTTCGCTGCATCCCACCACGTTCTTCTCCACCCTTGGGGGCCACGGCGGGAGGCTGAGGTCCAGGAGGGCTGACGACAGCAGGGGGACCAGAGGCCCCACTGGAAATGGCACGTGAGTGGCCCGGGAGGGTGGAGTCCACGATGAGTAACATCCCGTGAGGTTTGCGTGGATGCCCAGGGCTGCTGCCCCCACGGCCAGCCTTCCGCTTCACAGTGGAGGCCTGGGTGGGGCAAGAGATGCAGGGGGCCCTTCCTGGTGTTTCTTGGGGAACTTATATTTTTCCCTATTTAAATCCCAAGAGAAATCAGCTGAGGAATGGCTCTGGTTCTGCAAGAATCCAGGCGAGACAACCAGCCCAGGCCTCAGCTGGCGGGCAGGAGTCCGAAGTCAGGTGAGAGCAGGTGAGAGCCAGAGGGCAGGGGGGCTCAGGAAGTGAAGGCCCAGGACGGGAGCGCCTGGGGCGCCCACCAGGCAGCCCGCACGTGACACTGTGCTGCCACTGTACCTGTGGCCCTGTCTGCTGCTGTGGCCAGCACCCTGCGAATAAGAGGAGCATGGGTGCACGTGTGCGCAAAACGTGCGTTGTGTACAAACTGTGGAGCAGCCCAAGCAGAGTCGAGTCCTTCGGGTTCTGATCCTGGCTTGTGACCCTGCACAGCGCGGGGCCAGGGAAGCCCAGTGCCCCAGGGTCTGTATGTTCACCAGGCACAGCCACGCTAAATACCTAAGGAAAGAAATGCATCAGAAGGTGTGAATGCTGTGCAACGTGAAATCAGAAAGGGGTCTATGTCTGAATTATAAAGCCAACGTGAGCCTTAGTGCGGAGCCAATATGAGGCAGGCGAATGCTTTGAGGAGAAAGGAACTCCGTCCAAACGAGGTACCTGGTCCTCTTACTCCTTGCCAGCAGTGACCTGGAGAGCCTGTCATCAACACCCCAGGACACACGGGGTCCCCTGACCTTCGGGCACCCAGTGGTGCCTCCCAGCCAGACCTGCTGTCTCTGCCAGCTGCTCCTCGGGCCCCCCAACCCCGCGCAGCAGAGGGGCCTGGCCCCCAAGCCCCTCCGCCAGGCTTTGGAAGAGCGGTAGGGAGGTGTGCTTCCGTGGAGGGTCACTTTCCATGGATTCGGGAGCAAAGACCCCAGCATGGGCTTCCTCCTGCTTTGGCGATCACGTGCCTGGTTCACCTCATTTATGTGCCTGCCGGGGGGCAGGAGGGCAGGGTGGACTCTGAGCTCCCTCTGTGCCCCCCGCAGACTGTCTCCAGGCCCGGTCGGGGCGGCAGGCAGAAGCGGGAGGAGACAGGGCCAGCCAGGCAGGCAGGAGGGCGAGGCCGGCCAGGAGCAGGTCTTGGGGCCCCTCTCCCGGCCCTGGATGCTGAGACGGCTGATTTCACGTGTCACTCGTCTGGCCAAGGGGCACCCAGACAGCTGGCTGACCCCGATCTCCAGGTGTCTGTGGGGGTGTCCCCAGGAGAGGCGAGCATCAGTGGGCTGAATGAAGCGGACGCCCTCCCGGCGTGGGGCCCCATCCAGTCCGTCAGGGCCTGAATGGGACACAAGGGGAGCGGGGGACGTGCTCTCTCTGCAGGGCCGTGGACGCTGCCTCTGGTGGGAACGCTCACCGTCGGCGCCCGTGAGGGGGCTCAACGTGGGCAGGAGGGGGAGCGCTCGGCCTCCGTGCCCGCGTGAGCCAGTCCCTTAGAGCAGGTGCCTCTGGCTCTAGAGCTGCACCCACGCGTCTGGACCTCTGTCATCTACACCCACGCCTGTCAGTATGTGTCTCTGGAGAGCCCGCAGCCTGGAACCCGTGGGACCCCACCCCTCCGCCAGACTCTCCTGCCCGGCCGACCAGTGTTCAAGGTGGCTGCGGGTTGACATGGCCTGTGGGAATCTAAAGCCTGTGAAGGACTTGGCTCTTAACGTGCTTAGGATCGCACGACCACGGCAGAGCCATTTTCATGGTTCTCTGGTTAAATACACGGTTGGCGTCTGAGAAGAGAGTAGCGAGGAGTCGGGGACCCACAAATGCAGGAGTTGATGGGTGACGGCTCCCGAGCCATTAAGCTAAGGAATCGTTTCTACGAGGCGTCATCTGAACACTCAGCTGAAGACCGGTTTTAATGAGGAGCAGAGAGGGAAGGAGGCCACGAGGCAGCTGTCACACCACCGAGACGCGACCCCGGAGGGCGCAGACGGCGCCGGGGGCATGACGGGTCCGAATGCCCACAGAACCTCAATTCTTTACACGCCACCCGGCCTTCCCACTCATGCCGCCTGCAGGAACATTCTATGCAGGATCGACGACACCGAGTCCACGTCTCCACGCTTTCTGACCCCTGGGCTTGTTCTGGATCTCGTTTAGCTTTGCATTTACCCCCCACATTCAGAGCAGCGTTCTCCACCCTCCGTAAGGCCTTGGGGGGCAGTGAGCGCATAGCCGTCCTGGTGAGCCAGTCCTGTGTCCCTCTTCAGGCCGAGCAGGATCCCAGGCCCCTGGAGGGACGGCGGGGTGTCCATGTGCATCTTCTCTTCTCCCTGTAGCACAGATGTTCAGCTCCCCTCTTTCAAAGCCACGGTGGCCGTGGGACTGCACTCCCAGGCCCCTCGTCCTGGGTCTCCGCTCCCTACCTCTGCTATGGAGCTCGGAGGCCATGTAGTGGGTGTGAACCCGTAGTAGGGGAAGGTCCACTCCTCAGATCTGGACCAGAGAGAATAAAGCAGACGCAGCCCCTCACTGAGGGCGGCAGGACGCAGGCCTCCGGGAGAGCAGGTAGGTGACGTTTCTGGAAGCACCCTTTGATGGGCAACCACCAGATGCTGGATTCGTGCATTGTCATAAGCCGTCTTCCTTCACTTGGCCGCCGTGACGGAGCACTGCAGACGGGGGCTCACACTCAGCCACGGTCGCAGGCCAGAGGCTGAGCACCAAGGCCGAGGTGTCGGCTGCCTCTCGGAAAGAGGGAGAAGCGACGCGAGTAGCACAGACACCCCCACTGACCCAGCACCACCCCTCAGCCCCTTTCAAAGGGTCCCCACTGACCCACACACCCCTCCGGCCCCCACTGACCTGTGTGCCCCGTGGCAGCCCCTTCCAAAAGGTTCCCACTGGCCCAGGGCCCCTGGCAGCCCCCTCAGCAGGCCCCCAAAGTGGGAGGTATCTGCAGCCTTCCTGCCTGCCGCCCCATAGCCTGACGGTCCCCAGAGCCCGGGGCCCCCAGCTCCAGCAAACTTCATTAAATGTCTGCGTTTCTTTCACATTGCTCATTTTGTGAAAGCCTTTCTAATGCACCAGTACTTCACAAACAAGGAATTATTATGATTTTCAGGAAAACCTCAGACAAGAGGATGCTGCCTAATGCAGGGAAACCCCAGTAGGGGCTGTAGTAAAAATCCACATGATTGTAGCCAAAAGCATAAATGTGTGCACTATGTTTGCACAGGAATGGCAGCAATTTTCCACTCTTCTGTGAAGCACGCCAGGAATGAATTTACCTAGTGACAGGAAGGCAGGGTCTCTCCCGATGCTCTTCCCAGCCACCTGCCTGAGCAGGGCCCCCGTGGCCCGTCGGTGCATCCCTGGAACAGCCACCGGGGGTAGGGGTAGGGGTAGGACCTGGTGTGCATTTGGAGACGTCCCTGCTCAGCACCGGGGCTGAGTCCCTTCCTGGTGTAGGGGGGCCCCTGAGCTCGGGAGGCTGGCTGTTCTCCACATGTGGAGGTGGGTGGGGGGAAGCTCAAAATAGGGCCGCCTCACGTGGCAGGGGCACTGACAACCTCGTTTATGTCCAGATTGGAATGGCCATGGGCTGACACCAAATTAGTCCATTTTTTTACCAGGATGATAATGGGTGCACAGGCTCCGTGCATGAAATAGCCCCTCCATTTCAGGCCACTTCTGCCTTAGTCCCAAAATAGCCAGCTGCCTGCTGGTCATCGCTTCTGCATTAACGTCTCCAATTCAATTACATCGCTGCGTTATTTCTGGGCCGCTGGTTTATCATGTAAGAATATAATTTAAAAGTGATGTGCACCTCACATTCCATTTTCAGGACAAAAATTAAGTAAAAAGTGATGAATACCACCCATCTCTCCACAGCCACATGGAAAGCACTTGGCCCTTTAAATTCTTTATCGAAGACTGGAGATAAGGCCCATGGGGTGAGGCCTCGGTGCACCTCCACTAACAGGCCTGCCTTCAATTCATTCCGGAAGCCTCCATGGAGCGGTGCGCTCTGCTCACTAAGTGCAGCTGGCGTTACTGCCCTGATCTGTGTTTCTGTGATAATGCTTCAATATTTTAAATGCATTTTCAATTTGGGATGTATTTTAAAGCAACTCACCATTTGTACACAGCTGTAAGTCAGAGAAATGTGAATAAATCACATAATGAATATGGCGGAGCATTTTTTGGTAACACTATTGAGTTTATTTTCCTTTATATTTATGTGGTTAGTGGACCCTGCACTTTTGAAATGAATAAAAAGCTCTGTATTTGAACCATGCTGGCCCCAAATTAGACTCCTGTGGGCTGTGCGTTCGCGATTCACGCCCAAGGCATCTTTCTGCCAGAGAAGAACCTCGGTTCACAGCAATTCACACCTTCGCTCTGGGTCAGACGGTCAGGTCAGCTGCGGGGACAGCGAAGCCAAGTGGGAGGATCCCGGGTGCCTCAAATTTTCCAGATGAGGGGTCCTAAGAAGGCCTTGGGGAGATGCGGCTGATACCTGCTCCTCGGTGGAGAGCAACTTCTAAACCCTACTCAACTTTCAGAGGAGAGGGAGCATCGCTGTAAGTGGAAAAATACAGATTCTAATAAAAACAGCCACAGACGCTGTTTCCTGCTGTGAAGAAGCACATTCTCAGCAAACATGGTCGGCCCGAAGTCCCAGCTGTCGTGGTAACCAGGCTCTTTGTTAGGATCATATCATAAAAAGTTGGCCACCTGGCCCTGACTGGCAGTTTGCAGAGGAGCCGGAGCTGGGACGCTCACCCTGGGGGTGGCAGAGTGGGAGAGCACGGCCCCCACGCCTCCCCCCGGGGCAGGTGCTAGCCCGCCCTCTGCCCAGGCCCGGGGAGCCACAGGAACACGGCCCAGGGCTTCGGCAGCAAGGCAGCTCCCCGGGGTCTCCCGCCTTTGCTCTGGGCCTGGGTCCACTTGCCGGTGAATCCGAGGTGGCCACCTTGAACCCCCGGCCTCCAAAGTCAGGGGGCGTGAGGCTGTTGTGGCCGAGGTGGGGCCCTCCCAGGCCCCACAGCCCCCAGACAAATGTATGCACGCCGTCTCCGCAGCCCCACACTCTCCAGTTGGCTGAGGTTCATGAGGCACAAGCCACAGGGCCACTGGCTGTGGGTGCATATCAGTGGATCAGCAGGGTTCACCAAGTGAGGTGTATTTAAACAGAAACACACATGCAACAAGCTTATGCGTGGCTTGGTGATGAGATGCTATGACCAGAGGCCTGTAGGGACCCACGCCTGTATGTCCCCAGGAGCACTGGTTTGGCGTCACTGACTCAGTGTCCAGGGCAACACCACAGAGCACAGCCGCGGCGGGCAGGGAGAGCCGGCTGGGCTTCATCACGCAGTTTTCCCTTCCCTGGACAACCCATGCTCTTGGTGCACCGCTGCTCCGAGCACCTGCCCAGCACGTGCCTGACTGTCCCACCTGGGCCCTGAGTCCTGCGGAACCACCCAGCTGGGCAAGGGAGGGCAGCAGGGCCTGAGGGACAAGGGCCTGGCTGCTGATCCCGCTGTGTTCATCTGCCCCTTGGTCCCCAGCCCCTGCCTCGTGCCCGATCCCCGTGCTCCAAGCACAAGCTGGGGGCTGCCCACCCAGCAGTCGCTCCCACAAAGAGAGCTTCCCCTGGACATGGGCCAAGTGGGGACACGTTCGATCAAGCCCTGGAGGCCAGAGGCTGACGGAGGCTCTGATCCTGTTGGCAGAGATAACCCAAGCTGGGGGACCCCATACACTCTTCTGGCGGCTCAGATCCTCCAGAGCTCAGCACTGTGCACAAGGGGTGTTTGCTGCAGAGAGAAGCCTGCGAGGAGCCGAGCCTCCCGGGGGGGCAGAGAGGAGGAGGTGTCTGCTTGCTACACACTTTGCTTAATGGATATTCATTATTCTTATTTATCTCCTCATCCTGCAGCTATGTAAATAAATGCAAAGCAACCCTGTCCTAAAGCAAAATGAAGCATGGATTAACTTCCCCAGCAACGCCACAGTTCCGGGATTGCGGTGGGCTGGCCCCCGGAGCTCCTGGGCACCCGGCTCAGGCCTGGAGAGCGGGCGGGGCTGCGGAGCTGGGCCCGGAATGCCCACGGGCCAGAGCACAGGGGAAGTGCATCTGAGGCCCCTCGCCCCGGCCCTCCCTGGGCGGACCTCCCCACCCCCGTGGGCACCCAAGGGCAGCTGCTTCTCCGGGCTCTTCACCAGGCCCAGACCAGTGGTGTACCCCCTGGAGAGGGTCACTGCTTCATGAGGAGGCGGCCAAACTCCCCCTGTTCCTCGTCCCCCGATGTCCAGGGGGGGTCCCCTCTCATGGGCCTGCAAAATCGCTTTGTCTGTACTGTGATGGACCCGCACGTGGGAGTCTGCGGCCAGGGCCTCCTGCGGGCTGCACTCTTTCCCAAGGCCAACTGGGCAGCCTTGAGCACATCACGGGGGACATGGCACTGACGGGGGTCGGGGCAGGCGCCCTCCTACAGAGAGACCCCACAGTCGCTCAAGGTCCTTTCGACCCCCAACCTAGAGAGGCGCCCCCGAGCGCAGGGGACGGGCAGCAAGGCCCTCCTGGGCCCCCGAGTCACTGGCGGTCACCAGGCGGGCCAGACACGCCCAGCCGGCCTCGGCCTAGGCCCCGGGGGAGTCGGGGCCTGCAGGCCCGCACGGGCGACGGGGACGGCAGGCAGCCGGGCTCCACCTGCCCTCCGCTTGCTACCCCGGTCACCCTCCTCCCGCCTCGCTGTCCTCCCTGTAAAGGGGGCGGCACCGGGGCCCCTCCGGACGGGCGCGGCGGCCTCCTCACGTCACAGGCCGCGTGCACCCCCCGCGCGGCGCCCCAGGAACACGGGACGGACCCCCGTGTCCTCGCGGCTGTGGCTGCGAAGCGAGATGCTACGGGCGGGGTGGCGCGAACGCAGGGGCGGGTTCCCGGGTTCTGGGGGCTGGAGGCCTGACGCGGGCGCTTCAGCAGCCACGTTTCCAGCCCGAGCTCTGCTCCCGGGCAGGGGCTGCGCCCCACCTGTACCCCGCGTCCTGCCTGCGCCCCGCGCCCCGCCTGCGCCCCGCGGACAGAGCTCTCGGGGGTCCTCCAAGGGCGCCGATCCCATCGGGTCGGGCCGCCCCCCAAGCTCCCCTCAGGGCCCTGGCTTCCTGGAGGCCCCACCTCCGCGGACAGTCGCCTGGAGTCCCGGGCTTCACCAGAAGGGCGCGGAGGCCCCGAATGTTCGGCCCCCAGCCTCACGCAGGGTCGTCGGACAAGATGAAGGCCCCGCAGGCGGGCAGGAAAGGCGCCGGGGCTCGGAGAGGACGGGGGCGGTGGGGGGGCAGTATTGGGGGGCAGCCGTCCGTGGCGGCTCCGGGGGGGGGCGAGGAGGGGCGCGGAGGCCAGCCCCGCGGTCAGGCCCGGGCAGACGCGGGGTTCGCTGCTCCTGGAGGGCGCGCCCCAGCACAGACGGGGGCCCCCCGGCTCCCCCGAGGGCAAGTCCGCCCCGCGCAGGGGGCAGCGGCCCCGAGGAGACACGACCCGCCCGCCCCGCGCCCCTGCACGGCCTCCGAGCGCCCCGAAGCCTCCCCGGAGGCCCAGGCTCACCGGACAGGACGGGGACAAAGGCCCCCCGCCCGAGGCTCCGAGCCCCCGCGCTCCGGGCTCGCTGCAGCTTCACGGGTAACGGATCCCATCACACATGAGAAGAATTCATAATATGCAGATGAAGAAAAACAATTTATTAATGTTAATAAATCCTCCCATAAAGCTTCCAGGAGGACCTATAGTGATAAATTGAATAATTATGAGTATAATTATGACTAACTAGAAGTATAATTTCATGCTAATGCAATAATAATGACACAAAAGTGTAGATCATGAATTTTAACTGCTTCGTTATTTCACATTTCCGCAAGTATGGACAAAAAAAAAAAAGGCTTTCTGAAATTTGATCAAATTATGGTTGACTGAGAAAGAGAAAGTGTTCTTGGTTTAAACAGACATCGTTTTGATTATCTGCACTGGACTGTAAAAGTCTTGCGCTGAGTACGAACTCGAAGATACTGAATTCAGGAAATAGGTACTGAGCCACCGGTGCCACAGGGTTATGAGGCAAAAAAACTGACTAATTGATCATCTCATCACCCTTGAGAAGGATAAAATGCCGCGTGAAGAAAAGGAGACGAAGCGCATTTGCACTTGGGTCTGCAGGCTACGGTGGCAGGCGTTTCGGGAAGCAATAAGCGCGCGCGTGCGGAGCGTCTGGCAGTCCCGGGAGGCACCCCCTTAACAGGATCTGGAAGGCGTTGCGCCTGGGAACGCGGGAAGGGGCCTGCCTCCCACTTTGCCTTCCCAGCCCGGGGCCCAGGGTTGTGGAGGGGGTTCCCAGAGCCTTCCATCACGTGATTGACGGGGTGCTGAGCCCATCTGTGGGCCCCGTGAGGGCCCACCGGACAGGCGCTGCGGTCAGGGCCTGGACAGGCCTCTCAGCCCCAGAAGCCAGGTTGGGGGCCACATGCACCCTGCGCTTGCCTGGCTCTTTGTGTTAATTTGCAAACATCTCAGGGACACCCCGGGGGATATCACTGGATTTTGTTGGTGGTCTTTGCTCCTCCTGGGGACCCATTTCTTCCCAGCACAAAAGGACTGAAGTGGCATGTTGGGGTTAAAAATGCCATTAATCTGTTTGAAGAAATGTCTACTTTTCCAAAGTGGTTATGACCCCACCAGCAGGGTAAGCGATTCCTGTTCCTCTGCCTCCTTGGGGGGTGGGGCCAGTCTTGGGTTCTAGCCATCCTGACAGACGCTTAGTGGTCCCGGACCGCGGTTTAATTTGCATCCCCTAATGACCGAGGTCGAGCATTTCCTGACGCCCTCCTCTGCTCGCCAGGTACCTTCTTCGGTGAACGGTCCGTTTGAATGTGTGCCCATTTTTTAACATGATTATTTATTTTCTTATCAAGCTGTAGAGTTCTTTATAAATCCTTTATCAAACTTAGGCCTTATAAATACTTCCTCCCAATCTGTGACTTGTCCTTTTATTCTATTAATAGTCCTTTGAGGACCAGAAGTTTTTAATTTTGATGAAGTCTAATTCATCAATTTTTTGTTTTATGGATTTTACTTTGGGTAGCATATCTGTGAATCACATTTCTCAACCAAGGTCACAAAGGCTTTTTCTTCTGTAAACTTCCAGAAGATTTAGAGTTTAGATTTCATATTTTGAGCTATGACCCATTTTGAATTAATTCTTGCATATGGTGAGAGGTGTGAAGAAAACACTAGCCTCTCTTCGTCCAAATTGCAACTTTGTACAGATCAGCTGTTGACACATGTATGGATCTTCTGAACCTTCCACTCTGCTCCGTTCATCTATTTATCTATTTCTAAACCACCTCACTCTGCCGTGATCGCTGTACTTCCGTGAGCCCTAAAATCAGGCGCCGGGAGTTCCCCAACTTTGCCCTTCGCTCCAAGTCCTCTAGGTTCTTCCAGGCTTTTTGCATTTTCATGTGAATTTTAGAATCAGTTATTTCTACAAAGTGCTGGATGAGATTTGGGGGGACTGTATTGAATCCATGAACCAATTTGGGTAGAACGGATGTCATAACACTGTTACACCCGTGAGCTCATTCTCTCTCTCTTAACTTTCTGTATTTCTCTAAGCAACGTTTCATCTGCGCACAGGTCTGTGTATCGGTTGTCTCAGTTGTCCCATAAGTACCTCATATTCTCATACTATTTATAAAGGGTATCGTTTTTTATATTTTATTTTCTGATTGTTTTAAGTATACAAATTGACTTTTATAAATTAAATGTGTGTCCCGCAATTGCTAAACTTATTATTTCCGGTGGCTTTTAAGTAGATTCCATTGGATTTTCTAAATAGACTATGATGCCATCTTGACATAAAGATGGTTTTGTTTCCTTCTTTCAAATCCAGACACAATGTGTTCATGGAGGCACTTTCTCTTCCTCACACTTAGAACCCTAGAGGGAAGCTGTTCGGTCTTCCGCCGTTGATTCGATGCTGATTTTAAGGCCGCCACAGATGTCCCTTATCAGGTGGGGCAGTTCCCTTCTATTCCCAGGCTGTTAAGAAGTTTTATCATGGAGCCATATTTGACTTTATCAAGGGCTTTTTTCCCCACCTTTTTCTTTCTGTCTTTTTTTTTTATCGTTGAGATGATTGTACGTTTTTGCTCTTTCAGACGAGAATCAGCACGATGCAGACACGGGCTGTACTGGGGGACGGCAAGCAGCTTCTGCAAGTTCTGGGAGGCCCTCATCCCCGCCTCCCCGCCCCCCGACTCCGCCCCTGGGGGTCAGAAGCCGGCTGGAAGGCCGAAGGCGTGGGGTGGGAGAGCTAAGAGAAGCAGACGCCCATCCTGGGTCCTTTCTCTCTGCGGACTTGCAGCCTAAAGCAGTGTGTGAGCTGAGGGGAGGTGGAAATAAGACACGACATCAAATCCAGAGAGTGGACACTCCGTTTTTCGCCCAAAGGCTGTTTCCAATTAAAGGTCCCCGTGGCGAGCAGGAAAGTCTAGGCCCCCCGAGTTCCAGCCACAGCCAGGGAGGTTCGCGGCTGCAGATTCAGGAGGGAGAATGGGAAAACGAACACAAATGGCGAAGACCCCTCGCTCGCTGCGTCACGGGCCAGTCCCCACCCACCACAAACGCGTGCGGACCCGGCTTAGCGGAAACGAGGAGCCGCGGGTCTGCACGTCAGCATATTTCAAAATGCTTCTCTGTTTCCCATTTTTAAATACCGTCCTCTTCTCCACACCGCACTACTTTGGGATATTGTTTTCATTCATGCATATTACCCAAGTATTCAGGCTTCTTCAGTATATGTAACTGTAAAAACAAGAAAAATAAAGATAACTGTAGATCTCACACTGCTTATTTACATAAAGACCTGATATGAGCAATGTACTGCTGCTGCGCGATCACATGTCAAAACAGGTATTGTTGTGCAAATGCAGTGTTTCTATCAAACGAGTCAGTCGGGAAGAAGTATGAATGGATCCCATCAGGCTGACAACATCTGTCTGAGACAGGGCTGGTCTCCCACGTGCTCTGTACAGTGATAGCTGACCGACTGTGTGACCCACCGTGACCACTGTTGGGAAACCAGTGTCGTGAGCTGTGCGATGGGCACATGGAATCCGGGAGATTATTCTCCCTGCCGTGTGCATGTCTGAGATATTCCACAGTGAGGGGGGGTGCGGAGGAAACACCTGCTCTCCCCTGGATCCAGCCCCCAACTGCTCCACTGCGCGCCCACCAGCCCTGCGTGGAGACACTAACAGGGAACACCGGTACATGCCCTGTCCTCCCAGGAAGCAGTGATGCATCTGGGAGGGGACGGCCTTCATCCAGTCCCTCCTCCTGGGCCCAGGGGGCACCGAGAATGAACAGCCTTCAAGCAGCCAGACAGTGGGGGTGCAGCCAGCCACCAGGACGGCTAAACTCCAGGGGCCCCGGGAGGCTGATACGTTGCTGATGGGAGTGAACACAGCCTGTGTGGGGACATTTCCACAGTACCCACTCCAGCTGCCCAGGTCTGCCACGCGGCCAGGCCTCCCACCCAGGCATGGAGTGAGAACATTCACCAGGCAGATATGAAGGGCGTCCTGGGGCTTTTCTGGTTTAACAGCCAGAAGCTGGAAGTGGCCTGTGATGGTGAATTTTATGTGTCAGCTGGACTGAGCCACAGGTGCCCAGATATTTGGTAGGACATTTTGGGGGGCAAGTCTTTGAGGGCATTTCTGGATGAGATTAGCATTCGAATCCATGGACTGACGGAGTTAAGCAACAGGCCTCCCCTACCTTGTTGGACCCACCCAGGCCCTGGGCAGGGCGGGAGGCTGCAGGCAGGGAGGACTCGCTCTCGCTGCCACACTGCGAGCTGGGATGTCGGTCTGGTGCTCAGACCAGATGGACACCACCGGTTCTCCCGGGTCCCAGGCCCTCCAGCTTGGGCTGGAGCGAGGCCCCTGGTTTTCCTGGGCTCCAGCCGGCAGGCGGCAGATCCTGGGCTCCTCAGCCTCCTAATCACATGAGCCAATTCCTTCAAATCAACCTCTCTATCGATCCATCTATTGGTTCCGTTTCTGTGAGAATCCCTGACTCACACGTGGCCTGAATGCCCCCCCAGAACATGTGAAAGCATGGCCTTCTACAGCGGATATTCACCCCGTGGAAAAGAGGAGGCCCACGCGGGATGCACACAGACGCCTCCCACGGGCCGGGCAAAACGCTGGGGCGCGGAGGCTGCCCTCGATGAGCTCGGGAAGATGCAAGCGTGCCCTGGGCGCCTGAGGTCAGAGCCGGTGAGCTCGGGGGTCCTGGCGGGAGGGCCGGGGCTGGGGGCGCTCCGGACCAAGATGTGTGTGGTGGCTCCTTAGACCAAAGCACTTCTAAAAATTCAGGGGTCGCCCTCCGAGGAGCGGAAAGCCCCACGGACCTTGCACGGACCTCACCTAAAAGGGTAAAGCCGACAAGCAGACGACACAGCAAAAGGCCGGAGCAGGCAGAGCCACGGGAGTGTGACACCCGCTCGCCAGGATGGGGGCGCGGGGGACTGGATCGGCGGGAGGTCCTGGCCGGGGGTCTCAATACCCAGGCGGAAGGGACAGCTGCTCCCGCCATGTCAGAAATACTACCTACAAAGAAATTACTTAATTAGGACCCATATTCACTACTTGGCTGCGCCTCCCCGTGGCTCTAGGATGGAAGCGAAGAGCAGCCACACGCAGCTCGGCGCTTCCCAGGAGTGCGCTGACCCGCGACGGCTGAATTAAATTCTTACTTTTCCTCTGACTCAATGGAAACATTTACTTCTCCTTTCAGAACGCAGAGGTGCCACGCAGCGCTCGGATGGGCCGGGGCCCTGCAGATGCACCTCCGCCCTCCCCGGCTGCAGGGGTCCGTGGGCACACCCGTCGCATCCACACCCTCAGGGGCCCGCGGGGCTCAGGAGGGGTGAGGAGGCAGGAGTGCCCCCTCCAGCCGGGGCTTACTGCTCTGCTGTCCCGAAGACCCCAGCTAAGACCCCCACGTCTTAGTGACCACCCCTCGGAGTGTCGGCCTCCCTTGCCAGATGCCCCGACCCTCCGGCTCCCTGACGAGCAGGCTGTTAAACTGTGGGCCCCTGACCCCCACACTCTCTGCCCAGGGCTCACGTGTCTCACCTCCCAGGTTGGGTCTGGGGCTACCTGCTCATTCTCGGGGACGGGTCCTTTCCTCGTACACTTGTCTCTGGGAGCCCCGGAGTCAACTCCCTCCAGCTGGCTGCCTCCTCCACACCTCCCCAGAAACGCCCCCAACCTGCACCCCAGGGAGGGTTCTCAGATACGCCCATTAATAAAACCTGACAATGGGATTCTCTACATTAACAGCACAGCCACAGGAATGTCTCAATTGGTGAGGAAAAAGTCGTTGACAAAACTCAACACCAATTCCTGTTTATAAAAACACAGCAAATTAGGAATAGAGGGGGGCTTCCTCCACCTGATAAAGCTTGTGTCCTCAAAGGGCTCAGAAACCCCACAGACACATGCGCTGTTTAAGGTGGATCTCAGCAGCCTAGTGCCAGGCCACCCTCGGTCCCTGCCATTACTTAACATCGTCCAGAATCCTTACTCGAGAATGCAAAGCACAATGGTTGGCTGACCTCTGCTGCCAAGTGTCCAAAGCCTCTCGGGGTGTGGCTAGTTGAGCAACCTAACAACACTTTGATGTGAAGAGAATACCCCATTTCACAGAAAACAATCTGGGTGGAGGTCCTGGCCCAGGAACACAGAAAGGTGAGCCAGAGCCCAGACCCAGGTGCTGACGAGGCCACGGTGTCCATGGCCAGCAGGTGTACACACGAGCAGACATCAGCAAACGGTCATTGTTTGGAAGCAATACCTGTGGCCACCTAGGAAACTGAAAAATGACCTGAAGCAACAGGAGAACTCAGCACTTTGCATCAGCACGTGTAACCCACAGCTCTCTGCAGTGACAGGGAATTGCATTAGAAAATGTAGGAGTTCTTTACATTGGTAACCGTCACAAAAATGTTAAATACACGTCAGTAAGGATGGGCAAGGGTCCTGTGCGAGACGGCACAACCTTCCAGAAGATGATGCCGAGAGGAGGGCGTGTCAGGAATAGAAGGTTCTAGCTCCGTCTCATACCTGAAGCCCTGACCCCCAACATGTGGTGTTTGGAGGCGGAGCCTCTGGGGGGGGCTCAGGGCTAGATGAGGTCATGGGGGGCCCCGCGTGGGATCAGTGCCCTTGTGAGAAGGGAAAGACACCCAGCCACTGAGTGCAGGTGGCCATCCACACCCAGGAAGAGGGCCCTCACCAGACACGGGGCCTGCCCGCCTGGACCTCAGATATCCAGCCTCCAGGGCCCAGCGGGTCTGGGGTCTGTTGCTACACAGCCCGAGCGAACGATGCAGGGCGGAATACATGTGAGTCCATCGCGCTTCCGGGAAGAAAGACACACTGTCCCAGGGCTTCCCCACCAGCTCCCAGAGCCGCACCTGTCTGTGGCCCTGGCACCAGGGCCCGGGAGGGCATGTGCCCTCAGGGAAGGAACCGACGCTGATGGAATGCCCAGAGGGGATTCTCCTGGAGAGACAGGCTCATTCGGAATTTCACCCAAAAGGGAAAACAAGTATAGCAAGAACGGCATTAGAGGGGACAGACGTGGAATATTAGGAAAACCACCTGAAGTGTAGTTAGCTCCAGACAGTGTGATAATGTCGCAGACACGACGTAGCAGAGCCACAGACAAGCGCGGAGCTGGGGAGCCTGGACCCCTGATGCTCAGGACATACTGTGTGAACAATTCATAATCAATTTGGGAGAAAAAGAGTCAATTAAAGTTATAACAATGCCCCCAAAGAGCGGATTTTAACAAAACTTGTGGGGGTTTGTGGCCTTGCGCTTTAATTTCCATGAAGACGGTGGACAGGTGCACCCCGGGAGAGCACAGCCACGGGGAGGGCCTCCTGTCCATCCCTCGGCCAGCCCCACCCTGGGGAGGGTCTGCGGCTGTGGGCCGCTTACACTGTTTGCAGGTTTTCAGTATTTCCAGCCATTTCTCCGTCCGAGTGCTCCCAAGTATTTTAAGGAGAAATTCGGAGCGGCCACATAGGGAGCTGTTAGCCGAGCCCATCTCACACCGAAAGCCCTCGCTGAGCTTTCTGCTCCCCGGCAGCCTGCTTCCCCCGCCGAGGTGCCAGACACGCTGCTCTCTGCACAACGACAGACTCCCACGAGTGCAGGCTATGCACAGGAGCCCTGCTCCCGCTTCTCAGTGAGGATTCCCATGTTTTCTCGGATTTCCAGCACATTTGGGGAAAAGAGCCATCTCCCTCTGGTTAGCCTTGTTTCAGTCACACACTCTTTAAGTGTCTTACCTTTGCCCGCAGTTTCATGACAAGTGTGATTAAAGGACCAGAGGCAACACGGAAATCATAGGTTTCTGACACTAACTGTGTCTATTAATAGCGGGTGTGCGGTTGCCGGCCGACCCTAAACGCATCTCCCTGTGGTTACAGATGACCTGTTTCTATCTTCTGGCACCGCTAGAAAAGACTTCATCTGGTTCGTTTTAATTATTTTCCAGAAATGATCCATTTTCCATGAAAATGTGTATGGGGTTTATTTCATTCCTGGAAGTCATTACTTTGTCATGAAAAATTCCAAGTATCCTGGCGCACAGGGGGATAAAATTAGCTTTGACTCTAATCACAGAGTGAGGGCTGTTTTACCTCCCCTCCTGGGCTCGGTCCTTGGGCACCACTGTCTTGCCCTCTGTGAGGAGGAGGCCCGGTGACGGGGTCTGCGTTAAGAAACTTGCGCACAGCCAGCTGCCGCCTGAGAGGGTCAGGATCGCAGGCTGCTGGCAGGTCCCTGCGTATGGGGCCTGGAGGCCGGTCACAGTGACAACGACGTGGGCGTGAGACGCATGCGGTAACTCAGGGGCTATGAGGCCCCGATTTCTACCCTGACACCACAGTGCAAGGCTCAGTCTCCCAGCCTGCGTGACGAAACCTTCACCCCATTCCTTCAGGGGACATTCACTGAGTACCTCCACACACTAGGCACCCCGCTAGGTGCCAAGGATAGAGCACAGACACGAGGCGTTGTTTCTGCCGTCCGCTCAGTGCCAACGCCTGTGACCCACAGTCAGGCATAATCCCGCATCCCTCTTTAAGGTGGCTGGGGCCCTAGTCAGTGAGTCAGGCTCACAGGTGGTGCTGCCAGACGCGGGAAGCAAAGCGCTCGCTGTGACCAGCACGCTGCCTCCTGGTCACCACAGAAAGGAGGGGCCGTCCGTGCACACAGTTCCAGCCTCCGTTACCAGCTCACTCGACAAAGACAGTGTCAGGCTCAATCAGGAGCCCAAGTTGTGGGATGCTAAATCAAATGCATAGGAAACCTCTCTGAATTCCCAGACGCTGCTGGGGAAAAACAACACCAGGTCCAGGAAAACACAGAGTGCAAGGTGACATTTACAAGAATTGATGACAGACCCCAGAGCCACCCAAGCACAATTATCCACCACAAGTATCGTCCTGGCGCAGGGCCTTCCTTCCCTGTGTGCCGTGGGCCTCAGCCCAGCGGTAAGGCTGCAAAGCAGACAGAGCCTGCAGACTCCTGGGTCCTAAGCTAAGGGCACACGCTGAATGGGAAGGCACTGGGGTGTGGATGCTGGAGCCATCCGCTCCCTCCATCCCTCCCTCAGTCTGCAGGGGATCCCAGAGGCTCCAGACACGCTCCCGTGCGTGGAGCCCCCGCCAGACGGCCAGAGACGACGTCCTGCCTTCATGGAACCTGGAGTCTTGGGAGGAGATGCAGACACTAAGCAAATTTTAAAACATGACGAATGTGCCGGAAGGTGGGGGGAGGGCAGCAGAGAGTGGCGATGTGTGCAGATGAAAGGGAGGGGCCGATTTCACATCTGGCAGCCTAGAAGGGCCTCTCAGAGGAGGCAGCCTTCAGGAGAACAGGAAGGCAGGCTTTGGTTCTGAAGCAGAGGCAGCAAAGGGGCAGCCAGAGGGTGGTGGGTGGAGAGGGAGCCCCTCAAAGATGGAGACGGGCCTGGTTTGTTCTCCGTGCATAGGATCCCTCAGGAGGGCAGTGACCAGAGTGGCACGGGTTATGCAGGAAGAACCCCGCAGCTGAGATGTGACAAAGGATGGCAGAGGCTCAGGTGGATGGAGGAGGCCAGGGAGCCAGGTCACAGGGATCTGAGCCCCAGGGCAGTGGGAGGTGGGCTTCCTGGGAAGGGCTTGGGGGTCTAGGTGTATTCAGTGGAACCCCCTGGGTTCCTGACTGGTTGGACATGAGCAAGAACAGGAATAAGAGAACAACTTCCCAGACCTTTCCAGGCTGTTTCAGACCATTCCAGATCATTCCAGACTGTTCCGGGACATTCCAGGCTATTCCAGACTTTTCTGGGCCATTCCAGATGACTGCCACCGCCTTGGCCATTTCAGAGCCCTTCCTGGTCCACCTGTGGGTGCTTCGCAAGCATCTGCCCAGCCACGGGGTGGGGTTCCTCAGAGGCATGGGGTGAAGGGCTTGAGAGACGGAGCTGTTGGGTCCCCCATGGCTGCTCCTTTTCTGATTAAACTTTGTATTTTGAGGCAATTGGGGATTCACATGCAACTGTAAAATGTAACAGACCTGTGTGCCCTTCAAGGATCCCAGTGGTGACGCCTTGGAGCACCTCAGCACAAGATCCCATCCATGTGGACGCGGACACAGTCCAGACAGATGGAACATCGACCCCACAGGGTTCCTGCCAGGCCCGCACAGCCGTGCCCACCACAACCCCCATCCGATCACCACACCCCCCACAGCCACCACCTGCTCCCTTTAGAATTTTGTCACCTTTGTCTTGATCCAGAGCCTGGGGAAACAGGCGGGGACCTAAACGACACCCAGGGGGCACACTGCCCAGGCCTGCTTACATTTAGGGTCTGGGAAATTGGAGAAACCTACTGGCTACTTCAAATTCTTATTACCTACATTCTATGTTTACTCCAAGGATTTAATACAGCAGTTCCCATAACCACCAGGAATTGATGGAGTTTACTATATATATATTTATAGCTAATTGCCTCATTGATCTGATGATATATTTTTCACCATCTTGTTATTTTTTGTTTTTTTTTTTATATAGTGTCCCTTCTGTTTACAATACCTGCAAACGTCCTTATCAACAGGTGCCGAGTGAGGCCGTGGGCCACCAGCCGTCCTTCCTGCGGGGCTGAGTTCCTGCCGGGTGCTTTCTCTCTCTTCCAAAATGTTCTGCCAAGTGAAGAATTCCCCATCCGAATCTGTGGTTTTGAATTAGACCTCTGGTCTCAGCGTGACTTCTGTGGACGGTGAGATGAAAGGCTGCATCATGCCTTCTTTTACTCCTGCATGTCGTAGGAGGTGTGCCCAGTCTATCCCGAAAGTCTCCTATACTTTCATTTCTTCTCTCCCTCCTTGTGATTTTTATTGGAAGTGTTGTGTATGGCTTTTAGGAGTCGTTGCCTTACATTTGGGTGTTTTCTTTCCCTTCACATTTGGCTTTATTATACAAAGAAGGATCTTGTAACCCTCTTCTGGGCCAGTCCAATCAGCTCCCCATCTGGGATTCAGCATCTAGGTTCTGACCCGCATGTGGACAAGGTGATACAGGTCAGAAACCTGTGTTGCATGCACAAAATAGGCCTGTTATTCTCTGACTAGTTGCTGGTTGCTTCTGGGCTTAGGGAAATTCTCAATTATAGCTCTTGTATTATCAGGATTCTCCAGAGAAACAGAACCAGTAGATTAGTAGAAAACACACACACACACGTGTGTGTATATATCATGATATCAGAGAGATGACGGATGATGGGCTAGCAGGCACAGGCAGAGACATCTGTTAATCATGAGAAATGGCTCAACGAACTAAGGAGACTGGGGAGTCCCATGATCTGCTGCCTTCCAGCTGGAGCCCAGGGGAGCTGGTGGGGCAAGTGAGTCCAAGGCCTGAGACCAGGGGCACCCAAGGCCTGCACCCCAGCCCAGGGCAGGAGTAGAAATGTCCCCACACAGCAGGGGCTCACAGCCTGGGTGAGACCCACCTGCACGGGGAAGGACCTCTGCTTTACTCAGTCCACAGATTCACATGCTAATCTTATCCAGAAACACCCTCACACCTGGAAATAACCTGCACCCCGAGGCCAGTCAGGTTGACCCCAAACTAACCATCATGGCTCTTGATCCAGCTCAGGTCCAGGGCTTGAATTCCAGCCACCCGCACACCTGGCTAAGCAGAGGCGGGTGGACCCTTGGACACACTAGCTTCTGGGGGTCTCAGGAGATTCACTGGGCACCAGGTCGGGGGTGTGGACAAGGAGAGATGAGGGAGGGGTTTGGGGGGCATAGAAGATAAGGCAGGAGAGGAGAGTTGGCAATGGGGTGCAAGGGCAGGAAATTACATGGGAAACAAGTTTAGTTCATTGTTGCTCAAGTTTGTGAAATTGCTATTAGTTTTGGCCAAAGACATTTTTAATGAAACAACTTCTTTAATCAGAATTTCCTTGGGAGGCCTCTGAATGCCAATCAAACCTGCTGCCCATGGAGCCTGAGAAATCACATTCCCTCTCTTTCCCAGGTGCCCCACAAATGAACAATTCTGCTCAAGTCTGTGTTCCCGGTGGCCTTGGAGGCCCCAGTCACCTGTGGCGGAGCCAGCACCGTGCAGAGAGAGGCTCGAGCAGCGGATGGCACTGAGAATGCCCAAAAGGGGCAGGGGCTCCTCCTGATGGAGGGCATGGCCGTGAGGGCTGGCGGCGGCCGGCGGGTCGTGACGCTCGCGCGCCTTGTGCCTCGGCACCCCACCCAGGCCTTGGTGGACAGACAGCCTGCGGCCCCACAGCGGAAAACCAGGGAGGACGCTCTCTTGGGGCCAGAGCCAGGCTCTTGGGGCACAAAACCAAGGCAGAAGGACAAGCCCATCCCATCGTATTCAGGACCCACAGCCAAGGGCGCCCAAGTGGACGTTGTTCTGGGAGAACCGCAAGCCCCGTCTCGGAGGCCGTCATCAACCACAGGTGCACAGCACCGGAGGCCGCGCACACCCTGGGCCGCCCCTGGGCACCCAAGCGCCTGCGACAGCACCACCCACAGAGTCAACACGCAGCACGGCCTGATCCCGTCGAGGGTGTCGGGTGAATGGGACCAACGGCAAATCGGGAGTTTTCAGCCTCTGTCGGACTGAACATCCAAAGCAGAGGAGCTCAGATCTGGGGCTGCGCCCAGGTGGCACCTGCAGCAGGCGAGGTGGGCCCCTGGGGGTGGGTGGGGTGGACCACATGGCAGGAGGTCTCTGTGGGAGAGACGTGGCCACCCCAACGAGGACAAGCAGGCCACTCACCAGAGCGCCCGACCACGGAGTCAGCTGCCATCGCTGCGCTTGGGGTGCTCAAGGCGGGCTCGTGTGGCACAAGGGGACAGCCAGGCGTGCCCGGAGGGAGGCTGCATGGGGAGAGCCAGAGGCATCTCCCCGAAGCAGAGCGCCCGTGTGCTGGCCACAGAGCATATTCGACTTTGTCCAGTTGGTCCTGCTTTGGCAGCAGGGACAGAAATTAGGGCCACGGTCTTACAGTTCTGGCTGGGGCCACAGGGCTGTGGCTCCAAGTTCAGTTGCAAAACATGGTCTGGCATTGTCCACTCATGTGTTTGGCCCCCAAATCCTTCTCCTCTTTCCCTTCCTCTCCTGTTAACAACATGAAACATGGCTGCAATTTCCAGCAGGAATTTTAACATCCTCATTAGCTCTGTTTATTACATGAGTTGTTTCATAAATTGTTTTCCATCTTTCTAAGCAGGCACGCTTTCGCTTTTATGAGATACCCTTTCCCAACGTCATTTTACAGAGGCACAATATTGCATTTTATGAATGGAGGCTTTATGAATGAGCCTAGTGTAACATTTAGGTTGCTTCTAATTTCCATCATTGTAAACAACACTGCAACGGACATTCTTAGGGCTGTATCTTTGCATGATCCACTAGTAGACCCATCAGTATTTCCTCAGAATAAAATTTCTCAAGCATAATATAAGCAAAACAGTTAATGGTGTGAGATTTTCTCAAGCTCTCATTGCCTATTTTCAAATCTCCTCCCTGAAAAAAAATGTAAATCTAAACAGCACATGCAAGTTTGCCACTTTTCTAAAAGCCAGGCCATTACAGAGTTTAAAGGAAAAGAGAAGAAAAATGGTGGGTGTCTTTGTTGACAGTTCCCCAGGATTGCAGACACCATAGCCTTTTCTGCCGTTTCCGATCCCTTCCTCCCGTCCTGCCACCATCAGAGCAAAGGCACCCCATGGAACGTGAGCCCACCTGCACCCCAGCCTCTGAGCAGCAGCCTCGGGGGGCACACAGCTCGCTTGGGTTTCTCCCCCCAAACCCGGCAGCATTTCCGGGGGCTGCTCCTTTGGCAGATGAAGCAGAGCGTCAGCAGCTGATCCGGGACAGCAAGCCACGTGGGTGAGGAGTGCCGCGGGGCAGGACCCACAGCAGTGCCCTCGAGGCTGCCCGTGGAACCAGCGTCCTCTGCGAGGCGCTGGACCAGTTTGTCCTCGTCCTGTGGAGATGTGCGTGGCTCACACCTGCAACAGTGACAGGACCCCCAGCAGAGCAGTGGACCCCAGCCGCAGGCCTTTGTCACGTGGCCAGCCACGACCTGGGAAGAGGCCTGTCACTGAGCAGCCCCGCCGAGCGTGCTGTGGGCCACCCACTACGGTGAACAGGGCACAGACGCCAATCACGTGCTCTGAAGACCTGTAAGAAACGCTGGGCTCGTGGGGGAAGCCGCTGGGCCAGGTGAGGCCTAAGCGCCACTTTCCGCTCCAGCAGTTCCGTCCTTACAAAGAAAAGCACCTCCCATGGTGTCCACCCTCACATTTCCTGTTTCTTCTAGAGTTTTCTGTGGTCCCAAATGGATATGTTTCAACACGTGTATGGTTTATGCAGAACACAGTGAAGTTCGTCCCTGTAGTCTGTATTTTAAGCTCAGTAACTATCGGATCCTGAACAAACCCTAACTACCCATGCCCTCCACGCGCCAGTCACAGATCCCACGAGGCTGATGTAAATGTGTCGGTCAAGCATGGCCGGGGTAGGGTGGCTGCCCCGCACCCCGTGCCTTCCTGTAAGAGGTGTGTATTCTCGGCCGGGTCCACAGGCTGGCTGCTTGGGGCCAGGCAGGGCCGGGCAGCACTGAGGGCCTGGTGCGGGCCTGTCCCACGAGGCTGACACCACGGCCCAGGCAGAAGAGCAGAGCCACCCGGGGCTGGTCCGGATCACAGCCACAGGGACGCCAGGCCAGGCACGTGGGCATGCTCTGTGGCGCTCAAGGGACCCCAGCAGCCACGTGGCCAAGCCCAGGGCGACCGGGCAGGAAACGCATTCCACACAGAACAGGGAGAGGCATCAGACCCTTGCTGAACACCAGAGGCACCTCCTGCATGTACGATGCATCCAGGCACCGGAGCGATCCGGTTCCCAGACCCCGTGGAAGGAAGGGAGTGTTAAGGAAGCGGCCTGTGTCCCGAGTCTGTGCCCAGCCCTGCGGGCACCCACTTTTACCTGATGCTCTAGGTGGACATGAGGACGCTGACTTGTAACTCGCTGAAACCCGCAGAGGACGCCAGGAGTGCCCTGTGCCCAAACCTTCAAAGTCTTAAGGCCTTTTTCACCAAGCAAAGCGGCTGGAAACGAGATCTCTATGAACATTTGGAATCTCCATCCTAACGTGGAACTCACATCCTCGCCAGCATCAAGTAGATCCCTTTTCTGATGTACACAATACGTTTGAGACTTGGATTGATAATCACTTACATTGTATACCTGCGGCACTGATGTGACTTTTTTCATTTATAAATTAGGTCGTCGACTCTAGGATGGTTGAAATCTAAATAGGATTATAGTTAGCACTGTCGGGAAAAAATTAGCTCAAAGTCCGTGATCATACGTCCTGGCAAAAATGAGCAGCGTAGGACTCCCCCGTTAATGCCAGTCGGTGCCAGGGAAACCGTGGGGCTTCCAGCCCCCGTCACTGTGCCGCTGGACGGCGGACCCAGTAAGTAAGGCGAGGACTGCCCGACGTGCTGACGGCTTGGTCTCGCTGTCACTAGGTAGGACCATCTCGGAAGTCAGCCAGCCTGCTATCTAATTGCTGCCAGAAATGAGAGTCTGAGTTCCATTATTCTAAAACAAAAAACAGACATATCTTGGTGAGAATGCTTCAATATTTAATTGGCTTCTATCTGGCAACTGCACACAGAAGGTCAGCTCAGTTGGTGACAGGGGCACCTGTCCCAGCCACTTCCTGCAGAGTGACATGCCCCTGCTCAGCGCTCACACTTCTGGGTTTATCTACCCCTCATCTGTACACAATGCACTTTTTCTTTGGACTCATTTTTTTCCCTTGAGTACTTTTGGAAGGAAACATTGTATCCCTGTGAAGTTGTAAATTTGATGGTCCAGTTATATTCCTTATTACACTCTTAAAAATTAAATTGAAATAAAACAAATTGTCCCTAGGCCACCAAAACCATCCCACAGGCTCCACACGCCTCCCACTTTAAGGTCTCCAAGACCCTCCCCAAGGAACGGAAATCACACCCCACTCATAATTCCTACGTCCGTCCCATGGACAATAAGGCGGGACCACCTGGGTTTCACGCCAGCCTAGCATTGTTTCCGTCTCTCAAAGAACCACTTTCTGAGCTGGTGTGGGGTCCCCACCGTGGGCTTCAACCCAAAGGTGCTGCCAGCAGGTCGGTGGGGTTGGGGGCATCTCTGCTCTGCTTCCCACTGCCCAGCCGACGTGGGGGGCACCCCCCTCGGCCCCTGCCCAGCTCCCAGGAACAGTGTGGTGAACTTTCTATCAAGCATCAGGAATGGGGGCAAAGGGGGCTCCCAAAACATCAGGACAGGTCTGCCCTAGGGACACCTTGTTGTTTGTGTGTCTGTTGTGCATTTGTTTCTCTGTAAACACAGCGAAGTGTCTCCCTCCGTCACTGACCCCCTTCATTTGACTCGTATCTGTGTGTTTGTATCTTGCACCACAGAGAGCCTGGGAAAGTACGTCAGATTCAGGAAAACAAAAATAAGCGAGCAAACTTGTTGGAAGTCCTGAGGCTTGTTTCATGGCCCAGTGTGTGGTCTGCCCCAGGGAATGTACGTCCTGCTGTCGAGTGGAGTCTGCAGGTGTCTACTAGACGTAGTTGGCTCGTGAGGTTGTTTCACGTCTTCTATTTCCATGTTGGTCTTCAGCACGGTTGTCCCATCCATTACTGAAAGTTGGCTGTTAAAGTAACCAATCAATTATTGCTGAATTATCTATTTCTTCCTTCAGTCTTGTCGGTTTTTGCTTCATGTATTTTGGGGCTCTCTTTATAGGTGCATATATGTTTATAATTGTACCTTCTCAATGGGACTCCCCCTTTGAGACTTACAACATGCACTTCTTTGTGTCTAGAAACAAATTTCCCTTAAAGTCAAGTTTATTTTATGTTAATATAGCTACTTCAGCTCTCTGTTGGTGACTGGTACACGGTGTAAGATGTGTATAAAGTCATTAAAGTGTAATGATTTCCAATCACTTGCCTCTGTATACAAAGAGCTTCACTTGTGGACAGCGTATGGCTGCCATTCTGCTATTTGTTTTCTGTATGTCTGATATCATTTTTATTGTATTCCTTCACTGCTGCCTTCTTTTGTGTTAAATATTTGTAGTACACCATTTAAATTTCCTTGTCATTCTCTCACTGTGTTGTTCTGAGTTATTTTCTTAGTGGTTGCCTTGAGTATCACAATTAATATCTTGACTTTTATGAATCTAGTTCAGAATGACACATTAATTTCAGTAGCATTAAAAGTAAACCACCTTCCCTCCCCACTCCCTTGTGCTTTTGGTCATACATAATACATTTTTATACATTAATTGCCCATCAAAAGAGATTTATAATTATTGCTTTATGAGATTGTCTTTTAAATCATTTAGAAGAAAATAAGAGTTAGAAATAAAAGCATTACATTTATGCTGCCTTCTACATTTACCTACAAATTTACATCTACTGGTTCTTTTTATTGCTTCCTGTGGATTTGAGTCATTGTCTAGCATGCTCTTTTTTTTAGCCTGAAGAACTCCCTTCAGTATTTCTTTTAGGGATGGACTCCCTCAGTTTTCATTTTGGTTTTGTTTCCATCTTAGAATGTCTTAATTTCTCTCTCATTTTTGCAGGGTAGTTTTGATACAGAATTCATCATTGACAGTTTTATTCTTTCAGCACCTTGACACCCATCCTACTGCCTTCTAGCCTCAGTGGCTTCTGATGAGAAATCAGCAGTTATCTACTAAGATCTCTGATCATTACGATATTTCTTTCTTACTGTTTTCAAGATTCTCTCTTTGTCTTTGACAGCTTGATTAGGGAGTGTCTTGGTGTGAATCACTTTGAGTTTATCTGACTTAGAGTTTGGAGATTTTTTATTCTGTAGGTCACTTATTTATCAAATTTGAAAGTTTCCAGCCACTACTTCTTTCAATATCCTCTGTCCCTTTCTCCCTTCCTCTCCGAGACTCCCATTATACATAAGTCAGTCTGCTTGGTGGTGTGCCACACATCTCTGAGTCTTTATTTTTTTCATTCATAGTTTGCTTTCTTTTCCTGAGCTTGAATAATGTCAGTTGACCTGCTTTTAAGTTTGGTGATTCTTCCCTCAGCTGCTCAAATGTGCTGCTGACCCCCTCTGGTGAATGTTCCCCGCAGGTATTATACTTTTCAACTCCAGAAACTGTATCTGGTTCTTTTCTTTACTTTCTGTACCCTGATTGATGTTGTCTATTTGGTGAGACATGGTTCTCATACTTTCCTTTAGTTTTTGGCCTTGATTTCCTTCTGTTCCTTCAATGTATTTAAAATAGGTGAGTTAAAGTCATTGTCAATTAAGTCCAATGTCTGGGCTTTCTCAGGAAGTTTCTGTTGGTTGTTCTTTTTCTGTGTTTAGGCCACATTTCATGTTTTGCATGTCTCATACTTTTTGTTGAAAACTGAATAGTTTAAATAATATAATGCGGCAACTCTGGAAACTAAATTCTCTCCCTCCCCAGGACTTGTTGCTGTTACTGATGTCATTGTTTATTTAGTGGCTTTCCTTAGTAATTCTCCAAAGCCCGTATTCTTTTTTGAACATTACTATCTCTGTTTGGTTAGCTTAGTGATCAGGTAATGATTTGACAGACTTCCTAAATGCCTTGAATGATAAGTCTTTGCCAAAGGGTCCCGTGTGCGTGCTGAGGCACGCCTTCAGCACTTGGACAGAGAGCTGACAGCTCTTCCCTCGCCCTCGCCTCCCGCATGTGCAGAGCCTCAATGTCAGCCAGACGTGAAAACTTAGGACCTGCTTGGATCTTCCCCAAACACGCACCCAGCCCACAAATGCTGGTTCTTCTAGATTCCCAGAAACACATCAGAGATCTTCAAAACCCTGGTAGATAGTTTATTCCCTGGATTTCCTTTTAAGCTTTTTACCACCCTTATGTTTGCCTCAACTGTTGCCCATCACTTGAGGTAGCTGCCAAGTTAAACAATTTCTTCTAATTGTTTTATACAAACACTTCCAGGCAACAGACATTTTGCATTTTGCAAGCTCTAGGTCAGGTTAAATAGAGACAACCTTGCACATAGAGTCCTCTCTAAGACCAAAAGACAAGTCAAATCCTGATAGTTCTCTGCACATAAGGCTTGGAAGGAGCTCCATACATTCCTGCCCCTTTCAATGAGTGACAGGCTGTTGGCTTTGACCATAATTTTCCTGTAGTTGGAGATGACTGGCTTTTTTAAGGCTACTGTGGAGTTGCAGCAAGGAGTCTGAGAATCAGGCAAGATAAAAGGCTGTGAAGTTTACTGTTCTGACCAGGATTCTGCTGTTTTTATTGTAGAAATGTTCTCCACATTGCTGCAAATATTTCGGTAATTTCAAGATTCTGAAAAAGTTGATTCTGACCATTTTGCCATTTTTCTCTTTATGAAGAGGTTTTTTGGAGGCCCAATACTCCACCATCTTCACCGACATCACTCAGCTTGGGTCTTACTATCTGTACCCTTGCAAGGGTGCAGGTCAATCTTAAAGGGCAAGAACAAACAGAAAGGACCCGTGGATGACCTGAGTGCCAAGCATGGGTGGACCTGGGGCCCAGTGCCTTCCCTGCACACCTGGCAGGGCCCACCTTGAGGGTCTCCCCAACCACATGGACCTTCTCCCTCCTCATCAGACATCACACTACATGTCATGTACCAGGGGTAAAGCTGTGTTGTGCAGCCTCCAGAACAGGCTTCCAGAAGATGCTCTCACCGGAACCTGGCCAAGCCAGAACCCTGATCTTGCATTCCCACCTTCAAGAGCTTTGAGAGATAAATTCATGTTATTTATAACCCGCCCAGCCTATGGTATTTTTTCATAGCAGCCTGAGCTGACCAAAGCGGAATGGGATAAACAGCCTGCCCTGCAGACGCCGGGCTTGCTATTCCTCACGATCGCCTAAGCCAATTCCTTGAAATAAGTCTCCTATATAAATATCCCACTGGTTCTGCTCCTCTGGAGAACTCTGACATGCTAGGTGCAATGAATTCTGTCACTGCTGCGTCCCTCAGGACTGTTGTTGGATTCATGAGGTAATGGAGGTAAAAGTCTTTGCAAATCACAAAGAGCAAGCCAGAAGTTACAGGTGATTTTCTTCACTGAGCGTTTGACCATTTTCCATCCTCTATTTTTGTAAGTTGTCGCAGTGGTTTTAACTGCTGTAGTCCTGAAACAAGGGGTGAGAGTCTCCAAGTCACTTCTGTGGCCACAGCTCGGTAGGCCCAGGTTCTCCACGATGGCATAGGGGCTCCTTGCCAGCAGCCACTGGACCCCATGACCTTGGCCAGGGGACACGTATCAGGCCTGCCTGGTGATGAGTCCAGTGGCGTCCTCATTAGAACAGGAGTTTCCATCTCAGCTTCTTAATAACGTGATCTGACCAAATAATAAAGAATCACATCTGCCCAAAAGTTTCTGGCCCTGGAGAATTGGGATGGGGGGGCTCGTTGCAGAAATTAGAGGTGCAATTTCACCTCATTCAAACTCACTGCGTCCCTGCTGCATCCTTCAGTAGGTATCCGAGCTGGGGACCGGGAGGGCGATGGCGAAGTTGCTGCCTTCTGTGCAGTTCACCGCCTGCGGGCAGGTACGAGCCCAGAGCAGCCGGGAGGAGAGGCTCCTGCTGGCCATGGGAGGCGCCGGCCACCTCCTCTGCCCCAGACGCTGCTTGATCGTCCCCAGGCTGACGGCCCACCTGTGAGGGGAGAGATGGCTGCCGGGACGCTCACCAGGACCGGCTCCAGGTCAAAGGAGCCACTTGTCGGAGGGGGTGTGTCCACGCTCGGTCAGTAGGGGGCAGTGGGGCAGTGGAGCTCTTTGAGAACCACTACTGAGAGGCATGCGGTAAAATGCTCTCCGAGCCGCAAAGAAGCCTGTGTGCTCTCAGAAACATCAGGTGGGAACTGTAATTACAGCTGAAAGCTCGTTGGTTTAAAAATAACCATGGGGAAGGCTGCTTCTAGAGAGCTTTCATGTGTGCGCTGGAAATAACAAAATCTGTGACATTATGGAATTAGAAATTAAAATAACAATGAGATACCACCATACACGTATTAGCACACCCAGAATCCAGAGCACTGACATAACCAAGTGCTGGTGAGGATGTGGAGCAGCAGGAACACCCGCTCGCTGGTGGGTGCAGTGGGCGCTGCCACTCGGAAGAGAGCCCGGTGGTTTCTTAGAAAGCTAAATACAAGAGGAGCCAAGATGGCGGCATGAGTAGAGCAGCGGAAATCTCCTCCCAAAACAACATATATCTATGAAAATATAACAAAGACAACCCTTCCTAGAATAAAGACCAGAGGACACAGGACAATATCCAGACCACATCCGCACCTGAGAGAACCCAGCGCCTCGCGAAGGGGGTAAGATACAAGCCCCGGCCCCGCGGGAGCCGAGCGCCCCTCCCCCCAGCTCCCGGCGGGAGAAGAGCAGGCAGAGCGGGAGGGAGACGGAGCCCAGGGCTGCCGAGCACCCAGCCCCCGCCATCCGGGCCAGAGCGCAGGGCCCTCGATACTGGGAAAACAGGGCAGCAAGAACAGTGAGCAGGCACTGGAGGCTGGGCGACAGAGGACATAAGAAAAGCGAGTGGAAATTTTTTTTCTTTTTTTTTTCTGTTTTGATTTGGCGAGCACTTTTTGGAAGTCTTAAAGGGATAGGGACCCCAATACTAGGGAAACAGGGCAGAAAGACCGGTGAGCAGAGGCCTGAGGCTGGCGCCGGAGAACAAAGAAAAACGAGCGGCCATTTGTTATTTATTTATTAATTTTTTTTGTGTGTGTGTGTGTGTGTGGTCGTTGTTTTGTTTTGGCAGGTGCTTTTTGGAAGTCTTAAAGGGGCAGGGCGGGTCACTTAATCCAGAGGTAGGGAATCCGGGATCTCTGGGCACCCTAACCCCTGGGCTGCAGGGAGCAGGGAGGCCCCTTACGGAGATAAATAGCCTCCCAGCCGCTCCTGCTCCAACGCGACTCCACCATTTTGGAGCAGCTGCCCGAGCCAGGCCACGCCCACAGCAACAGCGGAGATTAACTCCATAGCAGCCGGGCAGGAAGCAGAAGCCCTGTCTGCGCGCAGCTGCGCAGCACAAGCCACTAGAGGCCGCTGTTCTCCCAGGAGAGGAGGGCCACAAACCAACAAGAAAGGAAGTCCTTCCAGCCGTCACTCGTCCCAGTTCTGCAGACTATTCCTATCACCATGAAAAGGCAAAGCTACAGGCAGACAAAGATCACAGAGACAACACCAGAGAAGGAGACAGACCTAACCAGTCTTCCTGACAAAGAATTCAAAGTAAAAATCATAAACATGCTGACAGAGATGCAGAGAAATACGCAAGAGAAATGGGATGAAGTCTGGAGGGAGATCACAGATGCCAGAAAGGAGATCGCAGAAATGAAACAAACTCTGGAAGGGTTTATAAGCAGAATGGATAGGATGCAAGAGGCCATTGATGGAATAGAAACCAGAGAACAGGAACGCATAGAAGCTGACAGAGAGAGAGACAAAAGGATCTCCAGGAATGAAACAATATTAAGAGAACTGTGTGACCAATCCAAAAGGAACAATATCCGTATTATACGGGTCCCAGAAGAAGAAGAGAGAGGAAAAGAGATGGAAAGTATCTTAGAAGAAATAATTGCTGAAAACTTCCCCACACTGGGGGAGGAAGTAATCGAACAGACCACGGAAATACACAGAACCCCCAACAGAAAGGATCCAAGGAGGACAACACCAAGACACATAATAATTAAAATGGCAAAGATCAAGGACAAGGAAACAGTTTTAAAGGCAGCTAGAGAGAAAAAGGTCACCTATAAAGGAAAACCCATCAGGCTATCATCAGACTTCTCGACAGAAACCTCACAGGCCAGAAGAGAATGGCATGATATATTTAATGCAATGAAACAGAAGGGCCTTGAACCAAGGATACTGTATCCAGCACGACTATCATTCAAATATGATGGTGGGATTAAACAATTCCCAGACAAACAAAAGCTGAGGGAATTTGCTTTCCACAAACCACCTCTACAGGACATCTTACAGGGACTGCTATAGATGGGAGCACTCCTAGAAAGAGCACAGAACAAAACACCCAACATATGAAGAATTGAGGAGGAGGAATAAGAAGGGAGAGAAGAAAAGAATCTCCAGACAGTGTATATAGCAGCTCAATAAGCGAGCTAAGTTAGGCAGTAAGATACTAAAAAGGCTAACCTTGAACCTTTGGTAAGCATGAATTTAAAGCCTGCAATGGCAATAAGTACATATCTTTCAATAGTCACCCTAAATGTTAATGGACTGAATGCACCAATCAAAATACACAGAGTAATAGAATGGATAAAAAAGCAAGACCCATCTATATGCTGCTTACAAGAAACTCATCTCAAACCCAAAGACATGTACAGACTAAAAGTCAAGGGATGGAAAAACATATTTCAGGCAAACAAGAGCGAGAAGAAAGCAGGGGTTGCAGTACTAATATCAGACAAAATAGACTTCAAAACAAAGAAAGTAACAAGAGATAAAGAAGGACACTACATAATGATAAAGGGCTCAGTCAAACAAGAGGATATAACCATTCTAAATATATATGCACCCAACACAGGAGCACCAGCATATGTGAAACAAATACTAACAGAACTAAAGGGGGAATAGACTGCAATGCATTCATTCTAGGAGACTTCAACACACCACTCACCCCAAAAGACAGATCCACAGGGAAGAAAATAAGTAAGGACACGGAAGCACTGAACAACACAGTAGAGCAGATGGACCTAATAGACATCTATAGAACTCTACATCCAAAAGCAACAGGATATACATCCTTCTCAAGTGCACATGGAACATTCTCCAGAATAGACCACATACTAGCCCATAAAAAGAGCCTCAGTAAATTCCAAAAGATTGAAATCCTACCAACCAACTTTTCAGACCACAAAGGCATAAAACTAGAAATAAACTGTACAAAAAAAGCAAAAAGGCTCACAAACACATGGGGGCTTAACAACACGCTCCAAAATAATCAATGGATCAATGACCAAATCAAAATGGAGATCCAGCAAAATATGGAAACAAATGACAACAACAACACTAAGCCCCAACTTCTGTGGGACACAGCAAAAGCAGTCTTAAGAGGAAAGTATATAGCAATCCAAGCATATTTAAAAAAGGAAGAACAATCCCAAATGAATGGTCTAATGTCACATTTATTGAAATTGGAAAAAGAAGAACATATGAGGCCTAAGGTCAGCAGAAGGAGGGACATAATAAAGATCAGAGAAGAAATAAATAAAATTGAGAAGAATAAAACAATAGCAAAAATCAATGAAACCAAGAGCTGGTTCTTTGAGAAAATAAACAAAATAGATAAGCCTCTAGCCAGACTTATTAAGAAGAAAAGAGAGTCAACACAAATCAACAGTATCAGAAACGAGAAATGAAAAATCACGACGGACCCCACAGAAATACAAAGAATTATTAGAGAATACTATGAAAACCTATATGCTAACAAACTGGGAAACCTAGGAGAAATGAACACCTTCCTAGAAAAATACAACCTTTCAAGACTGACCCAGAAAGAAACAGAAAATCTAAACAGACCAATTACCAGCAACGAAATTGAAGCGGTAATCAAAATCTACCAAAGAACAAAACCCCCGGGCCAGATGGATTTGCCTCGGAATTTTATCAGACATACAGGGAAGACATAATACCCATTCTCCTTAAAGTTTTCCAAAAAATAGAGGAGGAGGGGATACTCCCAAACTCATTCTATGAAGCTAACATCACCCTAATACCAAAACCAGGCAAAGACCCCCCAAAAAAGAAAACTACAGACCAATATCCCTGATGAACGTAGACGCAAAAATACTCAACAAAATATTAGCAAACCGAATTCAAAAATACATCAAAAAGATCATACACCATGACCAAGTGGGATTCATCCCAGGGATGCAAGGATGGTACAACATTCGAAAGTCCATCAACATCATCCACCACATCAACAAAAAGAAAGACAAAAACCACATGATCATCTCCATAGATGCTGAAAAAGCATTTGACAAAGTTCAACTTCCATTCATGATAAAAACTCTCAGCAAAATGGGAAGAGAGGGCAAGTACCTCAACATAATAAAGGCCATCTATGATAAACCCACAGCCAACATTATATTGAACAGCGAGAAGCTGAAAGCATTTCCTCTGAGATCGGGAAGTAGACAGGGATGTCCACTCTCCCCACTGTTATTTAACATAGTACTGGAGGTCCTAGCCACGGCAATCAGACAAAACAAAGAAATACAAGGAATCCAGATTGGTAAAGAAGAAGTTAAACTGTCACTATTTGCAGATGACATGATACTGTACATAAAAACCCTAAAGACTCCACCCCAAAACTACTAGAACTGATATCGGAATACAGCAAAGTTGCAGGATACAAAATTAACACACAGAAATCTGTGGCTTTCCTATATACCAACAATGAACCAACAGAAAGAGAAATCAGGAAAACAACTCCATTCACAATTGCATCAAAAAAAATAAAATACCTAGGAATAAACCTAACCAAAGAAGTGAAAGACTTATACTCTGAAAACTACAAGTCACTCTTAAGAGAAATTAAAGGGGACACTAACAGATGGAAACTCATCCCATGCTCGTGGCTAGGAAGAATTAATATCGTCAAAATGGCCATCCTGCCCAAAGCAATATACAGATTTGATGCAATTCCTATGAAACTACCAGCAACATTCTTCAATGAACTGGAACAAATAATTCAAACATTCATATGGAAACACCAAAGACCCCGAATAGCCAAAGCAATCTTGAGAAAGAAGAATAAAGTAGGGGGGATCCACTCCCCAACTTCAAGCTCTACTATAAAGCCATAGTAATCAAGACAATTTGCTACTGGCACAAGAACAGAGCCACAGACCAATGGAACAGACTAGAGAATCCAGACATTAATCCAGACATATATGGTCAATTGATATTTGATAAAGGAGCCATGGACATACAATGGCGAAATGACAGTCTCTTCAACAGATGGTGCTGGCAAAACTGGACAGCTACATGTAGGAGAATGAAACTGGACCATTGTCTAACCCCATATACAAAAGTAAACTCAAAATGGATCAAAGACCTGAATGTAAGTCATGAAACCATTAAACTCTTGAAAGAAAACATAGGCAAAAACCTCTTAGACATAAACATGAGTGACCTCTTCTTGAACATATTTCCCCGGGCAAGGAAAACAACAGCAAAAATGAACAAGTGGGACTATATTAAGCTGAAAAGCTTCTGTACAGCAAAACACACCATCAATAGAACAAAAAGGAACCCTACAGTATGGGAGAATATATTTGAAAATGACACATCCGATAAAGGCTTGACGTCCAGAATATATAAAGAGCTCACACGCCTCAACAAACAAAAAACAAATAACCCAATTAAAAAATGGGCAGAGGAACTGAACAGACAGTTCTCCAAAAAAGAAATACAGATGGTCAACAGATACATGAAAAGATGCTCCACATCGCTAATTATCAGAGAAATGCAAATTAAAACTACAATGAGGTATCACCTCACACCAGTAAGGATGGCTGCCATCCAAAAGACAAACAACAACAAATGTTGGCGAGGCTGTGGAGAAAGGGGAACCCTCCTCCACTGCTGGTGGGAATGGAAATTAGTTCAACCATTGTGGAAAGCAGTATGGAGGTACATCAAAATGCTCAAAACAGACTTACAATTTGACCCAGGAATTGCACTCCTAGGAATTTACCCCAAGAATGCAGCAATCAAGTTTGAGAAAGACCAATGCACCCCTATGTTTATCGCAGCACTATTTACAATAGCCAAGAATTGGAAGCAACCTAAATGTCCATCGGTAGATGAATGGATAAAGAAGATGTGGTACATATACACAATGGAATACTACTCAGCCATAAGAAAAGGGCAAATCCTACCATTTGCAGCAACATGGATGGAGCTGGAAGGTATTATGCTCAGTGAAACAAGCCAAGCGGAGAAAGACAAATACCAAATGATTTCACTCATCTGTGGAATATAAGAACAAAGGAAAAACTGAAGGAACAAAACAGCAGCAGAATCACAGAACTCAAGAATGGACTAACAGGTACCAAAGGGAAAGGGACTGGGGAGGATGGGTGGGTAGGGAGGGATAAGGGGGGGGAAGAAGAAGGGGGGTATTAAGATTAGCATGCATGGGGGGGGTGGGAGAAAGGGGAGGGCTGGACAACACAGAGAAGGCAAGTAGTGATTCTACAACATTTTGCTATGCTGTTGGACAGTGACTGTAAAGGGGTTTATAGCGGGGACCTGGTATAGGGGAGAGCCTAGTAAACATAATATTCGTCATGTAAGTGTAGATTAGTGATATCAAAAAAAAGAAAATAGGGCAGTTCCTGTGTGGTAACCTCCAATGAGTTCCACACAAGAGTATAAAGGGCATATAAAAGTGTAGGCAAAGGGTCTGTTTGTGTTTATACAGAGGATCAAAGCCTAATTGGGCTACCCCGAAAATGAACTAAGATACGATATGAAAGAGAACTTCCAACATCTGCACTCTCTGGAAGAGTCACTCCAGAAGATGATCATCAAAAAACCTCAACAAAGATCCAGGCGATGCTGCAGTTGTAGCTGCATTCATCCCACCAGTTCCTGGACTTGCCATGGGAATGACGAAGGAGATATCTAAGCTGGCCTGTGCATACAGTAAAACAACAAACTTGACTGGATCTATACTGTTGGAACTCAACCAAGAATTAGGAGAAGTGCAAATTGTAGCGCTCCAAAATCTTACAACTACAGACTATTTACTGTTAAAAGAACATATGGGATGTGAACAGTCCCCAGGAATGGGTTGTTTTAATTTGTCTGATTTCTCTCAGACTGTTCAAGTTCAGTTGGACAATATCCATCATATCATAGATAAGTTTTCACAAATGCCTAAGGTGCCTAAACTGGTTTTCTTGGTTTCACTGGAGATGGCTGGTCATTACAGGTATGCTTTGGTTATGCAACTATACTCCTATTATGTTAATGTGTGTGCGCAATTTAACTAGTAGTTTAAAACCTATACATGCTGAAGTTACTCTACAAGAAGATATGTCAAAGAAATAATCAATCTTCCCATGTTTTCTGCCGCTTTTCTGCTACTTCTATAGCTTTTCTTCTTCCTTCCTAATTACAACCCTTAAATAGAATTCGTGCCTCATATCAAATTTACCGAGTATCATAATTCTTCCAAGTGGTAAAGATACCTCAAGACAAATGCTGGGCATAGAAGCCACAGGGCATTAATATGCAAAGAAGTAAAAAGCTAACCTTTTCAAACAATAAGGCTTCTCTCTCACTTACCAACTCTACATTTCCCTGTATGGCTCCGGAAGATGACTGGTTAGCCAGAGATGGGTAAGATTCCTCAAGGGAGGAACGACCTAAGACAGGCACAGTCGCAGGGGGGCCATCAGGTGAGAAATTGGGGATCAACAGAGGTGAGGCTTAGAACCTCACCCCCGCCCCTGTTTTGAGAGAAATCTTCTGCATCCGTGGATGTTTTATTGCCCGTGTCTAGCTTGGATTAACACATAGTCTACAGGCACACACCTGATCATCTACATTTGCTCTCTTACAACACTAAACTATGTTTTCTACCTCTATCTTGTATCTACCTACCACTTCAGCATTTTATTAAAAATAATAATAATAAAGAGAGAAATGTGGTATCCACATATAAATCAAGTATAAAAGTCAAATGAGTATTCATATTTGAACTGACTGTTTATAGTTCATAATGCATGATCAAAACCGAAAGTTTCTGTGATGACTGCCCTTGTACTGTTCACCATGTAACTTATTCACTATGTAAGAATTTGTTCTCCATGTAAGAACTTGTTCGTTATGCTTCAGAAGATTGGAGACTGATGAAAATTAGGCTTGGGGTGGATTAATGATTGTGCATTGAGCATTGACTCCCCTATACAGAATTTTATTGTTGTTAACAACCATTTGATCAATAAATATGAGAGGTGCCCTCAAAAAAAAGTACACACTTCCAATTGTAAAATAAATAAGTAACCGGGATGTAATGTATAGCATAAGGAATATAGTGAAAATATTGTAACAACTTGGTATGGTGATAGGTGGTACCTAGAATTATCATGTATATAAATGTTGAATCACTGTGTTGTACACCTGAAAACTAATGTAATACTGTGTGCCAACTACCCTTCAATAAAAAATAATTATCTACAAAAAAAAAAAAAAAAAAAAAGAAAGCTAAATGCACTCTCACCATACGATCCCGCAATTGTGATCTTTGGTGTTTACCCAAAGGATCAGAAACATGTCCATACAAAACCCTGCACACAGGTGTTAACACCAGCTTTACTCATAATTGCCAAAACTTGGATGCAAACAAGGTGTCCTTCAGTAGGTGATGGATGAACTGTGGTCCATCCAAACAAGGGAATATTACTTGGCATTAAAAAGAGATGAACTATGAAGCCACGGAAAGACATGGAGGAGCCTTAAACGCATGTCACTGCATGAAAGAGGCCAGTCGGAAAAGGCTGCAGAGTGTGCAACCAGCTCTGTGACACTCTGGGGGGCAGTAAAGGACCAGTGGCGGCCGAGGCTGGGGGAGGGGAGGATGAACAGGGGGAGCAGGGGGTGTTGAGGGCAGGGAAGCTTCTCTGTGTGACACTGTAATGGTGGACACGTGTCATACGTGTGCCCAAACCCACAGGACAAACACTGCCAAGAGTGACCCTGAGGTTCCCTGTGGACTCCGGGTGGTGATGACGGGTCTGTGCACCTTCATCAGCTGTAATAAATGTACATCTGCTGGGGGCCGTGACGGTGATGGTGGGGAGGCTGGGTGGGGTGCAGTGGGCATGTGGGAAATCTCTGTACCTTCCCCTCCATTTTGCTGTGTGCCTAAAACTGTTCTGAAAAAAGTCTATTTTTTAAAAGAGGAGGATGGGGAGGCAGAAAAGGTCAGGGTGCTGCCTGGCTCTGAAAGAGGAGGGGCTGTGAGCCCAGGGAGACCCAGCCTGGCCTCCTGCCCGCACAGCTGGACAGAGACAAGCACGTCGTCCTGCACCACCAAGAGGCCCCTTGTTAGGCGGCAGCCACAAGTCCCTGCTTTGCACAAACGGCCACTACTCCACTCTTCTCCATGTCAGAACTTGCTTTTCACTTAACAGTGTGACCTGGGGACTGTCTCTTCTGGTTCTTTCTCATGGCGGCAGTCACCGAGCATAATCAGCTCCTACGGATGGATGGACGTCTAGAAATTTTGCTCTGTCGTTTTCTGGCTGCCAGCTCCTGCTGCTACCCCAGCACTGGGGAGGGAATCCTCACCTGTAATTCCTTGACGCTGCTCCGTGTGATTCCGGAAATCTCCATCAGGAAATCCCCCACCCCTGTCAGCTTGTTCAGGACTCTGACTGCTCAGCACCTCACTTAAATTCGTATTCTTCTCCTCTTCTCTGCAACCCCTGGGGGCAGCCAAAGTCAGGGACAATCTCTGGCCGAGGCACCTCTCCCGCTGCGGAGCCTGCCCCCTGCTTGCTGTGACCTCTGTCCCCAGCAGGCTGCAGCCAACATCTGACTGGCACAGGGGGCAATGCATCTACAGAAGGAGCAGTTCAATTGCAGCTGGGGAAGAAAACACACATTTTCTCTCTGCTCTACCAATTTGGAAAGTGGAGAAAGTTGATTTCAAGGGGGCCTTTGGGAAATTAGAGGAAACAGGTCGAGGAGTGATTGTGGGGAGGGGGAAGAGGGGCGGCTGTGCCCCAGACAACAGCCTCCTCAGGTGGAAAGAGGGTGCACAGTGGGGTGGCTGCAGACGCCGGGGCCACGGGTGGGGGGACGTCCTGCCGGGGGAGCACCGGGCACAGACACGGCACAACGGTGATGACCCTGGAGGGCTGATTTGTCACTGTGGGTGGATGCTGGCTGGCCTGGGGGTCCTGTCCCCAGGCCCCCTGCCTGGCTGCCCGCAGGGCCTGGGTTACTCAAGGTCAAGGCCGCAGGTCACAGCGCACTGGCCGACTTCCCAGCGTCTGATTCGGGGTCTGGGGAGGGGCGGAGAACCCGTGTCTCCTGAGGACACCCAGGAGGTGGGACGCGGCCCTGACCTCCCAGCCACCCAGCTCCAGCGCGGGCCGCCCTGCCCGAAGGGACTTTCTCCAGGTCTCACTGAGCAGACTTGGGAAGGAAAGAGGGCGGCCACACAAACGCGTGGGAAGCAGGCAGCTTCTCCCACCGGTGGGCTTCCTCGACGGCAGGCGACCCCAACAGACCCCGGAACGTGCAACCAGCCAGAGGGCATGAGCCGCCTATGGGTTCTGAAGGGAGGCCCCCAGGAGGGCCGGCTGGGCCGTGTGTGGCCAGATAAATGGGTCGCCAGGAAGTCACTGGGATGAAACATGAACTTCTCGCCGGCCCATGCTCCCAGCTGGGGGGGCTTCCGCATTCCCGGGTCCCGGTAACTGGAGGGCCAGGCTCCGTGCTCGCTGAGGCCGTTCGCGTCAGGCTGACCTGCCGATCTCTGGTCTGTGCTTACAATTGTGCTCCTGGGCAGAGTCTGCGTTTCTTCACATTTTGGGTCTATTTCTCTCTAAAATACTGCTTGGACGTGAACATGCCGGGGCCCTTACCTTCACCCGTTATTCCCAGTGCCACCTGGGGCCATGGGAATGGCCTCCACCGCACAGCTGGGCTTGTCTCTGACCCCGCGGGGCACCTGCAGCTCACCTGGGCTGGGCCCACCACCCCGAGCGGTGCCGGGGGCTGGACACAGACCGCAGGGCGCTCGGGCCCCTCGGGCCCCTCCCCACATGCCCTCTTAGGAGTGCTCTGATTTCTTCTTCCCTGGGGCCTTTTTCACTTCCTTACCATCACAAGGACAGAGGGCACCCACTCCAGGCTGGTGCCGCTCTCAGCAGGTGCAAAGGTCCTGGGCAAAGCGTGGCCAAGGGCTTGACTGGCCGCGTCTCCTGGGAAAGGGTGGGAGATGCAGGAAGCAGCGCTAGTTAAAGCAGGAGGGCGAGGACCCGGGAGGAAGTCGGGACCTGGGGCCTGGCACCCTCCGCTATGACCACGTCACTCGGGAACCGGCCCTGGGTTTGCTTGCTCTTTGCACACAGTGGGGCGGCAGACCCTCCCGCTGCCTGGGTCTTGTTCAAGGAAGCGGGGGCGGGGGGCTCGGTGCAGGGAAGTGGGCCCGGGTGCCTAGCAGACGAGGCCCCGGGTCAGGGGCTGCCTTTGCCCAGGCCCAGCGCATCCCGGGAAGCAGACTTCAGGACAAGATGCTGCCTGCTCTGGAATGTCCAGCCCTCCCCATGCCCCCCTTGGCCCAGAGGAGGGGGCACTGTTCCCACTCAGAAGCTTCTCTCCCTTCTCCTCCCAGCACCCACGTCAGCTCTGTGGGGCCTGCAAAACTAAAGACCACACAGGGGCTTCAAACAGGAATCCATGTTCTCAGAGACCCAGAGGCCAGAAGTCCAAGGAGGCTGTGCTCCCTCCAGGCTTCAGGGGTCCTTCCTGCCTCTTCCACTTCTGGAGGCTGTGGGGACTCCCTGGCTGTGGCCGTGCCCCCCGCGTCTGCCCCCTTCCCCTCACGGCCTGTCTCTGTGTCCACGTCTCTCATGAGGACGCCTGTCACTGGATTTAGGGCCCATCTCACAGGAACCCCTTACCTAGACTACACCTGCAGAGAGCTTTTCCCAGATCGGGTCCCCGTCACTGGTTCCAGGGGTCCTCTGGGGACCTCTGCTCAGACCACCACACTTCCTCGGGGCCCAGGGCTGCCGAAGACCCTGCCCTCTGGGGATGCTCCTGCAGCCTGCCTCCTTGGGGTCCTGCACAGCAGTGGCACCCACAGCCCCTTCTCAGCGCCCTCAGGCACATCCAGGAGTCCTGTGTGCTCACCTGTCCAGGGCGGCCAGGTGTGCACCTGGGGAAAGCAGAGCCTGCCCAAGCCCTGGCCGCCTGTGCTCCATGGACAGACAGCTCTCTGGGCAGCTGGTGTCTCTCTGCACCTTCCCAGATGGCCCCTTCCAGCCCCAAGCCCAGGCTGCGGCGATGGGTTGGGGCCGTGGAGGAGGTCTGGGCCTCGATGCCCCTGGCAGCTCCCAGCAGCTGAGTTAACGACACACACAGAGCGCGGCACACGCCTGCTCCTGGGGCCCCCTCGGTGACCGCACGCCCCTGCCGCATCCTCCCTCATTCAACAGGCTCCTGCTCCCTGCAACCTGGGGCAACAGCCCTGTAGCCGGAACAGCCCCTTGTTCTGTTCCTGCCCCAGAAGCCTGGCGCTCACCAGCCACGGGAGATGTATATCCACCTCCCTGGCAGAGGAATTGCTGGAGCTGGTGGCTTTGGGCCTCTGGGGCAGGAGCTACGGGGGAAGAGGGCTGCCTGCCCTGTGCTGCGGCGGCCACCCCCGCTCCCCTCCGGGTGGGTCAGAAAGCTTGCTGAACACCCTGTCATGGAGGCCGAATAGGAGCCAGTTGCTGAGCAGAGGCCTCCTAACACCAGCAGCATACACGGGCATCGGCGCAGCTAGAGGGCGGCCAGAGGCTGTGGGGTGCACACTCAGAGGGGCGTTCGGCGACCCGGCGGAGACACCATGTTGCACGGACGGTGCCAGTAAGGGGCGGCTGCGAAGAGCTGGGGGTGTGCAGGCAGTGCAGCCAGGGACCACCTGGAGCCAGTGGAGCGGTGGGTGAGACGCCCATGGGAACCATGCGGCCCACACTCAGGGCCCCGCATGGGAGGGCAGCCCCAGCCCTGGAGGGGGCACATCCACTGCGTCATTTGAAATCCTTCCATCTCGGGTGCCCCCCCAACCCCCACTGTGCCCAGGTTCTCATATGAAGGGGTAGGCGGCTGGGTTTAAGGCTCCCCACGCGACTTCAGCGCATCTGAGGCTAAGACCTGCCTCCTGGCTCCCCCGGAACAGGCAGGTTCTGAAATTCTCCAGGTGAAGCCCCAGGTCCCCCACTGCTCAGGCCAGGCCGCACACAGAGGCCCTTGGGGTCCACCCCTGCCACAACGTGGGTCCGGGCCCCTCCTCTCCGGGACCACTCGCTGTCTCCTCCCAGGGCCGGGGAAGTCCTCCCTGCAGAGACCCCCTGCCCGCAGGCCACCTGAGCTTCCGCCTCGGTGCCTCAGGGATTTTGTCACCATGAGTTCCAGTCGAAAGCCCCAGGCGTCAGGTCCCAGAACACCTGTGGAGACAGAAGAACGGCTCCAAAGAAAGCGCAGTATTCAGGGCGGCCCTTTTCCAAAGGAAAGAGCTTGGGGCCCATTCGGTTTGGCCAACGTACAGCCGTACAGCCGAACAAGGTCACAGGATCACTTTCTGCAGCCGCGTAACCCCTTCCATGCTGATGCGCAGTCAGCATCCGGGACGGGACCGCCGTTCAGCTCCTCTCTGACGGCAGAGACTCAGAACCAGCAGGCCGTCTGTGTCATTCATCAGCAGGAGCGAGCCGGTGACCCTGGGCGCGGCTGGGCAGCGATGTGCATCTGCGGGGTGGAGGTCCGGCGAGGGAGCGGGCGGGCAGCTCCACCCCAGGCCGGGGGCCAACGCCCCAGCTGGAGGACAGGGGCGCAGAGGGCGAGTTCGCCTGCCACCCCCGTTTTGTCCCCATCAGGCCGCAGCTGGACGAGGCTCCACACGGGGGAGTTCACTGAGTCAGATGCTGACCTCCAGAAGAGCCACACCCAGAATAACGTGCCCAGGTGTCGGGGTGGTCAGTAGCCAGCCGGCTGGCACCTACAACAGGCCACCACACACCACGTCCAAGCAGGTTTCTTACTTTTCCACAGCGCCACCCCAGATCCCTCCCCTCCCCAGGGATTCTGAGCCAGCAGGTGACACACTTGCTGGGTGTCTAAGCGCAGAAACCCAGCCGTGGGGCCTTCCTGTTCTCCCCGGTGACTCCTCATCCCAAAGCCTCCCTTCCTGAACCCCCCAAACGTCCTGGAACCAGTCTGTTCCACATGCCCCACCCGAACCCACAGCCTGCCAGGACCACCAGGACCACCATGATCACCTCCACCTGGCCCACAGCTGGCCTGCTCTTCTGGGATGTCACACTGGGGCCGCCCCTGCACACCCAATCCCACCTACACCTGCCCCTGTCCGCAGGCTACCGCTGGGTCTGGGCTCCTGGCCCCAGGGCTCTGGCGTCAGCCACCAGCCCACACAGCAGATGTGAGCTCAGAGTCCCCACGGAGCCGTGTGACGGACCCGGGGAGGCCCTGGGGGCAAAGGTCCACCAGCAGACAGTGCTGCCCCAGCAGTGCACGCTGCTGCAGGCACAGGAACAGTGCCCACCCCGTGGGGACTGCACTGAGGACAGGTGCTCATGTGGGTCCCCGGGGCAGGCGGGCGGCAGAAGCCCCAGGAGGAGGCGATGCGGGTGCCCAGTCGGGGTCTGAGCGGCAGGTGAGGCGTTCCAAGCAGCACTGCCCCAGCAGGGTGAGCGGACAGGCCCGCACGGGAGCCTAGTCCTGGCTGCCGGTCTGCAAGTGAGAGGGGACAGGAGAAGCGGGGGGCCTGGGCCCCCAGACCTCAGCACTGCTTCTGAACTGAACTGATGGGGCCCTCAGGCCTCCAACTGCAGGGCAAGACGTGCTCACTGGGGACGGGCATGAGGGCTGTTGGTGCCCTAAGGGACCCTCGGCAGGCAGTGTTCATGGCCCAATGGAAGCGCACGGGAGTATTTAGGCAAAATGATTCCCCCGTCTGAGCTTTGGCAGCAGGGCTGAGGGCCGACCTCCCATCCTGGCTGGACTGTCCTCGGGTGGCCGCCCCAGCGGAGAGCAGCAACAGAAGGCAGAGGCCCTGTCCTCCCGGGCGCCCGGCAGCCACGGCCCCACAGACGGACCACAGACAGGCCACACCGGGAGGGCTCTGGGGGGCAGGCTTTTCCGGGTCAGTAGGCTCCCCGGTGGACACAGGGCCCTCACACACACTCAGGGGCTGTTGCGGAAGGAATTTTAGAGCCTCACAAACTGCTCCACAGACTTTTGTTTCTACAAATCCCGCAGGTATTTAATTAACTGATTAATTATAAAACACACCTAACTTCCCCTTGTGTGCTAGGGAGTCTAAGGCACTGAGGAGGCAGGTAGGTGCCCCTGTGCCAGGAGCGGCCGCAGGGGAGGCAGGCGGCACACCGGGGGGCTTTGGGACAACGGGGCACAGCTCCGCCTCCTCCAGGGACTGGGCCCACGGCTGCCCAGCCAGCCTCCTCGCTCTCCCCCGGCTACTGGCCTTTGCCTGGGGCTCCAGCTCATTAAATTTTCAGGCCTCCTGGTCTACCTAGAGCTGTCTTTTCTATTTTTAATGCCTGCAGCTTATCAAGCCTGCCTGGAAAAGCCAGGGTGCCTGTGGTGAGAGGCCCCTGTCTCCCAGCAATCTGTAATATTTTCCTGTTAATTTCATACGGATAGATGAGAGTGGACAGGAATTGGTCGAGCTAAATGAACTTTCAAATTACACGGCCCTGTATGTCGGACAGGAGGGATGGACTCAGGTGGGATTTTGCCAAGGGAGCTTCCCAGACAGGTCTCCTGCGGGGAGCCGGGCAGCCCCTCCGGGCACTAGTGTGGGCAGGGCATCCGCCTAGAGGAGGCATCCTAGCTCCCTGGACAAGTGTCCAGCTCATGGTGTGAACGCCAGCTCACCGGGGCCTTCTGGAGCCAGCTGACCAAAGGCCTGCCCACAGGTGGTGAGGACAAGGGGCGGCCACAAGGCTGGCAGCTCACCGCCTGCTGAGCCCCTCTGTGCCCAGAGAGCCTCAAACCCAAGCAGAAGGAACAGAAAAACCAAGACTGTGCAGATCCTCCTAGGCACCCCCTGCAGAGACAGAAGAGCAGCCCGTGGGGCAGAACCACAAACCCAGAATAGGAGGCGGGCAGCCCCTCCTTCTAGGGAGCAGCTTGCCCTTCACAGCATGGCTGCTTTTGTGTCCTAGGTGTGCACGGGGTCCCCAAGACTGGAAGACGGCGGTGGCCTTGGGGGCGCTGGAGATGGTGAACTGGGGATCTGGGGGTTTGAGTGTGTCTGGGGGAGTGTGATTTGCTGAGACTTTGCTGAGAACAGAGTGGGGGTGTCCACTGGCCAGGGGGCAGAGTCAGGCTTCTCCAGAGAAACACAGCTGATAGGACACGTGTGTGTGCACATGTGCATGTGTTCATCAGAGTGTGTGTGTGTGTGAACACACATGTAAAGAGCTTCATTGTAGGCATCAGCTCACACGATTACGGAGGCTGGGAACTCAGCATCTGTGGCCTGCCAGCCGGAGCCTGGGAGAGCCAGGCATGTGGTGAGAGGGTCTGGGAGCCAGGGAGCCGCGGGCAAGAGGAAACCGCGTCCCAGCTCAGCGGTCGGGCGGAGGGAGCAAACGGGTCCGATTCGGCCGCTTGGGATCCCGCCCCGGCCATGACTGCCCGCTCCCGGCCCCCAGCCTCCCCAGTCTGGGGTGTTCTGTGAATGGGCCATGATGTTCATCTGAGCGAAAACCTGTAAACACGTGCACCTCACAGATTTATGCTTTGTAATTATATCTCAGCAAAACCACTAGATTTTAATCAAGCTTCACCTACTTTGCATTCTGCTGAATGTAATGGATTAAGCATGTAAACAATAAAATGTAACTGTGTGGAAGTATACAGATTGTGGGTGCATTTTCATAAAAGTACAAATTAAAGTTTAAGGGAGAAATATTAAAATATTTTCCATAAAATGTATTTTATTCCAAATATTAAGAATTATATATTAAAGTCAAACGGCAGAATGCAATTTATAACTAATGAATGTCCAGCATTGAAATTAAAATGATCTCATTAAGAACAAATCTTTCCTTTTTTTTGAAAATCAAATTAACTAGTATTAAATTTTAATAAAAATGAGCCTGTTTGTCATTCCAGTGTTCAATGTCCATCTAGTTGCCCAAAAACTGTCACTCTTGAGTGATGGTCAGGAGGGGGCAGGGAAATGGGGAGACGGGGACCACGTTTCAGCTGTGCCGGGAGTGAGTTCCAGGGCCTGCTGGTCGGCACGGGGCCAGAGCCTGAGTGCCTGCAACAGGCAGCCAGGCAAGGTGACCACACCACGCACACACACACCAGATCGCCAAGGGGTAAACCTTAAACGTGCTCAATTTTTGGTTGTCAATCATACATCCTAAACTGGGGGAAATGTCACTTCCCGAGCCTGTTTCATCCAGACCTACAGAGGCACAGACTTTAGAGCCAGATGAATGCTTAGCCAGTCAGAGCCAATCAGCCGCCTGCCAGCAGGGCACGTGCCACGTGCCCCGGAGCCTCGGGGTGGCCCGGCCGGAGCGAGAAGACGGGGCTCCGGCTGCCTGGGAGGGGCTCCAGCTGAATCCGCCCCCAGGGCCTTCTCCCTGCCTGCCGAGCTGTGCCCTGGCCACCTGGCACGGGGCAGCACCCATCGCTTGCCAGGGCGCCGGTGCTCCCCAGGCTGAACGGTGCCAACATCAAGGGGGCTGGGGGCTGGGGTGGCCACCCACGAGCTTGCATCTGGGGCACAAAGCTGGCCGAGGGCAGCATCCTCAGCAGGGCCGCCCTTGAGGAGCAAGCCCTGCCCGCGGGGTGACACGTTGGGCAGTGGTGGGTCCCTCGTCACACGACCTGCCTCCCAGGAAGTAAGCCCTGCTCTGAGCTTAGGGGGCCGCAGGAGTTGCCATCAGAGGGAGACGCATGGGGGACGGCATCCGGGCGAGGACACTGGGGCCCTGTGCTCCAGGGGGTGCCGGGAAATGCAGCCCGCAGGTCCCCAGAGGCGCCCACTGCAGTGCTCATGCCCACCCCTGCCTGGGCCACCTCTCTCTCCCCTTCCTCCACCCCAACCCAGAGGCCCCCTGGGACAGCGGCCGTTCCACCCTGCCCACGCACCCAGGGGCCCACCTGGTCCCGTCCCCACCTGTCCTTCCTTGACACGGGGACACTGACTGATGGGGACAGAGGCCCAGGACAGCCGATTCCCGGGGGAGCTCTGGACGCCCCCACAGCCCCCTCTGCCAGAGGTCTGCCTGGAAGAATTCTAAGGGGGGTGAGGGAATGGGGCATCTCTTCCAAGGCAGTAATTGTGGGGTGAGGCCCACAGGGTCGGTCACTCTGCCGTGGGCAGACCCAGGCCAGGACACCAGAGACTCCCCGCGGGCGGGCAGGTCTCTGCCCTGAACGCACACCTTCAGCGAGGTCCCCCGGGCCCACGCGAGGCACGGCTCTGCGGGATGGAGGCAGGCAGTGCCTCAGTTTACAATTATTTCCAACGAGGGCTCAGCTTGTAGGGTTTGGTGAATCAGCCTGAGGTGCGACTACCCCCCAGGTCGTGCCACCCCCTCTCCTGACTTGTGCCACCAGCTGGGCGGGGCAGGGGAGCTGCTCCCTCGGGGCAGGAGGAAGGGCGGGTGCCGGGCCCAGTGACCGCACCACAGGGCCGCAGCCCAGGTCCCCAAGCCCCTCCCTCAGCCAGGCCGGCCATGTCCCCTCCTGCTTTTCCTTGAGTCCTTCCCCTCCGCGCCCCATGGATGCATCTTACCACCGTGTGTGGGCTGCGGGGTGTGAGGGCGGAGGGAGGCTTTGGGGGGCCCGTGGCCAGCTGAGGACACACGGCTCCTGGGGCCTCACCACCCAGAGCAGGGCTGTCCTGGCCTCACTAAGACCACCGGGCTCAACCACAGGGCCAAAGGGCCATGAGCTCAGCCACTAGGTGTCACACCCACAAACACCCAAGGAAAATGAGTCTGAGCCAACCCCAAGAGGGGCTCAGGTCCCACTGTCCCCTGGCCCGCAGACGCACAGCCCGAGCCTTCTCAGCGGCCCTTGGAGGCTCTGCACGAGAGCCCCTCATCCGTGCACACATGGCCCTGTGGGGAGCACAGACCCCCTCTCAACCTCTCTGATGTGTCACGTCTGCCCCTCAAACCTCTCTGCTCCCAGGAAACCCAGTTACGTGCGGAGGGGGCACCTTACAGGCTGGAGCCCCTGGCACTGTCCCTCAGACCAGCACTGAGCAGGGCGCCTCGGGGACCAGGACTGGAGGGTTGAGACCCCCCTTCAGGGTCTTCACCACACACCAGCTGCTGTGTGGGGAGAACACATCCAGCCTCTGATTCCAAGGACACACACTCGGTCCTTCCTGCCCTCTTTCTCAGCAGATGACCTACCTTCTCTGGGCTCTGCTGTCACCTGTAAAGCGAGGATGGTGTCTTCTTCCCACAGGGGTCTTAAGAATAAATAGGGATGTGCAGACAAACCCACCCGGCACACAGAAGGCCTGCATGGGTTTATTGCTAGAATCATAAGCACAGACAGAGCCCTTTGCCCCAACAAGCAGATAAAATCGGCCACTCACCTGTCCACGTGAGACACACAGTTCTAGTGCCTAGGAAATGGGTCTGGGTGCAACATGGAATGGGAGAAATTAGCAATCCCTCCCACCCAAGAGGTCTATTTTGAGAAGGAAATGCAGTGAATTAAGAGTGACTCTCTGCAGATTGGATATCATTTTCTCTTTCCGAGGCCAGCAGACATGGACTCGGAGGGGCTTCACCTGGCCACGGGCTGCAGGATGGCTGCCTCATTAAGAGCTGTCTTCCATGGGATGTCTGGACGTGCAGGAGCAATGCAGCCAAGCCCCTGACCCCCACGGTGAGGGGACCTCTGAGAGGCACAGAGGGAAGCTCGTCAGTCTTGCAGACAATTAGGAAAGAATCAGACTGGATGGAGCAAGTAATTAATTACCTCCAGGTCTGGGAGGAATAAAAGTCTACGTTCCCACAAGGAAGGAAGATGCAATTTCATTGCAGAGAAGAAAGTGGGGGGAGCAAAGTCAGGAGCACACACCCACCGGGAGAGAGAGCACATGCACGCACATGTGTGCGTGCACATGCATGTGCACCAACATGTGTACATGTGCATAAGCACATACACATGTACTTATAAATATATACTTATACACACCTGTGCACACATGCACACAAACACACATGCATTGCACAAATGCACTTATGCACGTGCATGCAAATACACATGTGTGCATTTAAACAAACATGCATGCACACATACAAATACAGACACATGCACATGATCACATGTGTTTATGTATACACACTTATGTGCAAGGCCACACACAAAACACATGTAAGCACAATACACATATGCACACCCACACACATGCATGTGCACACACAGGCTCCCAGAGAATCCAACAGAAAAGACAACCTGTGAAGGGCCAGGCTTTACCAGCACACGAAGGAAGGACAGAAGACATGCAGATTCCCTGACATGAGTTTCAAGTCATGACTTACAGAAGGCAGGTGTGGGGCTGGGGAGGCCCAAGCAAGCCCCAGGGGAGTGGCCAACAGCCTTTCAACCTCCTGGAGCCCCCCAACCTCATACCAACATGTACAAATGTGTTCACAAGTATGTTCTCCATTAACTGACCCGTGTGCCCTGGCCAGAGGCCGGCCCTCTCTCCAGGTGCTCACAAGCATCTAGGGGAAATGCCTGTGAGCAGTGTCTGGTGGACCACACAATGACTAGATGCCCGGGAGTGAGGCTCTAGCATGGTTCTGGCTAAGGACAGGGAGGGCAGCTGGTGTGGAACTGGGAGGAGCTGGGGGCATCCAGCGTGAAAACAGCAAGAACCTGGAGGGGCAGTGAGCCCAGCCATGCTCAGAGGGCTGAGCAGGGGCCCTGCAGCCGCCAGATGGAGAACTAGCCGGAACAGAGGTGAAAGTGGAGGTGGACACACGTGGGTGACCATTCCTGGGTCTGGAAGCCGTCCAGGGCGAGGGGCCAACAGGACCTTCACACCATAAACAGTCAAGACACACAAGCAAGAGGGCCTCAACCCCCTTGCTGGCCGTCAGCCTCCCCCAGCTCTTCCTCTGGGCTGCCAGCTCTATGCTAATCACTGCTCACACGTGCTCTCCGAGGTGGTGCATGGAAATCGGGACACACGGAGCAATAAAGAAGGGAAGTGAAGGGCTCCACCCCAGTCCCCAGATGCAGGTCCCATGATCACGGGGGGTCAGAGCCACCACAGGGGACGGAACCATGGCGAGCTCCGCCCACGCCCTGTTCCAGCCGCGGCTCCGGCCCCTGGCCTCCTCTCCGGTGTGGCTGCACAGCTGGGGAGCCGGCTGCATCCCTAAGCACTGCTCCCCAACAGCCAAACATCAGGGAAGCAACACAGAGTGGAGCCTGGGGACCCCAAGACCCACACCCTGCCCCTTGCCTGCTCTGCGTGGCTCTCCCAGGAGGGGCCCAACCAAGCAGCCAGGACCCAGGCCCCCTGCCTGAGCACCGCTGGAAGCAAGACCAGCCCAGCAGCCACACAAGCCACGACTCCTGTCTGGCCCCTTATAGGGCAGGGTCCCAACACTCAGGGCCCCACAGCTGCAGGTGCCTGGGAGGCTTCTTTGGGCCAGGGGCTTGGAGGGGCCACAGAGGGAGGTGGAGCCCTTCACAGACCCCTGGCCAGCCCCCATGCAGGTAGTTTGCAACCCAGAGGTGCCCCGGCTGCATTTCTGGAAGCCCCTAATTACCCCCTTGAAGACCCTGGGTCCAGGTTCTCCTGCAAATGAATCAGAAACAGGGATCCAGCCAGCTCCTTGCAAAGGGAACAGCCGAGTCCGCAGCTCAGTGAGAACTGGCCAACAATGCCCCCCAGTGGCCGCTGTCACCTCGGCCACCGCGAGCAACCAGCCAGGGTCTGGCCTCCGGGTGGACGCTGGCGATGGACACCCTCGGTCCCCGGTCAGACCTGGCGTGAGCCACGGAGGGGGGGGTCAGTCTCTGTGCCCCAAGGGCCTGCTGCCAGCAGCTCTGGGGGAAGGTAACTGGGTCTCAGCCAAGGAGGGCTGGGCCCTCGTGTCCTGCGAGCTCCCTCGAGGGCGTCTAGCCCAGTGCGATATAATGAGTCGTAAGAAATGCATATTTGGTCATTCACGTATTTCCCGGGCACGTTCGGTCTTCATCCGCAGCCCCAGAAAACACGGCAGAGCCTTAAAGGTGAGACGGGCGTCCGGTCCTGTGGATGAGAGGCTTCTGGGCCCACCCGGGGGCGGGAGGCGGAGGCAGCTGGCGGCCAGTCATGGGGTCCGTCCTGCCTCTGCAGCGAGGCCCCCACAACGCCCCCCGAGAGGAGCTTATGGCCTCCCGGATGCTGCTTCTCCGTCGGGGAGAGGGGAGAGCTTCCAGGCTCGGGCAGCCAGACGCCCCCACGTGCCCCCGCGCCGGGCCCCCAGCTCCAGGGGGCAGGCGCTCCTTTACGTGGGACCTTGCCCTGTGGCCCTCTCATCGGGCCCGTGACTTGTACCCTCTACCAATCTGGTAAACCCAGTGTTGCCCTGAGTTCCACGAGCCGCCCTAGCCAATCAGTCAAACCCAAGGGGGAGGTCGTGGGGACCTCCGGTCTGCAGCCGGTGGGTCAGCAGCACAGGGACCTGCCGGGGGCTGGTGACCTGCGTCTGGAGTGGGGGTGCTGGGCAGTCTCGCAGGACGGAGCCCTTAGCCTGGGGATCTGGTGCCGCCTCCGGGCGGATAGCGTCGCGACTGAGTTGAGTTCTCAGACACCCTGCTGGGTGTTCGAGGACTGACTGGTGTTATGTGTGGAAAGACCCCCTCCCACATACTTACACACATTGGAACTGGGTCCAGGAACCCGAACGGAGTCATACTACCCTCACTGCTGTGTATAGTACTCTTCTTGTTGGAATAGTAATATTATATTATATATATGTAGGAAAAGAACACACCCTCATACCCAGACAGATGAGTTTGGGGAAGGCTTCCTGGAGGAGGTGACACCCACCCACCAGAGATTGTAGGATGAACATGGCACTAGCCAGGGAAAGATGTAGGGGCCGTGGGAACAGGCAGATGGGCACCTGAAAATAAATGACCGAGGGCAAAGCTCAGAATGAGGAAGAGCAGGACGGGCAGGAGGGGCTGGTCCGTGGAGCAGCCGGGGAAGCTCAGGGAGGCCCGGGAGGGGGAGGCAGCTAAGGCCACAGTGGTCGGCACTGTGCAGCTTGTGTGCATCCAGTCTATGCGCCATCCGCCCTAAACCTACATGATCTCAATAAAACCAGAAAAAAGATCCTTCGATGGAGCCTTCATGACAGTACTGGTGAGAATCAAAGTCTGGAGTCCAATTACTGAAACGTGCCAAGTCATTTATCCATTTTGGCCCCTGCAACGTAAGGAGCTGGTGCCAGGGGGGCAGGGTGAGGGGTGCGGGGGCTTCTGAACTCCGTAAATTTTCTCTAAATCTAAAATTAGTCTAAAATAAAAGCCTTACTTAAAAACTATCAACCTAACACCTGTCCCCGCCACTAAAAAATCTCCACCAAATGCCCAAGGATGTGCTGAAGGTTCAGGCCTTCCACTTTGTGCTGGGATCCCTGATTCTTCACCAAGGAGGTGCCTGGATGTGCAGGCCGGGCGGGCGTACTCCAGGCTGACCCGGGCGCAAAGCAGAAGCTGCAGAGCCGCCCCCGGGGGCTCGCGGGGCTGAGCCGGGCACGGGTGGCCACGCAGCCAGAGGGAGCCTTCCGATTCACCTCTGTGGGCGTTTGCCCAGCACCCGTGCTGTGCTCGACAGACTCACCTTCTTGGTCACAAACTACATATTCAGAGCACTTTCCGAGGTGCAGCCCCCGACACGTCTCTGCGAGTCTACACCACAGGGTTTGGGGCGCGGCAGTCTGAGCTACCAGCTCACTTCCATCCCACACGACGTCTGGCACAGCGCGGATCAGGCTAGGCCTGACTCCAGGGGCCCCGGACGGTCAGCCCCCGGCCTGGAGTTGCTCCACTGCATAGTGTCAAACACAGGCTGGCCGCGCTGGGGACGCATCCGTGATGGGGGCGCAGCTGTGGGCTGAACCGCTCTGGTGGCCCAGGGCTGGCTCACCTGGAGGCTTTGAAAACCCAGCCCTCTGAGACCAGACACGTTCAGGGCCGCCCTGTGCCCTGGCTCCCACAGCACCCCGTCGGCCCCCACGGGACACACCCGGGCCAAACCGAGATGGGCTGAGGCCTCCGTCCTTGCCGCAGCCTGGGCATGGTGCACCGTGAGCCACGTGGGCAGGCTCGATGCCATCTGGGTGGGAAGTGACCTGGCCCCTGTGTCCAGTGGAGCCTCAGCTGCGAGAGAGGATGCCAGCACGTCAGCGCCTCTCTGGGCCGGGGTGCCCTGCCCTGGAGAGCAGGCGAGCCTGTCAGGTGAGGGTCCACAGACAGATGAGCAAGACCCCACCCCGAGTAAGACACAGGCCCTGTGTGTCCGCCCTGCGGCTGGCCGAGGCCAGCAGGGGTGTGGTGGGCACTCACCCTCTAGCTGTTTTAAGCAGCCACCTTGCTGCACCAGCTGCGTCTCCACTTTGCTCATGTCACAGGAGAGGTGGAGCCGCCAACTTGGGTCACAGGTGGCAGGTCCCAGCCCAGTCCCTGACCCCAGCGCCGCATCACACCAGCCTCGCATGCTTTGTGCAGGAAGGGGGGGACTCCAAATGCACCTGGGCTGCTGTTGAGGCCGAGGAATGTCTTGCTCCGGACAGCAGTGGTGTGAGGGGTCCAGCCTGCCTGTGGGGTCCTTACCTGGGGGCTGGCCCTTCCTGCCCACATCCTGTGACCTTCAGCTGTCCCACGGCCTCTTGGGGCTCCCAGGTTGGTGCAGCCCTGGGGGCTGGCAGCAGGCCACCCGTGGCAAGTGCTGGGAGATGGGGGGGTGCTCCCCAGGGGCAGGCTCTGGGCATCCAGGCAGACTTGCTCCCCACGCCCCCACGACCCCCGCCCCACCCACTGCCAGCTCTGTCCCAGTGCCTGGCCCCAGCCGCCAGCCCCAGGTCCTGGCACCCTCCTCTCTCTGTCACTCCTGAGGGCATGGCATCTGTCTGCCACTCGCTGCCCCCCTGGTCCCCACATCCTCCTCCTCTGCCCAGAGACCCCCTGAGCCCCTCTCTCTGCCTGCTGAGGGTCAAACCGCTCTCCTCTACACTCAGACTCCTGAAACGCTGCCCCCAGCCCCAAAGCCCAGCTCAGGGCACTCAGGGCCCATGCCTGGACCCCAGGGCCCACTGCAGGGGAGGTGGTTCATGGTGCCATCTGCCAAAATCGCCGGGCCTCCCTCATCCCTGAGTCACCAGCTCCTGGCTTGGGCGGCACAGAGTATTTAATAAATGTTTAATAGCAACAATAAAAGATCGGCTTGGAACAACTAGAGATTTTCATTCAGGGACTTAGGCTGTGCCCTGGGTCAGTAATAAAATGCATCTTGGCAGAGCTACAGAGATGCTGGGGAATCGGGGGCCATGTGGAGGCCCCCCTTGCCTAATTCAGGGAAGAGACGGGGAAGAGGCATGACAAGCAACCGGTAACGGCTCATCTGTCCCTCCCGGAAAAGCTCTGACCGCACAGAGCGTGGGCACCCATGCCTCCCCACCAGCCAGGGCAGCGCGGGGCCTCCGGGTCCAGGTCTTCAGCGGCCATGAAGGCTTGACGAGAACACGTTTCGTAGGGCGGCTGTGACGACGCATCACAGTGAGGACCAGGCTCAGCAGCGGCCCTGACGGAGGGCCATGCCCAGGCTTGTCCATCTCGTCTGCCCTTCCAGTGGGCCAGGAGTGGCCTGGTCCGAGGGCCCTTGGGATCTGGTGAGGGTCTGGGAATGGGGGTCCATGCAGTGGGCTGAGGTGGGAACAGCCTTCAGAGGCAGCAAGTGCCCTCGGAAGATCGGCTCAGACATGACCAAGGGCTCTGAGGACCAGCTCAGCATCAGGCCGGAATTGTGTCCTGAAACCCTGTCCCCCAAAATCTCAGGGGGCAGGGAGGTAGGCAGGTAGGAGGCCTCATCCACCTGAGCGCAGGCCGGAGAGGGAGGCCTCCGCAGCCCGATGCCCAGAGGCCGACGGTACCACGCCCTCCGTCCGGACACCACTGCCGCCCCGCCGCCGTCCCCAGCATCACACCTCAAGGCAGCCGGGATGGAAATCAAAGAGACGCCCAGCAAAACGGCCCCCCAGGGGCAGGAAAGGCCTGAGCACCAACCCCAGCTGAACCAAAACTCAGCCAGGACCGCCAGGACCGCGAGGTGGAGTCCAGCGAGGTGTCCAGGGGGAACCGCCACAGAACAGGAGCGAAGCAAGGCGGAGCTCGCGGTCAAAGGTGAGGACGTAGTGCTGGTTCTCGCAGTGCAGACGCCGAGGGAACACGGGCACCAGGCTGGAGGAGGAGGGGGGTCCCCAGGGGAGTCAGGGAGGCGGGCCGGGCCAGCCATCCGAACTCCAGGAGGAGGGACAGCGGGTGGTGGCTGCGTGAATAGGAGGGTCCTGGTCCGCAGGCCCCGAGGGCGACCTCGGACGGGGCACACGGCTCGGGCCGCAGGCGGGCAGGGAGGGCCGGGCTCCGGGCTGCCGCCGGGGATTCCCAAGTGAAAGGGGTGGGAAAGGAGGCAGCTCTCCACAGAATGCGGGCCAGGCCCAAGGGGACACCTTCACACCCACCCGGACCCTCGAAGGGAAGGACCTTGTCCAGGCCCCCACACCTGCCCGGAGGCATCATGTCAGCGGGAGCGGCCATGCGTGAGGATGGACGAGCCAGCCACACAGCCCAGTCCCTCCACCGGAAGAAAACGCCCAGCCAAGTTCTAACCAGGTGAGCCACCTGGCCCTCAGCAGGACCGACGCCGGGCGCTCCGCGCAGAGCCCCGGGCCAGCCCATCCTCCTTACCCTCGCGAAGCGACTTCATGATCACGCGCATCAGCGGGCCCTGTGCCCCTTTCACAGATGAAGTAGAATAGCAACATGGTATATATACATTGTGCTGGATTCTGCTTTTTTCACTTAAAATTCAACGTACAGATATTTCCATAGCAGGATAAAAAAAGCTTTCTCATTATGTTCAATAGCTGCACAGAGTTCAATGGCATGAATGCACCATAATTTATACAGTCAGCGCCCTACTGGTGGACATTTGGGTTGTTTCTAGTCATTACTTTCACTAACCACCGGGCAATGAACATCCTTGTTCCTGTATCATCCTTATATGTACGTATATCTGTGGGCTAAATAAATAGAAATGCAATCGCTAACTAAAATGTAAATTCTAATAATAGTCTAGAAATAAAGATTTCCCACCATCTCAGCACAAGCGAGAAGGTTGAGGAGGGAGGGCGGGAGAAGTAGGGCCGAGGGCAGGGCCTCAGGGAGGAGGGATGCAGGGGCGTGTTTTCCAATTCTAGAAAAAGCCACCTAATAGAGGATGCAAATTCTAAGGGAAAAATGCAGTCAAGCTTTCGAAAAGAAAAAGAGGAACCGTTGGGAAAGGCGGGTAAACAACAATTTGATTGGACCCCAAAGACAAGTGAAATGCATGATAGACACACGTCTGCAGCAAACAGCAGACGCAGATACGTGGGTCACTCCCCAGAGGGGGGACGGTCTTCCCCCGTTACAGACCCCGACTTTGCATTTTGATCCACAACAAAGCCACCCTCTGTGGAATACAAGGAGCAGAAGCCACAGGAATAAGCCTGTGTGGGAAATGAAGGGAGGTAATGGAGAGGCTTAAGTAAGAAGGTAATAGGATGCACAGCGAATGCTTGCTGACAAAAACAGGTAAATTAGCAAGGACAGGAAAAGACTGAAGATACAAATTACCTAACAAAGCATGTAATTTAAGGTCGAAATACTAAGTGGCATAAAGTTGGGCAGACCAGTGTTAAGTCACCAAAGGCAAACTTTATGGGGAAGTCAGGATGTTCACACTCCGCCCTGAAAGAATCGCAGCAGCGCCGCGGTGAGGCGGCCGCCAGGGTGCCTCTGGGGAAGCTCGGAGTCACGGGTGGGGTGTGCGTAGACCCCTCAGTCCGCCCCTCCGGCGGGGCGCCCACTGCGGGGGCCCCACGAGCAGTGCAGAGCACCTCCTGAGAGCATTTGGCCCATGACAGATGCGAGCGATTCTTACAAGAGCTGCTGGAAATTCGAGCGGACTTGATAAAATCGGTATTGCAATGAGACTTCCCTGCACCTGCTTTATTACAGTGAGACCCGGGACATGATGTAATGACAGTTAAACAGAGACAGAGGGAAATCTCATCGAGTAGCTGCTAAATTTGATTGAATGGATTTATGACACGCTAACAACCTTCATGCCAGCACTGGGCGGTCTGCGCATTAGTATCCTGTTCTGCTGGCAAAAACTGTTTTCGAAAGTTGTTTATATGTGTGGCCTCAAATAAAATCTTTTGAAACAATTAAAATAAAAGCTGACATGTTGCTGGTCATATAATCTGGTCTTAAAACAGTAAAATTAGACATAATAATGAAAAGATGACCCAAAAAATGTCAAGGACTTGAAAAATAAGAAATGTACTTACACAGAGTCATCGGATCAAAGAGCTCATCAAAAAAGAAATGACAAATGCTCTGGGAGGCTTTAAGAAGGGAAACATTTCATCCCAATACCAACAGGATGCAGGAAAACTCTGTTAAAAGACCAGCATTGTCTTAAAACAGCTTCATTATTTTTGAAGAAAAATAGAGATAAAGGAATCTGCTGAACACATTAGGAAAATAACAAAATAAACCCAAAGAAATCAGGAGGAATAAATTTAAAAGCATGAAAGCTAAACATAAATGATGTAATAAACCAAATGAGTAGAAAGCCTGGCTTAATCCAAATTTGATTCTTTGAAACTAAGCCTTTATAAGCTAAATATGGGGAAGAGAGAGAAAGATCTAGAGAAAGACAGGAAAGGGAGGTGAAGAACAAAAATGAGGAAGAATCATGTATAAAGGAAAATTAAAATAATTATAAAGTAATAATGCATCTAGCTCTAAGTACACATGTTTATAAATTCAGAAAAAGAGATAATTTCTCAAAAATATAAAAAAGTAAGTGTATCCAAAAAGTGAAAATCTTGAATAGGCCAATTACCATAAAAATTATTGGAGAACTGATTAACAGTCTACCATTGAGAAAAATAGCACCATGATTAGATGCATTCAAACTGAATTTCACCTCATCTACCAAAGTAGAAACAGATTAATCCCTGCCATTTAAAACATTGCAGAACGTAGAAAGCATTTATAATAACTCTCCTTTGAATTTTATGTGGTATAACTCTAAAAACAAAACTGAATAAAGGCACTGAAAAATCATCAAAAGGACCAATACTAGTTACGAACATAGATGCAAAATTCTACTTAAAGTTAACATCAATAATAATATATTATAACCACATGGGGTGGGCAGGTTTTGCCACCTCCTGTTCTCCAGGTCTACCTGGCACGACACAATCAATGGGTCAGGGTACTGTCTGCAGGAGTTCAGGTGATCAGAGCACCTTCAGAATCTATTTTGACAGAAAGCAAGTGTTAGCATGACCCCAAGAATACAAAATAAATGCTCGTCCCATAGACAAACTGCTCAGTCCTCCCCGCTGATGAATGTTGCCAATTCTACAGCCGCTATAACCCGAGTAACTGGCATGAGTGGGCACGCGGCAAGGTCCGTGCAGAAGATGGGTGACGTTGCAAAATGTATACCAAGCGCTAGAGACAGGGATCTTCTGCAACAAAGAGGCTGGTGGGACCGCCCTGCGATGGGGACGATGGTCCGGTTAGGTGTACAACCAACCATGATCCACCAGCTTAGCAGAGGACAATGACGAGCAGGAGGGAAATTCTGAGGGCGGCTGGGCTCTGGGGTCCTCCTGGGGCTGGGCCTGCTGCTGCCAGCAGGACTAGTACTGGTGTCCTGGTCGGAGGGAGGAGCAGTGACCAGGCTTTCCTCGTGGTCTGGCCCATCCTCACACGGACCCCGCAGCATTGTGTTCACAGAACCCAGAGCGGCTCTCTGTCGTGCACTCGGGGACAATCACCAAGTATGGCCTGTGGAGCCACTGAGCCAGTGCACGCTGGAATTGCACCAAACTGCATTTATGTGCGGGCCGTGTAAGCCTCTGTGACAGCTGGAAGACCATAATGGCATTTCAAGTCCATCACATTTATTTAAACTCGGACTCTGTCTCTGGCAGTCCTTGAAGAGAATGGGCATTTCTCTCCTTATTGCACAAATGCCCCGGTGAGTATCTGCAGGGCCTTTCAGAGAACTCTCAGGAAAGTGCTCCCCACACACGCTGTCCGTGGGCCTTCAGATTCCTTGTTCAAGGGAAGGCCTCTCCCTCTGTCGCTTGGCTCTGGACCTGGGAACTGATTCACATATATATTCCCGGTGAGGGACGGTGACTTTCCACTGTGGGGCCCCACGTCATCTGCCTGCCTGTGAGATCTGACTTTCCATTTGTTACGTAACGTGAGTGGTGCACAAGCAGGCAGCCGGCCTCTCACGTGCTGGGAGGATGATGCTTGTTAGTGATTCCGGGAGTGAACCCGACCGCCACTCCAGCTTTGCTTCTGAGGAGTAAGAAAGTGTGTTAATCCCTGGAAATACAGTGAACCTGGGGCGTTTTAGTTCCCATCCTCCTCCCGCCAGTTCCTCAGTAGTGTTAGAAACCAACAGCCTCACAGTTATGGTCGCTGTGGAAACAAGCTGCCTAGAAGCCAGTAGGGGTGAAGTGGGTGTGAAGCTCCAAAATCCCATCCCCAGAGAACTGTCACTATTTGATCTGTCTACCAGTCCCCTTGAAAAACTCACTCTAGGGTCTTGTCTATATTTGACTTGACTCAGAGCTCAATCTGTGCAAACAGTCCCATGTCTGGCACATTTATTGAAAACAATCAGCAGCAATTATTTAACACTGCAGCTGCCTGAGACAATGTTACCAACTGTAGCTGACAAGAGATTGGCCAAAAAACTAAAAAGGGAAAGGGGGAGAATAAGATGTCTATAGAGGGATTTGAAAAGCTGCAACATGTCCCTGGGAATCTAGAAAACCACATGCATGTTCAGGGCCATGCTGATGCCCCAGAAGACCCGAGAAGGCCCTAATTGCTCACCTCTGGCTGATCCTGAAGCTCTGCACAACAGGAAGAGAAGGCTAAGGCAGAGGTGTCAGCCACCTGCCTTAGCACTGAAAATGTCCCCTGCAGACACACAGGGCCCCTCGGCTGAGTCTGGGAGACATTGGTACAAGGACATTAGGAAATTTCTAATTATTAGCTGATCTCTAAGCTAACCAAGCAAAAACACCAGCAATCACATACAATGAAAAACACAGAATTTACAACATTAGTCCAGAAAAGTCACTAAACTAATGCACAGCAACCATAACTGTTATTGGAGGAGGGAAGGGAGGAAACTGATTTCCAGACTGCTACACTGTTTTATTTAAAATAACTAATTTTCAACAAAAAATTACAAGCCACTAGACCCAGGTGGAAAGCAGTTAATGGAAACTGCTCCTGAGGAAGCCCAGACTTTGGACTTACTGGACAAAGACTTTAAATGAGCTATTACAAATATGTTCAAAACACTAATGGAAAAGTTATCTAATAAAATTAAATGAAAGCATGAGAATTATGTCTCACCAAATAGAGAATATCAATGAGGAGAGAGAAACTAATGAAAATAATCAAATAGAAGTTCTCTTGAAATGTAATAACTAAAAGGAAAAAAAATCACATCTTCTGAATCCAACATAAAAATCATCATGTGTTTTTCAATAATTCTCCAAAGATGTGGTTGATTATATATTAGAGTTATTATAAGCAACTTTTAGTTGTGGGAATAAAATTCCCTACTAATACCTCATGGTGCTAGAGATTAAAAGTTAGAAAATGATTGCCAAAATCTGTAAAAACTCATATTTTTTAAAGTAATATTTTAATAACATATGATGCTTCATATGGTTTGATGTGCACTATTTTGAGAAACCTGATATTTAAAATAATCATATTCATAACCGTTACTGAAACTGCTATCTTCTGATGGTAAACACACGTGTTGGAGCATAAACACTTCACACACACACACAAACAGCGTGGAATGCATTTTATTCATTCTCTGCACAGACTAAACCCCCTGCACAGTGGGCTAAGTTTTACTGCAAACATCTGAGGGACTCTCTCCGCATCTGAGAGCCCAGTGACCTTTGCTGCATCCACTGGGCAGTTCTCAGACTTCCCTAGAGAAGGTAGAGCCATTTCTTTTTAATGGTGCTGTGAAAACGCACATGCCCAGGGGCAGTCTGACAGCTGACTGGTGTCCTCAGCTCCCCAGGGAGCCTAGCCCACACATGGAGCTCCCCTCTCTGGGCTGGGGGGCCTCAGCACTCCACACAGGAGTGAAGAGACCCCAGGGTGAGGTGCACTTTGTCATGGCTGGAGGGACAAATGGAGCTGCTGGCCCTTTGCCAGCTTGGGGAGGGGTGCCACGGGGCACTGGGCACTCAGGAAACACACAGGTGTGCCCCAGGGTCAGGGGCGATGCTGAGCTCACGACATGGGGAGGAGAGCAGACTACCCCACTCTGGAGTGTCCCCCTGCCAGGCTGCCCGCTGCATCTGTGGCCACTACTCTGGATCAAGGCACTACTGACACCATGACCTGCGACCCAAATGCAGACTCGCTGCAGGAATTTTACCTCCACTTCCACACTGAGCCAAAGCCTTGGGTCCCACAGTGGCGCGGGAGGAGAAGGCTGGCCCTGAGGCAGGTGACAGTGGGGCAGCAGGAGCCTGGTGGGAATCAGATGTCAGGCTGTGGGGGTCCTCTGGGCAGGCCAGCATGGGGCCCAGGGGGTTGCTACAAGCCAAATTTGCCTCCTTTTTAGTATGGGGATGGCCCTCCCTCCCTGGATGGAGAGGACATGAGGGCCAAGCGACACCCAGGCCCCTGTGTGCAGAGGGGCAGCCGCTTCACTCGAGTTCAGAACGAGGTTTTCCTGCTGCTCCGACCCCGGCCTGCGGGGCTGAGGTGCCGGAGGAGGTTTGCCCCACACTGCGCCCCTGACCCGGGACTGGCGGGAGGGTCCTGGCTCGGTGTCATGCTCACATGGCCTTTATTCAGCCAGCATTCTCTCCCTCTGCATGGGCTCCTCACCCTCTGGGACCACAACACCTCCACATTCAGGTCCCTCCGGGAATTCAACCAATTGCTTCAAACTACCCAGTAAGGCCTGAGGCGGCTGGGGTTTCAGGAGGATTCTGCGTTTCTTCTATTGCTCTGTGTCCCCAAGTTCTTTCATGATAATTGAACTTTGCCTTTCAAAAGTCCTCATCTACAGCGGCCAATTACCGAGGGGCACCCCAAGGACTGCAGCCGGCCCCATGCCTCCGCCTCTGCTCTAGAGCTGATAATTCCACGGCAAACCCTATTTCCACAGTCCGGCCTGCTTGCTGGGAATTCAGTGGTGGGGCCCTTCCAAGAAGCTGCCCCTCCCTGTGGCACAGCCTGAGCTACTGTCAGCTTTCCATCTGCTTTGGGAAACCGGGGGCCTCTGCCGAGGGCATTTGCTTCTCATCTGAAATGGGAGCCCATCGCCCGGGAAGCCGGTTTGCAGGCCCTGCACCGTGGGGATGCCTGTATTGAGAGGCAGCTACTTGGGCTGTTCGTCCTCTAGCTGGTGCTCATCAGGGAGGCTCAGGACGTGGTGCGAAGTCTCCAGGAGCCCACCCAGATCGGTGCATATGTGCACGTTCGTGTCCCTCTAATTCACAGAAGGGAGATGCCCAAGTTTGCTGTTCAGAAGGTACTGCTCGTTGCAAACACAGCTGTTCTCAGGGCCTACTTGAAAACAAGAAATATGCCCACATAAATTGGAGAACTTGGCATTTCGTCATTTGCATATGGGAGACATGACTTACTTTTGACAATTTTGTTTCCAGAAATATATAATAGTGATGATAGAAATCTTGTATTTATGTGACACTTCAGAGTCTGCAGCCTGGTAGGAACAGGACACGCCAGCAACAATCAGCAGGGTCTGGACCTTTTCGGCTTCTGTGCAGCACCTAACGCAAGACCTGGTGCTGCTGAGGCACTTAGGGGCCTTCCTTTGGATGACTGAATGAATGAATGAACAGCTCCCACCAGGAGCACAGACAGCTGCACACAGGCAGGGAGGGACCAGCCGTTCCAGCTGAGGCCATGAGACCAATTCTTACAGAGAAATTCTGAGATGTAGGCACAGAGTTTCAGGCTCTGTGATGGGTGCCACCCCCACAGGGGTGAACACCCAAGTCCAGGCTGGTGTGGGGTGTCTGGGCTGTGCTGGCCCAGGAGGAGGAGCTGAGAACCCAGGACAAGCATGCCCTGCCATGACCAAAAGGGCGACCACTGCAGGAGGCTGAGGAGCAGCAGGTGTCTGCAAGTACTGTGTCCGCCGTGTGAGGCTAGAACATCTCCTCCCGTGCACCAGTCCAGCCAGGTCACCGTGGTCACCACAGTGACCAGGACACACATACACCGCCCTTCATGTATTCACGTTGCTCACTCTGCAGTAGAAGGGGGGATGCTGCCCCTCTCTGCCCTGTGTGGTCCTGTGAATTATCCTCACACCCCCAGCCCCAGGCAGCCAAGCGCCCTCTCTACACCCATCCACTGTCAGCTCTGTGCACATCTCACGTCCACCAGCTGTGGGCAGACAGCAGTAGGTGATCTCAGACCCTATCCAACCTCCCCACCTCCTCTGATAGTGTCTCAGGGAACAGTGAGGAAAAGAGGAGAAGCTCTCCAGATGGTGACATCACTCCAGGTCCAGGTGAGGGATGGTGACATCCCTGTGCGTCCAGGTGAGGGAGGTGGACACATGACACGTGCCGTGGCATGCACCTGTATGGCATCTGTGCATGAGCAGCAGCCACACAGTGTGCCCACCCAGGGCGGGCTGGTCGGCCTGTGGAGCAGCACGGCCATCCCACCTCTGGCCCGTCCGCCCTGGGTGCTGTGAGGCTGAGCGTCCCGTCCACCGTGCTGTGGCTGCCCGAGTGAGGGCAGGGGAGGGCCCCACCACCTCCGGCGTCCCAAGCAGACACTATGCCCTGGCGGGGTTGGGGCGGGTGCCGGCTCACACCATGTCCACCCAGCCTCACACACACGTCCCCTTGGTCAGCCGCCCCCCAGCCGGCAGCTGGGGTTGGGAGGAGGGGACTCCGGCATTCAAAGGGCACTTGGCACTCCGAGCTGCCCTGCGCTGCGTCCTCCCACTGCCTCCTGGCAAGGTTATGGTTGCCCATTCTGCCAGGGGTGGGCTGGGCGATGGGCAGGACCCCCTTCAGCAGGGCTGAAGACTGTTTCTCCCCAGGCCTCCCTCTGCCCTGAAGACTACACAGTCTCCCTCTGGTGCTGGAGGCAAGCACAAACTGTGGGCCTGTCTGGGGCTCCTCGGTGGGACGGGCTGCTTGACTGAGTAACTGATGGTGGTCCTGAATCCCCAGCCAATCGTATAATGAGATTAAATATTTGATGTCAGATCATTAGAATATAATGAATTTCCCACTTTAATATTGATGAATAATCAGTCCTATTAAGGCTATGGGGACAAAAATTTAGTACAAAGAGAAAATTAATTGCTCAATTAATAGCATGCATCCTTAACAAGGTGGCCTTGGAGCACCACCTCAGAGCTGGGGGCTGGGGGCTCCTGGGGGGGGCAGTCGGCACCGATACACAGGGCTCCCCGTGGGCACAGGACCCCCAGAAGGGGGCTAGATGTGAGGACGTGTCTGAAGAGGCTCAAACGCAACAAAGCAAGGGTCATTTTTATGGACTGAACTGTGTACCCCAAAAATCCCTTGCTGAAGCCCTAAGCCCCAGTGTATCTGGGGATGAGGATGGGCTTTGAGTGGGTGATTTGGGTGAATGAGGCGTGGGGGTCCTGATCCTTAGGGCCTGGTGTCCCCCTGAGAAGAGGGACCCAGAGGGCTCCCTGTGGGAACTTCCAAGTGGAAACGGAAGGTACCTAGGGGCACCCCATGTGCGAGGGGAGGCGGAGGCTGTGCCTAGCAGTGAAACAGGAGGAGCCCGGGAGGGAGGACTCACCTCCGGGTGACCCTGATGAGGCTCATCACTCAGGGCTCAGGCTCCTCAAGGGTGAAATGGAGCGAATGATGAAGCCCTTCCTTCCCAGGTCATTGTGGTGTTGGGGTCCAGTAGCAAAGGGAAAAATCAACATCCTGGGCAAACACCCAAGGACCCCCATGTCTGTGGGGCTCCACAGGACACGGACAGAAAGGTGGCCCGGAGCAGGACCCGATGGAGCCCCTTCCCTGGGGCCTGGGGGCAGGCGTGCGGGCCACGTCGCCACTGAGGGGCAGGGCCGGGTCTGGGGTCGCCCGCGCCTGAGGCACCTGGTCTCCCCAGGGACTCCCACGGGCCTGCCAATGAACCTCGCCTCAGACCCCAGCGGGACCATCCAGGCCCCCGAGGCCCACACCCTGTTCCCACCGGCTTGGGTGGAGCCTGTGCCATCTCACTGCTCTCAGAGCCCCCGACTGCTGGCGGCAGAGGCATCCCTTGTGGGGTCAGCGCGGAGGGGCCCCCAGCATCCCTCCAGCCGTCACCCTGTCTCCCTGTGAGCACAGGCCCAGGCCGTGGGGGCACCCATCCTGTCCTGGTCACAGGGAAGCCTGGGAGCGGGTGGGCGGGGGGAGCGAGGGTGGGAGTGGGTGCCCTCTGGCAGAAACCGGGTCTACTCCCATGGGTCAGCGTTCAAATCCCATCTCCTGTGCGGTTCATAGAAACCCAGTAACGTGTGCTTGCTACAGTCAGTGGGCCCGGCTGGCCACCACCAGTCCGTCAGCACCGACGGAAGCCCGCACCCTGCCTGCACTGCTGCCTTTTCCTGTGACGTCCCCCTGCCCAGGGCCCGCAGGCACGGCATGAAGTTGTCGCCACGCCTCCCAGGCTCCTCTTGACTGTTTCTCGGGGCCCCCCAACAGCTTCAAGGAGCGCGGGTCAGGAGTTTTGCCTGGAGGCCTCTGTTGGGATTTGTCTGGTGTCCCCATGATCAGCCTGTGGCTCTCGGCCATCAGAGGCGACCACAGAGGAGGGGAGCCCCTCTCGCGTGGCCCTGTGGCTGCTTCTCGAAGGCGGCTCAGGGCTTCCAGCAGTGGTGGCAGGAGGCACTGTGTTATGAGCCTCTCCCAAACTTCAGTTTATCACCTGCATGCTTGTAACTCTGATATGAAGCCTCAATCAGTAAGTGACACAACTCATTACTGGGGGTGGGTCTCTGTCCCAGGTGATGTGGTTCTAAAGCAGAGGCCTGCTCACATCAGGACTGTCAGTTCTTCCCACACCGAGTACCACCTGTTTCCCTAAAAATCCCAATGGACTGGGCAGGGGTTGGCAAAGCAATCCTGATGGTCTGCTCGGAAATAAACAGGCCACGTGAAGGTCATGAGCTCACTGGTGCAGCTGGTTATCACCCTCTCTGTGGCCTCTGGGTTCCCTCAGACACGAGGAGGCACTGCTGAAACCCTGCAGAGGTGGCAGGGAGCTCAGGGTAGAGGGCAGGTGTTGGGTGCATGCGAGGTCCTGCAAGGCCAGGCGCCAGCTGACAACCCCAGCCCAACCCCTGGGCCACTGTGCTGCGCGGATGCCGCCAGGCCCGCCACTGGCCGATGCTGCACCCGTGGCCAGGCTCGGCCCCACAGAGCTCCCCCTGCCCCTCCCGGCAGCACCTGCCTCCTCAGACACCGCCATCTCCTCCCACCCCATGTCGGACAAAAAGAAGTGTGGATGTAGAGGAGGAGGGGTTCTGCCCCAGCCACAGGAGCCCTCCATATCTGCAAGCGCCCAGAGCCAAACAAAGAAGCACTGCTCCTGATGGGAGGGTGAACTTTGCAGGAGGAGGGCAGACGGAGGCATAAATGACAGCACAGTGGGGACACTCTGTGGTCACAGTCTCGGGATAATCCGGTAAGGACACAAGGTGTCTTTCAGTCCTGCCTGCACTGGGGGCCTGCCAAGTCCACATCTGGGCAGCGGAGGGGGCCTGGCTGACGTCTGGTCAAGCCAAGGCAGAGGGCAAGGGGACCACTCAGTGTGGGGTCAGGCACACCCCCGCCCAGGGCCGGGCACTGGGCCCTGCAGCAGCCACTGGTGGGGCCTGGGGCCCAACCATGCTCGACAACCTCTGGCCTGTCCTGGTGCCAGTGACTCCAGGTCAGTACATTTTTTAAGAGGCCCAGAAAAGGGCTCTGGTGGGCAGGACCAAGAGGTGGGTCGCCTGGGGCCTGAGTAGAGTGTGACCCAGACCAGAAGCAGCCCAGCCACGGGCCCTTGGCAGATTAACATTCTGAACTTAAACTAAGAAAGACCATTTTGGGAGAAAAAGACATGTATCAGAGTAAGGAGAATTAGGAGATACGGCCTCGTTCACAAGGGCTGCGTGTGGGACCTGCCGCTGTGGAACGGCCCCAGCGGAGCTTTGCAGGGTGGCCTCGAGGGGCCGCGGGCTCTGCTTGGCCTCCCAGACATGAAATCCCCAGGGACACACTTGGGCAGTTCCACAGAATGAAACACGCCTCCTGCGGAACACAGTCACTGCCGGGCGGCAGGGTCATAAAACACGGCTATTTCTACTCATTGTGGGGATGAAAGTTATCAGTTCCAATCAGAGTTGCCCACTTTGAAGATGCCCTTCACATTTCACTGGCCACCTAACAGCCGTCAGCGCGGCCTCCATTGGGCTGCGTCCTAATTACTCTGCTCAGCTTCCAGTATAAAGCAGCAGGCGACGGGCACAGGGGCGGGCGGACCTGCTTCCATGGGGGGATCTGTGGATCCGGCTAGTGATGCACCGAAACGCCAGCCTAATCAGCACACCCATCAGTCAGCCGAGGAAGTGTGGCAGCTGGAATAGACACGTCCGGCCTGACTTGCTGGAGGAGTGCCCGAAAGCAGCCCCGGCTATCAGTCCAGGGCGGGATGCTCAGACGGCTCGTTGCAGAGCACGACCCCCGCCCAGGATCCGACCCCGTCCAACGCCTCAGAGCCCGGCTGCACGTAAGCGGGTCTTAAAGAAGCGACCAGAGTCCAGTCCTGCGCGAGCCCTTCTGCAGAGGCGGATGGTGGGGAGTCGGCTTTGCCTGGCAGGCCACGCGGCCCTTCGAGGACTCAGCCCGCTGCTGTGCGCGTCCACTCCCTGCCCGCCACGAGGCGAGCGGCCCAGAGGGACGCACACTCGGAATCTCTGGGCTGCTGGGCGCTGGGGGCTGGGCCCACACAGGCTGCAGCCGGTCCTCGGCTGGGGCAGGAGCCGGACACACCCCTGCACGGCCCTGGAAGAGCGTGTTTCCTGCAGCTGTCGGGCTCAGCCTGGCCCCTCGCGTCTGTGGCAGCCGCCTCCAGATCTCGGGGTGCCCACTCTTCCGGCCCCGCGGCCCCGTCCTGGGCTCTCCCAGAGCGCCACCAGCTTCCTCCAAGCCGGCAAGGTGGTGCCTCAGGTGGTGTGGCACGGTCACCGGAGTGACACCCTCGGTGTCCCATGTTCTCCCCCACCCACGGGTCCGGCTGCGCTCCAGGGATCCTGGCCCCCCCGGAGGTGAGCTCCAAGGGCCTGGGGTCCGTGTGCCCCCAGACACAGAAGCACCTGCAGGAGATGCGCGAGCAAAGAGTAAACGTTTATTTTCACGAACAGGCTGTGGGCAGGGACTGGTCTGCGGGCTATAGTTTACGGCCCCAAATTAGTTATCTTTAAGAGAAAAACTAACAATTAGGAAAACGAGCTCTTTTACCTTCTGTTTAAGAAAATACGGGTGAAAATTAGAGCCATAAAATTATGTGATTATCAGACTGGACAAAGAAGGAATCCAATGTAAGTTTTGTCTTTACAAGAGTGTGAAAGTACAGAAAGTTTCTCCTGATGTCACCCTCGGGGTCTGCGACCCTCTCAGGAGGGCCAGCCCGTTCTGGGCCTGCCAGCCCACAGTCGCTCCCCCTGGCTGCCGGAACCTGGCTCCCTCCCCACGGTGGCCGGTTCACAGATGCCCATCCACAGCGCCCGGCCGGGTGGCCCCAGCGGCCCCGGTGGACGCTCCCCCAGGGAGGGCGGTGTGTCCTTCCTGACTCGGTCCAGGCCGGCTCCCCGTGAACACGTCCAGTGCCCGCAGTTTTGCCTGCCTGCGCAGCCTCAGCCCTGGGCGGGCGGGGAACATGGGATTTAGGCAGGGGTCTCCGATAACAAGGACCCTCATCTCGGAAAGCCCGTGACGCTGCCGGTGCAGCCAGAAAGGAAACTGGAAGAGAAGAGAACACTGAAACGAGGTGAAACGCCGATCCAGGTGCTTCCAATTTTGAAATGAATCAGCAGAGCCAAGGAAACAGAGCGTGGCCTCCGGATCTGCTGTTCTGGGTGAGTAACCCACCACTCCGGTCCCACCTGGGAAGAAGAGCTGTGGGTCCAGCTCTGCTGGGAAAGGGCGGTTGGACAGTCAATGGGAAGCTTTGCCCCCGCTGACCGGGTTCCGCCCGGCACCGGCAGCATGTGGAAGTAAACTACTTAATACATTTCCCACAGGTGGGCAGGGCGTCCTGGCTTCTGGGGCTGGCGTCCCTCCTGGCCGGCCGACTGCGTGGAGGAGCTGCCCCCGGCTGAAAGGCAGCCACCGCCCGGCACAGGCCCCCGGGCCCTCCCCCAGCCTCACACGCCGGTCCCGCCTCCCCGGGGGCCTCTGCAGAGCCCGCCCTGGGCTCCCTGGCTCCTCGTCCAGAGGGCTCCATGCCCTGTGGAATACCACCTGACCTGAGGCCACTGTTCCCTGAACGGCTGACTGCCTCTCCTGTTCCCTGAGTTTTTATTTAATTTCTGAGATAATAGGTGGAATTTTAATCTTTTCAAGTGACACAATGTGGTTTTCCCCTAATTATCCTAGAAAGAAGTGAGGCGGGGGCAGGAGAGAACAGACGGGGGTGTATATGGGGCAGACATGGGGCGCAGGCCCAGCCCCGGGACCCTGGCTCACGGCTCTGAAAGGTGGAATTGTAATGTCAGATCCTAGATACTGTTTGAAAGAGAGTAAGCCCATGCCTGGTGACCAGAGGCCCTCGGGGAAGGCATCCGCACTGGGCAGGGCAGGGACCGTGGCCCAGGAGGAGTGGAGGCTGTCCCCCCTGCAGACTGGCCATGCACCATCCACACGTGCACCGGACCCGCCTGGTTAATGGAACCAACTTCTCCCACTTAGGCAACCAGACTTTGGGACGGAGGCCGGACCCGTCCAGCCCAAAGACACACCAAGGGCTGGGGCCTCGACCCTCCCCTACTGGGCCACTACGTCCACCTCTCCAAGGCCGGGTGGCCACGGAAATGCCACAGGCTCCACGGAAAATTCCTCAGCTGGGTAACTTTAAGCTGAGAACCACTAGTAAATACCCAAGTGAAATAACTTTCTGTTAAGAAAGAGCTTTGCTTCCCTTTGCAACTCGGTGAAAACAGTCTTTGAAAGATTGCGGGGTTGGGGACCAAAACAAGGGGTACCAGGATGAGCTGATTCAAGGAGCTGGACCCTAGGGGGACACACGGGGCCACGGCCTGTGGGAGGAGCTATGGTCTGCATCCAGTGCCGAGCAGGGGCTCCAGCACCTTCTCAGGAGAGGTCCCCATGTCATCTGCATTCAGAAGGGTGCCACACTGGGGCCGTGGTGGGGGAGCAGGGCTCTGTGTCACAGGTGTCCATGCCACGGAATTTAGGTAGCAAGGAAGACTTCACGCTCACGGATGCTCAACTTGATCCCCAGGACAGCACCATGTATCCACCCAGTGGCCACGGAGGGCCAGTAACGTGCCAGCAAGTCCACAAGGCTCAGGGGAAGCACAGGCCCCCTCTGCGGTTGTGGCAGAGGAAGGAAGGGAGCACACCCCTGCTGACGCTGGGCTAGAAGCCCAGGAGGGCAGGAGACAAGGCACGTGGGGGAATCAGGATGCGGGATGCAGGGGAGGACAGGCACAGGCCCGGTCCCAGATGTCCCGAGCCAACGCGCCGTGACAGGGTGACCGTCGGCCTAGGCTTGCCAGGACAACCTCAGTGGCACCTGTTAACTCGCCCCCAGAAGCCTCCCAGTTTACACAGGAAAGTCTGTAGTTGCCAGAGTCATGATGGAATTAGTCCTGGTGTCTAATCATCTGGACAATTCATTCTCCCAAATTAAAAATCCATGCACAATAACTGAATTCAACAGTTTAAAACTTGGTGATTTTAACCTTAATAGTGGCCAGAGCCAGACTGCAAAGGCAGAGTTTTAAAATTAAACATGCTAGCCCATTTTCTGTTATATTTTCAAACCAGCCTTATGGGGGTAAAACAGACATCCAATCGCCTTCACATATTTAGAGGGCACACTTTGCCCACTTGGGCACCTGCCACACCTGTGAAGCCAGCTCTTTAGCACCTGCCTTCTCCATCTCTTCCTCCCAGCTGCTGCCTGCCCCTGAGACCTGTTTGCATTCACTGCGATTTTATATAAATGGAGTCACACAGCACATGCTCTCCTGTCCCGATGCTTTCCCTCTGCATCACCGTCTTGAGATTCATCCAGGCCATTGCACGTGCCAGTGCTTGATGTTCTTGCTGAGAAGTATTGCATTGTACAGACACACTAAAGTTTGCTTATCCACCACCAGTTAGTGGGCATTTGGGTTGCTTGTGAGCACTACAAATAAAGCTGTTGTGAAGATTCATATCCAAGTCTTTGTATGGACACAGGATGCCATTTATTTTAGGTAAATACCTAGGAGTGGATCATACAGATGAACCAAACAGTAGGCAGACTTCCCAAGTGGCCCTGCCTTTTTCCAATCTCACCAGAAGCTCCTCCACATCCTTGCCATTGGTGTGTGCATTTGATCTTGCATCTTGCAGCTTTTTAAAATTCACTTACTAGTTCACTCAGTAGTTCTAGTACCTTTTGGGAAAATTCTATCAGATTTCCTATACGGATTACGACGTTGTCTGTGAGAAAAGATGCATAAACAGGGTGCCTTATACTTCTTTCTCTTGCCTTATGACACTATCTAAATTCTCCAACACAAAGTCGAATGGAGGTGATGAGAACACTCTCCTTCCCTTGTTCCTGATCTTATGGGGGAAGATTTGCTTTTCACCGTCAGGGATATGCTGGCTGTAGGTTTTCCCAGCTATGGGTTCATCACACTGAGGGTGGTCCTTTCCAAAGCTACTCTGCTGAAGCATTTTATTGGGAAATGGGTGTTGGGTTTTGTCAAATGGTTTTTCTACATTTACTGAGATGATCATATGGTTTTTCTTTTTTTTTTTTAGTCTGGTAATATGGTGAATTATGTTGATTTTCAGATGTTAAAAATGAACATTGTATGTCTACTCTAGTTTCCACTAGTCAAGATATAGTATCCTTTTTCTATATTGTTGGAATTAATTTGCCAAACTTGTGTTAGAATTTTTGCCTCAGTTCATGAGGGATACTGATCTGTAGTTTTCTTTTATAGTAAAACCTTCATTTCTTGTATCAGGGTAATAATGAACTCACGGAATTAGTTGGGAAATAACCCTCCTTTCTAATTTTCTGAAAAATTTTCTGCAGAATGGGTATTATTTCTTCCTTAAAATGTTTGGGAGAATTCACTACTAAAGTCATTTGGCCTTGACATTTGCTTTGTGGTAAAGTTTTTTTAACTTATATTTTTAAATCTAATTTTTAAATAGTTATAGGGATGTTCATATTATCTATTTCTTCTTGAACAACCTTCAGTATATTACAAATGTCAACTTTACCTAAGTGGTTTAATATATTGTCATAAAATTGTTCATAATATTGTCATATAGACCTTTTCATATTTTATAGTATCTGTAATGCTATAATGACCTCTCTTTTGCTCCTGATAGTGATAATTTATGTCTCCTCTCTTTTTATTCTGATCAGTATGGCTAGAGGCTTATCTCTTATGTCAGTGTTCTCAAAGAACAAGGCTTTTGTTTCAGTGATTCTCTGTTATTTTTCTGTTTTCTTCTATTTGGTTTATTTCTACTCTATTATTTTCTTGCTTCTGTTTTCTAATTTCTTAAGGTGGAACTGATTTGAGACTTCTTTTTTTTCTAATATAAACATTAAGGGCTACCAATTTTCTCCTAAGTACTCCTTTGTGACATCCCATATATTTTGATTCTTTTTTTCATTTGCATTCAGTTCAAAATACTTCTTAAATTCCTTTTGATTTACTCTTTGATCCATGTTATTTAGTTTCCAAATATTTGGAGATTTTCTAAAGATATATCTGTTATTAATTCCTAATTTAATTTCAGTATGGTAAGAACACCTACTTTGTATGACTTGAATCCTTTTAAATGTATTGAGACTTGCTTTATAACCCAGAATATGGCCTACCTAGGCAAATATTTCATCTGGACTAGAAAAGAACATTTTGCTATTAATTGGTGAACTGGTCTATGAATGTCAATTAGGTCAAGTTAATTGATAACGTTGCTTTAATTTCCTATATCTTTACTGACTTTCTGTCCACTTGTTCCAGTAATTATTAAGAGACATACATAAATCTCCAATTATAATTGTGGATGTTGATATATTACTAGACCCCTTTGAGGACTATCTTCGCTTTATGAATTTTGAAGCTCAGTTTTATTGTTAGGTACATAAATGTTTAAGAGTGTTATGTTCTCTTGATGCATTAACCTCTTTCTCAGAACAAAATGACCTTTTAATGTCCTTTTCTACTAATTCTAACATTTGTGTCTTTGGGGGATAATTTCCAATCAGTTCATTTTTCTCATGAATCATGTTTCCCTACATGCCTGGCAATCTTTACTGGATACCAGATACTATACATTTTCCTTGTTGGGTATGCACATTTTTTGTATTCCTAAATATATTACCCGTCCTTGTTCCGGAGAGCAGTAAGCCTCATGGCACGTGGGTTCGTCCTTCCTGGTCTTGCATTCAGGGTGTGTTAAGCAGAATCACGGTAGTGCCCAGTCTGCGGGCTGTCTCTACCACTCCCGGAGCAGGCCCTTCTGGATTCCCGCCTGATGCCCCAGGAGTCCTGGGTTTGTTTCTCTGATTTTTGTTCTGGCTGCTGGGAACAAGCACCGTTCACAGGGCTCTGGAGCACCAGGTGGTTACCTGCCGGGTGGTCCTCCTCCAAAGTTCCAGCCGGCACTCTGCTCACACACGAGTGCTGACCACACCCGGGCGACTACGTGAGGGGACACTCTTCAAATCAGTGTAGCTCTTTCTCTGAGGGTCTCCCCCACCATTCCCCATCTGTCTTGGTTTCCCTAAACTCTCAGATCCACCTCCTCAACTCAGGGTGACCTCTGGGGTCCCCCTAGGGAAGTGCGGGCAGTCACTAGATTCACCCAGTGTGCCCCCCATCTCTGTGATCACTCTTTTGTCATCTCAGGAACAGTGTCACAAAACTTGTTGGTTCGTATATTTTGGTCCGCCTTTGTGTTTCATTCTGTGTTATGGAGAGAGCAGACTTGGTCTCCTTTCCCCCCCTTTCTGGGTGGGACATGTCCTTTAGGAAGGTGGCGTCCCTACCCTGAAACTTCCGTGGCACTGTGCTGCTTCTCAGAATTGCTTTTCCCTCCTCCTCCTCCTCCTCCTCTACGGCCTTCTTCCTTTCCTTCTTTAGCATTAACAGGGATTATTTAATAATTTGTCCTGTTTGTACCTTCTGGGTGTGTGACTTATTATCCAGTCGCTCCATCAGCCCGACCTCCTGACCCAGCGCCCCACCACGGTTACTTCCTCCTCCCGGCGTTTCCTCCCATCCTCTGGCCCTGCCTGCGCCCCCATCAGCGCCTGGACCAGCCTCCAGCCCGGGCAAGTCAAGCTCTGTCTCTGCTGTGGCCGTCCCCCCCGCCCCGAGCCAACGACCCTCCTCTCCGCCCTCCCCCATCTGCCCAGCCTGAGGCCACAGAGCACAGAAATCTTCACTGATCTCACTGATCTTTTAAAAATAGGTTCAGTTGTTCATTTAACTAGTTTTCATTGCTGCCTACTGTGTCAAATATCAGACTAGGCAGGTGTGAGCACGTGTGGTTGGGGGTGCCCTGAGGCTCGCCCAGCCCAGCCCGGCATCACAGGCTCAACACCCAGGGGTGAATGTTAGGTGTGAGGTCGGTGACCCCAGCGTGGATTCTTGACGGCATCAGCTGGGAGAGACATCCGTGTCCGTGCTCTGAAGCGCCTCGTTTTTGTCTCTCCCTTGGGAGCACTCCGGGAGCACCGGAAGCTGCAGTTTTAGGACTCTGACCCCAGTGTATTTCTGGGGTAAATTTGCAGCTGCTCTTGGTTGGGCTTGAGCTGCTCAGGGGGGTACCGGGCTCAGAGCGGCTTCCCTCCTTACACGGCTGGCCCACCCATCACACCCCAGCCCTCCTTGGCTTGTGGGTGAAGATCCGCCTTGCACGCCAGAAGGGCAACGTGTGGGGAGGGTGCATCCCCTCTGGCTACAAGCATTTCCTTTTTTTCCTTTTTCCAATCCACCACTAAGGGCTAACTTTACAGCTTTTATTATAATATGCTTTATGTACAACAGTGAAACTTTACTGCAACATATGCCCATTTTATATATTCATGCATAAAGCATATTTTAAAAACCCTTAGTCAGAGGCTCTTAATACAATATTAAACCCGCACCATACTTTCTGCATACAGTCATAAAAAAGCATTCCATTCCTTGGAAAATGTTATGAAGACCCTTGACTCTGGGCTGCAGATGTTTTGGCCCGCGTGAGCGTTTGGCCAGAGCGGAATCAGGACATCCGCCCCTGCAGTGCTGAGGGGGCAGCCGTCCTTGGCAACCCTGGGGAAGCAGCAAGGGTGTTGAAATTTGAGCAGAGCTGCTAGGAGGGAGGTTTTCACTGGGCAGGGGCAGCTGCCAGGCAAGGGCTGAGGGAGGCAGCTCTCTGCTTCTGTTTAGGAAATGAGATGTCACATCAGAAATTACATACAGTTATTTATCATCAACAGGAGATTTCCAGCTGGACCGGAGGGGTTGAAATAATACCTCCAAGTAACTCCAGCCTTTCTGGGTTAGCTCCTGGACTCGGAAAACCCCTGTAAATAGGTGATTCTGACTGGTACAAATTGTGACTTTTCCCCCAGGTCCCAAGCCAGCAGGTTTATTTGAGATCATGTCTTGTGTTGCTTGTCACGGGGTGGCCTGCATGGCAGGGGCTGCACGGCCGCTCTCCCCGTGGCTTCGCCGCATCTCCCAGGACAAGGGGAGCGGCACCCGCTGCTGTCGTCAAACACACGTCTGGCTTTTAATTATTATTTTTTAATTACCAGAGCCTTCTTAAGTCAGTAGAAACGCATTTATTCATGTTTGAAATGTGCCTCATGCGAATGGTCGCCAACAGCATTCAGTCCAGCCTAGCTCGACAGCCCCCCGGTGGAGCCGGCTGGGTGCCACACACCCTGGGGGTCTGCAGACAGGACACAGGGCTGCCACCATGGGGGGATGGCGGTGACAGCAGACGCGTCACTGAGTCGTGATGAGCGTGGTGCCAGCACCACCGCAAGACAGCACCGCGCCGGGGAAGGTGCTCGCCAGGGAGGTGGGGGGGGCGCAGGGAGCCCCTCTGCCAGCTGGTATGGGCTGTGCGACAAACGCTGCAAACCAGCAGCTTATAAGCTGCACGCATTTGTGTCTGTCAGTCCTGGGGGCCGAGAGCCCAAGGTCAGGGCCCAGCAGATTCAGTGTCTGGTGAGTCCTCACATGGGGAGGTGGGGAGCACCCAAGGTCTCTTTGGTAAGGACCCTGATCCTGGGTCCTTACACTCACCTCCCAAAGACCCCCTGCTAAGACCATCACTGGGGGATTAGAGATTCAACACATGAATTTTGGGGAGAAGAACACATTCAGTCTGGGTGACGCCTGAGTGTCTGGAAGGGGACTCAGAAGTCAGCATGAGTGTAGGACATGTGAGAGGTCGCTGTTCCCAGGACATACATGTGAGGGCGCAGGATGGTGAGAAGTGAAACCAGGCACAGATCACAGAGCCTGCCACCCTGTTTAAAGCTTATGTTATTCTCTACCCAATGGGAACACTTAAGGAGTTTAAGGAAGAGAAAGGTACGTTTGCATATTCTGTGTGTGGGGGGGGGGGGCGGGCATGCATGAGTGTGGGTGCAGGCATGCATGAGGGTGCGTGAGGTGGGGTGTGGGCATGCATGAATGTGCACTCATGCACTCCCACTCCCACACCCGTCGCGGTGTGTGCTGCCAAACAGCTAGTTTCTCAAGCATCTAAGCTCTGGTGCCACTTGTTATGCAGCGAAAGCTGACTGATGTAAGAAGGCCTTCCACCCCTAAGAAATACAGAAGTGAATAAAGCAGACAAAGTTACCTGTACAAAACTGGTTATATACAGGTCTCACATGTGTAGGGCTAGTTAATTTAGTTTAACTACTGGATAGTATTTCATTACATAAATATTTATGATTTACCTATATAATAGTTATGTATGTAAATACATAGATTCATTTACATGTATGATATAAAATATGTATAATGGGCTCATTTATGTGATGTGATTTATGTAATGATGTAGAAAACCCACCTGATACAGACGGATGCTTAATGTATTCCCAGATTCTATTCCTCAGTAAACAACGTCTCCTTGCCATGCCGGTACACGCCTGTGCCTACGAGGGGAACAGCTGTGCCTCAGGCTGTGCTACACGGGGTGTGAAGAGCTTGCTAGATCCCCATCAGGGGCAGGCCACCCCCTGGAGAGGCAGGAGGGGAGGACGGCGGTACAGGTGAGACAGCGGGTCAGTGGGGGCACTGTGGCAAGGTGGCCTGAGCACCCCTGCAGATGGAGGATGGCAGCCCCAAGAGGTGACCTCCACCATTTGGGAGCCCCCCACCCCAACAGGGGCCAGCAACAGTCCAGGACAAACCCAACCTGGGCAGAAGAGAACCCTGCAGGCTTTATGCCCAGAACCTTCCCAGTCCCCAGCCCACCACCTACTAAACTCACACCCCAAATGTCTCCAGAAGCCGCCAGGGGACAGGGGCAGGAGGCTGGGGGAGCTCGGTCGGGGGCGGCACCACCCCACAGCTGTCCCCCGGCCCCTGGAAGTCAGAATGGGCCCTGCAGGCCTGCCAAAGCCCGTGCCCACCTCCCCACCCCATGGGGGGCCTCGCCATTCTGCCCCCTCCCGCCCCGCTGGCCAGGTCGTGGCTACAGCATCGCCGCCCGGGCACCTGCTGCGGAGCAGCTGGTGGGACAGGTGACGAGTTGGCTGCGAGGACAGGTCTGGCCGCGCACCGTCCTGCTGCAGAGCCCGGGAGAAAGGGGGTTGCTGGGTTTGTTTCCAGAGCTATTTTAATTCTGCAGCGTCACATGGAAGTCAGCATCATATCTCAATCTATTTAGCGATGACTTTGGTGAACAGGTGGCCCTGGATCGCAGCCACTCAAGAGGCAGAAAGCACAGAACTGCAGGTGACAAATGTCTGTCTCTTGTGGGAAAAGCCTGGCTGGGAGCAAGGGAAGCAGGGTGACACGGGCAGTGAGTCAGGAGCGGCAGGTGAAGGCCCCCCTCCCCACCTGCTGGGGCCAAGACCCTGGGGACTCTCCCCCCACCAGCAGGAAAGGAGCGGTGGCTGTTGCCTTCTAAATCACAGGGTACTGACAGCAAAATTGGGGGCCAGGGAGGCCAGCAGGCCAGGGGAGACCTGCGCTGACAAGCTGACAAGGCATGCCCAGGTCCAAGAGGCATGCCACCCACGGGAAGCCCCTGGGGTCCGGGGGACGGTTCTGCAGGGACACGGTCAGGAAGCAGGTCCGGACTGGCTGGTGCGGGCGATGAGAGCGGGCAGCGGGGCCCAGGGATGCCTGGTCAGGGTGACCTGGCCCAGGGTGACGAGCAGGAGGAGCAGCCAGCTTGTGAGCCACGAAGGAGGGTGGGCCGGGCTCTCCCTGCCTGCCTTGCCTCTGGCATGTGACAAGTGCCCTGGGGGGAGCCGTCTGCTGTCTCTGGGAATTGGCTGCCCCGGGAGGGGTCGTCAGGGCCCCGTGTGGAAGCCTCAGAACACAGAAAGTGGAAGGCAGGGCTAATCCGCAGGAGGCCGGCTACCGCCCAGACCCCAGGCCCCTCTGCTCACAGCGGCGTCTGGGTGGGGCCTGGGGCTGCTGCCAGGGCTTCGGAGAGGCCCCTCCACCACCTGGGACCTGGCCACCTGCTCGCCCATGTCTCTAAGAACCTAGGGCCGATGGGATGGTGGCACTTTTCTCACAAGTGTAAGGGAAGCTCCTGTGGGCACATCACACTCTTTCAAAAATCACCATTACTATTGTTCCTAAGCAGGGATGTGCACTCTCAGCACCACAGTACGGCACTCACAACGGCCTCCCAGAGGGAGCGGTGCAGCAGCCAGTGAACGCACAAGCTAAATGTGGAGTCTGCAAATGTGGAGCAGTGCTCGGCCCTGAAAAGTATTCTGACCTGGGCCGGAGTGCGGGCGGAGCCACAGGGCATTGTGCTCAGGGACGCAGTCAGGCACAAAAGGACCAACCCCGAGTGACCCCACTTCTGTGAGGCTGTAGCGCCAAAGTCACAGACACAGGGCATGGACGGGGCAGGCTGCCTGGTCAGCACCCAGGCGAGACGGCTGCAGCCCGGACCTGCCGTCAGTCGGTCAAGTGCCAGGCACGGAGGCAGCACCAGGGGCCCCGAGAGCTGGCCTGAGTCAGTGTGCAACGGTGTCATACAGGGTGGCAGCTGATGGCATCATTTAACCAAAACACAGCAGGGTGCAGTTTTAGGGGCTACAATGTGTACCCCAAAGCCATGTGGTGTAGCCCTCACTGCACAACATCAGGATGGGACTGTGTTTGGAGATGGGGCCCTTACAGAGGGGATCAGAGTAAAGCGAGGTCACCAGGGTGGCCCTGATCTGTGCGACTAGGGTCCTCACAGGAAAAGCAGATGAGGACAGACACAGAGAGGGCCACGTGAGGACGCGGGGAGAGGATGGCGTCCACACGCCAGGAGAGGCTAGGCAGGGCCAGCCCTGTGGTACCTGGACCCTTGCAGGTTTGGGGAGTGGGGGATGGGTGTGCACGGGGTGGAGACCCCTCGGAGCTCAGCCTCCCCACTTCTCGTAACTCAGGGCTCCCAGCGCCCCCACCACGAACAGGAATTAGATGTGGGGGCTTCCTGGCCATGCAGGGGCTCTCCCTGCCCCAGGCCCCAGGGGAAAACCAGGTCTCGGGATCCTTGGCTATCAACACAGCACAGCAGCTCTGCACAGTGGGCAGAGAGGGGTCTGGGGGGCCCTGGCCTTCCCTGCAGCACCTCTTTACTCCTTGTCCTGAGGTAAAGGTCAGCAGAAGATGGTGGTGGCCCCATGTGTGAAGCCAAGGATGAAACCCCTCAGGGGTAAATGGGAGGCTCCCAGTGGGGCAGTCCTGACTGGGCGGGGCTGAAGGCAGAGCTACAGGTCAGCCTTTGGGGGGAGGGTGGGGCAGAGGCCAGCTGCACCCCACAAGCAGCCCAGGGACACCCACTGCCTGCTCTCTGCTCCATAGCACTTTACTCCATCATGAGGCTCTGCACGCTGGGTACAGAGGGCAAAGGGGCCAGGGTCAGGGGTCAGCCTGGCAGGCTGGGCCAGGCGGGCTGCCTCCCTTCTGGAGTGCCTGCAGGACAGCTCTCTTCTCTTCCCTGAAATGCTTCCCATCCCTTCCTCTCTAGGACGAGTGCCCCTTAGTTCAGCCTGGGTCCGCTGGCGGTGGGCCCCGCCATGCCATCACCCGCCACAGTACTTCCGTGTCTTCCTGGCATCTTTCCAATACCGAGCTCTGCCTCTCCACTTCCTGGGGCCTAAGAATCCAGGCAGCTGTGTCATTACTCACACGTGGCCCATTTCCTAGGAAGGAGCAGTGAGGTGTTTGCAAGCGTTCCTGTGTGAACTGTGCTGAGTGGGCACCCCGAATGCCGCCTTCTGCACACACACAGATTTCTGCAAGTACAACTGCTATGAAGGAGAAAGTGCACATTTTTAAATTCAATAGATATCATTGATTTGCCCTCAAAAAGTGTCCCCTTCATTAGGTTGGGACAGTGGTGTCTTCACAGGATTTGTCATCCATGTAACAACTCCATGGTTCTGCTCGTCCACCCGACGTGGGCCTGACAGGTGGCGCAAGCCCCAGACAGACTCCAGGCCCATCTTGCTCCCTGTGGCACTGAGGGGCCTACACGTGTTGGGCCTGCAGTAAACATTCATTCCGTCAGTGAACAGAAGGGACTAAGACACAGCCTCACCACCAGCCAGGAGGAGCACCCGTCCTCCCCAGCCCTGACCTGGGTGTCTTTCCACTTTGCGAATGTGCAGAGGTCTCGTGTGGCTTTTCTGTTAGGCCTTCTCATCACTAGCTTGCTGGGTTGCACTTTATGCTTATTGACATTTATATGTTTTTTACTTATATTGCCTGTTCACAACTGTCGCCCACTTCTTGCTGATCTGTAGGGGATGGATACACCAGGTCAACCCAAGAAAGCTTGAAGAACCTAGCAATTCAGCTGAATTTAAGGCTGATCCACTCAATCGATTTTTCCAAGGGATTCAAAGCTGTCAGTTAGATTGTATTTTATATCAGCTGTTGAGGAAGGCATCTCATCTTGTGTGTGGTCTTTGGTCTCCGCACAGCCACATAAGAACGGGCCTGGAGCCTGGAACCCATCCTCATGAGACAAAGAGCCTCCGGCCTGTGCTGGCTTCCCTCCTTGCACAGGAATGTCCTTCCCTGTCTCAGGCCCTGTGCAGGTGTGTCACATGGCACCTGCCCTACCCCGCAGCTCTCTCTTCCCTCCTCTGGGAGGGGACAGGGTTTCTGCTGCAGCCGTCGAGGGTGTGTGCAAGCTGCCCTTCACGGCCTGCCAGGAGGGCCCCACCGGCCTGTGACCAACACCCACTACCGGAGCTGATTTCCTGCCTCCTCTATGAGTACAGCTGTTCAGTCCAGTGCTCAGCTGGGTTGTTTTCCTTGGCACCTGCAGCATCTCTACAGCAGACAGAAGTGTCTGGAGCCGCCCCTGGGGAAGGCCCACAGCGTGCAGAGCTCTGCTCAACACTGACGATTTTATTATCACCTGTAAGCTTCCTTTTGGATTTACTACATGAGGTAATAATAATACACAAAACTGTGCATTAAAATCCTTAAAATATTTAAACATTGCAGAGCTAAACATTCTCCATTGTCTTAAGAGACAGCGAAATTAAGCAAAAATGGCATAGTTTTTTAAAAACTGTGTCCCTAAATATTCTTTGGATAATAAATGTAGATGATGTGTAAAATCCAGAGCAGAAATGTGGTAGCATCGGTTATGGACTGAATGTTTGTGACCCCAAATTCATATGTTGCAGCTGTGACCCCCGATGTGATGGTATCTGGAGGTGGGGCCTTTGGAAGGTGATCAGGTTCAGGTGAGGTCATGGGGGGGCCGGGATGGGACAGTGCCCTTAGGAGCAGAGGCCCCAGACCTCCCTCCACGCCCATGAGGACACAGGGAGAAGGTGCCATCCACAAGCCAGAAGCCCAGGCCACAGGCACCTCGATCTGGGACTGGCAGCCTCCAGGGCCATGAGAGGTCACTGTCACCCAAACCACCAGCCTGCGGGGTTGGTCGTGACAGCCCAAGCTGACCAAGACAGGCCCCAGAAAGGTCCCTGTGGACAAGGCAGGTCTCGGTCACGTCCTCTAAAGCTAATTCTAACAGAAGCAGGTCCTTTTCTCCTCCGGAGGATGAAGTCACATTTTTGTTGGCCATTGGTCAGAGGATGCTTCCTCGAGGAGGCAAGTCGGGGCAGCCCTGGGAGAGACGCCTGGCCCTGCGTGGACTCCTTCTCCCACCTCCACGGGAAGCGGCCTCAGAGAGCCAGGCCATGCTCGGCACCCTGGGCCCCCACGGCACAGGCACCCGCCCTGAGGTAGGTTCAGAGCTGCCTCGCTGCATGTCCACCAAGATGACAGAATTTTGAGCCTGTGTTTCTCACTCTCCTTGCTCACAGGAGTGGCTAAACTGTGAGGATGCTTTCAGAGAACCATCATGGAAGCCTGTCCGCGTGGCCTCATGGCTGTGGGCCACGTGCTGTCCCTGGGCCCTTGCTGTAGCCAGATGTGCTCTTCAGAGGTTTCCGCATGGGCATGGGGGGTGAAATGACCTTAATATCGTAGCACCTGCTTAGTGGGACTCCAATTGTCTCCTCAGGGGTGGAGAAGGCAGCAACACTACAAATAAGGTGTGCGTGAGCCTCCCCCTCCTCCTTCACATCTACGGTGGCAGGAGCGGACGGCTAGCAGGGCAGAGCGACAGTGAGAGCAGAGGCGTCACCGCCACGTGGCAGACCACGGCTGGGAATGCTTGCTGCGCCTGCCTCGCACACGCCGACTTGGTTGCCTCTTAGCTGATGACGTTTCCTGTGGATCACAAGCACCAACGACCTTTGCTTCAAGTCCGGTCTGAGCTTTGAAGTCAGAGATGCATCAAATTCAGCTTATTTACAGAAACACACTCTTGACTCCTGTGAAGCGTGTCTTCTACGTTCAGTGGTGCTGTGACCTGACCTCCTGGGAGCAGCTGCCATCGACTGACTGAAGGGGGCTCGACTTACCCATCGCCATCGACTGACCCAGGTGGACAGAGGCCGCGGGGCCAGGGCGGCAGAAGGGCCCAGGGAGGGTGCTGTCCTTCACCTTGGCCACACAGGTTCAGTCCTCACTGACTTTGTTAAGGCCAGACTCACTTAGATTGTGTTTCTAAGGGAAAAATGCATTATTCCATCAATGCACTGAGGAATCTGTGACTGATCACCTCCTCTGTGATCGTTAAGACGTGAGGGGGTAGTGCGTCCATTTGCCAGTGAGACAGGATTCAGACCCTCTAAGAACAGGGGTTAGAAAGCTTTATGGGAGCCGCACATTCTCAGCAAATACCCACATTCCCACCAACTGTGTGAGCCTGGATTCCAGTGACCCCAAGACCTACAGACACCACAGGGCTTGTGGGGGGGGGGGCATCTGTACAGAGGGTGTGGGCTTGTGTGTACGAGAGTGAGGACACATGGGTGTTCCATGTGTGGGTCCGTGTGAGCACATGCTGGGCGGAGGGACCGGGACACGGAAGCACTTTTCACGGAAGCCAGGCTGCTTCTGCACAGGAAGCCCAGGACAGGCTTGGAAGGAGCAGGGGTGGTGGGGTCCTGGGGGAAGGGTGGGAACAATGCGGGGCCACCCCTGCTGGCCAGGCCACACGTCCAGCACAAAGGGCAGGGGGCAGTGGTCCCCACAGAGGCAAAGCCATCGAGAGGGAGACCAGCCGAAGTCGGAAGGTCCAGGCTCAGGGGCACCAGGGCCCGGATTCCTCTCTTTAGTTCTGTTTTGTTCCTCTGTGAAGGGGAAGTTACTGGTGGGAAACACCACTTTCAATAGATGGAAATCCAGCTGCATCGGACTTGGAGTTTCTCTGTTAGGCACTCGCGGGGGGCCCGGGGCCACGCCGGGCACCAGAGCACCACTGCTGCCGCCACACCAGCTGCAGCCCCCCATGGGCAGCCAGGTCACTGGAGACCCTCCGCCCACCACCCACCCAGAGCTTCCACAGGCCAAGGACCACGGGCTGCCCGCTTCACATCCTGCATGGCACGAAGCATCAGCCTCGGCAGATGACAAATACACGCAGCCATCCTCAGCCACGGGGTGGGTCTGAGTGTTTTCCAGACAGCACTGGAGGCCACATGGGGCAGGGCATGGGAGGGGGGCACAGGGGCAGATGGGACGTGCAGCATCCAGGGAAGAGAAGCCTCCGGCCCAAGCCACAGTCGCTGCAAGGGCAGGAGGACATCCAGTGAGCATTCGCAGGGGCCGGGCTTTGGTGAGAGCACTGGATCTGCCGGGAAGCTCTGCTGTCCTGCCCTGGGACCTCCATAAGGGCCCTGAACGCAAGCACGAACACACTTGTGCACATGCATGCACATGGTTGCTCACATCTGTCACACATGTGCACACGCTGTGTTTCCGGGTGCTCCATGCATTCTGGGGGAAGCCAGATGGGCTCTCACCTAACCAGACCATCCGTGAGGGGCAGTCTGGTGGCCTCGGAAACTGGTTTTGAAAGACATCTCTGTAGGTGGCTCCTACATGCTCTGCCCCCGACCCCCTCAAACTGCATTTGTTCTTCACAAAATTGTGGGAAGACTTTTAAAAAAACAACAAACACAGAAGGGCTGTTACCACCCTTGCTTTGAGTTTCTGAAAATCCCTGCTTCCCACCTGGCCATCTGTGACCTTGCCGTTGGGCCTGCCACCGGCTCCTGGAGGACCCACACTCTCCCCCTGCCTCAGGGCCTTTGCACAGGCTGCCCCCATGCTCGGATGACCCTCCTCCCCCTACATAACACTCCTCACCTTCGGAACGTCACCCCAGATGCTGCCTTGCCAAGTAGCCCTGTGACGTCCAAGACCAGGTTGGATGCCATGCTCCAGTTACTCTGGCTGGGTAAAAATCTACCCCAAACTTAGTGGCTTAGAACTGCACTGAATTGTCATGACCCGTGACTCTGCAGGTTGGCTGGGCTCCGCTGGGTGGCTCTAGCTTGGAGTCAAGCATGCGGTTCCTGTCACAGTATGTTGGCATGTGTGTTTGTACATATGTGTGCATGCACAGTGCCTGGAACAGAGGCCATCGAAAGGGTCCCTGAGCGGGCCATCCAAGGTGGTGCACCCACATGCCGGCCTTTGCTGGGATTATCCCACATGGCCTCTGCAGGGGCTCTGACTTCTCACAGCCGGGCAGCGGGTCAGAGTTGGGACATTCTGAGCATAAGCATCCCAGGAGACCCAAGCAAACAGGTGAGGTTTCTTATGCCCTGGCCTTGGAGGGCCTGCATGCCCTCTGCTAAGCGTGGCCAGACCAGATTCGGGGGGAGGGAATTCGGCCCCACTCGTGACGTGAGAAAAGCATGTGGACATGTGGAAGGAAGGGGCTGGAGGTGCCTCTCTGTGGAGGTGACTCACCGAACCCCCAGACACTGTCCTTTCCCAGTGCCTCTCAACAAGCTGGCAATTTAATGATGAACTGCTAGGGACAGTAGAAGGCTATGTAAGATTTGTCCCTCTGCTGACCTGTAACCTCCGTGGGAGTGAGACCCTGCCCGCTGCCATAACCCAGACCCAGCGCACGGCGGGCCCACGGTGGCCAAGCCTTTCTGAGCCACCGGAGAGGAGGTGCCTGATGACAGAGTCCTAATGACAGAAAAGCAATCACGCACCACCATTTGGGGCATAATGAAAACACGCAGGAAATTGAAAACCCCATATTCTGGATATAAATCAACCAGAAATACCCCATTTCCTCCATGCTGACTGTAAGTTACTTTCAGAACTCCCCTCTCATGGCCAATTAATAGTTGCTACCTTTTAGCCTCTTAAGTTAACTGCCATTTTTTTTGGTCTAAGGGGAAATGTATTTTTATTATGCTGATCATTAATTACTTGGAAATATAAATAATATGGAGGCCTTTGCTGCACATGTGTATCATTCAACCAAGGGTCGCATCATTACACAGCTTCACACACACGTTCGTGCATGCACACACACACCCGTATATGTGTCATGTCGCCAAATTTCCCAGCATTGTAAAATTAACTATATATAGATATCATTAAAAATTGGGTTGTCTCTTGGATATAAATATGAGCAACTTTTTCATGAACATACCTCCTCCTCAGGCAAGGGAAACAAAAGCAAAAATGAACACATGGGACTACATCAAACTAAAAAGCTTCTGTACAGCAAAGGACACCATCAGTAGAACAAAAAGGCATCCTACAGTATGGGAGAGTATATTCATAAATGACAGATCCAATAAGGGGCTGACATCCAGAATATATAAAGAACTCACATGCCTCAACACCCAAAAAGCAAATAACCTGATTAAAACATGGGCAGAGGATCTGAACAGACAGTTCTCCAAAGAAGAAATTCAGATGGCCAACAGGCACATGAAAAGATGCTCCACACCATTAATCATCAGAGAAATGCAAATTAAAACCACAATGAGTTATCACCTCACACCAGTTAGGATGGCCACCACCCAAAAGATAAGCAAAAACAAATGCTGGCGAGGATGTGGAGAAAGGGGAACCCTCCTACACTGCTGGTGGGAATGGAAATTAGTTCAACCATTGTGGAAAGCAGTATGGAGGTTCCTGAAAAAACTAAAAATAGAAATACCATTTGACCCAGGAATTCCACTTCTAGGAATTTGCCCAAAGAAAACAAGATCCTAGATTCAAAAAGACATATGTACCCCTATGTTTATCGCAGCACTATTTACAATAGCCATTAAATGTAAGCAACCTAAGTGTCCATCAGTAGACGAATGGGTAAAGAAGAGGTGGTCCATATACACAAGGGAATATTATTCAGCCATAAGAAGAAAACAAATCCTACCATTTGCAACAACATGGATGGAGCTAGAGGGTATTATGCTCAGTGAAATAAGCCAGGCAGAGAAAGACAAGTACCAAATGATTTCACTAATCTGTAGAGTATAACAACAAAGCAAAAACTGAAGGAACAAAACAGCAGCAGAATCACAGAACCCAAGAATGGACTAACAGTTACCAAAGGGAAAGGGACTTGGGAGGGTGGGTAGGAAGGGATGGATAAGAGGATTAAGGAAGTATTATGATTAAGACACATAATATGGGGGGGAGCACAAGGAAGGCAGCATAGCACAGAGAAGATGCTATAGTGACTCCATCTTACTATGCTGATGGACAGTGACGGCACTGGGGTATGTGGTGGGGACTTGATATGATAATAGGGGGGAATGTAGTAACCACAATGTTGCTCATGTGAAACCTGAGCATAAGATTGTATATCAATGATACCTTAATAAAAAAATTGACTTGTAAAACAGTGCTTTTAAAAACTAGAAATTGTGTGGATTTTTTTGAATTTTACTTTTGCATTTTCTGATCATGTGTTCATTATAAGAACTTGGAAAACAAGGACAGTCCACACAGAAAGCAAGACTCACCCACCGCCCACCACTGTTTCTCCTGGGAGCACTGCTGAGACCAGAAGAGGCGGCCCGCCCTGAGCAGCCCGCCCACCACAGGGCGCCATCGGCACAGGGGGCTGGAGGGGCTCAGGTTCCCAGCTGCAGCCTGACAGCCCCTTTGCCATGTCAGGTGACATATCCATGGGTTTCCGGGACTATGACGTGGACGTCCGTGGGGAGGGCGTCCTGCCTGCTCCCAAGTTATGTGTATGTTATACTGTGTGTCTTCTGGTGTTAAATTGTGTCATGTTATGTTATGATGCGTTACATTATATATTGCTATGTTGTATCTCCTGTTGTATCATATCATGTTCAAACACGTCTAATTTACACACACACGGATGGTATCTGGAAGGTCACGCACACCAAGTGCATCGCCCCCACAGGAGGATTTGATTTTACTTTTTCCCGTTTGCCGTCTTCCGTCATCCGGTGTATCTGCAATGGGGACGCGTTATTTCCTAGTGTGTGTGGGGGGTCCCTTACGGAGGGTTTAGGCGGGACTTCAGGAGCCGGCGCACGGGGCACACGCAGGGTCAGCACTCCCAGCGCCTGGCTGCCCCGGGCTGGGAGGGGTGCGGGCGGCGCAGCTGGGGGCCCCGCGGTCCCGGGAGGAGGACGGCAGGGGGAGGCGCCCTCGGGGCAGCCTGACCCAACAGCCTCTCGTTAGGGGGCAGAACGCAGGCTGGGGCCTCCCAGGAAGCTGCCTCCGTGGGGTCGGCATGACCCAGAGCCAGGTGAGCCCAGGGCTGCACCTTCCCAGCTCGGCGGCCGCGCGGGGTGCGGTGTCAGGGCGTGCGGGCCACGGGCCGGCCTGCGAAGCGCTGACCCCACCAGGGAGCGCCGCCCCCGGTGCCCATCAGGGAAGGACCCCGGTGGCCTGGTGCTCGGGGCGCAAGCGCTCCACCTCTGAAGGCCCTGGGGCGGGTCTACACGGGCCACCTGGGGGCCGCCAGTCACCGAGTCACGTGCGTAGGCTCTATGTTCGTGAACCCTGGACTTCCATGCTTTTGATCAACGTAAGGGATATTCCAGGCGGGTTTCTTCTAACGAATCTTCGCACCCTTTGCAAGGCTGAGCGCCCACGTGCTTCGGGGGTGCCTGCATCGATGCCCCAGGATCCCACCCAGCACGGAACTGGTGCGCACGGGCTCGGCCCTGGGAGCTGGCCCACCGGTCCACACCGGAGGTTGGGCTTTCCTGGCGTTTCTGAAAATTTGAGCGTGACACAGCCTGCTCCCAGATGGACGCGGGCTCCCCATGATACGATACACCTCATCTGCCCGCGATACAACCCCAAGCACATTCCCAAAACCGTGCATCCACGAGGGCCCACAGGAGCAGCTTGGGCACAGCCAGACCCACACACTGGGACTCGGACCCTGCAGAGTGTACACTTCTTATGTGGCAAAATGCACAGACATAAAATCCACCCCTCCTGGCATCTGGGGCAGCCCCAGTGATGGTCAGCCCCCCAACCACCACTCCACTCGAGGACCTTCTCACCCCCCCAGCAGGAATCCCTGCACACGCCGGTGCCCCATCCCCTGGTCTCCTCTCCGGGGTGCCTGGTTCCGGCACTCCGTGATGGAACCCACACACCAGGGGCTCTTTCACGACTGCCTTCCTGCCTGCGTGACATGCCCGTGTTCCTCCACATCGTGGCAGGCCTGTGCTTCACTCTTATTTATGGCTGAGGAAATGGCTGTGTTCAAACAAAAACCTCCTCACCCGTGTAGCAGCGCAGCTCACAACAGCTGCAAACGTCCGTGAACCGGGGATGGACAAGCAGAACGTGGCATGGCGCCTATTTTCAGCATCCCAAAACAGGCCTGAGGTTCAGCTCGGGAGCAGCCGTGGGCCTGTGTCCAGGCCCGGAGCCCATCATGGTGGGTGCGTGGCTGGCAAGCCCGAGGGGCAGCCTGGTCCACAAGCCCCAGGCCCACATGAAGACGCCAGGGGCCAGGACTGAGGGGCCGCCACCCCCTTCCCCTGCAGGACAGGGGGAAGCAGAGGGTGGCGGGCCCCTGAAGGCCCCGGGTTTCCCTTCATTCAGGAAGGGGGTCAAGGCAGATCTTGGGAGGGAGGCAGCAGAGCTCTGCACCAAGGTGGAGGGTGCCAGGGCCGGGGGTCAAGGGCAGCTTCAGAGGATGCCATTTGGAAAGGAGCAGTCTCTGGGAAGCAGCACGCACACAGCATGGACGGGACAGCATGTGTGAGAAAGGACAGGGCTCAGAAGGGCGGAGGGTAGAAACGAGGTGCTACAGGGACCCTGGCAGGGAGGCCTCCTCCAGACCTAAGGAAGCCCCAGGGATGCTGCCACTGGGTCTGGGTTCCAAGGTGGGTGGGTGGGTGGGTGGGTGGAGGACCCCAGGTGTGGAGACAGGGCTCTGGGCACACTCTGCCCAGGCAAATCACCAAGCTGATGCACCATACCTTCCTCAGGCAGCTGGACTACAGAAATCCCTGCCGGCGACCTGGAGGAGACCCCAGGCCGGGGCCGGTGCAGTCTGCCCCATGGGCTCTGGGAGATGATGTGCCCACAGGCATTAGTCACCAGGCCCTTCCCAGTGGCCACCGGGAATCATAAGTCAAGCTAACAGGACGTCCACATCCTGACTCAAATGCAGTAGCATTTCATCACATGCTGGTGGATGGAGCGCTTTCTGCAAGTTTATTTCAGCCTAAATTATTAAGCAGATTGTTTAATAATACAAGTCCTCACCCTGTAGCTGGAAAAGCAGGTGCCCTTCCGGAGCACATTGTTCCCGGAGCAGCAGGAGACCTGGGCTCACTCTTCTGTGATCTTGCGGCCCAGGGTCCTCTGTCCTTCGAGGCGACAGCGTCTTAGCGAGTAAGTGAGGTGACGCCTACTCTGTGTGCCGGGCGGACTGTCGGCATCCTGCTCTTCTGATTTACTAACTTATTCTCATTTGACAAGGTCCCGGGTAAATGCCAGCCATTTGGGGAGTTTCCAGAGCAAATCTGATGCTCTTTCATGGATGCCCATTCACACCTGTCCCGGGTACAGGACGTCCTTCTGAGCTTCACACACGTGTGAAGGGTGTGTGCTTACCACGCTCAGGAAAGAAGAGCCGGTGGGCTGATTCTCAGTTCCAAGAGCACTTCAAGCTTACCCTCCCTCCGGGGCCTCTGAGCTGGAAGGTCCCTGAGGGGCAGATGGCGATGCCAGCTTGCTTTGCAGGGGAAGCAAGACTCCAGCCACCACCGCTAATTAAGCAGAAGTTCTACCGGGAGCCGGGGCTTCCTGGCTCAGCTGAAGCCCCAATCTGCCCCAGACGGACTGCTCGTGGGACTCTTCCACGCACGGGCCCCCAGGGATGGGCCCGCCAGGGAGCCACAGCCAGGCCCTCCTGCCCAGCGGCACCTGGCTTTCCAGTTCATTTCACGGGTGGACCACCCAGGCGCCCACAGAGGGCACGGAGCGGGCAGGGGAGGGCGATTCACCCTCTCCTGTCCCCCAACAGCAGCTATGCTCCTGGCCTTGGCCGGGAAGTGGAGACCCCATGGGACCCAAGGCTAGGGCCAGAATCTCAAGGCGCCGCAGGGGCCTAAGGCAGGGCTGGGGAGGCACAACGGGGGCCTTCCTTCCCGGGGGACCAGGGCTGCGGGGGCTAGGTTCAGCCTGGGGCTCATGGAAGCTGGGCCTGCACAGGAACCACCTGGATGTGGCCCCCACCCTGCTGCAGCCCCATCCTCACTGTCCCCGGGAAGGCCAGCAAGTGATGGCCCTGGGGGCCCCACCACGGAGGGCTCCGAGGGCGTGTGCAGGCCATTCTGGGTGAGGGGTGGGGCCCCTGTGCCCAACATCTGCCCAGTAGGACTGAGGGGAGAGCTGTGGCAAGGGGCTGCTTTGGGGGTGAGGGACAGAGCTGGAGGGAGGCCCGGGAGGGGCCGTGGTGGCACCTGCGTGGGCCAGCCAGGAATGGTGGAAGGACCCAGAAAACGGACTCAGTGTGGCCATGTCTCCAGGGCTTGGTGGCCACGTGGCTATGGGCTAACGGGCAGAGAACAAAGCGACAGACAAGGGGGCTGTCCACAGGCACCCCAGACTTCACTGTCTTGTAGATTCCAGCAAACCGATCCCATACATATTGGTAGGGTTGTATCGAAGCACTTCCTGTCTTCCGGTAATAGTGTGAAGCCCATCACTTCATCATTTCCTTTCCCACCGTCCTTGCCTGTATTCAGAAATGCAGTGAGTCCTTCTGACCGCGAGTCCCGAGGCACTGATTCGTGCGTCCAGTCGTGCAATCCCAAAGTGAACACGGTTTTGTTTATTTCTGGCTCTCGGGGTTTGGCCCAGTTTTGTTTCATACAACTGGTGCTGTCATTGGAAGAAGTCTACGCTCTTTGCATTAGCTTTTCAGTTATCCCGTCTTTACTCCTTCAGTCTTTCTGGCCTTTATTTCCATTAATCGAGTATTTTATCATTTCCTTTGATCACCTTTTTATGCTTCTAGTCACAGTGCTGAAGAGTCAGGCCTTCACCAGACCCCCTAAAACCTATGACACATTCCCTAGAAGTACGGGGCCAGGCTCCGGACCCTCTCCGAGGCGCGTGGACCTCACAGCGCTTCACTCTGCTCACCCTCGTGTGCCCTGTTGGCCGCCGCCACCGTGCATCATCTCACGCGCCAAGTCGCCATGTGGCTGTTCTGTCGTTTCCTCCACCCTGAGTTGCTGGGCTTAGCATTTTCTGTGCCGGCTGCAGGAGGTAAATTCGTGGATCCTTCATTTGCCTGGAAACATCTCATTTCCCTTTCATTTCTCAAGAATATCTCAGCCTCCCTCAGCCTCACAGATGGCGTTTCGTGCTTCCCCTGGAGAATTCCATCGTTACCCACACTGGGGTTCCTGGGTGTTTCAGGGGTTTCGATTATGAAAACCCTGATGGGCTTGTTTCTGCTGTTTTAATTAAGCTCAGGCACTGCTGAAGCCCTGGAGGTTTTTGCCAGCCTCTACGCAGACACCGCTCCCTGGCCCCCGTCCCGGGGCTCCTGTCGCACGAGCGACGGGCGCTTCCATATGCGCCTCTCTCGTCAATGTCCTTGACTCCCTCTGTCAAGTTCAGACATGTCTGTGGATCTTCTGCCTTAGATTCCACAACTACCTTCTCTGTATCCAATCTGTTTAAGATACCGTATTCTTAACGGGCCCTGAAAAACCCATTTGAGGATTTGCATTGAATTCCAACCCTGGGTGGAAATGGCCCACGTCTCCTGCATGTCACGGGACTGTGGCTCCATGTCCCCCCCACGCCGCATCTGACGTCGGCGTCTGCACGGCGCACAGCCCTGCTCTCCTGGCCTCGGACACCGCACTTCTTTCCTTTCTCACCTGAGGAAAAATCATGTACTGGGCGTGACGTGTAAAGCGGCCGCTGAGGTCAAAGCCCCCGTCATCCCTGCAGAGAGGAAGGTGGGGACTTGTACACCTGTCCGCCTGTGTGCAGGGCCTCCAGGTGGGACGTGGCCTGTTCTCCGCCCCCTTAAGGGAGACGTAGGGAAGGGCACCCCGCCCCCAGCTCAGGTTCCTGCCCCCGGGTCTCAGGGAGGAGGGACGGTGTGTGCAGCACACTGCTCTAAATTTCACTCCGCCAGCCAGGCCACTGGCTCAAGTTTTATATTTTAATTATTTCTTCCTGTTGGTGTAGGAACGCTGGTCCACCACTTCCTATGGGATCCTACCCAGAAGTATAAGTGCTTCTATGGGGGTTTGTAAAGATTTAGTGTGATACTTGTAAACATGCCCAGGGGATTTTTGAGCTCAAAGCAGAGGTTCCCTCCTGCCCTGCCCTTTTCTCCCCCTTTCTTCACTGTGCACCCCTTTGATACGAATCCATTCCACCTTAGAATTACCTTCAGTTCCTACCTACGTCATAATCACTGCACTGATCCTTCAACCGTATCATAAGGCCCTGGTGTCGGTAGACTGTTACCACCATTTATTTTCACACCACTCTGGCTCCACACCAAACATGTGACTTGGTTGGTGTTTGTTTTTGAGTGTGTGTGAAGGAAAGTTCTATGGCAGGTTTTTTTTTTTAAGTATTTACCAATTCCCACTTTTCTTCTGTATCTGGTCACACAAGCTCTCTGAAATCTTCAGCTTGGGTGCCCAGCTGAATGTTAACATAAACAAAATTTCAGGAAAAACTATTTGAGAACTACCACCCGCCTTGTGATTCTTCGGTGAGAAGGGTGATGTTGGGTGTGTCACCCAGGCAGCATCCACTTTCTGCAGAGGCGCCTTCCCCTCTGCTGGGCCACAGACAGAGGCAGGAACCCGGGCTGTGTGGCAGGGACCAGTGCCATCTGCGTCCTCCGCCCCTCTTCGCAGAGCTCGTTCACCTGTCCATCACACCCCAGAGCACCCCGCGGGGCCTTCCACGGGGATGGTCCTTGGTGGGGAAAGGTTTAGCCCAACAGGCTTTGTGTGTTACTTTACCAAGTTGTTAGTCTCCGCCAACCCCCACCAGTATGTCTTGCAATTTGCTTCCCCTGTTTACTCATCTCTGAATGGAAGGCACTGAAATATTTAAAAGCATCGATTCTGCATTCCCCCAGCATTATTCATAGGGAACAAAAAGTTATTTCACACCCTTATTTTGTCAGTTGCCAAAAGGGCTCTAGGGGCGCAGAGAATTCTGTGATAGTCATTTGCGGTGTAACAGATTGCAGATCCTTCCAACACTTTCAGCTGAACAGTCTGCTAAATAAACCCGCCTAAAGGCCACTCGCAAGCCAAGGCGGCAGACAGGACCCGCGTCAAAACATGTTCCCGCCTAGGTGCCCGCACTGGGTGCAAACACGCCCACTGATGGAGCTCTCGGCACGTCGTGGTGACTTGGCGCCGCGAACGGTGGCTGAAGTGAGGGCTGGACGGCGGGAAAGCAGGACAGCCATCAGAGGAGGGTGATGCCTGTGAGATTTCCTCAAACACCAGAACCTGTGAGGTTTGGGGTCTAAACTGTCCTTGGAAGCAGCAGAAGCAGGCCTGGGCAAACGTCAAAGGACAGAGATGTTACCAAGGACCAGCAGTGTACAGCCACCTCTGCTTCGGCAGCGCGGCAGATGCTTCCGGCTTGGCACCGAACCAAAGTGGCCGCCCACCCCCACAGACTGAGTCCTGCTGGTTCCCCACCCTGGTGGAAGGGACCACAAGCTGCAGTTCCCACACTGGACCCCGGATCCGTGCATCACCTGATCGTAGAGGAAACGAGCTCCACACTCTTGCATCTGGTATGTCCCAGATCCCCAACCCCACAGGCGCAAAGGGGAGTTTGGTGTTTTCCTCCTCAGATGCCCTCTGCTTGTCCTCTCTGCCCACGGCCCATGGAGGCATCTGTGAGTGGCCCTGGGTGCCCTGCACTCTGTCCAGCCTGGAGTCAGGCCAAGACACACATGCACACCAAGAACATGACCAATGTGTCAGCTTCCCGAGCTGATGACCAGGACCTGCAAGGGTTTTATCTACAGGGCAGGCCTGGGTCAAGACCACAGACATCAGACCAGCGCCTGAGCCCAGTCATATCCGCAGCATGAGCCGAAGCCGCTCAGTGACCAGCCACCCACATCCTTCCCTGACACCAAGGTGTGGCACAGCGGTACACCCCTCTTTCTTGTTGCCCCAAATGTTAGAGCCTCCAGAATCCCTCTTAGCCTGGAGCCTCACGACCTCCCTCTCCCCCCGAGAGCCACCCTTGGGGCTGAACAGAAGCAGCCCCATTCTTGTGTGTGTCCTTGCGATGCCGGCCACCTCCAGCCACCTCTGACTTCTCTCAAGAGCTCCTTCTGTTTGGAGGTCACCCACACTTCTCATTAGATGTATTCCTATGTGTTTAATATTTTTTATACTATTTGTATAACATCTTTAAATCCCATTTCTAATTGTTGGCTTCTATGTAAAAACAAACTTGATATTTACCTTTTTCCAGCAACCAAGATAAAAGTAACTTATTAATTCTGATAATTATTCTATGACCTTTCTGAAGTTTTACATAATCAATTATGTTGTATGCAAATAACTTTTATTTCTTGCCTCCTAATCCTCGTACTTCTATGTTTTCTCCTTGCCTTAATGCTCCACCTAAAAATCTCCCGTTCAGTGCTAAAAAAAGGTAGTGACATGAAGCATCCTTGTTACCCCCCAGTCTCCAAAAAAGATTTCACTATTCCGTCCTGGACTGTGTTACTTCATTGGATTAAGGACATCCCCCTCTTATTTCCAGTTCACTAAGAGTTTTTTATCATGAGTGAATATTTATGTTTTTCAAATGTTTTATTTTGCACCTACCGGAATGATCATTTCTTAGCTTTTTCTTTCTGTTAGTGGGGTGAATGACATTAAGTTCTCTTGTTTCTTGTTTAAATTAAGATATAATTCACATGCAAAAATACAAAGATCTGAAGTGTTCAGTTTGGTGACTCTTAGCAGTTGTATACATCTGTGTAACCACACCCAAAAGGAAATATAAAACATCCCCATCTCCCCAGAAAGTTCCGCCCTGTCTCTTCCCATGTGTTCCGTCCTGCCCCAACCAGTGGCTGATTTCTGTCCCCACAGGTTCGCTTTGCCTGCGGACTTCATACAGAAGGCAGCAGAGTGTGTGTGCTTTTGTCACGGCCTCCTGGCCAGCGGTCTTCGCGGGTTACCCGTGCTGTCGCATCTCACACCAGCAGTTGTCCTCTCATCGCTGAGGACGGTCCATGTGTAGCTGTACCCGGTCTGCTTAGCCGCTCCCCTGACCACAGACTTCTCAGCTATTTTCCATCTGGGGCACTTGTGCGTAATGCTCCTGAAAACATCCTTACATAAGTCTTTACAGACAAATGCCTAGGAGGGGAATTGCTAAGTCACGAAATAGAATTGTATCCCGTGAACTTGCTAAATCAATTCACTGTGTTGACTAGATTTTCTGTGTACATAATCATATTGCCTACAGCCACAAAGTTTCGACTTCCTTTTTTCCAATTTTCATTTACTATTTTCTTTATTTTTTATCTTAACTTACAAGGACCTCCAGTACAATTTTTTATTAGAAACAGAATGAGTGAATATCCTAGATTTATTCCTGGTCTTTTTCCAATCTTCCTTTAATGTGCACAAATACACATAACATAAAATGTGCTATCTTAACCATTTTAAGTAGTTATATAATTCACAACCTGCAACCGTCCCCAACGTCCATCTCCAGGACTCTTTTATCTTCCCAAACTGACCCTGTGTCCCCCATTAAACCCTAACTACCCACCTCTTCCCAGCCCCTGGTAACCACCATCCAACCATCCGTCTCTGAACCTGGAAACTCCAAGTACCTCCTGTAAGTGGAATCAGACAGTATTTGTTTTGGGGTTTCTTGTGACCGGTTTGTTTCACTTCACATAAGGTCCTTGAGATCCACCCACGATGTAGCGAGTGTCAGGGTTCATGCCTTCCTGACGCTGAATGACATTCCGCCGTGTGGACGGACCGCATGTTGCTTAGCCACTGGTCTGCGGATGGGCACTTGGGTTCCTTCCACGTCTTAGCTGTTGTGAATGTAACTGTGAACGTGGGTGTGCAAATACCTCTTTGAGACCCAGCTTTCAAATCTTTTAGGTACATATCCTGATGTGGGATTGTGGCTCACGTTCAACATTTTTACCATTAGTTAAGATGTTGCTAGGTTTCCCATAAACATCCTTCATCTGATTTTGCAAATTCATCTCTACCCCTATCTCACAGAGACTCTTTACTATGAAGGGCACTGAACCTAATCTATGCTTCTGCTGCAGCTATAAGGGAATCACGTGTTGTTTCTTCCTCTTTTATCATCTTATATGGTATATTACACTGAGGTTTTAATATTAAACCAACCTTGCATTCTCGGGATAAAACCCACTTAGTCACTGTTTTAAACTTTTTATTTAATGCTGGATTTCAACAGTAAAATGTTTCTGTATCTTTGTGCAAGGATGAGGTTCATCTGCAAGTTATTTAATAGTCTCTCTGCCAAAATTTGGGTCCCTCCTACTCCATGAAAGACTTTGTAGAAAGTTGGTGTTAATAATTCCTTAAATGTTTGGTGGGATTATATACTGAAGAAGCCATCTCAATATGTAATTTTCTTCTTGGAAACCTTTCTGATTATAAATTCAATTTGTATAATAGATGTAAGTGTACTTAGATTTTCTATTTCTTCTTGGGTCTGGTTTGGTGCTTTTTTATGTTTCAAGGAATTTGTTGTTTCATCAAAGTTGTTATTTTCATAAGGAACTGATAATAACCCCTTACTGAACTCCCAGTTGGGTAACATCTGTAGCTCCTGATATTGGTGATCTGTATTTCCTTCATTTTCTTTCACTTCCATCAGTGTTGTTGGGTGTTTACTCTTATCATTAATCTTTTCAAGGAAACACTTTTTGTTTTGTTGACTTTTTGTTTGTTTTCTATTTCATTGATTTCTTACCTCAGTTCTGACTCGTACTTTTACCCACTTTAAGTGTGCCTTTGTTTTAACAGTTTTTTAAAAATGGGATGGAATCATAGTTTATTTATTTATACTATTGTTTTAAATATAAAGCATAAAGCTGCAAATTTCCCTCTAAATTCTAGTTTAGCAGCATACTACTAAATGAAATAGTCAGAATATCATCTTATTCCCTTTATGATTTCTTCTTTGATCCATAGATTATTTGGTAATTGTTATTGGTTATCTGTAGTTTAACTTCCAAATATTTGTGGATTTTTAAGTATCTAATTGTCATTGATTTCTAATTTAAAACTACTGTTATTAGACAATACATTCTGAATACTTTTAATTATTTTTTATATATTGGGACCCTTTTTTATAGCCCAGATAGAGTCTATTCTTGAAGAAAGTTTCATATGTGTTTGGGAAAAAAAAAGGCATATTGCCTAGTTTTTGGTTGTAGTGGTCTATAAAGGTTAAGTAATTCAAGCTGGTAAATAATTTTTTAATATTCTATTAAAGAAGTTTTTGCCTAGTCTATCAAGTAATTGAAAGGGTGGTGACAGGCACAGTTAATCATGGCATATGCATATTTCTTTATTTCTGTCACTTGGCTTCATGTCTTTTGAATCTCTGCTATCAGATCAATGCCTGTTTAACAGTGTGTCTCTTCAGGGACATTCCCATTTTAGCATGAAAGTTCCCTTGTTTACACCCAGCGAAACTCATTCTCTTAAACTCCACTATTGCATATAACACAGCCACACTGGCTTCCCTCCGCCCGGGGTCTGCGTGGGGTGCCTTGCCCACCGTGCTACCCTCAGCCCGCCCACGTCCTTGTAAGTGAAGTCCGTCTCCTGTGAGAAGCATCTTGCTAGTCTTGATCTTGAGTACTTGATGTCATCACTGTTGTGGAAGGGCTCATGCCTCTCAGCTTGCAGGCTGTTAAATGCTAATTCAGTTAGTCCTTTGTTCTACTTTATTTGGGGTATGTTTTGATTTTTAGTATTCTATATTATTCCTTTAATTGATACTTTAGCTATTCTTTGCGTTATGTTTGGACATTCACCTAGATTAAATCTCCATCTTCCGGGAATTATTTGTACGAGTCGTCACACTATCTCACAAACCAGGCATGGACCCACACTAGTGCCACTGCTTTAAACGCCCTGTGTCCCGTGTGTTCCTGTGTTATACTGTTATTGTTGGATATGCTTTAAAACACCTGTGATTATTTAAATTATTGATACTATTTTTTAAAAGGCTACGGTAGATATAGACAGATGGAGACAGAGAACTATGACCAACATATCTGTGCATTCATAATGAAAATGTTACCTTGTGTGTGTGCAGGAGAGAGACTAGACGGCTCGTATTTTACAGACATCCGCCCTTCCCAGCAGCCCTGGGTCCATCTGAAACCATCTCTCCTCAGCCTGAGAGCGTCGCTCCGTGTTCTCTGTTGGTTGGGCGTGATCTAAACAAATTCCCTCCACATCTGGCTGAGGATGTCTTTATTTTTCCTTGATTTTTACAGGATATTTTCATTTGTTTTGAAATGATAGATTGACCATGTTTATTCTTTTAGGGCTTTATCTTTTGCATAGTTTTTCCTTTTAAATAATATACCCTTTCTCTTGGCCGTTTTTAATGTCTTGTTTTTTTTTCCGGCATCTCAGCTGTGATGTGGTTTTCTCTTCACTTACCTGTTTGATGTGAACTTCCTGAATCTGTAGGCTGATGCAGTTCATTCATTCTGGAAAATTCTTGGGAACTGTCTTTTCAATTGTTTCTTTAGCCTCATTTCCTCTATCTCCTCCATCTGGGTCTCCGGGTACATTTTTTATATCATTTAATATTGTCTCAAGGTTTTTTTGCTCTTCTCTGCTTCTAAACTCTCTTTTCCATTTGTCCCTTAAATATACTGCATTGACCTGCCTTCTCATCGATGGTTTTTCCATCTGCACCATCCGCATCTTACTGTTACTGTTCTGATATTTACCTCCCCACTAGGTCTTTGCCATTTTTAACTTGACCATCAGAAGTCCCTTGTGATAATCCAACACGGGGTCCTCTCTGGGCCTTCTTGTGATCACCATTTCCACTCTCGAAAATAGGTCGCACTTCTGTATGTGTGTGTGTGTGTGTGCGCGTGTATGACTTCATAAGGACATGCTGGGCGTGCTGCCCCTGAGAACACACAGGCACAAGGTCAACGTTCGCCCACAGAGCAGCTGTTCTTCGATGTCAGGCTGCTAGAATGGGGCGGGGGGGTATGGGCTACAGCTGAGCTGGTTTGGGCTTTGTAGCTGGCCCCCGAGCTCCCTTTTGCAGCACTTTATCATTGGCCTCAGACATTTTCAGAGGATGTATCAAAAACTCCCTGCATCAGAGCCCAGGATCCAAGCACCCAAGCGAACTGTGAGGCGGCCTTGTGCTCAGAGCCAAGCCAGCAGGCTGCCTCCGTGGGACATCTCAGCCTCACCTCCGCTCAGTGGCCCACTTCGGGGTCACTGAGGGTCCCCCCAGTTGGGACAACGTCTCTCCGGCCCTGACCCAGCCTCTGGGGGTGGGGCACCCCTCTGGCCCCGCCGCCCCACTCTGCGTCTGCGAGGGGCGCTCCCCACCTGTGAAGCCAATTCCCAGGGGGATGTTCACCAGCTCTCCTCACAGAGCGGGTCACCCCGGGAAGCATGAGTGCACCAGGGGCTTCCAACAGGAGTCCTCCTCACCCCAGCCATCCTGGGGACTGGGGGTGCCCCTCAGCTCTGCCCTCTGTCCACTTTGAGAGGCAGCGTCTTGTGCTCAGAGATGCCCCTGCCTCCACGTACCATCCAGGGGCTGTTTGGCGCCAGAGGGATGCTGTTGGGAGTCAGTGGGAACCGCAGCGATGTCCCTGCCGGGTGCCCCGCTCACACCGTCGGCAGCGGTGCTGACAGGCTCCGTCCCTATAAAGGTCCCTGGCTTTCGGGGCCTCAGTTCATTTGTGTTTTTGGTCCTGAGCTCTTAACATTCTTCCCTTTAATGTATGTATTTTTAAGTTTCTGGATCACTTTACTCGTGAGAATGCAAACAATAATCATTTATGACTTTGTGTTTCTGAACTGGAAGCAGCATGTTAATATTTTAATGTTAAATCATGTTGCATTCCTGGACTAAGCCCAATTGGGCTGTGATTGTTTACAATTTTATGTATATGAATAGGTTGATTTGCCAGTATTTTGCTTGGGATGTCTGAACCTGTGTCTGTAAGAGGTCACCTCCTTTAACCACCCCAGCTTACATGCCAAGGTCATGCCTGCCCCTAAATAAGTTGAGAAATGTTCTTTCATGTTATAATCGCTGGAACAGCGTGGTTAAAGCAGATCTTAGCTCTTCAATATTTGGAAGAATAATTCACCTGTGAGGCTGTAGGGGACTAAGTCAAGGTTCATGCATTTGGGTGGGTGTGAGGGATTTTGACTACAAGACAAATTCATTTGTTAGATTTTGGACAATGAGACCTGCTATAGTTTGTGTCTGCTGAGGAAGGCTTGTTTTCCCTTGGATTTGGTCCATTTCACCTGCATTTGCTATCTTACTGATAAAACATTTGACATCTTTATTTAACTTTAACTCATACACAATAAATTCAGCACCAAAGGTGTGCAAGTCCCCGGTCTCAACACACTCCTGGGGCTGTTCGGCGATCACCATGATCTACATTTAGGACAGTTGCATTCATCCCTCCAAGAGCAAGCCCCTAACCGGTCACTCCCCACTCGCTCCAGCCCCGGACAACTGCGAGCCGCCCCCTGCCGGGTGGCTCGTGTACAGGGACGCGCCCCACGCGTGGTCTCTGCGGCGGCTTCCTGCACCTGGCGTGATCTCTCCAGGCTCACCTGTGCTGTGGCTGCTCCACTACTTTGCCCCTTTTTATCACCAAACAATATTCCATCGTGTGGCTGTCCCACACTTTGATCACACATTTACCAGCTGCTGTGGGGGTGGTGGCCGCGTGCATAGCAGCTCTTTAGTCCCACTGGGCCTGCCCGGTTCCCAGGAAGGCTGAGAGGTGTGGGGGCCTAACGATGTCACCAGGGCCACCGGCTCCTGGACCCGGTCCCTCTGTCTTCCTGACTCCACACCCGCCAACAGTTCTCTGATTCCCAAACACACCCCTTAAGCGGTCAGTTATCTCTGCCCCATCTGGCATGATCTGGCCCAACCTCCCATCACCGCCCGGAAGCCACCGCCAGAGCCCACCTCCACTTGCCTTCCTCAGACGCACGCGCCTCACGGCAGCTCCCAAGAGACGTTCCTGAATGGCCAATCATGTCGCTTCTCTTCTGGAAAACTCTGCACCGCCTCCCAAGACCCTTCCCAAGTCTTCATGCGCCTCTAAGTGCCATGTACCAGCCCTGCCCGCACCCCAAGCCCCGGCCTGCACCCCCCACCTGCACCCCAGCATGGCCCCCCCTTCGCTCTCTGCCGTTGCTACAATGGGCCTAGTTCTCTGTGACACCTGCAAGGCGCCTCCCTCGCCACCAGCCGTGCCTGTAGGCTCTGCCCGGGCCTCCCTTTACCAGAACTGGACGAAACTCTGGTCAACGGAAGGTGCATCCACTCACTGGACACACTGCTTCCTGCCAAGTCGGACGCACTCACAGGACCCGTGCATCAGTGAATGCTCCTCAGGCGACTGGCTGGGCTCCTGCAAGCTGAAAAGGTGGCTCTGGCAGCATCAACAGGGATACTTTACTCGTTCCTGTTTTTGAGAAAGACCCTTGAGAGGGCATGCCCACCCACGTGGCAGTGCCAGCCTCCTGGCCGGCAGGGCGCAGGAGGAGCCTGTGATGTTGGAGACACAACGCCGTGACTCCAGGACCAGCCCCGGGAAAGCTAGGATGCTGAAGCCCATTTGCAACTCAGAATTATTGTTGTACAAACTCCAGCACGTCCCCTCTGGGCAGGTGGAGAGCAGGTCTGGCAGCGGCTCATTCGCAGGGAGCGTGCTGGTTCCCATCCGGAGGGCACAGGCCACCAGCTCTCTCTCGTCGCCAGCCCTCTCCACCACACGGGCAAGCCGCAGCCCCTAATTGCTCTTTTATTAAAGTGAATGTCTCTGCTTTGTAATTAAGCAGGTCGCCACAGCTGTGTGGGCACCACTGCCCACTTCTTAGCCAAGAGCCTGGCACTGGGGATGCTTCATATTTGCTGGTGGTCAGTGGGGGTTGGCAGGGAGCTGCAGAAACTGCCACTGTGCCTGTCAGAGGCGCTGGAGGGGATCAGTGCCACCCCTCCACTCCCCGCAGAGATGCAGGGACCCCCGGCCCCGCCCCAGTCAGCAGCCCTGGGCCAAGGCCCTGCTCACCTGCCAGATGTGGGGAAAACACCCACCTGCTCATCCGATGTGGCCCAGGAGTCACCCTGGAGGAAGGAAGAGGAGGCATTTCCAGCTGATACATGACTTCAGAGACACAGAGAGGCCCTCAGACGCATCTTTCCTACCTATGTGCCCCAGGTTCCAGAACGTGATATTCCCATAGGCAAGACTTGGTGCATCTCTTCTTGCCGGATTCTCCCGGTCCTGTGGCCAACACTGCCCACCCTCTGATCGGGCTCCCAGGGCACAGGCTCCCGGGGAAATGGGCCAAATGCACGTGTCATGAGACGGCTGGGGAGGGAGGCAGGTTGTACCCACATCCAGACGCTGCACCGTGAACGAGGCCTTATTTGGAAATAAGGTTTTGGTGGATGTGATTAAGCTAAGGAATTGAGATAAGACTGTCCTGGATTTGAATGGGCCCTAAATCCAGTGATCGGTGTCCGGAGGAGAGACAGACATGGGGGAGAAGCCTAGTGACAGCGGAGGCAGAGACCGGAGGGCCACGGCCACAGCCCAGGGAACGCCAGGAGCCCCCGGCGCTGGGAGGGCCAGGAAGGTCCTCTGCTGGGGCCCATGCAGGGAGCCCGGCCCTGCTGACGGTTCGATTTCAGGCTTCTGGCCTCCAGATTGTGTGAGCACAAGGCTCTGCTTGAGCCCCTGGCCAGGGGGGATCGGTTACAAGCGCAAACGAGCACACACGGCACCCACCCTCGAGGCCTCATCGTCAGACACGCTCAGCTGGACCAGAGTTAAAGCGCGTCGCTGAGCACCACAGAGAACTGCTCGCCCGATGGCTACAGGCTCGGGAGCAGGGCGAGCCACGTGGCTCTGCGGCCAAGGCGGCCCGGGGCTCCACCTGGACCCCCTCTGCTGGTGTGGGCCGGTGGGTCCGGGAAGGCTTGGTGGAGCAAAGTGGGGGGGAGCCAGGGGCTGCGAGGTTCCCCACGGGAGACCCCCGAATGAATGGACGTGGCCCAGCCCGGTGGGAAGTGAGATGAGGTCCTTGGCTTCCAGCCCAGCCAGGTGCGGCACGTGGGGGCTGAGTTCCCATATGGGGGGCCTAGGGTCTGCAGGTCACGGGGTCGGGGGTGGGGGAGGCTAAGGCTGCCGCACAGCCACTGTAACCCCAGCCAGCGCCGCTCCATGTGGCCAAGGTGATTCCCGACCATGTGCGGCGGGAGCTGATGTCACCAGGATGTGAGTGAGGTCATGTGCTCCAGGCAGCAGGCCTGGCCTCCCTGCCCGGTTCCCAGGCCCCAGCGAAGATGCGGAAGCCAAGAAAGAGACCCAACACCGCCCGAGCTGATGGCGAGGAGCCAGGGCAGACCCGCGCCTGGGCACAGGCCAGAGACCCACCAGCCCTCTGCTCACCCATGGAGATTTTTAAAAGGAAGAAAAACAAGACAAAACCTCTGGCGCCTGGAACAGTGAGGTGGGTATTTTTAGGAAAAATAAAATAAGAGAAACAAACAAATGTGTGCCATCCACATTTTGTCTCGAGAATAGAATCTCGGAAGAAAGAGAAAAAGGAAATGGGTCTGCCAGGCGGGGGCACGGGAGGGCACAGCACAGCTCCAGGAGGGATTTGTGGGCAGGTGCTGAGCCCGGCAGGTGTCCCGTGCAGAGGGGCTGAGCATGTAATGAAACTCGAAGGGAAAACCTCATAAAGGGCAGATCCGTGGGTGCGGAAAGCCCGGGTCCACAGGGGCTAACGAGGGCAGGAATCACCCCTGGTGGGGGCGGGAACCGGAGGAGCCGCAGGGGAGGCGGAGTGAGGCCGGGAGAGCAGGCTGACGGAGGGACCTGCAGGCACCCCCCCTGCTGCCCGCCCTAAGGCAGAGGGCACCAGCTGCCCAGGGCTGGTGGTGCAGCTAATGCCCCTCCCTCGGGACTCATCCGGCTCAGCACCTGAGCCCCTCACCGGGGTACACGGAAGGCCTGGGAGGGACCCAGCAGGGCTCCGAGGAGGACAGGCACGGTCACGAAGGGCAGCCCCACACTGTGGGCCGGGCGTGACACCGGAGCGGTGACGGTCACCAAGCAGGGCAGGCACACAGCTGGCCCAAGGCAGATCTGCTCAGGGCCCGGATGGCACCCGCACAGGCCCTTCCGCTGACACCAAGGGCATCCGAACACAGGACGGGTTCTGTGCTGCTTCAATAAGGGATTCAACACCCGTGCAGCTGTCATAAATCATTCTTGAAACAAGAGCCAAATGCTGGTAAACAGACTTACAAGAATCGTGTACGAAATGCTAGATTTTATCTGTGATTCCAGCAAGCGAGGGGGCGGTGAAAGGATGAGGCCCCGACATCGCCGCACATCTGGAGGTAAACGTCGCAGCCCTGGGCCTTACCAGCAATTACAGGAAGGAGGATGTAGGTGGGGTTGTTTTAAGTTAAGGATAATCACTATGAGAATTAAAGAATAAGATATTTTCTAAATAAATAGGGAATTCTAAATCAAATAAGCTACGGTGCATATGGCAAAGATTGAAAATCCACAAAACAGCAAAGAGGCAAAAAGGAAAAGAGCAGAAAGATGCATTTTTTTAATTTGAAAGAACTAAAGCAGAAGGCGTCAGGGTCAAAGCAAGACCAGTGTCAGACGCAGGTGTGCAGGTTGCCGCCACCGACAAGGCGCCGAGCGCAGTCTCCCTAGGAACTCGCCATCTGGACTCCAACGGGGCGGTTCATGGGGGGACTCCAGGGTGTGGCTCGAGCCCTGCCCCTAGCAGGTGCCCGGGTCAGCCAGGGGACGGGACACCCCTTGTGGAGAGGTGTGGTTCCCTTGCCCCCAAGGCTGAGCTGACGTCACGGGCACAGGCACGTCTGTCACGCAGGAGCCTGTGGACCTTTCGAGCAAATGAATGAGTTGGTCAGAGTAGAATTCTAGTGACATCACACTGAGAGAGCGATTTTATCACTGGCTCAGAGGCATCTGCATCCCTGCATTTACTGCAGCATCATTCACAATAGCTGAGACATGGGAGCAGCCGAGTGCCCGTTGCAGATGAATGGATAGGGAGCATGTGGTGCATACACACCACGGAGCATTATTCAGCCACGGAAAAGGATGAAGTCCTGCCATTGGCAGCAGTATGGGTGGCCCTAGAGGGTATTATGCTAAGTGAAACAAGCCAGGCAGAGAAAGACAAATACCATATGATTTCACTTATGTGTGGGACCTAAAAAACAAAACAGATGAACAAACACGTCCAGAAACAGAAACAGAAACACAGAGAACAGACTGGTGGTTGCCACGGGTGGGGTGGGGTGGGGGTGAACTAGGTGAGGCGGATAAAGAGGCACAAACCTCCAGTTAGACAACAGATCAGCCAGGGGAAGCACAGCACAGGGGAGCTATCTCGATGCCGTCACATCTCTGATGGTGACGCACTCACTGTGGGGAGCACTTCATAATGTACATGATTGTCGAATCACCATGTTGTGCACCGACATCAATATAATATTGCATGTCAACTATACTTCAATGAGGAAAGAATGATTATATTCTATGAAATGTGAAATCCAGGAAAACAAATATGAACTCAACATGTAAAATTAGAAGGAAAGGACTTCACTGTGAGATCCCACAGGTTCTGCCTGAAATAACCAGAGATTCAAGTCATTTTTTAAAGCACTTGGGTGCTAGAAGGAGGACGGGCTGAATAGACTCCCACACAGTGCCAGGTCTCGGCATGGGACCCAGGGTGAGCTCCCCCTTAGCTGCCACCTCGGCCGAGCCCAGGAGAAAACCAGAGATGACCCACCTGCAGGACACCACCCGGGCCATGGTGGGGCAGAGGTCAGAAGCTTCATGAACAGCCCCTGGGCCCTGGCGCGGACTCCCAACCTCCACGGTTTACCCTAGCAACTCCTCAGAGAAGCCCCTCAGGCCAAGGGTGGCAGGCGGGGACAAGGCCACAAACATCCGGTGGTGGACAACTGAATGTTAGGCAGCTATGACGAATCTTGTTGCAATGTGATATTTAATGTTCTCATCACAAAACATCAGCCACGTGTTTTCTAAGTAACTTCACAGCGTACCACAGACCCCGGGCATCTGAGCATTGGTCAGCAGAGGTGTGGGAAACGTGCACAAGGCCGAGGTGATGGGCACATAGTGGTTGGCCGGGACGGGAGGCCCAAGTGACCCCTCGCCCCACCACCTGGGTGCGCGGCAGGACGGCGCCCTCTCCCTGACAACTAGAGAGGTCTGGCGCCCTCTCGGCATGTACCGCCCAAGAGTTAGCTTCCACCTGTAGGTGCTGATTGCACATCTTGCTGTTGGGTTCTCTGGTGTCAGGCAATCTCTGCACAGTCAGCTCCGTTATCTTTCCTAATCCTGACATTTGGGAAAGCCCCGTCCTCCTGGACAGCTGGTGCTCATGCTGCTGCGTGTGGGCTGCCCTGCGGGAGGGGTCCCAGAAAGGGCTCTCTGCCCAGCAGCTGCCCTCAGACACTGGGCTGGGGCGCCCTGTGCAGTCCGGCAATGGACACACTACCTGAACGAACTCGGGAGGGCATCTGTGAGATGTCTGGCCATCCCAGACTTGGATGAAACACGGAGCACCCTGACTTGCCCTGCCATAGAGACGAGGTCACTGCATCCTCCGTTCACATGAGTGAGTATCAAAGCCCCCGTCCTTCAGCGTGGGACCCTGTGGTCTGAGTCGGGGACTATTGGAATTTCTCATTTCATGCGGTTTCAGGAATGTATTTTGGACATTTATCAGCACAGCCGTCCCTCACATTCCAGAGTACATTTTTGTAATTCTGTGAGCAGAGCAAGCAAGTGGAACATTTGACTGATTTATGTCGGCATTTATAGCTGAGGAAACATGGGAAAAACTCACCTAGAATATTCAATCTCAAAGTAAAACCCTCTGGGGTTGAAACAGAGATGCGTTCCTTCAAGTCCATCCCTAAAGTATCATGCTTGCTTATATTTTTAATAACCTTTCATGTGATTAAAAAATAATTTGCAATAGATGGAGAAACCACACTGTCTGGCCACCATCAATGCAAGCGGTGTGTTGTCCCCAGTGAAATGAACACAGCACCCAGCATGGATAAGCAAACATTCTTAGGCCAATGGGAAGACACATGGGCACACCTACTCCGGAAAGAACTTGGTGCTGTCTGGTCAGGCGTGAAGTGCACTGCGGCCCCCAGAGGCAGGCGGGGAGGCGCGTGGCTGGGCAAGGTGCACATCTTAGTCAGCAGCCAGCATCTCATCTGAGTTGTATTTGTTCACCAGAGCAGGACACATACAGGAAAATGAGTGTATTTCTGGCTGCACGCACTAAAATCTGCCTCCCAGGAATAATGTCTCCCAGCAATCACAGCAGTGAACATACAGTACGATTCTGTCCACATAAAGATCAGAAGCGCGTAAGACTATGTGACATGTTACTCACAGTGGTGGCTGGTCCTGGGAGGCCTTTATACCTTTAATATTGACACACAGAAATATTTTCATGGCCAGTGTATTTCCCAATACAACAAAACATTTAGTGACCAGAGAGGCACCACTTTATATTCTTGCAAATCTCTCAGACGCCAGGTGTTGCAGACTTACGGGTACTCATGTCTTCTGCATCCACCCTGTTGTGAAAGTCGTATCATGTAACACCTGGAAAACACACTGCTCTCCAGGGAGAATAAGAGTGCAAATAGCAGATGGCATCTTCCTGCTACCATGAAAAGAGGTTAGGTCGCCTGGGCCCCCAACTCAAACCTCAGGGGCCCCTGCAAGTGCCTAGAAGCACTTTAAGAACCACTGGTGTGGAGATGACTGCCCGCACCGTGAGGAACAGTGGCCGCCGGAGAAGGACACGGGCCATGAACACCAGGAACCGAAGAAGATGGGGCACACACATACACACACACACACACACACACACACACGTCCCCACATACACATATAAACACCACACACAAGTACACACTCACATACAGACACAGAGACACATGTACACATATCACACAGACACACATATATTCACATACACAGAAACACACATGTACACATCCCACACATACACACATCATACAAATACACACACACACACACACACACCCCTCAATGCAGCAGGCCTAGGAAAAGCATAGACCACATGGTATCAAAGCAGAGGGCAGGGAAAGCTAACTTTCACCCCAGAACCAAGGGTCTGTGCAGGGGGAGAGCTGGGCGCCGATGTGAGCAGAGCTGGGGGTGGGTTGCAGGGGGCATGTGGACCGAGGGCTGTGCCCTCTGCAAACGCAGGGAGCCTGGCCCAGACCCTGCCTATAGGAGGCAGCTCCAGGGTGGGGCTGGGGCGGGAGGGCACTGGGAGGAAGGCCCCACCTGGCGTGCACACTGCGGGGCAGCTGCCCTCCAGCAGACTGTGCATCCTAAAGACCGGCCTTTTATTCCTGAGTTTACAAGACCGTTTCAAAGCAAAGTTTTTCACTTTAGTGTATTTTCTCAAACTTTGCCCAAAATGGAGTTTCTTGGGGTTTGGCGCTGGCCTGAGGCCTCCTGTAAATAATGTAGAGGGAAAAAGGAAGTAACAGCTAAGGCTGATCCCACTGCCCGACTCCGGAACAGCCGTGCGTTCCACATGGATCAAGATTCAGCACCACGGGTTAGCGTTTTATGTCACCTAGTCAGCAGCCTTGGAACTAAATTTTTGATGAATTCGACTGTAAAATATTCACAACTTGGAAATCTATAATATGATTCATATTTTTACCATTTTTTTCCTATTTGGTCCTATAAATGTGACAAAATATTAGTCATGACGCACCATGGAGCAGAGAGCAACACAAAGAAACAGCTCTTCCAGAGTACATTAAACTGTCCCCCTAATGCCCAGAACTCCCAGGGGGGCCACTAATTTCAAAAGATAGTCAAATAAATACCGAGGCACTCCCAGAGCCACGGTGCTGCCCCCTCCCGCCCCTGGCTTTGTCCTGAGACCTGGGCGAGCTGGTAGCACAAAGCCAAGTTTGAAATGCAGTTTGTAGCTCATTTTGTCAAGCATATGAGAAATGCCCCCTTTTGTGGAAAGAAACAGAAATGAACGATTACTTGACTGATGGTCACATGGTGCTGCTCAGAAACGAAGGCATGTGAATAAATGGAGGTGTGATGACCTCACCGCGGGCCGCACAGTGGCAACTCTGCCCTGGTGGCCAGCACCCTCCACGCTCCCTGTTTTGGGGACCAGAGACGGACTCCCAGGGGCTGCAGAGTGCAGGTGGTGGGAACTCCTGAAGCCTGAGGCGCGGACGGCTCTGCCCACAGACGCCTTACTCGCAGGGCTCAGGGTGCAGCCCCCTAAGGGCCCTGCAGAGCCTCAGGTCTCAAGGCAGGAGCAGAAACACGGCCCCTGGCCAGCGCCCACGGTGTCCTGAGCAAAACGAGGCTTCCTGTATTTGGAAACTGAGAAGTGACAACGGGACTTCTTCTCCAGGAGTTTGAAGTTGTTGCCCGTTCCTGCATCGTGACCTGGGAGTTGGTGTTTTTGGTCTTGCTGCCACCCTGTGTAATAAGGTGACCCTGGATTCTCCCTGGGGAGGGCACACACCTCCCTGTGGCACGGGAGCCTGTTCTCCGGGGCATTTCAACCACTCCCTCCCCATCAAGAGCTCCTGAGCTCCTGGTGAGTTACAGTGAGCATTCTTCCCAGAGGGCGCGGCCGCGACCCTGCCACGGGGATGGAGTCCACAGCTCGGACGAAGGGCGGCCCCTGGTTCGTGCTGTGGCGACCAGGTGGGCCCCGTGGTCCTCCGTCGTGGGCCGGGGTGGGCCACGCTGCCGTGAGACACGGGGAGGAAGCCCCAGTGGGGAGGTCGGGATGTCGCGCTGCGGGAGGCGCAGACGGAGCGGAGGGGGAGGCTCGGCTTGTTCGCAGACCCCAAGGGCAGAGGCCCCAGAAGGGCGAGGCCAGGGCCGGGTCAGACCCCACGGAGGCCCGGAGCTGACTCGGGCTGGGGCCGGCGGACCCCCCAGAGCCGCCCCGGAGCCCAGAGGTGCTGCGCACGACCAGGCGGGCTGGGGATCGAGGTGGGGGCGCAGTTTCCCAAAGCCTCCCAACCTGCCCTTTCCCAGCTGGGCAGCCTGCGCAGGGGACATGAGTTTTCGCCGTAGAGTCAAGATACCCTGTCATTTCCTTGGTGATGTGGTCGACCCGCGAGTCACGCTGCTCGGGTTTCAAGTGCTGGGGAGAATTTCTCATTTCCTGCTATGATTTCCCTTGGAATTCCCGGTGGTCCGAGGAGACGTTCTGGTTTCTGCCCTCCGACCTCGCTGGCTGCGTTCTGTGGCCGGACTCGGCATTCGCGTGGGCGTGCAAGAACACACGCCCTGCACCGCCGGGGGAGGGGGCGCGCTGACCCTGGCCTCAAGCTCGTCTCTGTCCGCCTTGATTCTTTTCAAGGGCAGGACTGGGAGGGCAGTGTGAGAATCTCCACAGATGACGGTGGGTTTGGTTTTTTTTTTTTCTTTATAAATTTACCAGTTTGTAAATGCTTGAACATGTGGAACTGTCACACATCCCGTTGAACTGGCCCTTTGATGACAAGGTACAATGGAATGAGTCGTAAGAAATGCATATTTGGTCATTCACGTATTTCCCGGGCACGTTCGGTCTTCATCCGCAGCCCCAGAAAACACGGCAGAGCCTTAAAGGTGAGACGGGCGTCCGGTCCTGTGGGTGAGAGGCTTCTGGGCCCACCCGGGGGCGGGAGGCGGAGGCAGCTGGCGGCCAGTCATGGGGTCCGTCCTGCCTCTGCAGCGAGGCCCCCACAACGCCCCCCGAGAGGAGCTTATGGCCTCCCGGATGCTGCTTCTCCGTCGGGGAGAGGGGAGAGCTTCCAGGCTCGGGCAGCCAGACGCCCCCACGTGCCCCCGCGCCGGGCCCCCAGCTCCAGGGGGCAGGCGCTCCTTTACGTGGGACCTTGCCCTGTGGCCCTCTCATCGGGCCCGTGACTTGTACCCTCTACCAATCTGGTAAACCCAGTGTTGCCCTGAGTTCCACGAGCCGCCCTAGCCAATCAGTCAAACCCAAGGGGGAGGTCGTGGGGACCTCCGGTCTGCAGCCGGTGGGTCAGCAGCACAGGGACCTGCCGGGGGCTGGTGACCTGCGTCTGGAGTGGGGGTGCTGGGCAGTCTCGCAGGACGGAGCCCTTAGCCTGGGGATCTGGTGCCGCCTCCGGGCGGATAGCGTCGCGACTGAGTTGAGTTCTAAGATACCCTATTAGGATTTTTTATGATTCCATTATTTTCCTCAGTTTCTCTTTTAAAAAAAATTTTAATGCTCTTGTTTTTTACTTTTTCATTTTTTTAAGTCTGAAATGATTTCAAAATAAAGTTTAAAATTATAAAGTAAGTAAAAAAATCAAGGATTACTATTTTTTGATGATTTACCATCATTCTTGTCCATACTGACTTTGATGTTTAAATTGTCCAGATGTGGTTGGGGGCTCCTGTATTTTGGGGAAAGGTCCTCAATTCTTTGAGCCGTTTCTTATTCTCTAACACTCGAGCCCAGACTCCCCTGTCCCCTCCCTGCCACAACTGTGGGATCAGCCATGTCCATGTCACTGGGAAAAATATGTCAACACAAATACTTTCATCAAAATCATGCCAATTCTGATAAGCATCCAGAGACTCAGAATTTTCTAAATCCTACTGAACCAATTTAATTCTTTCATCAAATTTCAATACATGGGCAGATACGACATTCTTGACATACTCATTTTCATTCTGGTTTTATTGAAATATTTTCTTTGGGATCGCACATTTTACATTTTTATTTTTCAATAAAGATATGATTAATCATTTTTTCAGCCATGCCAATTTTACTAATTACAGTTTTTGCCTTTAGGGATTTAGGAAGCAATTGTATCAATAAAGTCCAATTTGAAAGCACTAAATTATACATATCTCATTTATTTTTCACGCCCCTCCTCCATCGATCTCACTGGGGTTCAGTAGTAACCGACGCCTGGTTTTCGCAGGCTGGCTACTTCTCACTGTAATCTTTACTGTCGCCTGCATAAGACACTGACAGATGGCGGTAATTTCTCTGGCCCACCCGCCGCCCCCGCGGACGCTCTCCATCCTGCAGGGCTGTGGCCCCCGGCTGCTTACCACGTGCCGAGCCTGCCTCTCCCCACGCTCTTGCTCCAGCAGCTTCCGGACCTGCGCTGTGCGACCCACGGTGCCTTTCTGTGCTCACGACAGCTCTTATTTCTGGTTCAGTTTCTCTCGGTCCCAGAACATCCTGACACCTGACACCTGTTCACCCTCTCCAAGCCAGGCCCTCTGCTCTTCTGGCCTACAATCCCATTAGCCAGATAGCATTTTCTACCCATTTTTCAGGAATACACATAAAATGTACATTAATATTTATATGCACTATTTCTAGAAATATAACGATATGTATTTTATTTTATATAATACATTATATATTATGTTATAGCATATATTATACATGGTAACACACTATAATACGTAATACAGCTCATTATATTATGTAAAATATTTTAGTATAGTATATATAATATAGAATATAAAATATATTACATATACTACATATTATATGAATTATTGTCCTTACGTGTGATAATGGATACTTTCAATATATATCATATGTAATATATAATCATATAATTATTGAATAAGATTTTTTTGGTATACGTATATATACTTTAGCTATATCATTTAAATATAAACTACTAGAGATGTGAGAGGGGATGCAGCCAGCACAGACCTCTGGGCTCTTACCCCATCTGCCACCTAACTGCCAGTTCCACATCCTAATGAAGGGCAGATTACCCTTATTTACCAACATTTAAAATCATGTTTTTTTCTCAGCGAGCATCTTCCCACATCCAGAAGAAAATGTTTGCAAGAACCCCACCCACCCTGTGGCCTGGGAAGACCTGGGACTCCATGGAGGGCCCTTCGGGCACACACCTGCAGGGCCAGGGAGGCTCCGGGCAGTGAGCAGCAGGTCTCTGTGTCCACGCGGGGAAGGTGCCACCCGCCGAGGCCGAGCGCAGCCAGGGACACTGGCGCACTAGAGGTCACGGCGGCCTCCGCACTCAGGGTCGGGCAGACTGTTCCCACTGGGGCGGCCGCCGCAGCGCCCCCTGGGTGGGCTCCGACTCTCGGCCCTGAGAACCCAGCTCGGCTGCTCCGGACGCGGGGCCTGGGGCAGTACCGTCCTTGTGTTTCTGCAGACCTGCGTGGGTAGCAGTGCATCTGTTTCCTCAGGCCGTCAGAGCAAAGGCACCCAGCCGGTGGATTAAACATTGAAATATGCTTCCGGTCTGGGGGCCGGAGCCCGAGGCCGAGGTGTCACAGGGCTCATCCTCCTGGGCCTCTCCTGGGCATGTGGACACCGTCCTCTCCCTGTGTCCTCACATGCTCGTACTCTCTGTGTCTGTGTCCTGATATCTGCCTATAAGGACGCTGGTACACTGGATGAGGCCCGCCCTAGCGACCCCATTTTACCTTAGTCACATCTTTGAAAACCCCATCTCCAAATATAACCCCATTCTGAGGTCCTGAGGGTGAAGACCCAGCATGGGGACTCGGGGGCCACCGTTCGGCTGGAGCAAGGAGTGACAGCAAGGGGCCTGGATCAGGGTGGCCGAGAGCGCCAGGTAGGTGCAGGCCGGCGTGCACCCATGTCCCACACCACCGTGGGTCTCCAGGCCCCAGGGGCCCTGTTGGGGCCAGGACAGGCAGCAGCCGCCAGGGCCCAAACTGCCCAAACTCCCTTACCCCCCCTGTGGGCACACTGCAGTCATAACAGCATGTCCCACACCACCTGGACTGCCCGGCACCCTCCCTGAACCACCCCCCAGACTGAAATGCCATGGAATGGTTGAGAGAACATTCCATAAGCATCTCATCTAAATATTTAACAGGAAAAAATGTTGGGGTTTAAATATGGGAAGGATGGAGGCACAGGTGGGTTCCAACAGGGTTTTCCCGCAGCCCCCACACGGAGCAGGTCCCAGGCCCTGCCCCTTGTCACCTCAGCCTCCCTCTGGGGCACCTGGAGCAAGGTGGGGGGGAAGGCTCTTTCACCACTGGCATCTCAGGTGCCCTCCTGCATCTGCAAATAAGGGTAAAGAGCTGCTAGCAGGGCCTGGCAGCCGCTCCCCACCCACCACTAGGTTTGCTTACAGTAATTGCCATCTAAGCCTCAAATGCCAGAAATCGTTTTTCATCTCACGCATGAAGAGTTTCCATCTGATTGATGGCAGCCACGGAACCTCCAGCACCCACGGAGCTGCACTAATTTGCAAGCTAAAACAATATTAGCAAATTGTTAATGGTCCGTGAAACTGCGGTAGGGCCTAAGTGTGCACTGCCTTCCCCCGAGACGGCAAACATGGAGACCTTTAACCCCTGCCCCATGGGACAGGCTGCCTGGATGCCGCAGGGTGTGCGTGGCTGGCACGGGCATTCGCAGTCCAGCTCAGACAGGGGGCAGCTGCTCAGATCAGACTTCCACACACAGCCAAAGCAGGCACCCACCCTCTGTCCCAGCGAAAGCCTGCCACTCCCCTCCAGAGCCAGGCCAAAACGCCCGCATCCGCCACGCACTTCTCCACCAAGGAGCACAGTCTGCTTAGGAAATGGCCCTGCGTGGCCCCGACACAGTGGGACCCAGAGCCCCAGGCTTGGAAGGGTCCCAGGGGCGGCCAGAGCTCAGGAGGCTAAATGGGCTGCAGAACTTGGTGGGGAGGGCAGCGTGCGCCAGGGGCAGGGGAGAGGCTGTCATGTTGGGACACCGCGCCAGGTGGCCTGGCAGATGTCATAGCAGAGTCTTGCAGCTCTGAAAATGCAATATTTAGGGCCACTGAGGGCAGTATTCAGGTTAACAGCAAGCTGACTGCTTTAGGACAGGCAGGTCAAGCTCCTGCGTGCTGTGGCTTTAACGTCCAGCACTGTGATGGCAACTAAACAGCATTTGGAGAGGCGGGTGGCTGCCTTCCAAGCAGCCCTCCAAGCCACACTGCTTTTTGCATCAGCGCAGCTACTGCTCCGGGAATACGGGGAACTCTGTGCAGGGACAACGTTCAGGCTTGTCACTTTGCAGGCAGCTGTCACGGGCCTGACAGCGAGGGTCTGTGCTGCTCCCCTTCCCGACAGCGAGGGTCCCCACCTGCCTGGTCGGGGTCGGGATGACAGCACACCCCAAAGTTTAAATCCACTCCAAGGGGATCAGTTCCCAGACATCCTCCAAAGGATGAGCCATGGGTTCTGAATCCAGACGGTGTTGTCAGTGTGTTTGAGGTTCTTTTAGGGTATGTTAAATCCCTGAAACACTGATGTGAAAAAACAACCATTCAGTTATTGCTTTTTGGTTTGGTTTGTGTGTGGGTGCTTGTGCACATGTGTGTGCGTGTGTGCACCCTGGGTGTGGGAGGCAGGGCAACGGGACTGGAGTAGGGGGAAACGAGTTCACCCCGAGGACTGCCTAGTAAACCCCACCTACTGTGTTCGAGCCCGCTGAGGAACCCAGAACCATGGCCATATGGGGCTCAGAGCGGCAAGGGCCTCCCTCCCCCAGGAGAATTCCATCTCCGGGCCTGAGGAACGCTCCTCACGTGGTCCCCTGGAGTCGTGGCCCACTACCCAGCGGGCCCCCGCTCTGAGCTGGGACTCCCTCACACAGCACGTGCTTGCCCACCCTCCCTGAAGCCTGCTCGCCTGTGACCTCTGAAGGGCCTGATTTGGGAGCTCCATTTTTCCTTTTACAATATTTTTCCAGGGCTGCCCAATGCCAGCGCCCACCAGGCACTCAGCAGCAGAGGCCCAAAGCCCACCACAGGGGCCCATCCCAGTGAGGACAGGGTCCTCCTCGGGTCTCCCCCGAGCCTTAGATCCCCGAAGGCCCTGCTGCTGCCCCGGTGCCCACGCGTCTCAGCCAAGGGCTCATGCATCCCGGGACTGGCCCCCCTGCGGGGTTCTCTGCACTCTGACCACCGTGACCAGTCTGTGACGGTCCCCCTGAATGGGGCACCTGGCGCCCTGAGCCCACGGCCCACTGAGGACACATCACCAGCCCTGATGCAGACAAATTCTTTCCAAAGTTACCCTCATATCAATGCCCCAAAAGGGTGGGTCTTTTCTGCCATGATGTCATGATTTTTGTGTCCATAGTGGATTTATGACATTGAAGACAAAGCCCAGATGTGTTCACATGGGATGTGCACTTCAGTAAAATTGCCATTTGCTGAGAGCTGCCACAGGCCCAGAACTGCCTCCCACTGTGGACATAATATCACTGAACTCTTCACCGACAAGCTGCAGGCCTCAACATGACTGTGCCCATCCTGCTTCAGAGAAAAAGGAGGGACACGCTGAGGCTGCATGGCTGGTCAGGGAGCAGCAGGGCCGGGGCCCAGCCTCACCTGCTCTCCCGCTTTGATCATCCTCAAAGATACAGGATTCAGTGTTTGCACCGTGCAGGCCTGGAAGGACCACACTTGGTGGGCAGGTGTTGAGGGACCGGCCTCACTGGCGAGGCGGCAAGACCCAGAGAACCCAGCGTGGCTCCATCTGGGCCAGAACCACCAGCTGTAGGTCACACACCATCAAAGTGGAGCACAGAACCATGCACAGGAACCGGATTTGTGGCGGGAACCTCTAACTATGGGGCAGTGCTCGGCAGAATGGCCATGAGCCACACCCTCTCTGAACAGGACGCAAGGTCATGTTTGCTGACCAGGACCGGACCTGTTCTTTCCAGGTACAGGTAGTACCTGGCAAGCCTCCTTCTGATCCGACCTCAGCTCAGCCTCCTAGGGGCGCAGGGAAGAGGGATGTGCTGGGCCAGTCTGGACATGGGTGAGTTCCTGGGACGGCGGTGACCAACTTCTGCTCACTGGCTATTTATCCACATTACAGATCTTCACCCCCTCCCAGTCTGGGGGCCAGAAGTCCAGGAGGAAGGTGGGAGCAGGAGGCCCCTCCTGCCTCCCTCAGCTCTCGGCGGTGCCAGCAGCCCTGGGACTTGGAGACACAGCCCCCAGATGTGGGTCCCCACCTCTCACGGCCCATTTTCCTGTGTGTCCCTGTGTCTGCAAGGACGCCTGTCACTGGATGTCACGGGACCAAAGCCCCCACATCCATCATGACCTCATCTCAGCATGGCGGAGGCTGCAAGGACCTCTGTCCAGTAAGGTGACATCCACAGGGACCCAGGTTAGGGCACCAACGTGCCTTTTTGGGGGACACAATCCCACCCACAACACCACTGCACACACAGCTGAGGCTACTGGAAATAATATTGACACATGTCAGTAAGTCGTAAGAAGGGATAAATTCATTAACATGTGATGTCATCCTGTTTTTATTAAAAAGCCTGACCACTGAATTGTAATGACTTATGCAAAAGAATGGTCAGCAAAAATTAATTTCAAGATCAATAACCTCAGAAGAACGTGTAATTCAAATGAAACCTTAATTCTACTGATGTGGACCTCAGCTCCACATCAGTATTTAGCTAATTTATACAATGGCTAATTTAGCTAATTTATACAATGGCTGAGCTGGTTCAGTTTGATATCTAAAGATATACTATACATTCATGATGTGAAATAAATGCAGAAGCAGAAGTTAGCCAAAACCACAAGAAATACGCTTAGCTGAGAATCGCCGAGCGAGCCCGCATCCCTCTCACTGCCGCCGCCTGGCAAGCGCCCTCGGTGCTCTGCGCTCATTCATTCACCCGTTCAGTCACTTCATGGCTGCTCTGACCGACCGGAATGCACAGGATCTGGGGTGGGTGCATGGAAGGGTGAGGATGCAGACCAGCCACAGAGCTGGGCTCAGAGCCTGCAGACGCACAGGGGCGCAGGAATGTGGACGACGGAGGGGCCACATCAACCGCGATTCTTTTTGGTAGCAAGAAACATCCGCACAGTTAAGACGATGTTCTCATAGGAAAGTTATACATTATTAGATTCCAGAGAGAACATTATTCTCTTTTCCTTTTGAGGCCTCCGGAGCTCATGGAAATTGGCAAGGAAGCCAGGCCGAGGCAGGGCCGAGGCAGTAACCAGGGGCAGGGGTGGGAGCAGAACCAGGAGCCTTCCGTCGGTGTGGCTCTGGGGTGGACAGACAGGGCCCTGGTCACCCTGGCCCAGCCAGAACCAGCACAGCCCTCCTTGGAGAAAGTCATTCTCAATGTGACCTTCAAGATTTCCAGAGGTTAAGGTCCCCAGATGGGCTCACATTCAAAACCCCCCACATGCAGGGGAGACACCTCCACGAGCAAGAACCAGCAGGACGAGTGGCCGCCTACCACCTGGACCTGACACAGGAAGACAGGAACTGAAGGACATTCATCGACCCTTCGTAAAGGGTTGCAGAAACAGAACCAAAATTACCAAAAAAGAAAGAAACAGGAGACTATCGGCAATGAGTTGGCAGAAACAGAAAAGTCACCCCCTAGAATTTAAACCTAATTGGTGAAATAAAAATTCAATGGATGGGTAAACAGCTGAAGAGAGAAATCAGTAAGCTGGAAGATATATCTGAACAAATTAGCTAAATGCATCATAAAGAGTATGAGATGGACATTCTGAAAGCAAAGCTTAAAAACAGGGAAAACCGGGTGTCCTCTCATCAGAGGACAGAGAGGGGAGGGCAACAGGCTGGGGCAGAAAGCAAATGCCAAGAACGTGTGTGAGGGACAATTACACTGGAGGTTCGTGATGGACAGATAACAGGTTTACACCCACAAGTTTGGAAATGGGTAAACACACTCCCAAACAGCTAATGGTTCAAAGATTAGATTATATTGGGAGTTGAAAGTACTTGGCAGTAAATCAAGATGTGTGAGACTCAGGAAAAGGTTTACTTTGAGAAAAGCTACAGAATATAAGCCTATATTTAGAATCTAGAAACCTGAAGTGTAGAAAACGAAAAAGGTATAGACTCTAAGAGAAGCTGGACATAACGGTACTAATCAACAAAGACTTTAGAGAAAGAGCAACACAGAAACATTAATAATACTGTGAAAGGATAAATATATATAATGCTGTAAAATCTACTTGATAAACCAAGTCTCTGGGGAGATGGGGGGCTGGGGAAATGAGCGAAAGGAGCAGTCGGCATGAGGGCGTGATCAAGGAGAAGTCGGAGACGTGCTGGAGATGCAGCAAATGTCAAAAAGATAGAGCCTACTTTGAACAACTTGACAGCATACGTTTCAAAACTTAAACAGGATAAATAATTTTCAAAAAATCAAAACTTAAGAAAGGCTGAAATTCTGGTAGTTCTATAAACATTAACTAAATGCTGTATGGACTTAAAAAAACAGATACAAATGGTTTTAGAAGTAAATGCTATCAACCTTTCAGGGATAGGCTGTCCTGTACTCAAAACTCTTACAAAGACTAGAAAATGAATAAAATATCCCCTCACCCTTCAATGAACTGAATATAAATTTGACAACAATATAGAAGATAGATGCTAAAACTCCAAGCAAAAATATTAGTAGAATTATCCAGAAATCCATAAATATAATTATTTTTTGCTTCAGCAAAGAAATACAAGGTTGGGTTCACATATGAAAAATATATAATTATCACTCACCAAATTAACTTAATAAAGGAGCATAACCTTACAATTATCCTAACATATGCAAAAAGGTATTTCATAAAACCGGCATTTATTCATGATGTTTCAAAAGCTCTTAGTAAAATAGCAATAGAATGGAACTTTCCTGCCCCAGTAAACGCCATCTACAGAAGCAGGCGGCAAACACAGCTCTTAAAGGTGAAACGAGATTGATTCCACACCCGACACCCTACACAGAAATCAATTCCAGATGAACTAACTGTGAAAGGCAAAATCTTGGAATTCCAAAAATAATGACCTCGTCACTTCACAATAGCAAACAGTTGCTTAAAGCAAACAAGTAACACTGACCATAAAATTAGACATTGATTCATTCAATTGCATTAGAATATGAACATCGGTTCATCACAAGACACTATAAATCTGCGAAAAACATCATCAACTGACGATCATTAATGACACATACTCACAGGAGGATGTCCGGCAGAATCACGGGACACCGACGAGCAGAAGACACAGCCAGACCGGAGGGCGGGCAGCACTCGCGGTCGCCGGCTGGATGCCACTTTCACGGGCTTGTCTTTCCCCGTGTTTATGCTGCAAGATATAATATGTTAACACGGTTATTATATATGTAACATATATAACATGTCACTTCTGTTTATGTTGTATGTACATATAAAAATAGAGGAAGTTCAGCAAACTTTATAAACTTAAGTCCCCGACTTGATGTGGACTTCAAGCTGGGTGTGATCCAGGAGCTCAGTGACGTCACACAGATTGGCTTCTCCAGGGCCTCTTCCTCGGGGGCCCCGTCCTGCACCTGGCTTCTGTCTTGGTCGTGAGGCTGTGCCCAGAGGCTCCAGCGACACGTGCTCCGAGCCCCCGCACCCCTGCAAGCCCAGCAGGAGTCCCCTGCATGGCCCCCTTGGGGCAGCCACGGTCCACCCTTGGTACAGACCTGCACAGAGCTCGCTGCTTGGCACAAGCCACAGATTCCCCACCTGAGGCAACTTCCCAGGGATAATGTGGGGAGCAGGGAAGGGAGGCCTGTCACCCTGGAAGGCAGACGCCCGCGGTTCTGGGAACAAGAGGCAAGGGGGAGGGAGGGGCATCATGTCACAGGCTGCGGAAGCAGTGGTGCTTCCCTGCGGCCTTAGGACTGCGGCCACTCGTGCTGACCTTCTGGTCTGCTGGCCTGAGAGGCCCTGGTCCTCCAGGCCGGGCCACCACAGGCCCCAGAGCCCAGGGTGTGTGTTTGCAGCAGGCACACGGTTGGGGTGGGGTCGGGTCACTGCAATCTGCTAACACTGACCCAGGAGGCCCACGTGTCCATTCACAGCTGAGTCCCCTCAGGCACTCAGAGCGCACCTGCAGGTGGCAGGGTGCCTGCAGGGCAGGTGACAGTGGGGCGCAGCCGTCTCCCGAGCTGGGGTCGCCTGCCTGGACTGAAAGCCCAGTGCGTCTCCTTGTGTGGCTGAGGCTGAAGTGTGACCCGTTCCCCACCTCCAGTGGAGGGGAAACTGGCCCCCCGAGTCCCCAGCCACTGCCTGGCCTCCGGGCGGCCCAAGGGGCTGTTGGCAGGGTGGCACGAATTCCCACTCAAGACATCTCCTGTGGAATCACCAGGGATTCGCTCTTGCCGGCGCTGAGTATTTTAACCCTGCCTCCTGCGGGGCCTCCATGATGCCCAGCGAGGAGGCCAGCAGGGTGGGGCAGCCGGGGTCCAGGCCGACTCCCTGGACAGCGAAGGCACAGAGGGGAGGCCGCGCCCGTGGACCTGCCTGCACACTTCCCGAAACTGGGTCTCCCCATGACTGCCTGTCAGCGAAGTCAGAATAAAGGCAGAGCCGGGCAGCTGGCTCGTGACGGCTGAGACCATACACACGTCCAAGCACGTCTGAGCCACACACAGAAGTTGCCAGGGAAAAATTGCTGTTATTTCAACAGTATCCAGAGTTCCAACAGGACTCCTTGACTCTAACTCTTTTCCCCTTTAATTCGGTTTTAACCACACGTGTTTTAATTCAGTATTAACTGCATATACCGTGTCTGGACAGGACACGGCTTCAGTGAACTGAAGGGGGCGAAGCGGGTCTAGAGGTGGGACCCGCGCTGTGGGTCTTCAAAGTGCAGATCAGCCTCCCACACACTTGATGATACACAGCATAATAATGTCAGAAAAGGGGTCACAACAATCGCTGACACCACAGATGCTTTCTTTGGGAAGACGCCAGGGATCCCACTGCCCCGAGACAAAAGCAAAACTCGTAAAACACTCCTCTGCCACTTCAGCTCCCCAGGGGCTTCCCGGGGCTCCTGCTTGGAGTGGAAATCAGAGCTTAAAGGATGAAGCCTTTTAGAACCTGCCCCTGGCCTCACGTTTCTTCTCCATTCTTCACCCCGAGGTCCTTCTCTCCCGCCTTCTAGAAGAATCCGCAGGCGGGCTCCGTGTGGAGACAACCCTGCTGCCCGGCCCCTCCCCGTGCGGCATGCCCTGCACGGCCAGCTTGTCCCACCCGCTCCTGCAGACCCCAGGCCACCGCGTCCTGCCTCCGCCGGTCACAACCCACACGCGGCAATGGAGGAAGGCAGAGCTCTCACTGAGGTGTGCACCCTTTCAGGGTGTTTCAGGGTGTTTCCGTGCACATATATCCAAACATTACAGTGGGGCCATAGCGTGCAGCCTAGTCCCCCACCAGTGTCCTGCCTGTAAATGAGCCTAGGTACACCCAGTAACAGCTGACAAAGGTGGCTGTGGCCGCCCGGTCCCTCCACACGCTCTGGTTAACCCGGCACTGTTAGGACTTGTGGCATCCTCTGCCGGCGTCGGCCCCCTGACGCACGCCTGGTGTCAGACAACATTACATCCTGAGTATTCGGACGGGGTGGCCACAGCCACTGAAAGGGAAGAGCCGAGTCTAAAAGTGTATTATTTAACAGTATTATTTTTAGCTTTTGATTCATTTTGTTAAATGGGCCTTTAAAATTGTGCCCCACTTGACATTCCTACCCACTGTGTATAAAAATATCTTTTCCCCACCGACTTGCTGACACTAAGGAAGTGATTTTTTTTTCTATCTTTATCCAACATATATGCAAAAGAAAAATATGTCAAATTTGGTTTTTTAACGAGTAACACCTGGATTACATAAAACATATTAGACATGTTTATTTCACTTTTTTGTGTTTGCCATTCACGCACTGACTGTTTTCTTCATAGTCACAAAGAGAAGGTAAGACAGCCAGAAACACGGAAGAACTAACTCCTCCAGGGCTTTGGAAGTGAGTTTTCCCGGCCCCCCGACTGACGGGAAGCCCCCGAGGCACACCTCCATCCTGAGGACAACTACGTTTCCCCAAAGACAGGAAACGAGTTCCTTCTCTCTAGTCTTCTTCTTGCAAAAAAATAAAAGCAGCCTAAGCTTTTACTTACATTCCCTCTGGGGAAACACAGTTTTGGGGCCCTGCCCTCCTCCCTCACCCCAGCACCCCGGCTCAGCTTCACAGGATGCGTCAGCACGGAAGGTCGGGGTAGGCCTGTGTGCGGCCCCTGCGCCAGCCAGGCGGAGGCGGTGGCCGGTGCCCCTCTCACGGCGCTCTCTCTCCCAACCCCCCAGGCGGGCAAGAGGCCGCACCTGAGGCCCAGAACCTGTGATGCTTCTCCAAAGTCCCTACAGCAGTAGACGAACCTGACCTGGAGCCTGCTGGCCCTCGGGACTGCACATGCACGCGTGTGCGGGGGGTGTACGTATGTGCATGTGCACGTGCGCACACGTGTGAAGAGACTCGTGTTCAGGACCCGGCTCACTCGACCGTGGGGCAGCCCAACATCTGCAGGGCCGGCAGGCGGCTGGGAACTCAGATAGGATTTCTGTTCCAGGCTGGAGGCAGAATTCCATCCTCTCCAGGAAACCTCTGTTTCGCTCCACTTTTTCCAGCTTATGGAGATATAACTGACGTGTGCCATTAAGTCTAAGGAGTACTTACGGGTTGACTTGGTCCATTTGTACCCGCAAGGTGATCGCCACGGCGGTTCGCACACACCCCAGCCCATCACATGATGCCACCTCCTTTTGTGCTGAGAACGTCTAAGATCACATTCGAGTATATAATACAGGACGATTGGCTATAACCCCGGCTGCCTGTCAGAGCCCCAGAACTTGTAGACCTTGTCACTGGGAGTCAGGCCCCTCTAACTGGGGAGGCCCACTCACATCTCCAAGGGAAATGCAGGTAATGTTGACCAAGTCCACGGACACCATCCCTGCAATGTCTGACCCAATGGGGCCACAGAGCAAAGCCACGCTGACACAGAAACTCAACGACCCTAGACAGACGTGTGTGTGTGCACGCATATGCACATACACAGGGGTGGCTTGCCTGCTTTTTTTCTGCCATTGTAGCTGTGGTCTCATCAGCCACTTTTATCAGGAAAAGAACTTGGTGACATGTGGCCCCAGACAAGTCTGACTATTTTGCATCCTGCTGATCTTTCTGAGAAATGGTAACATGGCAGTGTTGGTCCAACAGGCTGGCTTGGCCGTGAGCTCCAGGGCGGGTATCCACGGCCCAAGCTGCACCTCCTCAGTGTCGCTGGGACGGCCATGCGGGACCCGGGCGCGAAGCTCAGCCTTGGGGAGGAGCCAAGATCAGAGTTCGGCGGGGCCAGTCCATGACCAGACCCCCGGACCAGCAGTGTCTACCATTTCCCTCAGGCCCCACCTGCCCTGGAGCCCACCCTGGGCCAAGACCGAGGGCCCTGCACGGCCCTCTCTTCCTGAGGCCCACCTTGCCTTCGCCCTGCTGCGCTGCACTGAACGGGCTGAGCTCTGCAGCCCCAGCCCTCGTGAACAAATTTAACCATGCGGAACCGCCAGCTGATGCCCGAGCAGGTGCCAGGCCCGACCCCCGCCACATCATTGACACCCACCCCGCCCTCCAGCGACCTCTCTCTCTCCTCCGTGCCACCTAAGGGATGGGCTTGTCCGTAATAGCGTCTGTTTGTCCATTCCACCTCCCATCAGTTCTAGAGGAAGGCATGGGGCTTTGTGAGCCCCACACCTGCTCGCCCCGCTGCCCCCTCGCCCGCCACGCTCTCCTCCTCAGCTCTGGAACGGGTGGCTGGTCCTCAGGCAGCCCGTGTCCTCCGAGCTCACACACAACCCTCTTCCAGCTCCCAGCGACCCCAGTGGCGAGGTGGCCAGGCCACGGAGACTCGGAGAGTAACACAAGCAGGGAAACGTTCTTGCGACATTCAGGACCATTCACAGGCGACACGGGCCTCATGGGGCCTTAGGAATGGAGGCGGTGTGCGCGTGGAGATGATAAGCCACAGCCGGCAGCTCGGAGGGAGACCCGCGCATGGGTGGGAGCAGCGGTCCGTGCTCTGGGGAGCAGCCACGGCCGGGAGCGCTGCCCTCTGAGGAGGGTCTCCCTTCCGTTGTTGAGCTTGTCCCACTTCTCCGCGCAAGACCCCCAGACACTGTGCAACAGCGGCAGGAGAGCCGCCACCACCGCCATGTCCCTGGTCTTAGGACACAATGGGAAGTGGGCACGGCCCTAACGTGGGTGGATCACCACGCAGGCATCTCATTCCAACTTGAGTTTTATCATGAATAAGTGTTACGTTTCATTATTTTCTGCATTAACATGACTTTATTAGGCTGCTTCCCTCCCTTGTTCAGTTTGTGAGGAAGGTTCCGTTGATGGGGCTTCCACACTGAGCCCGCTTTGCGCTCCTGATAAAACGCTCTTGGTCACAGCGTATTACGTGACTCTGTTCACCAACAGGCCCGTGCATACTCGTGGGGGGTTCTTCCCCGTGGTTCCCTTCCACGACTCATGTCTCCGGCGTGAGACCAGGGCTTGGCTGACTTCATACGATGAGCTGAGAGGTGTGACTTCCTCTCCCACTTTGGAGTGTTGTGTAGGATCGGTGTTATTTCTTCCTAAATTTCTTTTGAGAAATCACCAGTGTGATCCTGTGAATCTGTAGGTTATTCAGGGAAGGGTTTTTACTTGTTTCTTTATTAGATACAGAGCTCTTCAGAATTCTTCCCTAGTCACACTGTGCGTTGGTTGACATTAACCAATTTTATTAACATTTTCACAGATTTTTTTCTATCTTTCTAGGGCTGTTCTCTGCATCGTCAACTTATAGCATGTCCTCTGTTATTTATTTCCTTCTCATCCCTTTAAGTTCACGTTGCTTTTCTTTTTGTAACTGCTTTTGGTGAAAACCTAGGTGACTGAAAACCTCCCCACTTTCCAATGCAAGCATTTGAAGCCATGGCATCTCCTCTGGCCTTTGACCCTGCCTCCCTCCCTAATTCCAACATCGCGGTTTTCGGTTCACTTTTAACTATCTTCACTTCTGTTCTTGGGTGGAATCGCTCCTGTTGACAGCAGGTCCGCGGACTTCCTTCCCGCCACCTCTAATGTGCTGTGAACCCATCACTGACCCATTTTTTCCCATTCTTATAAACTTTTGGGTCTGTGGTTCCCACTTGGTTGTTTCTTAGTTTGCTTTTTTGCTTTGCTGAAGTTCTCCGTGTGTTTATTCTTCAAGACCATGTTTTTCTTCAATCACTGCAGCGTACTTTCTGCCTGATAAATCTAACATCAGAGTCATGTCAGGTTTCTACTGGCATCTGCATTTCCTGAGCTACGTACGGGCGGCATTCTGGTTTCTCCACGTCCGGGGCTTTGTATTACACGGCGGCGACGCACACGATACACGGCGGGGACCTTGAATTCTTATCCTCGGCTCCGTAGCAGGTTCAGCCCTCATGCAGCCATACGGGGCACCCCTGCGGCCCCAGCCCTTCTGGCCTGACAGGATCAGCCTCGGAGGTGGGTCTTGCCCGAGACCCCATGCTGGCCTGGGCAGCCCCCACCCTGGGCCCACCACTCCTATGAAGTGAGCCTTTCTGTGTAGGTGGGGATAAGCTCCAGGGGTGCCTGGATCCCCGACTCCTGCCCCCACCTGAGTGTCTCTCTGCTCACATCAAGGGCACCCTCCACGCTCCTGTGTAGCCCAGCCCACCCCAAGGGTTTGCGGGGACCCCGGCTCCATCTCTGAGGCCCCCCAGCCCCCAGACAGCGAGGTGCTCCCCCTGTTGGGGAGAAGCTCTTTCCCCTCTCACAGCCCTGGGCTGCCTCAGACAGCCTCCCCAGAGTCAGGGTGTTCATGGAGGGCCAGCGTTGTACAGCGCCTCTGAGATGCAGAAGCCATGGGAAGGCATTGCCTTGAGGCCGGGGTGGCATGGGAAGCGGGGCGCGTGGGGCAGGCCGGGCCCTTCTGCCATGCCACCCTGCGGGTGCTGTCCTCCAACCTTCCAGGAGAGCCAGGGGAAAGGTCACCCCACAGGGAGGAAACAGGGCATCAGGGGGGCTTAGCCCACAGGACAGCTCGAGAACTGCCCCAGGTGAGGGGCAGGACCGCCCCGCGTCCTCTGAGTGAGAGGGGGGCACACACCCAGCACCCCACCCCAGCCCGGGGTCCCGCCTGGCCCAGGGCTTCCCCGAAGGGCAGAGGCGTTGGCCTCGGGCGCCCACAGGCAAATGTCCGCAGCCTGGGAGGGGGGCTCTCGGGGGGGGGGGGGGCACGACCCACAGGGCAGTGCCAGGCTCCACCCTCACCAGAAGGACAGTCTCCGCTGAACACATCAAATGCGGGCGTTTACCAAAGGTAGAAAGAAAAGCTGATCACATGGCATGAAGACAGCCCTTCCCCTGCCCTCAGGACGAGGCGCTCTGAGCAGCTGTGGAGCCGAGGCCCTCATCTCGTCTATCACAGATGGAACGGGTGGATGTGGATGAGTCTCATGGAAAAGCAGGCTGACGAGTCCCTGCCTGTCTCCCAGCCTAAATCGCCGGCACGGACACGCCGTTCTGCTCCTGCGGGCTCTCTCCAAAGCGCTGGGCCAGCCTGGGGACAAGGAGAGACGAGCCGCCACCTGGGAGCCCTGGGGAGACGGAGCGCGCACCCAAAGGGCGGAGGGCGGCTCCTGGCTCCGGGATGTCAGCCAGGGACTCGGACGCCCGGAGCTGGGCCTGGAGGGCTGCGGGAGCTCGTCGTGGCCGGTGCAGGGAGGCAGAGTGGCCCCCAAAGTGCCCGTTGGGCACGGCTGTCCCCCGGGCCCTGCCGCCCACCAGGCTGGGTGCTGCCCACTGAGGAGGGCTCACGAGCCGCCCCAAGGCAGCGGACCTCCACGCCCCGACCCGGGGTCAAGCGGCCCAGGACCCCTGAGACCCCCCACACTGGCAGGATGGCAGCCCCCCTTCCGTGGACAGGCAGACCCGCCCCCCGGTCCTACCCTCCACTTCTCAGCAGCTTCTCACCCTTGGCAGCCCTCATATGCAAGGGGCTTCGGCTCTCACGAAACAATGCAGCTGCTCCAGCTCCAGCCCGACCAGACCTGCCCGAGGAAACCCTGCCCACAGCCGCAGGCCCTGCCCTCCACGCTCAAGGGGCCACAGGGAGCATGGGGTCGCCACCCCAGGGCCCCACAGGAACGCACAGGCACAGAAGGCAGGCAGGCGGGTGTCCCAAGGGGAGCCTGGCCTCGGGACCTGGAAAGTCCCTCCCCTCGTGGGACCTGTGCCTCCCCTTTCAGTCCTGCAAGCTGGGCGTGCGGACCCCTCTCTGCCACCCAGGCTTGTGAGGCTTCACGATCTGCCAGCTGTGTGTCTCCAAATCCCGTGCATGAATGCACGGCTTTCCCCACATTTTAGGAGAACTTTCTCCTGGATTGTGTCTATGAAATTACTGTACACGGGGCTGCCGGCCCTGTGGACACCGTGTCCTAAGGAAGCCCCCCAGCCCCATGCCCCCATCTGTGCCCCAGGGTGAGCCCTCGCTGGGCGCTGGGCGCCGGGCTGTGGTGTGTGCTGAGGCCCCACCCTTAGATCTGGCAAATATCGGGCGGTGGGCGGCCATTTAAAGCGGAGCCACCACCCCTTGAACTCAGGTCTGGGGGTGAGGCTCTGCCCTGCCTCTGGCCACTGGGACTCTGGGCTGGGTCACTTCCTCCCCAAACCGCATGCGAGGCTGGGAGGCAGGGGCCCGGGCACCCGGCCGCGGCCCCGAAGCTGCTAGGGTTCGTCCCCCCGCGGACCTCTGGGGCCGCAGCCTGCACACCCGGCCCCGTCCTGTCGCTCGCCTCGTCCTCGGGAAGCAGCCTGCGAGCTGCGAGGCTGGAGATGCGCCCCAGGCCATGCCCGTCTGTCAGGCTCAGGTGCTCCGTCCATCCTGGGCCCAATCAGCCGCGCGCACCCTGGCTTTAGAGCGGATTCAAACTGCCGGCCATCAGTGCTGGAAATGAGCTTGCTGCCTTTTCCTCGGTCACCCCTGCTGGCCTCTCTGACCTCAGGCGGTTACGGACAGGCCCCCAGGGGCAAGGCTGTCAGTGCCCTGCCCCCTGCCCAGCAAGGCCACCAATACCACTGGTCAGGAGAATCTGGGAGATGCACAGGCCAGCGGCCCGGGGACGTGACCTGGGAAGGTCTCTCTGAGGTCAGCTGGGCTGGGGACTTGGCGGAGGTTACGTGCCCACAGCCACAGCTCCCGAGGGTCTGCTCAGCGAGGGGGCTCCTGTTGCTGGCTGGGAGCACACGGGAGGACCCCAGCTCTGCCCTCAGGCAGTGGGGTCCGGGGAGAGGGGTACTGCCACCCCGACCCCAGGGCACATGCACTGCGCAGCCCTACCCACCATGGGCCTCCCTCCCAGCTCCCGGCACGGGGCCCCAGCGATCCGGTGGGACTGGGGCCCAGCTCTGCAGCCGTCCAAACGAACGTGGCAGCTTGTCCTCCTGGTCCTTCCTGGGGCCTGTGAGGTGGTCTTGCTGCCTGTGGTCATCTCAGCAGACAGAGGAGGAGGCAAAAACGGAGCCAAAGGGCAGGAGCCACAAGCAACAAAATCGGGGACTCCAAGGCCGGGTCTGCTGCCTCTGGGCCTGAGCTGGTGGCGGGTGCCCAGCAGCCAGGTCAGGGACACCAGCAGGCCTCCTTGAGGTGCCCATCGGTCATCAGGAGGACAAGCCGGCTCCTCGCGGACACTCTCGGCTGGGCTCTGGCACATCAGTGCCCTGGACGTGAGTGCTCGTCCTGGGAGAGAGACCGGCGTTTACACCCCCTTCAGAGCCCCTGCCTCTTCTCACCGCCAAAGACGGTGAGAAGCTCCGTTTTAAACAGGTGCAGCCGCCAGTGGACCCTTGAGCACCACCAAGCCTGCAGGGAAACCAGCTCCGACGCACACAGGGCTGGAGACGAAGAGGCAGCCCCCTCAGGGGGGTCTGCACGGACCGGGACCCTGTGAGCTGACGGCCCCCAGGACCCAGGCAGATGGCCGAGGCCAGGACCACCCTTCCGGTCGCCAAGCTACCACGATCCAGCAGGGCCAAGGCTGCTTTGCCTTCTCCAGAAGATTAAAAACACCCCTGACACCCATTAAAGGTAACATCCAACACCATAAAGGCTTTGTAAAGAACCCCAAGAGAGAGGACTGGGAGAGACGAGACGCGAGGTTCTGGCCTCTCGGGGGGCCTCCTGTGGGGCTGACTTGGTCACACAGACACCATGGACCTCCCCCCATCCACCTGCCATCCTCTAGCGAAGAAAGAAATGAGCTGTCCCAGCTGAGAGGCCTGGGGATTTACAACTCTGCTTTAGAAAAAAGCTTCTTTCACACACGCAATAAAAATGCAAATTAAATTACAAATGATCAGAGAAAAGATCCCATCTTTCCAAAGCATCACCAGGGTTACATCCAACACGAGCGCCTCCAAAGACCTCCTCTAAAAATGTTATTAGATCTGTGAATGTCCTAGACAATTGATGGGCTTTCCTTCCACATTAAGGGAAAATAACAGCATCATATCGGTCAACAAAAAGACGTCTGTGCCTTTTGGCTACAATTAAGATCAAGGTTGAATTTGCACATCACTTTAATCACTAATAGATTAATCCAAGCCTAAAAGACCATCTGTAATTAGCATTTTGTTGATTGGTTTGTTGCAGAGAAATGACCCTGATTATGTTCTTAGAAATCAGTTTATAGCTAATTGGCTCTCTCGTTAAAATATAAAGAGACATCCGTAAAACGTGGCCCAGGTGCGTGCGGGCGCACAGTCACCGCAGGTGGCCCTCTCTGATTGTCGTGGAAATCTAATTACTCACTGAGTTAGGGATTTGACCTCCACAGGGAGACTGGCAGCGACTGTCCGAGGGGCCGTGGCGCAGCCGCGAGGAGGCGGATTCGCTGCAGACAGAAGCCGCAGCGGCAGGAGACAGTAATTAAAGACTTGCTGCAGCTCAGAAGAGGCCAAATGCCCTGAGATGGCAATTAGCTCCTTGGCATGACAATGCCTAATTTGGGGTGATCCTCCTTGCTCCAGATAAAAGCGAAACAAGGCAATCTCCAGAGAGGCAAGAAGCAAAGGAAGACGTTCGTATTTTAAGCAAAGATCACTGCCGTCAGGAACACCCGGTGCCCACGTCTGCTTGGCTGCAGGAGTGTGCACTGAGAAATGACCACCAGTATGTACACCCCTGCCTGTAATGTCGCCCCGTGAGTCGTCCAGTCACAGGAGAATGATTTCCAGAGCTGCCCACGCTGCCCAGCTCCCCGGCAGACCCCTCAGGGTGTGCCATGTGAGGGCCACACGAGGGCCATGTGGCCCAGGCCGCCCGGGCCTGGGCCTGCCACCGGGCACCACAGCAGCCTGACAGCTGGTTGCTGCTGGTGCCCTGAGGCCTCAGCGCCTCCCATCTCCCTCACCTTGATGTCACACCAGCTTAGCAAGGACTTACCCACCTTGAGGGCACAGGGTCACATCTGTGACACACAAAGACCAGCTCAGAGGTCTAAGGCCGCCGCTCCTGTGGCCAATGGCGGGGGGCATCCAAGGGGCTTCCTCGTGGGTTGCTGCTGCCCACCAAAGTCCCCTGGCAGCCTGTGTTCTGTGACCATCCAGGTGACCAGCCATGGGCATGTGGGTGTCTGGAGGGGCCCGGGGAAGACACCCCCACATGGCACTGGAGGGTGGGGCTGCAACCCCCTCAGACAGGGAGGCAGGGCAGTGCGGCTCCCCTTCAGTCTGGGGACCAGAAGCCTGAGACGCTGACTCCAGAGCTCGGGGGCCTCACTCAGCTCCGGGCTCACCAGCCACCCTCAGCACCTCTGGACCGTGTCTCCATCCCCCCTGAGTGTCTCTCCAGGGACGCCAGTCGTGGATTTGGGGCCCCCCTGCCCAATTTGTCTAGAGATCCTCTACCTCATGACAGCCCAAAACACCCTTTTTCCAAACAAGCTCACAGCACAGGTTCCCAGCAAGGAGGCGCCGGCCAGGAGGAGGGATGCCTCAGCTGAGAAGCAGGCAGAGGAGGGCTGCTTAGGTCCAGGGGGGCCCTGCCCTGGAGGGAAGGGAACCCCGAGGGTGGCGGCTGTCAGCACGGACATGGAGGCGCTGTGGCCCGCAGGCCTGGGAGCGGTGCTGGCGGGCCCAGCTGGAGGAGGCTGCAGCCCCGGCACACAGCCCCAGCCCTGGGAGGCAGGTGCAGGCAGAGGGGCAGCAGGGCCGGCCCGGCCTGGGAGTGGGGGTATGACCTGACAGCATTAACGGGGGACGTCGGCCGGAGCGCGGGAAATGGTGGCCCGGTCCCACCTGTGCAGGGACACGAAGCCAAGCAGGGCCAAATCTCTGTCCTCGTCCTAATGAAGTGGGACTGGCTCTGGGCACCTCCCGTCCACACTCCCAGCCCCAGCTTCTCTGAGTGCGGCCTTGAGCTTGAACCTGTCCGTCCCTACAGTTTGCTGATGAGTATGTGCCAATCCTAGAAGAGCCGTCAGTGGGCCTAGACTGGCCCAGAACAGTAACACCGCGCGTGTGGCCACACAGAGGCCCCGGAGAACCGGCCCACCCACTCGGAGCGTCCAAGCTTCCAAGGGCTCTACCCTCACAGGCCGTGGCCCTTCGCCTTTCACGTCACCAACAGGCACATGGCGAGTGAGAGAGACGGAGAGAGGGGGCTTCTTCCTCCGGTGTCTAGGCCCCGGTTGCTAGAGGAGAGGCAGCTATCAGTGGCCGGGCGTCTCTGCGGCACCCGGCACATCGCACACCTTCTTACCGGTTCCGGTTGTGTCTGCCGTGGGGCCGTCGCGGGAGGCCCCAGCCTTCAGACAGCACGTTAGCAGGAGAGAGTATCATATTTTCACACACCTTTTTTTAAATTTTCCCCTCTCATTGTGGTGCTAAGTCTTCCAAGACGATGCCGTCAGAGAGCGGTGAGGAGGGCCTCAGCTTGGGCTTGATTTTAGCTGAAATGCTTCTAACGTGTCACAGTTTGAGAAACTATGTGAGGTTGTTTCATTCTTCTTCAGTTTTGTATAGATTTTCTGTTAGGAAAAGTCGCCACTATCACGAGATAGCGCTCGTGGAGTCCATTCACAGGAATTTTTCTCCTTTTGTGTCTGGGGTTTATACGGACCGTGTGGACAGGTTTCTTCATTCCGAATGGCCCCTTCGCTGCCGCCAACGTGTGGTCTGGTCACAGCGGCGCCGTGTCTCTGCTGCCTTGCCGAGTCTATCTGCTGGTGGTCTCTTCAGCATCATCCTCCCAAGTGAGTCCATAGGTTTACAGACCATAGTCTACAGCCCCCATAGGGGCATCGGCTTATGTTGTTTGTTTAGTTTTGAGGTTTTGCATTCTATCGGATTTTGATAATAAAATCAGGCTGGGTTCGCAAGCCCGGTTAGAGAGTTTGTCTTTTCCTAGCGTCTCAAACAGCTGCCCCCGCATAGCCCTGAGCCTTCCCTGAAGGTCCGGGAAGATGCCAGGCCCGGCTCGCAGCCCCTGCTCAGTGAGGGCAGCCCTCACACGGGTCGGGGGACCCCCTTTCCATTCCTAATCCGGCCTGGCCGGGGGCCTCCCCCAGGACTTGCGTAAGGAGGCTGGGGCCGCCTCCTCAAAGGGCCAGGCTCAGAGTCAGCCATCTTTTCTCCTACTCTATTTTTGTTCTCTATCCTATTAAACTTGGCTTCTGTCTTATTAAAGACTTTGGGCTTAATTTGTTCATTCCCATGCCCTTAAAATAAGACCTATTTGCTGGTGTGTGCTTACCTGCGGTTGTCTTCACCGCACACAGAGGCACCTGTGGGGTCTCCCTGACGCCCTTCGCACAGACACTCAGCTCCCACGAGGGACACTCTCCACGTCGCTGCTCCTGATTCGGGGTCGCTGCGGTCGCTCAGCCCCGTAACGGGCAGAGCCGACTCGGAGACGCTGCGCAGCAAACAGCCCCGGGGCCTCACTGGCTCAGGGGGGGGCTTTGCTTCTCTCCCGTCCAGGACCTGCTCCCCCAGGTCCGGCCTCCGTGGGCCTCTCCCCTGGGCCACTGTTTGATGCCCTCACCCCAGCACGTGTTTGGGGGCAGCCAGAGAGCACCCCTCAAGTGCCACTGGCCAACACAAGCCACATGGCCCGGCCCAGCTGCCCTTAAACACAGGAAGGGGGAAGAACCAGACCCAGTAGTGTCGTCGTTTTAAGTCTCTGTTTTAAGGGTAACTGACACGATTAGAGCGCAGTGGGCGAGACCCACATTGCAGATCTCATCAAGATACCTCATGTGTACCTGTCCCTGATCAATTCTTGCACATTTCTTGGGCTGCAGAGACATGTGCATTCTCTACTTGGGGCACGGAACGCTTCCTCTACCTTTTACAACACATTTGTGAGTTTATTATTCAATTCTTACATACATTTGCTTGTGTGTCTCTGGATCTTTAAAATTCTAAGACAGCCATTCTGAAATATCACTCCACACCTTTTCATGACAGTCCTTCTGCGTTCAGAACAGCTTTGCTTGGAGCACTTAGCTGCTTGGTCATTTGTGACTCACCGTTTCCTCTTACTGATACGTGTTTATTAGCCTCTCCGCGCTGTGCAGTCACGTGAACCTGAAGCTCAGTGTGGTCCAGCGCTGAAATTCCAGTTCCTACTTCCTTCTGTTCCGTATTTGCCTGGCGATCACTGTGGGTCTCTTTCATTATGTTTCCCAGTCATTATTAATGATGTATTACTTACTCACAAAAAAGTACACAGAAAAAGGACTGCTCAGTGAATTTTCACAAAGTGGGACACACTTGTAACTGGATAAACATCAGCCCAAGGCCCTCCTTTTCTCTGCCTATTCCCCAGAGGTAACTGATAATTATTATCAACCCAGATTACATTAGTCTTATCAACACAGAAGATCGTGTGAACAGAATCATAAGGTATCCTGTATTTGCTGTTCCACTCCTGTGCACCATGCTGCATTTGCAAGGTTCATCCATGCTGCCAGGGGCAGCGGGAGATCAGTTTTACTGCTATGTGACGTTCCACTCTGAAATGCACACTTCTCCACGCCCCATATCCTGTCTTCCGTAGAAGGACCCGGGCTGTTCCCTCTCTCCTTTGAATGGTACTGCTCTGCATCCCTGTGCACGTCTCTTGGGGAATTCACAGAGGCCTTTCTGCTGTTTACATTCCTAGAAATGGTGCTGCTGAACCCGTAGGGCGTGCACTTCTCGGTGTAGCTCGGTGGCAGCCGCAGTGCTCCTCTGTGGCTGTACCGGTCTGTTCTCCCACATGCACGGTGTGAGAGCTGTCCATCCACGGCCGCCCCGTGGCGCGGTGTCGTCCTGCTAAAGCTGACGTCCTCCTCTGGGCCGTCTCCGTCTCCGAGCACCAGCCTGGGGTCTGGGCCCTGCTGAGAATCCCTCCCTATCCCTTTAACCAGCAGTTCAAATAGGGGAGGAATGGCGTAACGAAATATACTTACTAATCCAGAAGATTGCAAGAAAAGGAGAGGAAAAGTAACAAATCTTGTGAGAAAACAGAAAATCAACAGTATGTTGATGATTATAACTCAAACACTTCAGAAGTAAAAATTAAAAATTTAGTTAAAAATTGTATGCTATATAAAATTTATACAATTTAAAGATAAGAATATAGAAAAATTAAACTATAAGGATGGGAAAAAATACCACACAAACGCTAACCAAGAAAAAGCAGGTATCACTCAATTAATATCAGAAAAGGCAGACTTTAAGGCAAGAAATATTAATAAGAAACTAAATGAACATTTCTAAGGATAAAAATGAGAATCTACCTAAAATACATAAAACTCAATTGCACACATCTAACAAAAGACCATCAAAATCCGTAAATAAAACATGGCAAAACTAAAATGAGAACCAATGAATCAGTAATCACAGTGAGAATCTTTAACGAACCTCTCAGATACTGAAACAAAAATAATAAATGATACAAACAGGGGTTGACAAATAAGGCCTATGGGTCAATTCCTTCTCATCATCTGTTTTTATAAATAAAGTTTTATTGAAACAAAGCAGCACCCATTTTTACATATTTTCTATGGTTGTTTTCACACTCTAATAGCAGAGGTAAGTAAGTAAGTAAGGAACAGAGACCGCACAGTCTATAAAGTTTAAGATACTTACAGAGAAAGTTTGCCAACCCTGATCTAGAAGACAGGGACAGTGGGAATGGCAGTGCCTGCCGACATGTGTGCAGCCTGCGCAAGACAGAGCCACGTTCTTTTCAGGAGCTCAGTGAACGTTCACTACGACTGACAGCACCGGCTGTGCAGAAAGTCTCACTAAGTCACAAAGACTTAATCATTCTAAGTTTGCTTTTTGACCACAGCAAAATTAACCTAGAAACCAGTAAGTTAAAGATACCTAGAGAATGTTTAAATGTCTGGAAATTATAATAATACACCACTAAATAATCCATAGCACAAAGAAGAAGTCATAAAGAAATTAGAAAACACCTTAAATGAATGGTCATTAAATGCATTTTTAAAAATTCAACCGAGAAAATTTTAAAGACTTCATTGGCTTTCTTCAGCAACTCGTGAACTTGGTGCCACCCACTCCAGCAAAAGAAAACAGCCCCAAGGAGCTGCACAAAATGGCTTTGGTGGCTGGAAGTGGGCCAGAACAAAAAGGTATCCCAGCAAACAAGCAGGCTGGTCACTACAAGGCCACCTCGGGTAGGGGGCGCAGGGGCCTGCCAGGCAGACAAGCTCCCCAGCACTGACCAGGTGTTTCCCCACTGGCCAGTTTAAGTTTCCATTTCTGGGGGGGTCAAAAACGTCCTTAAGTCTTGGGTTAGCTTAAGCCCATCCATCCATTTGGGGTCTGTTGTCTTATTTTTAACAAATGCAATTTATTTGCAGCTAAAATAGTAATTAGAAGGAAATTTATATCCTTAAATACTTTTATTACCAAAGACTAAAGCTAAAAGTCAATATGCTAGCTGTATATCTCCTATATTTATATAATCTAAAATTAGAAAATGCACAGTGAATTAGACTCAGACTGCAAAGGAAGGCAATAATAAAGAAATGAATAGAAATAGAGCAACAGAAAGCAGTCTTATGACAGGAACGTCAGCTGAGACAAATGTCAGCTCTTTGCAAAGTCTTATTAAAATGATTAACCCCAACAGGACTGGTAAAAATACAAACGTAAAAGGCACACGTTACCAAAGGCAGCAGTGAAATATGGACATCTCAGCAGATCCCAAGGAAATAAAAGAGAAAATAAAAGGAAATCATGCCAGTCAATTTGACAACTTGTATGAATGGACCAAAAAGGACAACTTACCAAAGCTGACATGAGAAGAAACAGTAGATCTGATAGCTTTCCTATCCAGCAGATAAATTTAATCTACAATGAAAAAACACCCCTCAGAAAAACCCTTCAGGCCCAGACAGCTCTATTAGCAAATTCATCTAATCATTTAAATGGGCTGATAACAATATTACACAACCCCTTCCAGAAATAACAAAAGAGGTGACATCCCAGAGAGGCAAGAGGCCAGTGCAGCCTCAACACCAAAACCCGGCGATTCATTTTCAAAGCAGGAATACCACAGAGGGATTTGTCTCATGAGCACATATGTTAAAATCCTAAACAAAATATTAGTAAATTGAGTTCAGCAATTTGTAAAATGTAGACTACGTCGTGATCACGTGGATTTAATTCCAGCAAAAAGAATGAATTAATGCACTTCACCCCACTGACAGCAAAGGAGAAAATTCACACAACCATTTCAATAGAAGATGCAAAACTGTTTGATAAGATTCACGATCTACTCATGTTAAAAGCTCTTAGCAAACCAGGAATCGAAGGTACTGCGTTACGAAGCTACAGTAATTAAGGCCGAAAAGCGGACTCAATTAAGTAAGATGAAGAATTCCCAAACCTGGCACTTAATTGGACAAAGGTGACCTTGCCGTGCGGTGGACAGGCACGATCTTTTCACTAAATTGTCTCATCGATTTGAGGAAAAGGTAGTGAATTCTTATTCCTACCTTATATCACACTGGAAAATTAATTCAAGACGGATGGTAGATCTGAATTTTGTGAAAGGCAACACCAAAAACGCTTATAGAAGGAAACACTGGGGACATCGTCACGCCCTTCAGCTGGACAGACTGGCTCCAAAAAGCACGTGTCCAGGCGCGTGTGTACACGGGCAGACTTCCTAACCGGAAACGTCTGCCCTTTGAAGCACAGCTCTAGGAGAGCAAACAGGGCAGGCCGAAAAGACAGGCATGTTTACAATGCTCTTTCAACCGTGACTTGAAGCCAAATCCATTATGAACCACAAAAACCAGTAAGAAAAGAGTCGCTGGCCGGTGCAGAAGCGTTAAACAGGCGCATCACAGAAAGGATGCCCACCAGACACGAGAGGAGAGCTTGGCCTCGCGAGACCTTGGGGATGTGCGCTGACCCCCAAGTGACACTGACACCCGCCCGCAGACGGCCACCACGACAGCGGCGACACTGCCCAGCGCTGGCGGGCGTGGGAGCAGCTGGGATGCGCAGCCTGTGACCCGCCTTTAGTACAGCCCTTTGCAGTATGGTCCTGAGATCAAAGCTCTCCTCTCCATGACCAGCCAGTCCTGTACTGGGGTACAGCCCACGGCTGCACCGTTCACAGCAGCTTGCCCTCAATGTCCCCTTGAAACATGCTGAGGGAGAAGAGGTGTGTAAGTGCGGCACATTCACAACTGTGCACCCAGTGACGCACGAGCTGCTGCCACGCACGACGGCCTTCACAAGCCTTACATACGCCACACAAAGCAAAAGCCACTGCCCACAGGCACCACATTCAGCCCACTGGGACAGTCTGGAAGCAGGTGAAGCTGATATGGGTCACGGATGCCATGGGCCACGTCTGGGAGCTGCGGGAAGCATCCCAGCCCCCTCTCCACTCACTCTGGCTGGTGGCGGCTCCCCTGCTGGACACCCCAGCTGCACTCAGGGGCCGCCCTGGCCAGCTCGAGAAAGGTCACAGCCGTGACGCCCGCCTCCCTCCCCAGCTCCACCCATTTGCACACAAAATCCACACCATAAAAAGCAAAGCCAGGAGTGCTTCCCGGTGGCTGAGGAGAGCCAGGTTATCTTTGTTTTCCCGCAGAGGCCTTGCGGGAAATGACAGCCACATGCCTGCCTCCGCGTCCTCATTCCCTATAGCGGGAGGGTCACGTCTACGAGGATGCCCCGCACCACAGACGCGGCTCGTTCCTGAGTGGATTCCCCGTTGAAGCCCCTCTGGGTCACACCTATCTTTCCCATCACAAACACTGCGTTTGTACACAATTCCTGAATATCTGAAGGTTATTACCAAAAACTAGAGAAGCCACGTTCTGATCTGCCCAGGCCCCCAGGAAGCTGATAGGAAGCCAGAGCAGACAAGGAATCTGCGACCCCCTGAGCACTGCTGACCTCCAGGAAAGCAGGACCCTCCTGGCAATGCCAAGAGGCGACTTGTGCAGTTTCAGAGACAAACCCTTCCTGCCACTGGTGGGTGGAACATTCCAGTCTGCCCAGGGCCCACTGTGTATATCCCATTCTGAATTCCCATATTGTTTCCTCTGCCCATTTTAAAATATTTTTAGCCTCTTCATACTGATTTTTGGAAGCGCTTTCTCTGTAGAGTATGTTCCCCCTTTGTCACATAAATCTCCAGCATTTTCCTACTGGCTGGCCTTCCCACTTTATCTTGGGCAAAGAGGTCATACACACTCATTGGCTCAAGTATTTCACCCACGGTTTTTGCCGTCGCTGTGGGCTCCGGAACGCCCTTCCCAACCGGTTATTGTATATGACTTTTAAATATCATCACGCAAGGAAATTGTTCCTCATTTACGTTCTTTATGAGAATCCCAGAAATAGTGTTTCTTCTACCAAATGCAGAAAATAACCTCACGACCACATTGTGACCCGACTTGCTTTGTGCATAGCCTGGGCTGGGAACTCAACCACCTTTTAATCAGTAAATGGGGAAAATACTCTGCACGTCTAGTGGCTTGAGCATCGGTTCCCAAGCCACCATCTCCTGCAGGGTTCAGAGCCACCCATGTCTGTGCTCCGGGCCACCGGTGAACTCGGCGTGGCCTCCTCTCCTCGTGCCCAGTGTGCGTGCAGACGGTTGGAGCGACGCCCTTCACACAGCTCCCCCGGCAGATGAGGCGGCCACGCCGCTCCACGCGGGCCGTGCTCTTGACGCAGGACGGCTCCTGGCTGTGCAGGCCCCACGCCAGGGGCAACGGCACCGCCTCCCCGGCTGCCTGGGCTGGACGCCGGCTTGAGTTGCTCTCTTCCTGCGCAGCTCACCCAGTTACGGACTCAGCGAGCTGCCCCTCCGCTTCCCAGCGAGCCAGGCCTCCGAGGCCTCCCAGCAAAATCAATTATCTCGTTGCTACAGTCAGTTAAAAGTGAAATTAAATGGATTCTGAACATTAATAACAGGCTGTAATAAGACAAACTACCTCATAATGATGCATAGAGCCCCGATGAAAATAAATTTCCTCTTGGGGTGTGTGTGTGGTGAGTCAGGTGGAGAACACAAGGGGGAGCCTCATCTGTGGAATTAAAATGAATATTGATTGCACAGCTGATAATTAATGATAGCAATTTTTGATTAAAAATGAGTTCATTTAGCAAACAAGTGGAGTGTGGGAGCATATTACACCTAAAAATAGACGGAGAGGAAAGGCTGCTTGCTCCACGGACAGGGTCACAACGACTGCTTTGACCCCATGGGATGCCTCCAGACTGGAAATGAGCACGACCATTCAGGAGCCCCAGAACTGCTGTCCGGGGGAGGGGGACACTGCCTCGTCCTGCGAGAATCGACTGTGGCCGTGTGGAGGGTCAGATGTGGGCCCACGGCGACACCGAGGGGCACAGAAGGGAACCGGTGAGGAGTCGGGTGTCTCCCTCTGAAGATCCTCTGCGTCAAAGGGGGCTGGCAAAGATGGGACAGAACAGAGCAGCAACCTTGGAAGTGCTGAACTCAGAAAGCACCCCCACCACTGGGCAGTCTCACTCATGTGCAGGTACACACACGTGCACGCACACACACACACACCCCAGAAATAAAAGGCAATGTTTACATGGCTAAGCTCAGAAAAAAATGGGAAGCCCTTCTGGTTCAGAACAGCTAAAATGCAGGTGAGACCCCCGCTCCCCTCTGTACAGCCAGGGCCCCACTACTAATAAGGGCCAGCTAACCGCCAGGGTCTGGGAGCAGGAACCATGCAGGACGGCGCAGGACCAGCCATCAGAGCGGCAGGGGTGAGGCTGGCGGGCGACGCCAGTTCCTGGGACCAGCAGGTGCCGACGGGCCATGTGCTGGGGAGGGGGCCAGGTCTGGACCCCTGGAGTGTGAGTTCAGAGTGGGGACATCCCATAAAGCAGAGATACCCCAAAGGGCAACTAAATGAAACAGGACAGAAGCTGTGAACTGGAGAAAGTCTAGTTTTCACAGGAAAAATCTGCTTTTCTCAGCCACGGCTCTGAGTGCAACAAACAGTAACACAAAGTGAAGACCCCACCACAGAACATGCGACGCCAGGAGTGAACCGCGGTGGCAGCCGTGGGCTCTGAGCAGGGACGGCCCACGCGGGCCCACTGGCTGTGACAAATGCCCCACTCCGGTGGAAGGTGTGCGTATCAGGGGGGCTGCACCTGTGGGGCAGGGGACTGGGCGTCTCTGGACCTTCTCAATTTTTGTGACCTAAAAGTGCTCTTAAAAAATCGTCTTAAAAAAATAATTTTTAAAACATTCCCTCATGTCTCACCTGCAGCCTGCCCTAACCTCACACACTTAAGCTGGTTTGCATTTGGAATTCACCGTCCTGTGTGACCCAACACCCCCTGCAAAAAAAGAGGGAAGGGAAGTCAAATGTTTAGTTTAAAGAGGGCCGGACTGGCAGAGCCGCTGAGCAATCAGCCGAGGCAAGTGTGAAGCTTACCCGGAGGCTTAGACTTTACACGTTATTCAAGGGAGCGTGAGATTATAATTAAAAATCGCCAACCTCATAAAGAAAAAAGCCACCTGAAGTGTGAGTCAAGGGAGGCAAAGGAATGCGAACTCAGGCCAGCAAAGCCTGAGGATGTTGAAAGCGTCCAATTCAGATTTAAATAAGCATATTTAATAAGTCCAGAGGAGAAGAGATCGCAAGTCTGATGAGGGAACAAGGGACCATCAAACGTGAAAAGGAGCATTTGTGAAAGAACGAAATGGGACTTTAAGGACTTCAAAACATAATTATTGAAATTTAAAACTAACTGCCAATTCAACACAACTAAGTACATGGAAAGAGATGCCACTCAAAAGTTTCCCAAAGAAGCAGAACAGCAGAGACTGAAAATGTGAGCAAAGTCAAGAAAACCTGCAGACCAGACTAGTTACATGCACGTGTCCTCAAGAGTTAGAAAGAAAAAGATGGAGATGATGGGGGGGCAGGTGTCCAGACAGGTAAGATGAAGGAATAATACGGAGACCAGGATCAGAGGCGTCGATGTCACATCCGAGAACCACCACAAGGCCAAGGAGGACGAACTCAGAGACAGCCACTCCTGAGCACATCCCGGGGGAGACCCAGAGCATAGAAGCTACACCATCTAAGAAACAGCCAACGAGAAAGGACAGATCCCCGGCGGGGCAGGAGACACAGACAGGCTCCTTCTCAGCAGCCCTGGAGGCCAGAAGACCTTGGGATAAAATCGCCAAAGCCCTGAAAATAACTGTCAAACTAGAATCATAAACCTGTGATGGAGTTTTTGCTAAGGAGGAAGATAGGAGGGTTTCTTCAGATAAACAAAGCCGAGTTTGCAACCACAAAGGAATTTCAACATGACGTATTTCAGGAGGAAAGAAAAGCATTCTGGGAGGGAAATATGTGAGCATCTTGCTAGCATTTGCCTTTTTCTATTTTTTGTTTCTTTTCCAAACCACAACAGAGGCTGAAGTGACGCCAGGTGGCGTCAGAGTGTCCCCTGTGTTCACTGCCCCCCTTCCCCCAGAGGTTCCCAGGCTTATACCCTCACTGCACCCTTGAGTCTTGCAAACATCACCTTAACAGAGAGGCTCCATCCAGCCACCACCCACACCAGTCCCTCCTCTACTTTACTCCTCAAGATGGTGCTCTTCACCCCCAGATGTCACGTAGCTGCCCCTGCAGGGCCTGCCTCTGGCCAGTGGGTAGAAACGTCACCACATCAGGAACTCTGCTTGGTCCACTGCTCCTCCCCATCACCCGGATAAGAGCCAGGCAGACTCCAGGAGCTCAGTGAATCCTTACTGAATGAGTAAATCATGTCATCAACTCTTCAGAAGGGCCTGGGAGTAGGAACCCGTAACAGACCAAGTGAGAAAGCAGATGTGGCCACTTCCTCAGAACTGGACAATAAATGGGGACCCTTGTCTCGAATCCAGACCTACATGACTCCAGCATGTGAGTCGGGTAACACCGCTGGGAAGTGAGGCCACAGAGGCAGCGCAGAGGAGCCCCTCCCCAGGCAGAACTGGGACTGTCCCCCAGCCCCTGCAGGCCCTCCCCTTACTGCTGGCAGGTGGGCTCAGCCATTCCTGTCCAGACTGCCTATCCTGGCCAAACCCTTCCACCAGGAGTGTGCTCGAAAGGAGCCCCTAAGCCTGCCACAGCCGCTGCAGGTGTGCCATAGTACCCAGCACTAGAGCAGTGCCCGCTGAGCACCAGCCCAGGCTCTGCTGCAGGTCGCCATACCCCTCAGCCAGTGAAACCCCCACAGCGGCTCTGCGAGGGAGGTACTATCATCACTGTGGTTTTGTCAGAAATTGGAAGCACAAAGAATGACATACTTGTGTGTGGACACACAGCTGCTGTGTCATGGAGCCTGAGTTAAAACCTGCACCTTCAGAACTGATGACTGAGAGACAGGTGGATGGACGGAGGGAGGGTGGGAGGGTGGAGGAAGCAATGCAGAATAAATAGATGGACAGATGGACAGATGTATGGAACAATGAATGGATGAAGAGATGGATGGGTGGGTGGGTGGGCGGATGGATGGATGGATGGATGGATGGATGAGTGGGTGGGTGGATGGACGGACAGATGGATGGACGGACAGACGGATGGATGAGTGGGTGGGTGGGTGGGTAGATGGATGGATAGCAGACCAAGGAGGGAGAGCTGGGTGGATGGGGATGCATTCCACTGTATTGGACTGGGCTGGCAGTGAGGTGCTAATAGGCCCTGGAAGAGCTGTCACTGTCTGTGCGGGTCTCAAAGGGCACCTTGCACTGGCCAGGCCTCGAGTGGAGGAGGCACTGGCTCTGCCCCTTGAGCCCTGCAGGGCCCCTCAGCCCTCTGTCTCCTCTCCCTTTGTCTGGTTTCATTCCAGCTCTGGTTCTTTGACTCTGGCTGGTTTTCACAGCCTTTATTCTTCCTCCCTCCTGTCTCATTAAGCACCTCTGTGGACACAGCTTCTCCTGGAGAAGAAACTTTGAAGCTACTTCAGTCTGTTCATGACAGTGTCAAAGCACCAAGATCCTGCTTTTAAACCATCCCTGTCAGTCAGCAGCTGCCTTCTGAAAGAGCAGAGCTCTTCTGCTGGCGAAGAAAGGAAGGGGAAAGGGCGGGTGTTTATGCAATTAGCCTGGGCGTCCTCGTCCTCGGACGGGCTGCATCCTCTGAGCCCTGGTTTCCCATGCCCGCCGCGTCCCCGCGTGCTCACCTTTCTGGTAGGCACTCCCCAGCTTTGCTTGTCCGGAATAAAACCTGCCTGCTCAAAGTGTTTATGTGTGCAAATGTGCTTTTTACATTTCTCCCTTTCTATTGTTCACCGAGCAATTGAATTGCTCTCATATGGAAGAGAAGGATGAGAAATATAGAGGCACATAATTAGTAACATATAAAAGAAATGGTAATGAGCACTCATAAGGTGAAAACGCAAACGACCCATGTGTCTCTGCAGATGAAGGCCTCCGAGACGATGGCTGGTCCTCTGGGCTCCTATTAATATGCGGACAGGAGCCAATCATGCAGCAGATATTCAACAAATACGCAGAGCAGGTACAAGCATCTTGTGCACTTGCTCCCTTTGCCCGGGATGGAAGCAGCCCTCAGATGTCTGGGGGAGATTTCCTTCTAAAAAGAACTTGGGATTTGAAGTTTATGGAATACTGAAAGATGGGTTTTGTAGATGTCCCAATGGGGAGTTTGTACCATCCAGTTCGTCTCTGCGTTTCACAGACCTTAAATGCTGGAGGCTCAGCCAGGAGAGGGGCCTCCCTGGGCCAAAATCCCCCACACAGACCAGGACCAGCAGGCTTGGTAGAAAGACTCTTGAGAGGAGGGCGGCGGCAGCGACCCCAGGCCCCTGGTGGTATTGCCTTCTGCCAAGAGGGCTGATAAACGCCTCCTTCTGGTGCAGAACCAGCTCTGTGAATAGAGCGCAGCTGCCAGGCAAGGATGGCATGACCACCCTCTGTGCCACCTGGTGATCGTTGTTGAGGAAGGCCCATGGAGCTGCCCAGGCCGGAAAGGCACCGCACCTGAGCTGGGTGGGCTGCAGCACGAGCAGCCATGTGGGACCCAGTGCAGAGCATCACCGTTCGATGCTGGAATATGTTTTGGTGACGGGCACTAAAAGTTCTCCAGCTTTCCCTTGGGGTTTTGGGGGCTACAATACGAGACAGGAACTATTTGGAATTGGAACTTTAACCATTTTGTTTCCCCACAGCGCTGCCAGGGTGTATGTAGCCACTGCAGTGGGCGGAAACCAGCCACGTTGTCAACGGGCAGGGCTGTCGCTGACACCCTCGTACAACACCAAGCAGACACGTGACGCCGCCCACCGCCACTGAAATACAGGGCTTGTAAGGGAAGGGGCCACCCACCCCGTGTCTGCTTCCAGAACAGACAACTAAATAAATGAATGGTATTGGCATGTTTGGAGAGAAATAATCATGCCAGAGTTTCAAGGAGAGGGAGGTTTTATTTTTAACAAACATTTATTAAGCTCCTACTATGGGCAAGTAGCTGTTCAGGCAGGAGGAATACACAAGCAAGAAACAGTAAAAACTAAAATCCCTCCCAAAATCTAATCAGGAGAGGCATCCGGCCACCCAAATAAGTAAGATGCAGATCACAGTGGTGAGGGGCGCTCCGTGAGCAGAATGGAGCAGGGAAGGGTGGCGGAGGACACACGTGTGCGCGTGCACATGCATGTGTGCTCCCACGAGGGGGAGAGGGAGGGTGCCGTCAAGGCGGCAAGCACTGGGCACAGCCTTGCAGAAAGGGAGGCCCGGGTGTCAGGAGCCCAGTGGGGTCTGCAGAGAGCGCGGCTCGCTGGCACCCTGGGGCCAGGCTGGACGCTCGGGGAGAGTGGGGTCTGTGCTGCGAGGGCATCAGGGGCAGGAGCCCGGAGGCCACCAAAACGGAGCGGGAAGAAACAAGACGCCTTGACCAGAGGCCATAAAGGGTGAAGACGCGGCGAGTCTGCACGTGTCCTGAGGAGGAAGTGGGGCAGCTGTGAGGACCTGGCACCCAGCAAAGCCCTCAGGTTCTGGGCCCCCCTCTGGGAGCCAGCCAGGCCCACGTCCTGCCCTCATGGAGGCCCTCTGTACACCGCCTTGCCTGGGTCCACTCACGCACCCCCTGTGGACCTCACGGACACTGACCCAAACAGAAACCCCGTAAGAGAACCCTCAAGTCAGCCGGAAAGACAAGCAGAGCCCGGGGCCTGGGTCGGGAGAAGCGGCGCCCACCAGGGGACATGACGCGACGTGACGCTGCGACGGTATGTTCTGCAGACACAGGCGGGACAGCGAGCAAGGCGGAACCCCAGCAACCAGACAGGCCCCGCAGCTCTGGGGGGGAAGGGCGCTCCTGGCCCGCGGTGAACCCCCCATGAAACCGGTGAAACAGAACTAAACCAAGGGAAAGGGCAGGTCGGGAGAAACCGTTTCTTATTGCCCACAGCTTGGTCGAATTCACTAGCCAGACCAGGCCCCGGCTGCCCCTTCCAGCCACCGTCACGCTCTGCGGCCGTGGCCTGCTCTCCACTTCCCTCGCCTGCCCCTTCCGGGGGGGGGAGAACCCCACTGGGGGTCCTTGGTGACTGGCAGATGCCGGGCCAATTATGTACCCCGAAAGGAGGGGAGGAGAGAACGGCTGTTTTCTCTCCACCCCTTGCCCCAGATAGACGGGAGGCTCTGCAGTGGTAAACACCTACTGATGTGTAAATTCACTAAGGCTAGGCGGGAGATTCTGGGAATTCTGTCATCACCCCACAGGCCCCAAATGTGCGGGAGGAACGTGTGGTGACATCATGCACAGAACCGGAGATGAGCAGCGCGTGCCCTCGGGGCACCAGACCCTGAGTGTGGCCTGCAGGTGGGTGGGCCCCATCTCCCCACAGGCAGGCCCAGGCCGCTGCCCTGATCTGAGATGCCAGAACGTTCTTCCCACCCTGGGCCGGTGTATCCACGAGGCATCCCTTTGGGACAGAAGGCAGGCACCCCCAACAGGCAACCTGGAATTCCTGGAGCTGCGCAGAATCCGAAGTCCCAGAGGGATGGGGGGCCAGGAGGGAGCAGGGCAAGGGCTCGCCCAGGCCCAGCGTGCACCCCAGGGGCGGCCTCCTCTCCTCACTGTGTGCAGAGTGGACTGCGCTGCCTGCTGGGCTGGGCCAGCCTCTGGGAGCCTCGGGCTCTGGCTCCCGGCCACACGCTCAGAAAGCAGAGTTCACAGGGTCACGACTCCGCTCCCTCCTGGTCCTGGTGGCCTTGGCTCAGGGTTTCGGGCTGGACCACCGCGTTGTCACTGGACTTCTCTCTTCTGTAAAAGTCCCTCCTTACCCTTCCTAGATCTGATCTTCTCACAGGCTGTCCACACATCCACACCCGGCCTGGTTGCACTACTGACACTTTGTATCCAACACTCCACCTAAGGTCAGTGTCTCCTTCCCCCTGGACACCCCAGAAGCCAGCATTCAGGGTGTCAATACCTGCAGCAAGCTGCCTATCAGCCCAGGGGGCCCTTGTCTACCTCGTGTCCTGGGTACAGCTACAGATGGACAGATGGACGCACGGTGGTGGGGACAGAGGGCTCACTCCCATGTCCCCCTCAGGAAGCACCAGCTCCTCCACTTCCACCCACCTCCATGCCCCAGATCCATGCATTTCCCCAGCAGGCATAGTGCTTCTGGTCCCTTCTGTCTGCATTCATACACATGGCTTTCCTCTAGTATATGTGAGGCAAATATGGTTCCGGTTCACAAACAGGTCCAACAAGCCACCAGCAAGAGCCCACCCTGGGCCCAGCATTGTGCTGGGCTGGGGCTGGGGACCCTGCCCTAGGCCCACAGTGCCCGTGGCACAGGTCTGGGCTCTACACTACCAGTGCCCCTGGCAGGCTGCTGAGCTCCCAGAGCCCCGTCCGCACAATGGCACAGCAGAGCCTCTGCAGACCAGGCTTGCTGTAGTCACACACTCGGCAAACAAGTGGCACCAGCAAGCGCCCAAGGGTGAAGCAGGCTCTCTCCCAAAGACCACACGCCAGCACACCCTGCCCCTGAGGCAGGCCCCTGTCCTGCCCCGTTTCTAGGCTCAGAGCTTCCCGAGATGCTCCAACGCATCTGCACTCCAAGCTGCCTAGCAGGTGCTGGGCGTCCCTGAGGAGGAGGGCAGGAGGCCCCTTGGCGGGGTCCATGGGACCTGCTTCCCAGAGCCGTCCTGACCTTCCCTTGGCTTCCAATTTGAAAATTTTCCACTCAGCTTCTGTGCTCCCCTGAGAACGCATAATTTGTGGAAATAGGATGAGAGATGCATATTTTGGTTGCTCTAAATAAAATTTACTGGTATATGCAGATTGCACAGCTAAGTGTCTTTTTTTCAAGAAGCTCCCATCACACAATTTCTTCCCTATTGACGGCTGTTCCATATTATCTAGAGTAATTAGATTTAGACTTTTCAGCCAATCTTGTGCATCGCTTCAGCTGTTTCAGAGAAATGGAGGAAACTTTGCAAATGTTTTCCATGGTTTGCTGGGGTGCCCAGGGGCACGGCTGTAGCAGTGCTGGGCCTTGAGAGCTCCTCACACCCTTGTCCTGCAGGGGCCATAGCCGGGCATCCCCCACACCACTCGGAGCAGGATGACCCCTGGCCCCACACCTCTGTGTCTCCACGAGGACAGTCCTGTTTTTATTTCAACTCTTCTGAATTTTAACCGCATTGCCAAAACACAAAGGGGCGGGAGAAGCAACCTCTCTCCAAGTAAATGAGGCAGCGGGGTTTTGGGGACTTACCAGCCCCCTTCTATGAGGAGCTATTATATCAGATTTCTCAGCAAGAAAGAAACAAGGAAATTAGTGTGAGGTTGAATTGGAGACTAAAATTAGCCATCTTGAAAAACAAATCTCCAATAAATACAACTAGGATTTATGGCTAAAATTACAGGCAGCCCAGATGGCATTTGATAGGGTTTTATCTCAGGGGGGGAAATATTCCTTTTACATTAGAACATCAGCATTACAGGTCCAGGGATTATGGCGCAGAGTCTCACACTGCTTCGTACACGCCACCAGCTAATAGCTGGGCTTGCAGCTGTTTGAAAGATGATGGAACGGCAAAGCCAGTGTCCTGAAAGGTCACCATGGCCAGCCCACTGCCTTCGGGCTGACTTGCCACTTCCCTTGGCAGAATAAATCCCCTGTGGCTTTCAAAGACCTCCAGTGAAGGCAAGTCCACCAGGGTCTTCACGACGCTGGTAGCACGTGTGTGTCTGCTGAGACCCAGACCCTGCATTCCTCCCGCTGCCCCCTCCTGTTTTCCTCCTGACCTTTCCTGGGCCTCAAGGTGGAAGAGGTAGAACACGTCCAGGAAGCAGCTATACATCCGGACTCAGGAGGGAGGCACTGGCCTGACGCTGCTGTGGTCCCACTGCATCACTGCCTTCCGTAGGACTGGGACACGGGTTGAGCGCTCTTCAGGAGAACAGGGCAGCCTGTGTCTCCGAGGTCACTGGGTCTCCCAGGCTGCTGGTGGCCCAAGAGCTTCCTTGTCTGCCACTGAGGCTCTGCTTGCACGCTGAGTCCCAGGCGCGGGTGGCCTCCAGCATGCACAGCAGCCCCCGTGTGGACATCACTGTTCAGGAGTCCTGCAGTCCAGCCTGCAAACCTATCCACCAGTGGTGGCTTCCCTTCGGCCACAATGCCCCCTTCGTCAAGGCGAAGCTCCAGTGAGCCCAGGCGCGTCTCACCCGGTCCCACCCAGCCCCTCTGTGAAGTCAGCGTGGGCACAGGTGTGCCGTCTGGGAGAAGGAAGGTAGGGGTGCCTGGTCCCTCCAACTCCGACCTCCACAGCTCCTCAGGCTTTGAGGAGCTGGTCTCCCAACTCAACAATCCCCCAGAGACCACCCTCCGAACGTAATTGGCTAGACTTCCTGTTGTTTTTCAGTGTTGTCATTAATGCCCCAAATGTAGATCACTCAAATAGAGCCTTGGAATTATTAGGTTATTTTGCTTTGTACTTTGAAATAATTTTAGACTCACGGAAGAGTTGAAAAGGTGGTACAGTCTCCATACACTTCTCACCCAGCCATGTTCACATGTCTTACGTGGGCATATTTACTAATATCAGTATAGGTATCAAGTGGTCTATATGCTGAAACTAAGAAATGAACACTGCTGCAGTCTACAGACTAAACGAGAGGCTTTATTCGGGGTGTGAATAAATCACCCATCCTTCCCTCACTCTCCTGCTTCTGGCCAGGACTTGGTCTGGGACACCATGTCCATCTATCCTTGGCCTCCTCTGGCCCCTGACAATGTCTCCACCTTTCTTTTTTATCATGACCCTGATGCCTGTGAAGGGTTCTGGTCATGTTGCTTGTAGAATGTGCCCCCCTGACTACACTAGCATTATGGGTCTTCGGGGAGAAGCACAGACAGGAGGTGAGGTGACCTCCTGTCCACCGCCTTGCGGGACTGTGACACCACGTGCCAGAAATGGGGAGGACAGCCTGGAGCGTGAGGGAGGGTGTGTTCGCCAGGTCTCTCCTCTTCTCCTTCCACTGTTGGAAACAAGTCTTAATTCCAGCCCATACTCAAGGGAAGAATTCCTCCACTTCCTGGAGGAAAGAGCAGCAGATGACGTGTGGTCCCAAGTTAAGGCCGCCATAGTCACTAATAAGTACTTTGGAGGCCATGCAACTGGCTTGTTCCTCCTGAAAGTTCATCTGCTGATTTCAGCAGGTGGACGGTTCCTGTAGCAACTACTCCTTTGTTTTTCCCTATGTCCCTCATTACTCTCCCTTTACCACTTGGGATTCTTATACAAGAAGCATTCATCCATTACCCCCCATTCATTTACTTACCGATGCAGCATTTATTGGCATCATTCTGACCTCACAGACTTCTACTTTACCTGGAGGGCTATAAATCAGCGGTACCATTATTTTGTTGTTCAAATCCTGCCACATGCAGCCTTTGGAGGCTCTGTTCTTTGGCTTCTGCACCCCGACATCTTTCTTTTTAGCACTTACAGATGTGCAGCTCTGCAAGATGCCCGTGCTCACCATGTCTTCCCTGGCCTGGCATAGGGAGTGGCCGTTAGACACCAAGATCAGGGCAGCAGACGGGCTCATGGCCACCGGGCTGTCACGGCCTCTAAGCCGTCACTGCGGGCAGAGCCGGACCGTGTGTAGACAGTCAGGATGCCTGCGTGTGTGTCTCTAAGCCCCGGCATTCATAATGGTCTTTCCCCCCTGCTTACTTATAGCTGCCTCATCTCCATCCCTTTGAGAAACAGGCTCACTCAGCCGAGTCCAGTGCGAACACCAGATCCCTCCACCTTGACAGGTTTCAGTCAAAACACCTTTTCAAGTTACTTTATCATTTCCTTTCCTCTCTTACCCCTTCAGCAGGTTTATATCATATAGTTTAAAATAGTGAGATCCACTTCATCTCAGATACCCCACCCCTGGCTGATTTTATAAGCATCGTACAGTTCACCGTGTTCTCTGGATCTTGACAAAGCCCAGAGCCACGTGTCCACTGCCAGTGTCCTAAGGACCAGTCCCATCACCCAAAAGCTGGTCTTCTGGGTCCCCTTTTAAGCCAATCCTGCCCCTGCCCCACCCTCATGCCCTGGTAAACACCGGTGTGTGTTCTGTTCGTATAGTCGTGCCTTTTCCAGAATGTCACATAAATGGGGTCGTCCGCCTGCAGCTTTGAGGGTCTGGCTCTGTCACTTAGCAGAGCATGTCTGAGAGCCACCATGCTGCCACGTGACCAATAGTCCCGCCCCCGTACTGTTGAGAGGAAGCCTGCTGTGTGGCTGGACTGCAGTTTGTGTGTCTGTTCAACTGTCAAAGGACATCGCGGTTCTTTTGTTTTGGGCAACTATGAATAAAGCTGCTATAAACATCCACAGGCAGGTCTTTGTGTGAACATAAATCTCCAGTTCAATTGGGTAGGTGCCTGAGAGTCAGGCTGCTGTTTATATGGGAACCATATAATCAACTTTAGAAGAGATGCCCAGCAGTCCTCTAGTCGCCCACACGTTCGGGTTCCCCCGGCAGCCAGTGGAGGCCCCTGCCCCCCACAGCCCGGCTGGCACTTGGTGCTGCCACTGTCTCGGCTTGGACCAGGCGAAAGCCTTTCTTCAAGAGAAATACTCTTTCCTTGGGGTTCAGTTGTCTGATCCGGTGGCTGGGGACGATTCCTCAGAATGACTCCGACGCCAACACAGAGGACAATGTGAGGCTGTGGGTGCGGTGCCGGCTCCATGGGCCCACAGGCAACCAGGCTCGCCTGCCCCGCCACCCCACGGGCATCTCCCAGGGCCACCCACCCCCCCCGCCTCCTCCATCTCCCTCTGGACTGATTTCTGTTCTGGTCTGGAGCGGGGATCTATTTTTCTTTCCCAGGAGCCAACCAGTTCTTCAAGCCCATTGGTCAGCTGGTCTTCCCTTCCTGCTGACTTTACCACGTGAAGCACGAACCGCCGTCGACCTTTATGGTTACGTTGGCCTGTGTGTCTGTCCCTGCACTGGTACCACTGTGCTAATTAAAATTAAATCAGCCTAAGGAGTTCTTCGATTAGAAATGAAATTTAACTAAAACATCGTTTTCTTTCTTTTTTTTATCTGCTTTGTATGTGGGGAAAGAGAAGGGCTGATGATTTTCTTCTCACTTAAAGAAAGAAATCTCTCATAAGTACATATGTTTGCGGAACACGAGTGTGAACTCGTACACTTCTACGTAAGTCAGGCCTCCTGGGGCCCTCGCACTGCGCCTCCCACACCAGGGCCTGAGGAGCCAGGAGCCCCACCCTGAGACCCGCCGCAGCTACACGTGACTCGGGTACCACTGATGCTCTGGGCAGGTGTGAGTCGTGGTGTCGCCGGCCAGCTTCAGGGGCTTCCCGAGGCCGCTCGGCAGAGGCTCCAGGGAGGGTCCCTGGCTCGTGGTGTCCAGCGGCGGGGCCCCTGCTTTCACTGGCCTGAAGCCCGGTGGTCCTTGCATCAGAGCCTCCTGGCCCCTGAACCGGCTGAGAAAGTGAGTTCCTGGATCCATTCCATGGGGGCTTCCAGCCTTCTGCCTTCCTGACGGGCACTGATGGGCTACCTCTAGACTGTTCTAGAATCACTCCAGGAGCACTCAGCGCCCCCCCTTCCCATGTGTCCTATGGCTTTCTAAGCACTGATTCTCTGTTTCACATTCCTTCCCAATCAAAACAGTGGCCATGGCTCTGCCACCTACCACCAGACCCATGGGCTCCAGCCCAGGCGGGCACCGCAGACACCTGTTGGCCACGGACACCTCCACGGTTTGGGGGCAATCGTGTGAGAGCGAGTAGACCTGCTTTCCTGAGGCTCTGTAGGGAGGCAGCTTGTGTCAGCGGCCAAAGGGGCCTGCAGCTGCAAAGCTACGCTCTGTTATTGCTTGGTTAACTTGCAGAAACAGAGGTGCCACTGTGAAGATCCAGTGACAATAGAAAAGAGGCGCATTTCAGCAAATGGAGCTCAGGGGGCCACGAGGCTCAGGCCGGTGCAGCTGTGAGCCGCTCTCGTGCCCGGAAGCCAAGACAGGTCCCCACCGAGAGCAGCCCTCTCAGCACTTGAGCCCGATTCAGCTCTGCCCGGCTGCATTCTGCATCCTCCCTTCCACGTCAGGGTGACTTGGACAGCGGTTCACAGAGGGGCTATGGGAGCACAAGGGGGGAGGCCGATGCTATCGGTGGGGAAGCATGTCAGCAGGACAGGCCGTGTGCGCCAGGACGGGGCATCTAGGCAGAAGGACCTGCGAGCACGCAAGCGAGGAGGCAGGAGAAAGTGGTGCATCCATGGAGAGGCGGATAGGCCAGGATGAGCAGAGATGGGCGTGAGCACAGAAGCCTTTGCAGGTGAGCAGCTGAGAGTGACGGCCGAGTGTATCCCCACCACTGCGCTGCATCGGTGTGGTAATGGCCCGGCCGGGCTCCAGGTGAGGACTGCCACCTCGCCTTGCGGGGGTCATCGCGGAGGGCTGACCAGGGTGCTGTCTCTCCAGGCTACCCACCCCGCTAGTGCGCTCCACTCCACCCCTCAGGCTCTCCCTGGCTCTGCCTTGAAAATCTGTGTACCCCTGGGGGCACGGAAGTTATGACCACCCCCTGGGAAAAGCCCGGGTCGCGTAGAGCCAGCCCTGCGTATGGGGCCCTCAGTGGACAAGGAGCAGGTGGGCTCGCCTACTGGCCTGAACTCTGCAGTTGGCTGCACCCTGGTGGCTTGAGAGCCTGGGCGGGGGTCACTATGGGGTAGGTTGCCCTGGTTTGCATTTCCTTGATCGTCTGTGACCTCTTTTAAATCTCACCTACACACTAGCGTTTGTACTCAGTGAAGGAGAGGAAATTCATCCCACCTGTGCGTCGGGGACAGGGGGCCCATGGGGACTCCTGAAGACAGAAAATACGCCGGCAGGGCTGTGTCTCTACTATCACATCCCGAACCCATGAAGCCGTATTTCCCAGTCCTCTCTGGAGGAGGAGGTGTAGTTTCTCCCCTGAGGAAACGTCTGTGCCCTCTCGTGGGGGATACGCAAGCCGTCGGGGGCCGAGAGGATGAGCCTCCTGGGCTGGCAGAGACGCCACGCGCTGCAGACAAAGGGCAGAGTCTAAACACTAGACTGAAAAACAGCACAAAGATGTTCAAAAGGACAGAGACTTTGGGCTTCGAAACAGGGAGAAAACTCCCTCTGACCATTTGCTGTGCGTGTTTACACCTGTTCTGCAGCGACTTTTTAAATAAACACAATTCACACATCAATACCAGATAAGTTATTTCCAATTCTATCTGTAGACGAATCTATGAATAAAGTCATTTCTCTTGAATTACGCCACAGGGTGATGGACGTGGCTGTTTGCCAGGCTGACGGGGTCAGTTTTGACCACATTGATTTTGACACATGGCAGCATGTCCTCAAATAGAAACCAGGTAAAGAGCAGGGATATTTTTTCAAATTGCAGAACGTCGTAAATATGCACATAAACCAAATTCCCATTGCAGCATATAGTGTTCCTATTTTGCTTTTCTTTGTCTTTTAAATCTTGTTTCTACAGGTAACTCCCCCAGAACCTGTGCGATTCCACCTCTAAACCAATGGAATCATGCCCCTAAAATCTACTTTTAGTTGTAGTTCATACTTGAAAGACATTTTCCTAGACACAGTATGACAAATAGCATTCCCACTGTCCAGCAAAACCCTGCGGCATCGGAAAAAGCTCGAATGTTTCCTGGTCAGTGTGATAGTCAGGATGCTTGCATGTCAGCTACAGAATTCTCGCCATCATAATCAACATGAGGGGACGGAACAGGCTGGCACGCCAGAACTTGCCAAGGGGGGCATCTGCCTTCAGAAGGACTGGACCCGGGGACCCAGTGCCGGGGGACCACCTTGGCCCACTGTCACGGGCTTCCTCTGCTTTTCTTGGCTAATTTCTCTCCTTCCTCAGTCTCGGTGAGACACGAGACCAGGTGTTCGCCCACCCCGCTTCTGTCCCAGAGCTCCCATTACAGGAGACAGGCCTCTGTGCCCCCACTGTAGTAAGGGAAGGACAGAGAAAGGAGATACCAGTACACAGAGGAGAGGTGCCCGGCGGGGCGGAGGCAGCCAGAAGATGTGCCCACCTGGATAAGAAGAGCTTGAGGAGGAGGGAGCCCCGGGCTACTCAGGTCTCTGCCAAGGACTGATGGTGGCCGTGGGCCTCCAGCCGGCAGTGGTGCCAGGCAGCAGGGGCAGCAAAGCCATGGCCCACACACGAGCAGTGACAGGAGGTGTGCAGGGAGATAGGATCCCGAGACCTCCTCCACCAGCTCGCCCGTGGACACCAAACAGGAGAGGGGGATGCAGCCAGGCAGCCGCTGAGCCTGGACATGGAGCCGCCAGGGACACTGGGGTCCCACCGGCGATGCAGGGGGCCCGACACCATGGCCTCTGTCCTCCCCTGTAGCAACAGCATTCTGCGCCCTTCTGTGGGCATCTTTGCTGTTATGGACTGTGCAGTCTGGTTTTGCCAGTGCACGTGTACACACACACACACACACACATGCTTCAAGAAGCCTCTGTATTCATCATTTATCATTTCATTTCTGTGTGGCAGATTCCCACGTATGTAATCGCTGCATCTACGTGCACACAGATTTTCGCAAGCTACCGGACCCACGAACTACCCACAGAGAGAACAGTCAGTGGCATCGAAGAGCATCGGCAGGAAGTGTGTGTGTGGTTCCCCAGCCTTACGTTCACAGGAGCACGTGAGGGAGGGAGGCGATCTCCACAGCAAGGCCTGCTGTTCCCTCTGTTTTCCTTAGTCTGAGGGGTTAAAACATTGTTTCTTTTATTTGCATTTCTCTAACTCCCTGTGTTTGAGCGTCTTTCCCAGACATTTGTGGGTTTGTCGGCTTTATCCGTTTTCTGACACAACGAGCTTCCTGGATGTCACAGAGAATGAAAGGTCCTTCAGCTCTGCACTGCGCTCATACCGGTTTTACTTGAGAACCAGAAACCTTCAAGCTGGTTCGGGCAACACATTTCTTTGATGGCTTTTAAACTCATTATGAAGGATCAGCCCTTCCTCTGTAGATTCTACATGAAAATTGCAAGACTCACTTCTGGGCGGTGGTGTTATTCCCGGCTCCGTGCAGGCCCTGTGGGACTCATGCGTGGAGCTGGTGTGGCACTGCGGCCGACCCGTGCCACCGGGACGGGGCACCGCTGGGCTTACGACACGAGCCCTCCTCTCCACGCACCAGCCCCGTAGGTGAGAGTCCGCTTCTCGGGGCCCTGCTCCCTCCGGTCTGCGTCTCCGTTCCTGTGCCAGAACCACTCTGATTTGATGCGAGAAGCCTGGAAATAAGTCATCGTTCTGCATCGGCAATATTCAATTTATTATGCTTTTCGGTTTTCTCAACTTTTCTTGGGCATTTATTCTTCCACACGAATTTTAAGATTAACACATAAGGTGTGCGGCAATCTAACTGGAATTTCTGACATTGAGATTGGGAGGATTGGGGTTTAGGTGCTAACGATCCCCTGCAAGGACAAGCTGTCCGTTACTTGCGACCCCATTTTATGTCTTTACCAAGACTTCCTTTGCTTCCATCCGGGCCTTGTACCTTCATTTTCAAGGTAATTCCTATGTGTTTTATTACAGTTTTTGCCAATGTTGTGAACAAAATATTTTCCTCATTTCCATTTCTAGGGAATTTTATTTCTAGCTTAAGAAAACCTATTGATTTTTGTAAGCTTATCTTCTGCCCAGCTATCTTACCAATGAGGTGTAGACATTTCTTTTTGAGTCCATATTGGTGATTTGTGTTTTCCTAGACTATCAACCATTTCACCCAGATTTCAAAATTGTTACTGTTACAGTTGTGAAGAGAATTCTATCTTAAAATATGTTTTCATTAATCCCACAAACCTTTACCAAATGCCCACTTTATGCAGTTATAACTTCTTTTAAAATCTATAAAATGTATATGGTCTCACTCTTATTTTTTCTTGATTAGATTTGCCAGACATTTATCTATTTTATTACTCTTTTAAAAGAAATAGTTATTTAATTTATTTACAAAACCTACTTATCTGCCATTTTCTGCTTCCACTGACTCGCCGGGCTGAGCCACCTTCTTCACATTTCCCCTTTGTTACTCAATTTCTATCTTCTTGAGTTGAATTTTTAGTCCACTTAACTTCGTTTTCCAGCTTTGAACACGGAAGTGTTGAAATCTTTGGATTTTTCTCAGCATGCACATTGGTCCACAGGGCTGGGCGCTGAAACCTCGTTTCCGTCCCTGACCTATCACACAAACACCTCTGCGTGACTTGGACAGACCGTCCACAAGGGGCCAGCCCACGGAACAGCGCAGAGGGGACACCACTCCCAGGGTGGACACAGGAGGACCGTCACGTGGCCTGGGCTGGGCCTGCCCGCGCTGCTTTGGGGACTGCATCACAGAGAAGGGCTCCGCCTCGGGGCTCACGGGGCACGAGATGGGCGAGGCTGCCGGTCCTGCAGACGGCAGAATGAAGCCTGCGGAGGGGATCGCCGAGCCGGCGGCGGGGCGGGCTCGGGGCCTGCAGCCACGGTTGGAGCCTCTGAGCCGATGGACCAAGAGGCTCAGAAGCTAGCTGGGTTGTCTTTCTGTCTCCACAGCTTCTAAGATAGACTGTAATTTGAAATTATGACTCCTTTTTTCAATTTGATCAGTAAGAAAATGAGGTATGTTGGCAGGGGAGACTTCCAAGTGGTTGGTACACACCTCCTCCCATTTTCTTTTATGTGAGTACTAAGCTAAAGTTCATTGTGGTAAGAATCTGCCCATAAAATACCTGCCCTATGGAATTGAGATGTTCTCTGAGCCTTTTTACTGTTCATTTTTCCACGCGATTTCATGCAGCCTAGGAGATGAAATGCATTTTCTGCTTTGCAGGGGAAGAGCTGTATGTAACTTACATTATTGCCTGCCTTCTCCACCTGCAGCGTAATAAGCAGCGTGAGCACAGGGGATGCTAACTGATGTATTCACTATTATGTCCCCAGTTACTAGAAAGTATCTTACTGTTCCCATGCATATCCTATAAATAACTGTGGAAAGACAATAAAACTCAAACACTCGTGGACAAAACCATCATGATGCCAGGCATCCAATCAGAAATTGGCAAACACGCAGGAAATTGTCCCTGACACCTCCCAGAAGAATCAGTTGATAGAAAAATACCCAGAAATGACAGAGACGTTGTAATTCACAGACAAGGCCTTTAAAACTGCTATTATAAATGTGTTTGAGAATTTAGTAAAACCCATGGTCTCAATGAACAGAGAGACACAAACTATAGAAAAGAAACAAATGAAACTATTGCTTAAAAAAACACAATATCCACCCCGACTGATACACTGGGTGGCATTATGTACAGATTAAACATGGCAGAAGCAAATAAAATTGAACTTGAAAATACAACAGTAGCAATTACCCAAAGGAAAGTATAAAGAGAAGAGAAATAGGGAGAAAATTAACAGAGCCCCAGTCACCTGTGGTGTGATATCCACCTGCCTGAAACACCCATGACTGGGGTTCCACAGAAAGAGACACCAAAAAACATTCGAAGAGGCAAGGCTTGCTTGTCTAGACCCGATGGAAACCTCAGACTCCCGCCCGTGTATCTGTCTGAAGAAGTCCTCGCTGGCCTGACACAGAAGGAGGGTCAGAAAGAACCGCGACCGCAAAGATCGGAGCTCGTCAGACATGAAATCAGTATGTTCACAGCGATGCTCAGAAACGCATCCTTTCCCACCAAAACAGGAGGCAGCTGGAACAAACTCTCCACCGTGGAAAGAAAGGTTCAAATTCGTATCTTTCTGATATTCAGGTTAAAACTGATAAGAGAAAGTTCTTTATGGAAAAGTCCCAAACATCACAGAAAAGTAAGGTCAGCATTAGGAATGACCATTCTGCAACCCCTGCTGGCACAACGATGGAGTCAATAATCACGAATGGCCGCTTTCCACGTCCGTCCAGTGAAATGGAGATTGGGGCCCAGGGCGTCGGCCGACTTGCCACCTTAACAGAATGAGGGCAGGTGACACACCGCAGGGGCAAGGAGCTGGTGCCCTCGTGAAGAGCTCGTGCCAGGAACTGAACTGGAATCAGGTCAAGCTTCAGAGCCATCCAGCAGTTCATACGAAATACAGGGGGAGAGAGGAATCAGATTCACCAGTTTCTCCAACAAGTCGGTGGGCTATAAAGGAAGATGAGCCCATGGTAGAAAATAAAAGCCTGAATATAAATAGCCACCCAGCTCGGAGAACAAACCAACCATAAAAAGACCCCTTGGAAACAACAGGGAACTTTTGAATATGGACAGGAAATTATGACCCATCTGAGGGTCCCTAGAGCCTTGCTGGATGGGACCAAGGCACTGCGGCTTTGTAACAGATGGACAGACAGACAGATGAATGGATAGGGAGTGTGTGTGTGTGTGTGTGTGTGTGTGTGTGTGTCCTGTAAAGTTTAAGTATTTATGGTTGAAATGGCATGATATCTGGAATATGCTTTAAAATATTTGAGAAAGATCTTCGAAGAAATAGATGAAGAAATACTGACACAACGTTCTTTTAATGGGTACACATGGTGCTTACATTACCATTCTCTCTATTCTTTGGAAACTTTTACAATAAAAAGTTAAATATTTTATGGAGTAAAAGACTGAATTAATGAGTGTTCTGCAAGCCTATGCAGAGATGTCTACCTTGACCAATGGGATTGGGCATCAGAGACATAGCCAGTCATCAGAGTAACACTATTTGATTTAAAAAATAGACGATGTCCCAGCAAAAATTAATCAATTGCACAGGTGAATATGCAACTGAAAGAATGAGGTGGCGCCACACCTCCTGCCCCGGCCTCCCCCTGCGCACGGTGTGCGGGGCCACCAGGGCCCCACTCATTCGGCTGCGGTCACGCTCTCTGCTTCCAGCTGGAGGGGACCCTGAAGAGCCTGCAGGTGATGTCATTGTGCGATCCTCCCTTCCTGTCAACGAGGGACTTTACCACTAGAGGCGTCATCCAGGAGGTTTGCATTAAAGACGATGTGACACCCTCAGGGAACGGGATGCAGGGACACTCAGGAAGTGAGAACGCTGTGACAAAATGACGAAGTTAGGGTGGGAGGGTGATGATGTGGTGCATGTGCCCCCAACCTGATGGTGGCGGGGCACCCAAGGGCATGTGCCGTGGGGTCCCAGCTCACGGCCCGGCACGGGGGACACACAGGGGCACAGGGGGCATGCGGGGTCAGGGACCCTCGCTGCATGCTCACTGGCGTCCCCAGCCTGGGGCAGGGACCCCACAGCGTCTGCTGAGGGGCCACGTGGGTGTTCGAGCTCATGGGACCCGGCGCTCCGGAGGAACCTACTGACAGGCCTGGGTTTGCCCTGCTCAGAACGGACACGACGAAGAGAATGCGTGGAGGAGTCCTTCAAATATCTGAAGAACATTCAAGGGCAGAAATCATTTCCTCGGGTTGGCAGGTGTCAGAAAGGGGGTGGGAGAGGGGGGAGGGAGGGGAGGAGCAGGGGGAGGCCGCCCTGCTGGCCGAGCCCCGGCCCGTGACCACCGTCCCTCAGCGACGTGCGAGGGGCCGAGGAGGTGCACAGAGTGTGCACGGCCTCCCTGGGAACAGCCATAGACGGAGATAAATGCAGAGCGTTTGTTTCCTGAAGCCCTTGACGAAGACGGCAAACAACGCACCCTGGAAAACCTGCACATATGTCGTTGTTCTGCACAGAGATCAGGTGATGGACGGCAACAGGCCCAAACCTGCTACTCCCTGGAGGGTAAACCTTACTTGGATTGTCTCGTTTCTTGTCTGTGTTTTATTAATAAATAATTGAATATATATGTTGGCTTCAGTACCAGAGTCCCTAATTCGAGGATAATAAAATAAATGATACTGAAGAAAGATGTGTTGCTCATTGGCAGCCACCAACTCAGTGATATTCTGACAAGCGCAGAAGGGCAGCAAATTAATCTCACACAAATTCTTTGTTCTTTAATTCTTCAAGACCTGTTGAGGAAATCTCAGAAATGGCACCACTGGCAGCTTTCCACACAGGGCTGGGGCTCCTCTGCGGCATCCTGCCCGCGGGCATTCCAGCGTCCTGGAGCCTCTTAGGGGGAGCAGCGAGGTCGGGCAGCCACAGGCTTGCGTCTGTACCTTCCCTTGACCAGGCGGAGAGGTCCCTCCTGCAGGCAGTGCCCCTGCCCACGCGTGACCCTGGGAAGAGTCACAATTAATGGGGCCTGGGGGGCAGGAGGCAGAGGAGGCGTCTGAGAGGCCCCACTCCCCATGGCCTCGCATTTCCACCTTCCAGGGAGCACCCTTAACTGCCGAGATGCTTCCCTGCCTGCATTCCAGCCACTCCGGGGCAGACCCTGGGCGTCCTCAGCAGGGCCAGAGGCTGTTGAAGCGGCGGCTGCAGGTCAGAGAAGCTAGATGACAGCGGCCTGGAAGCCACACGCCGTCAAGCCCGCAGTGGTGTGCAGAACGGAGTGGGCCCCCCACCAGGAGGTGGGGTGCATGAGCCACCCACACGGGGGATCAGGGGCACAAGGGGCTTGCCCCTGCTCCCTCGGAGCACTGCCCGTCAACCTGGTCCGTAGGCAGAGGCTCACCCCTGTCCCTTGCCCGGCAGGGACAGTCAGCGGGGTCTTCGATTGCCCCCTGAAGGCCACAGGGACTCAGAACAACCGTTGAGAATTGGTCTCCATTGAAGCAACAGTTCTGGGATGCCTGCTTCGTGGGGCAGGGCTCTGAGGTGAGCCCCGAGCTGCCTGAATGAGTCAAAGACCACGGCTGGGGACTGGAGGGTCTCCTGGGGCCCCACCAGTGGGACCTCTTTCCTGGCTCCTGCGAGCGTCTCCTCACCCACCATGAGGTGAGCACTGGGAGGGCAGAAGGCCGGGTAGGAGATGTGCCTCCATGGGCAGGAGGGGCCGAGGAGGTTGGGTCCTGAGAGCTCAGGGCGGCCGCAGCTCCGAGCCAGTTGCAGGCGGCACGGGCAGGAGCCGGCGGGGAGAGCCCTGGGTTTCTCAGAAAGACACTGGAAGGGTGGCCTGATGCCCAAGCACATTAGGACGTCCTCCTAGCCCTGCACTGCCCCGGCCAACTCCATTCCAGGGGTTCTCTGCCCAGTTTGTCTGCAGTTGAGGCACAACAGTCTCCCCGGCCCAGCGTCTTCCCTGGTCGTCCGGTGGGAGTCCCACCAGCTCACACTGACCCACAGAGTGCCTGCCGGCGGGCCTGGGGCGGGCGACCCCGTGGCAGCCCTGGAGGAGGGCCCAGCGCCCTATAGGGGAGGCTTAACCCCGACGCAGAGGAAGGCTGGCCGCCACCTCATGCGCGCCGTTCTCATCATGCTCGCGCTGACGCTCCTACTAATTTAGTGGGGCTTCTTGATTAAAGTCTCAACGAGTAATTGAAATGTAGGTCTTGATTATGCTGACGCTGGTGCCATTGTGAGGTGTAATTGTAACTAATAAATTAGTTAAATAGGTAGGATGATGAAATCCTGTCTCAAGGGGGGACATTAATATCTTCCAGAATTTATCTACATGTCATTCAGAGAACTTGTGCAGAAGGAGAAATAGATGATTTGAAGGAAAAGCAGTGCCAAATCTCATCTATCAGCGCGGCCTGCTCCGAGCCGGGCTCACGATGCTCCACCGCCATCCCGGCGCCAGTGGGAGGGACGCCGTCCGGGAATCCTCCCCATTCTCCTGTCCCCCGCGGGGCACTGGGGACGCTAGACACACGGCATCTCGGGGAAGTCCACAGGCCCACCGAGCTTCAGACGGAGCCTATGCCCAGTAAGTGGCCAAGCCGACGTCCTTGGACAGCCCCCACCATCCACCTGTGCTCCCCGGCACTGTCAGCACCCCACCTGGGAACAGCAGGACCTCAACTAAGCAAGATGATGATGAGCTAAGAAGCTCAGTGAGCCGAGGGAAGGAGAGAGCATGCAGGCCAGAGAGCCAGGACAGCCGGGAGGGGCTGCAGAGACGCCCAGCCACACGTGCCCGCCTTCCCGCGCTGCACAGGCGGGTCCTGAACTGCAGGTGTGGGGCCGGCTGCGGCACGCGGTCACCCACGGTCCCCTTTCCAGTAGGCTAAGACAGGGGCCGCCGCCACACCGCATTTGGTCCTGGAAGGCCTGACTCCGAGGTCTAACGACCCCTGTGAGAGCCGAAGTGAAGCCCAGGGAGGCAACCACCACCTGGCGGGCAGAGCTGGCGATCAACTACCCCACAGAAAGCCCTCTGCTCCCTCCGGGCCCAACAGTCAGCTGGCGCCTGGCTGAGACCCCCGCCCGTTCCATCCGCCAGTGAACCAGTATCTCGTGAGCTGCTGCTGCCAAGCCCTGCAGTGTGTCATGACAAGCGGGCTCTGGCTGTCAGAGCCCCTCTCATCCCCTAGAAGTGCACAGGGGAAGGTGTAAAGTCATGGCCAGTCCTGCCTGCCCAAGGCAGCTGGTTATCAACACAGCGGAAACCACAGGAAAACACGATGGGCATCATTATTGGTCAGTATCTCTGCAGCTACCTGTGGTCGTGTCTCGTGTCACGCAGTGCAAAGGTTGTCACGTGATGCACATGTTATTTGATTATCTCAGATTTTCTCGCTCATGGTCCAACACCACATGCATCAGAATTGCCAAAAATGCTCATTAACCTGTAGCCCCAGACTTCACCCAAACAGGCCCTGGGCCTGGGCATTTGGGAAGCAGTTTGTGGCTCTTAACCACACAGAGGTCTGAGACCGACTGACCCACGTTTCTCTCCTGCTAAACAGTGAATTATTTTAGGGCATGTGTGTGTGTGTATTCCCTAGGCTTTAGAGCACACGGAGTGTGACACACTGTCCAGCTGACTCCCGGCGGGTACGGCCAGTCCCTCCCAGCTGTGGGCAGCCCCGCCCCGCCCAGACCTACTCCCAGAGCCAGTACACGCGGGGTTCCAGCCTCTTCCTTCCAGGAGAAAGAACGGAGATGGCAGGTCTTAGGACAAGCCCCTTTCCTAGTCCTCATGTCTCTGGGGTGCACAGGCCACCCCAAGCACTTGCCTGAGTCCACAGCCCACCGCTGTGTCCCCAGGACCCTCCCCAGGTCTGGAGGGCTGGACTGGCGGACGTCTGGGGCTGGGGGCTCTGGAGCCCAATGGATTCTGCACCCAGCTAATGGCACGTCGTCTTAGAGTGGCTTCCAGTCTGTGGAAGAGCAGACAAACTGGGATAAGAGTAGAACCTACCACCGAGGTTTGGGGTGGAAGGTAGGCACGTTTCCCCATCTAAGGAACGTGGCTCCTGGCTCACTTGTGCGCTCGGCCTCAGCCATGTCTGGGCCTCTCTGCACACTCCGCTCCTGCAGCACAGCCTCGAGCAAGGCCTGGTCCCCGCTCTCGGGGACACGCACCAGGGGCTCGGAGAAGAAGCTGCACAAGGGTGTGCCAGGCCAGCCCGTGCGAGGGGCAGCAGACCAGCCAGGACAGCGGGGGCGTCGGCCTAATCAGAAACAGAGGGCCTTGCATGCGGGGATCAGGTCTGGAGGGGAACACAGGGCTTGGCACCGAGAAGCAGGAAACCAGACCTGCCACAGGAGCCACGGCTGCTTCGACTGTGTCTGTGTCTCAGGCGTCCCCTGCCTTCACTGGGGAGCCTTCTGCTCAGCTATGAGCCACCTGAGTCATCGAGGAGGCAGAGCGAGGCTTCCCAGGCCACACAGGCTCAGCCCTGCTCGGATGCTCAGGGCTCTTCTGAGGGCACAGCCCAGGGGTGGCAGCAGGCAGGGGTGGGGCGGGGAGTGGGGGGTGCTGCTTGGCAGGTGAGCGGGTGCCCCAAGGTGTTAGTCGGGACAGAGAGGTGACACAGGCCTGGGCCAAGGGTAGAGAGCTGAGGGGTGGGCGATCCAGGAGACAGGGTCTCAGAGGTGGTCCTCAGGGCAGTACTTAAGCCTGCGGAGGCCAGGGAGACAGAGCCAGCAGGGTAAGGAAGGGGTCTCCTGGGGGCCGACAGGCAGGGCCACTCTGGACCGGGCGGGCAGGGCACCATCTGCTGAGATCCATGCCAGCCATGCTCACCTGTGCCAGTGCCTCCCTGGCAGCCCGTGGGGCCTGCAGGTGACACGTCGAAGGCCAGCCACTCCCTCTTCTCCCCTCCAACCCAGGGCGCCCAGCGATGGGAGACGCCTTCCTCTGCGGAGAGCACAGGGCCCCCTCCCCTTGGGGCAAGGCTCCCCTCAGGGCCGGGCTCCTGTCGGCCCCTCCCACCCTGCACACCTGGAAAGAGGGATGAGGAGGCGAGTTTTCAACACAAACTCCACCTCCAGTTAATAGTTCCTTAACTGCGTCACGTTAACAGAAGGTTCTATAAATGCTTCCCCTTCTGCTGAGCTGGAAAATTACAAAAGGCACTGCCTATAGGTGGTGGAACCAAACTTCCCTCTCAGTGTCTGAGAAGTAACGCGGCTCTCCTGCCAGTTCTGAGACGCTGCACATCGGCCTCCTTCTAGAAGAACCCATGGGGGGGAAATGAAGGGGGCCACTCCAGCTCACCCGCATGAGAGCTCTCTGCGCCGCACCAGCACCCTGGACTCTAGTCTGTTCCCGTGGGGCCACCGACTGCCCCCATCACAGCGTCCACACAACGTCATGCCCGGACATGCCATGTTCCTCCTGGCAACGCCAGCTCTCTTGATAATTTTCTTGGCTATTATTCTGAGACGTTTATTTGGCCATATGGATGTGCAGGTTACTCTGTCCAATCCCAACAATAAACCTACTGCAGTTTTCATCTTCCCCTGACGTTATATTAGTTTTGGGAGAATGACTTTTTTTTAATTAAGCCTTTCTAACTAAGGACATGGATCCCTTGGCTGGGGAGTGCTGGCGTCCCCTCCAGAACCCGTGTTAAAGCCTCCTCCCCAGTGAGACGGTGTTGGGAGGTGGGACCGTGGGGAGGGGATCAGGTTCCAGTGGGGATGAAGGGTGGCCCCACGGTGGGATTCACGCCCTTATGAACAAAGCAGGGCACACAAGATGGCCCTTCCTACACGTGCCAAGGAGGGCTGGCGAGGAGGCGGCCAGGAAGAGGGCCTCACCAGAACCTGGCCCAGCTGGCCCCCAGCCTCGAGGACCACAGGCTCAGTGACTCCTGCTCAGGCTGCCGAGCCTACGGGGTTTCCTTGCCGCAGCCCAAACGGATGAAGACAACTTCCCACTTGCTCCCAGAAATGTCTATAATACCAAACTCTTCCTTATTTAAATAAACTTTTTCCCGGTTTTTAAAATCCTTCTCCTTATTGCTAATATAAAGAATATCTATTGATTTTGAACATTTATCTTATATCCAACAACCTTTATAAAAATTTTGAATTAACTCTAGTCAGGTTTGTTTTTCCTTTTCTTTCTGAATCATACAGACGGTGGCCCTGATTTTAAAGGAAATGCCTCCATGTTTTTAATTGTCTCTGTTCTTTCACACATTTCATTCTAGGCATATTTTTCTTTGGATTTTTGCATTAGTCTACCACAGCATGACAATTACCGTAAATGTAGTGGCTTAAAACAACATGCATTTTATTACCTTGAAGTTTCATGGGTCAGTAAATGGCCGGGCCTGGCTTCACTGCACATATGGACTGAATTGTGTCCCCCCTAAAATTCATGTTAAAGCCCTAAACTCAAAAGTGACTGTATTTAGAGGTGAGGCCTTCTAAGGTTAAGCGGGGTCATAAGGACGGGCCCTAATCCAACAGGACTGATGATGCCCTCGTGAGAGAAACAGACACTGGATTCCTCTTTCTCTCCCTCCGTCTGTCTGTCTGTCTGTCTGTCTATCTCTCGTCCCCGTCCCATCTCAGGAAAGGCCGCGTGAGGACACAGTGAGAAGCTGGCCACTTCCAGGCCAGGAAGAGAGACCAGAAAGCACCCTGCCCTTGGGCTTCCAGGCCCCGGAACTGAGAGACGGCGCGTGCCTGCTGCTCAAGCCTCCAGCCTGCGGGGTTCGCTGGAGCTGACGGACCCACCGGGTCTGCAGGCCAACAGGCTCACGGCCGCACCCACACCTGGAGCTGGCCTGGGGAAGGGCTCACTCCCTGGTCCCCAGGCTGCGGGCAGGGCTCACCGGCTGGCTGCTGTTTGGCTGAGTTCCCGTTCACGCCGGCTCCCGGCCAGGACTCAGCGGCTGAGGCCGCCCGCTGTCCCTGCCTCGTGGCCCCCCAACGCCGAGGCCCGCGTGCTCCGGCCCCTTGAGGGCCAGCACAGTGTGTCTCTGATCGCCACCGCCGCCGCCAGCCTGAGAAAACTCTGCCTTCAAAGGGCTCACCCAACAGCATAGCGTGATTACGGGAGTGACGGCCCGTCGTAGTCACAGGCTCCTCCGACACCCAGGGAGGGGATCACAGTCACACGGGGCCTATACATTCGCGCCGACTTAGAATTCTGTTTGCCACTATTTTTATTAGGAATAATGTGTAGATGGTAAAAATGTCTTCCTTGTTTTCCTTTGGAATGTGTTGGTATACTGTATTCTGTTGGTAGATTTCCTGGTTTATAACCATTTTGCATGTCAAATTAAGCAGAGTTTACAACCTGCAGTATCCCTACGACTTAAATAGGGCTTTCTGGGTGGCCAAGTGCAATCTATATTTGTAAGTATATTCGATCAATGTAACAAATGTGAGTTTTCTATTTAAAGAACAGAAATTATGTTATAATGTTGATATTCATGTCCTCTATATTCCTTTTTATTTATTTCCCACTCGAGCTTTCTAATTCCCACAGAGGTGCATTCAAATACCCCATTATACTTCCCCACCATATTATTCTGCGATTTCTAGATGTTTCTCTAGAATATATTTAGTTGTTACACTGTTTGTTGCTTGCAGTTCATGTCAATTCGATTCAATTTCTTACAAATTAAGCAGTTCGTCATTATATAACGACCTACTTTCCTCTTGAATGCTTCTAAGCTTAAATTCCTCCTGGAATGAAGTTAAACTTGTCATTCATTTACATTCAGCTCTGCTACGCCACCCTGTCTTGAAGGTTTCTTTCAGATCAGAGCTGTGCTTTGCTTCCGAGATCTGTCTGCATCCTGTCACTTCAAGGAGAATCTGCTCTGTTCACACGGAGACGTCATTGATAGTATTGATTTCATTTTTTCCTTTTAATTTACTTACTTAACGATTCTACTCTTTTTATCCTCTTTTTTTCTCTCCTTTTCTGATGTTTTGTGAAGTTCCTATTGATTATCTCTCTTTTTTCCTTTAAACTCTGGGAGCACCCCTGCACCTGGCACTTCACCGCTGGCAGTTCTGCCCTCCTCGCCCACATACACCCAAACCCAGATGCTGCCACCCCGATGCTCGCCATTTCCTTTCCAACACGCCTGGACCAGCCTCGGTCGCAGGAAGCAGCGCTCAGCACACTAGCTACCTGGAGGCCAGCCCGTGCCCACTGACCCCCAGCCAGCCCCAGGGGACAGGCCACTGAGCCCAGCTGGGGACAGACAGCTGCCCGCACAGCCCAGCCGAGACCGCCCCCAGCACCGTGAGACAAAACGAATGCTTACCCTGCGGTGGTTACTTGTTAGGTGGCAAGTTTGTGGCAATAGCTGATTAATGCACCTCAGTGCATCGCGTAACAGCTGATTTCCCCTGAACACCAAAGAACTTAGTGGAAGAATGTTTTATAGTTTTATTCATAAGAGAACTCAAAAGAAATGCTTTATTTCTAGTCCACACACAGAAAATTAAATGACATATACATTCTTAATGGAATGCCTGATAAAGCAGAAAGCACCTTCACTCTAGGCACTAAATTGGTCCTGACATCTACAACTTCATTAAACAACAAAACAAAGTCACAGTGTTTGTAATCCATAAAGCATGATAGCTCTGAAATCCAGCCCCAAATTCAAGTAATATTTAGGTGCTTAAAGGATGTGAGATTGAGGCTTTAGGGATTTATCTCAGAAAGTTAGCAAATTTTATATTTATCTAATATTTATTTAAATGAATGATGGTACTTTTTTTTAGACATGACAAGGAAGGTTTAAGAGAAGGATTACTCTGGGTCCCAAGTCCTCAGATGGGGCCCCTTAACCATCTGTTTTCCAGAAAAGACTGGAGAGCTTCCTGAAGGTTAAAATGGGCATGTGGTTTGGTCACCTGGCAAATGGTCTCTAACCCATACCCTCTGTGGGTCTCAGTTCTCCCAGAAAACTGCTGGGGGCGACTGTCCCAGTGTGTGGGGGCTGCGCTGGTCCCCCCATGGTGGGCACGAAGCTGGCAGTGTCCCTCTCCCAACCCGTGGTCAGGACTGCAACGGCTGGGCCCCCAAACACTGAGACCTGCCAAAGGCGCCACCTTCCCCTGGGGCAGAGCTCCAGGGAGCCCGGGAGAAATACAGGCTTCTAGGGACACTCCTGATGGCTGGTGACAGTGTTGGGGGGTCTTGACATGGTTTCTCAGAAGTAGCACAATCAGTGGCCCCCTGTGAGGCCTGGCTGTGCAACAGAGAACAGTGGGCCACCTGTAAAGTGGGGAACCCCTCTGCTGAGCCCAGAACACAGGCAGATTTCAGTGGAGAGTGGATCTGTGGTACCCCAAGTTCTGACGTCGCCCTCCTTCTGCATGAATCTCTCTACAAGCCCAAGTCAGGCCGTCCTCTGCTGCAACCTGCGGCCAACCTCCCTCTTCTGCCCCAGGCCACCTCCTTGACCCAGGAGGGAAGGTGCCTGCAGGCTGATGCTTGGGGGTTTCGTGCAGGTGGGGGTAGGGCCTGGGTCCATCTGGGTCAGCGCAGGCTCTAGTGAGATGCCCCTACCTGGGGCTGGTCCCAGGGGATGGGAGGAGAGAGAGGAACCCTTTGGGCTGGGACGCACTGCGCCAGCCCGTCTGCTGGTTCATCTCTGCTTTCCTGCCTCCAAGCATCAGAAGCAGCTCTTCCCGAGCCCCAGCTTGTATAAAATGCATTCTTGCTCCAGGTTTTATGGCAGTCAGTGTTTTGTTGGCTTCCTGGGCACATGAGGGGCTGCAGCTCAGAGTCTCTGCCCAGCGCTGCGTGGCCCTCCGATGGGCTCAGAGGCGCACGCCACGTCCCACGCATGCATGTGTAGCTCCGGCTGCTGGGCGCTGTCAGGCACCGAGGTCCTCCTCAGCTGCAGAGAGCCACCCCCTTCTGGGGTCCCTAGGAACCCCCAACTATGACACATGGTGGACGTGGTTTCCCAGGCCCGGGAAGGGGCAGCTGAGAGCCCAGGACACGAGCGGGCAGGACGGGATGGCTCGCCCGCAGCCTGCACCCACGGGAGGGACGAGGCAAGGCTGCTCCCTGGTCACAGGCGGGGTGCCAGCCTGTCCGAACTCGTTCCCACGTTGATGACCCTGTCTCATTGCACAAGGAGGCACCTCCACACCCGCTTTTATTCGGGGGTGCTGGCGCGGAGAAGCCGAGCGGCCTTCCTGGCAAGGCGGTGAGGGAGGGGTTGCTCCGGGAAACGCCTGACCCCTGGTGGGGCTGCCTAGGGCCCTCCTTCTCCCACCCGCCTTGCCCTGCCCTGCCATCCTTCCAGAAAGCTTCCTGCCTGTGAACTTGCAGCGACTCCCAGAAAGTCCTGAACCCTCCCCTGGACTCTGCTCTGTCCACTGGACATTAGGAAATGGGCTCAGCAGAGACTCAGGCTTGTGCCGGGAACCACGAGGCCGGCACCCAGAGGAGCCCAAGCTCCTCTGCGGGGAGCCCCTCGGAGGGGGCTGGGGGCCCGGGCACCTGCCGCAGCGACAGAGGCCACCCTCGGCCACCCAGGCGGCCCAAAGTCACGAGGACTCACAGAGCTGCTGGGGACGCTTATTACACACTGGGGTGCCCTGCGCACCATGGATGGCAGACCCCGTGTTGTCTGGGATGGGGGCGTTGGTCCAATTTCCTTCACCCCTGTTCTGCTCTTCTAGGATCTGACTGGCGGCAGCAGGACACGACAACTGAGAAACGCCACCTAACTGCCTCGGGCAGGCCCGGCCTCCCTGGCACCCAGCGTCCTTGTGGGAAGGACGGAGACCCTCCCCCAGTGGGCCGCCCTTCGCCCACCGCTCCACCGCCCTTCCTGCTAGGGCAGCTGCCTCTGGGGTGGGTTCCAGCCACCTGAGTCCACCCCCATCCAGCCGCATCCCCACGGGTGGGCGGCTCTCCACTCAGCCCCCATTGCTGCAGAACCTATTGTAAGGACACCGTTTAGGCCTCATGAACATGAAAATGCACAGCTACCCACCTGCAGGGAAACTTCACAGGAGACAGGCCCGCGGGAGGAGAGGAGCTCAAACAAAGGCGCAGAGACCCCAGTGGTAGCCTGGACGTGGCAAGGCCGGGCAAGGAGCTGGAGGGGTCCGGAGGTGACACCCCAACACCACACGGACGGACGCCAAGCCAGGCCCCACCCCAAACCCTCTCTTTCTGGGTGCTGGCTGAGAGCCCTCTCCTCACGTCTGTCGCCACCATCTGCCTGCTTGGGCTCTCCTGCCCACAGTCCTCGCCCAGGGCAGGCTGTCCCACCCAGCTGGGCTCTGGGGCATGGTTTGCCAGGACGGCCTCTGTTCCCCCTGCCTCCGGGATCCTGAAGAAGGGATCCTGCCCGGAAGGCTCGCAGGCCAGCATCCACGTGCCCCCCCCGCCCCCAGAGGCCTCTCCAAGGGGGGCGGCCCAGACAGAGGCTGTGATCCTCCCTAAATCCCTCTCCCGTCGTCTCTGCCTTCCCTCCAAAGGCTTGTGACAAGTCCATGCCCTTGAAGGACGCATGGCTGGGGTTCATTTCAAGGACACAGGCCACGTCCAGGGTGCGGGGAAGGAGGCCGTTGCTGAACAGCTGTGAGCCTCTCCCACTGTCTCACTCCACTTCCGTGGCCGGCCCCAGGCCCGCAGGCAGTGAGGGCGATCGCATGCCTGCCAGGCTTGGGCACAGCTCTGGGGACCCCACCCACAGGGGCAGGAAGAAGCCCCCCCCCACGGAGCCCCAGTCCTCCCTGCGGCAGCTCCTGTGTGGGGATCAGGTTGCGGGCAGCCACCCGGTTGCTGGGTCCGTGCCCCCTAGTGATGGAAGGGGCCTGCCCCGAGGACACGTGCGCACGGCCGCTAGCGGAGCTGGGCTGCGCCGTTGGGACCGCGCACAGGAAGCTGAGTGACTGAGTGCGTTATTACCCAGTGACGGCTGGTGATCTTCAATTACGTAACAGAGAGAATCGGAGTACAAATTGCCGGGTTCGCTCAATTACTGCTAAAATGGTATAAAAGCATTTTAATTGTAATCAGAATGTACACTCTCCAGTGTGGATATTAAAGGGAATAAAGAGCAATCATAAATACAGTGACCCACTTATCTCCTTATCTGCTTACCAAACAGGAACATCACATCCCAGCAAACGGGCTCAGAAGGCAGAACCGAGTTAATTAGGTTTCCCTGAATTAGTGGAACGTCGAAATTGGATTCTATTCCAGTGTTTAGTTGGAATTTATCTTAGCTGGGAGCTGGTTTTCTAGCTGAAAAATGAGTGTCAAGTAGAATAATGAACCTGATACAAAACTATTTTCTTTAAAAAACTGAAGTTAAGAAACCATCTTTTGCAACTGGAGCTTATCTTTTGTTCCCTTTGCAAAGATGGTTTGAGAGCTGAGAGGCATTTCGGGTGAACAGCCCGTTGCTGGTCCCCTCGGGCCAGGCAGGCCCTTCTTCCCTCGCCCTCCAGCACCCTTAGAGCGGAAGGGGAGCTGGCTGGTCCTGGGATTCGTTCTGTCTGATCTCAGAAATGATGAGCTTGCCACGTTCCCACGGCCACGGCTGCTCCCCCAGCAGGCCCGGGTTCAGGGGTGGAACCCGGCACCCCACTTATGGAGGATGTGAACAGAGCCGGACCTCAGGCCAGCCTGTGGCCTTGTGGTGGGGGGCCCAGGGGATGGCGCAGAGGGGAAGCCTCCCTGCCGGGAGACCCTGGGCTGAAGGCCGCCTCTGTCCCACCACCTCTTGTGACGTGGGAGCGTTGTTTTCTTTTTTCCTCTTTTCCAGCTTCATTGAGGCTTACATGATAAGCAAAAACCTGTACGCATTTAACATACACATTTCGACGGCCTTGTGCACCAGTGGTCACCACGAGCTGCACGCGGGTTCATGCAGGAGTTGTGTCTCCCCCGCTCCTGGAGGAAAGGGTGCAGCAGGAGAGACACCACACGGGCTGGTGATGGGGCGGGGCATGCTCTTCCAGCCCCCGGGCAGGGGAGGGAGGGCCGGAGCACCTGCACAGCCCACCGGCTCCCACCCCACGCCAGCAGCCCTGGGAGAGGGGCCAGAGGCCCAGAGCGAGTGTGTCTGACCGGTCACCTGGCCCTTGGCGACCCCCAGACCGGATTCAGTTGCCACAAGCATCGAGGCAGCACATGCCCAGCCAGGCCCAGGGCGGGTGCAGGGGTCAGGGACACAGGACACAGGCCCTGCCCTTGACAGTGGTCTGAAGGGGCAGACAGGTGGGGTCAATGCTCTGCACAGGTGCCTTCGCCTTCACTCTGGGAAGACCTGAGCCAGGAGAGGGGGCTGCTGACAGGCAGGCCTGGGAGGGTCTCAGGTGCTGGGAGCAGACCCTCGGTGTCTGGAGCACAGCCTTGGAGGGGGGGGCTGGGGGCAGAGCCTTCCCAGGACGCAGTGGGCCAGGAAAGGCCTGTGTCCGCATGGGAGCCTGTTTGCCATTCTGAATCATGGAGTCCAAGCAGAAGGAGACCCGGACTCAAGGTCTAATTTCCCTTCTTGGCTTCAGGCAGGAGGTGTGTGGCCTGAGAGGCCGGATGTGCTCAAAGCAGAAGCTGGAGAAGTGAACGTGGAGACAGCTCTGATAATATGGGAGGGAGAAAGGGCAGTCGCCCCAACCGCTCTGAGTGCCCTGTCTGTCCAGCGCACGCCCAGTGGGGCAGCAGCAGAGGCAGGCGGTGCGGAGAGGCGGCATTCTAAGAGGCAATGGATGGATGCACCCGGCAACGTGGGGGACCCTCCGCCGTGCAGCCAAAGACACCCCAGAGAGACCCACACTCGCCACAGGTCAGAGGGGCACCCCAGAGGGACCACAGACTTCTCACCGGGATGGGCAGGACCTTCGCTCACGTGGCTGAGGAAGTGCCAGGCGAGCCTGGAATTATGCAGACCCAGCCACACGCTGGGGAAGGCGAGACACCCACGCAAGAGGTGGACGCTCAGCGAGACCCTTGTGATATACAAGGACACCGGCTGTGGAGGACAAACATGAGACGGGTGGACGAGGCAGGTCTGGAAGGAAGCTGAGATGTGCTCGTTACCTTGTCACACTCAAGAGGGGGACAGACGTGCCGAATCATATAGACTGTATTATAAAAGATATGCTGAAATGAATAGTCTGCGTTTTTATATATATATATACACAAACACACATAAAATGTACCAAATTGGCAGCAGGAAATAGACTGGCTATAAGAGCCAGTAATTACACAGTTCTCTGCAGACACTCAACAGATGTGGGTTCACTAATTCTTCACGCAAACACTTGGTAAAGGGTTATTACTGCCCCACTTTACAGGTGAAGAACTGGAGCCCCCCGGAGGTGAAGTGACTTGTGTAAGGACATTGCAGCTGACAAGTGGAGGGACGAGAATTCAAAGCTGGGCCAGTGTGCATCCTTAGTCACTATGTTACACCTTCTCCCAAGGAAATTAAATCAGTCAGAATAATGTCGAGAAAAGAGGCAGAAAAAAATGAAGCAAAGAGACTACGAAAACCTATATGCTAACAAGCCAGAAAACATAGGAGAAATGGACAACTTCCTAGAAAAATACAACCTTCCGAGACTGACCCAGAAAGAAACAGAAAATCTAAACAGACCAATTACCAGCAACGAAATTGAAGTGGTAATCAAAAAACTACCAAAGAACAAAACCCCCGGGCCAGATGGATTTACCTCGGAATTTTATCAGACATACAGGGAAGACATAATACCCATTCTCCTTAAAGTTTTCCAAAAAATAGAGGAGGAGGGGATACTCTCAAACTCATTCTATGAAGCTAACATCACCCTAATACCAAAACCAGGCAAAGACCCCACCAAAAAAGAAAACTACAGACCAATATCCCTGATGAACATAGATGCAAAAATACTCAATAAAATATTAGCAAACTGAATTCAAAAATATGTCAAAAGGATCATACACCATGACCAAGTGGGATTCATCCCAGGGATGCAAGGATGGTACAACATTCGAAAGTCCATCAACATCATCCACCACATCAACAAAAAGAAAGACAAAAACCACATGATCATCTCCATAGATGCTGAAAAAGCATTTGACAAAGTTCAACATCCATTCATGATAAAAACTCTCAGCAAAATGGGAATAGAGGGCAAGTACCTCAACATAATAAAGGCCATCTATGATAAACCCACAGCCAACATTATATTGAACAGTGAGAAGCTGAAAGCATTTCCTCTGAGATCGGGAACTAGACAGGGATGCCCACTCTCTCCACTGTTATTTAACATAGTAGTGGAGGTCCTAGCCACGGCAATCAGACAAAACAAAGAAATACAAGGAATCCAGATTGGTAAAGAAGAAGTTAAACTGTCACTATTTGCAGATGACATGATACTGTACATAAAAAACCCTAAAGACTCCACCCCAAAACTACTAGAACTGATATCGGAATACAGCAAACTTGCAGGATACAAAATCAACACACAGAAATCTGTGGCTTTCCTATACACTAACAATGAACCAACAGAAAGAGAAATCAGGAAAACAACTCCATTCACAATTGCATCAAAAAAAATAAAATACCTAGGAATAAACCTAACCAAAGAAGTGAAAGACTTATACTCTGAAAACTACAAGTCACTCTTAAGAGAAATTAAAGGGGACACTAACAGATGGAAACTCATCCCATGCTCGTGGCTAGGAAGAATTAATATCGTCAAAATGGCCATCCTGCCCAAAGCAATATACAGATTTGATGCAATCCCTATGAAACTACCAGCAACATTCTTCAATGAACTGGAACAAATAATTCAAAAATTCATATGGAAACACCAAAGACCCCGAATAGCCAAAGCAATCCTGAGAAAGAAGAATAAAGTAGGGGGGATCTCACTCCCCAACTTCAAGCTCTACTATAAAGCCATAGTAATCAAGACAATTTGGTACTGGCACAAGAGCAGAGCCACAGACCAATGGAACAGACTAGAGAATCCAGACATTAACCCAGACATATATGGTCAATTAATATTTGATAAAGGAGCCATGGACATACAATGGCGAAATGACAGTCTCTTCAACAGGTGGTGCTGGCAAAACTGGACAGCTACATGTAGGAGAATGAAACTGGACCATTGTCTAACCCCATATACAAAAGTAAACTCAAAATGGATCAAAGACCTGAATGTAAGCCATGAAACCATTAAACTCTTGGAAGAAAACATAGGCAAAAACCTCTTAGACATAAACATGAGTGACCTCTTCTTGAACATATCTCCCCAGGCAAGGAAAACAACAGCAAAAATGAGTAAGTGGGACTATATTAAGCTGAAAAGCTTCTGTACAGCAAAAGACACCATCAATAGAACAAGAAGGATCCCTACAGTATGGGAGAATATATTTGAAAATGACACATCCGATAAAGGCTTGACGTCCAGAATATATAAGGAGCTCTCACACCTCAACAAACAAAAAACAAATAACCCAATTAAAAAATGGGCAGAGGAACTGAACAGACAGTTCTCCAAAAAAGAAATACAGATGGCCAACAGACACATGAAAAGATGCTCCACATCGCTAATTATCAGAGAAATGCAAATTAAAACTACAATGAGGTATCACCTCACACCAGTAAGGATGGCTGCCATCCAAAAGACAAACAACAACAAATGTTGGCGAGGCTGTGGAGAAAGGGGAACCCTCCTACACTGCTGGTGGGAATGTAAGTTAGTTCAACCATTGTGGAAAGCAGTATGGAGGTACATCAAAAGGCTCAAAACCGACTTCCCATTTGACCCAGGAATTCCACTCCTAGGAATTTACCCTAAGAATGCAGCAATCAAGTTTGAGAAAGACAGATGCACCCCTATGTTTATTGCAGCACTATTTACAATAGCCAAGAATTGGAAGCAACCTAAATGTCCATCGATAGATGAATGGATAAAGAAGATGTGGTACATATACACAATGGAATACTACTCAGCCATAAGAAAAGGGCAAATCCAATCATTTGCAGCAACATGGATGGACCTGGAGGGTATTATGCTCAGTGAAACAAGCCAAGCGGAGAAAGAGAAATACCAAATGATTTCACTTATCTGTGGAATATAAGAACAAAGGAAAAACTGAAGGAACAAAACAGCGGCAGAATCACAGAACTCAAGAATGGACTAACAGGTACCAAAGGGAAAGGGACTGGGGAGGATGGGTGGGTGGGGAGGATGGGTGGGTAGGGAGGGATAAGGGGGGGAGAAGTAGGGGGGTATTAAGATTAACATGCATGGGGTGGGAGAAAAGGGAGAGCTGTACAACACAGAGAAGGCAAGTAGTGATTCTACAACATTTTGCTATGCTGATGGACAGTGACTGTAAAGGGGTTTATAGGGGAGACCTGGTATAGGGGAGAGCCTAGTAAACATAATATTCGTCATGTAAGTGTAGATTAGTGATAGCAAAAAAAAAAAAAAAAAAAAAAAAAAGGGCAGTTCCTGTGTGGTAACCTCCAACGAGTTCTACACAAGGGTATAAAGGGCATATAAAAGTGTAGGCAATGGGTCTGTTTGTGTTTATACAGAGGATCAAAGCCTAATTGGGCTACCCCGAAAATGAACTAAGATACGATATGAAAAAGAACTTCCAACATCTGCACTCTCTGGAAGACTCATGCCAGAAGATGATCATCAAAAAACCCCAACAAAGATCCACGCACTGCTACAGCTGTAGATGCACTCATCCCACCAGTTCCTGGACTTGCCATGGGAATGAGGAAGGAGATATCTAAGCTGGCCTGTGCATACAGTAAAACAACAAATTTGACTGGATCTATACTGTTGGAACTCAACCAAGAATTAGGAGAAGTGCAAATTGTAGCGCTCCAAAATCTTACAACTACAGACTATTTACTGTTAAAAGAACATATGGCATGTGAACAGTCCCCAGGAATGGGTTGTTTTAATTTGTCTGATTTCTCTCAGACTGTTCAAGTTCAGTTGGACAATATCCACCATATCATAGATAAGTTTTCACAAATGCCTAAGGTGCCTAACTGGTTTTCTTGGTTTCACTGCAGATGGCTGGTAATTACAGATATGCTTTGGTTATGTAACTATACTCCTATTATGTTAATGTGTGTGCGCAATTTAAGTAGTAGCTTAAAACCTATACATGCTGAAGTTACTCTACAAGAAGATATGTCAAAGAAATAATCAATCTTCCCATGTTTTCTTCCGCCTGCTACTTCTATAGCTTTTCTTCTTCCTACCTAATCACAACCTTTAAATAGAACTCGTGCCACATGTCGAATTTACCGAGTATCATAATTCTTCCAAGTGGTAAAGACACCTCAAGACAAATGCTGGGCATAGAAGCCACAGGGCATAAATATGCAAAGAAGTAAAAAGCTAACCATTTCAAACAATAAGGCTTCTCTCTCACTTACCAACTTAACATTTCCCTGTATGGCCCCGGAAGATGACTGGTTAGCCAGAGACGGGTAAGATTCCTCAAGGGAGGAACAACCTAAGACAGGCACAGTCGCAGGGGGGCCATCAGGTGAGAAATTGGGGATCAACAGAGGTGAGGCTTAGAACCTCACCCCACCGTTCTGAGAGAAATCTTCTGCATACGTGGATGTTTTATTGCCCTGGTCTAGCTTGGATTAACACATAGTCTACAGGCACACACCTGATCATCTACATGTGCTCTCTTACAACACTAAACTATGTTTTCTACCTCTATCTTGTATCTACCTACCACTTCAGCATTTTATTAAAAATAATAATAATAAAGAGAGAAATGTGGTATCCACATATAAATCAAGTATAAAAACCAAATGAGTATTCATATTTGAACTGACTGTTTAGAGTTCATAATGCATGAGCAAAACCGAAAGTTTCTGTGATGACTGCCCTTGTACTGTTCACTATGTAACTTATTCATTATGTAAGAATTTGTTCTCCATGTAAGAACTTGTTTGTTATGCCTCAGAAGATTGGAGACTGACGAAAATTAGGCTTGGGGTGGATTAATGATTGTGCATTGAGCATTGACTCCCCTATACAGAATTTTATTGTCGTTAACAACCATTTGATCAATAAATATGAGAGATGCCCTCACAAAAAAAAAAAAAAAAAAAAAAAAGGACAGACTTCCAATGGTAAAATAAATTAGTAACCGGGATGTAATGTATAGCATAAGGAATATAGTCAAGATATTGTAACAGCTTGGTAGGGTGATAGCTGGAACCTAGAATTATGTATATAAATGTTCTACCACTGTGTTGTACACTTGAAACTCATGTAATGTAATACTGTGTGTCAACTACCCTTCAATAAAAAATAATTATTTAAAAAAAAAACAAAAAAAAAAAACAAAGCAAAGAAAGATCTGATACATACAAAGCACAAAATAAGTTGACAGAAATTAGTCCAATTATATGAGTAACCCAATAACTATTAATGAGTTAAAGATACTTTTCAAAAGATAAAGAGACTCTTAAGTTAAATTAAAACAATTCAAGCTATGTGATATTTATGAGACAAGCCTTTTTAAAAGGATAATGTTGTGTGGAGAGAGAGAATGTGACATAGACAGACGGACAGACAGATAAGAGAATCATACTCAAAGTATGATTAAGGGTTAACAGCATTAAGGCAACAAAGAAGAATAGTTTTCATTTTTTAACAAGGACCAATGGAGTAATTTATCAAGGACATATAGTAATGTTGAAATTAAATGCAAATAACAACATGACTTCAAAAAATATGAAAAGAAAATTGAGAGAAGCACAGGGAAAACCCGGCAGAGTCACAATCATAGTGGGAGGTTGTTAGCACCGTCTCTCAGAAAATAGTTAAATCAGCGAGCAGATGAGAAGCACTTAGAAGACTAAATAGCACAGTTGTTAGGTCTGGGGTCTCTGGTGTGACCCTGGTGACCTCTCCTGCAGCCACGGTTCTGAGCCTCAGTCTCCCCACCTGCACCAGGGGAACAAGTATATCCAAGCCAGGGTCAGCGTGCAATGTGCCTGTGATGAGGGGGCAGGGACGTGGTCACTCAGCGCCTGGAACACACAAGTGCCTCAGGCTCAGTGGAAGTGACAGCAGACACCCACCGGCCCCCCGAGTGAGCTCTGGTGCTTCGTGAAGCTCCTGGGGCCTGAGGCCCGGACACCAAGGACACTGGCGTCTGAGTGGTCAGAACCACCCTCGCAGAGCTGAACCAAGGCCTCGGCCCAGAGCCAGGCCTGAAAGAGAAGGCACGGGCCGTTGCAAAGGAAAGGACGCAGTGGGACGGCAGCTGCACGGCACCCCCTTCATCTGCATACGTGTGACAGGGTTCTGAGCCCCCCGAAGGGCAGGACATCCAGACCCATGCCCCCGAGGGCCGCAGCAGAGCTTGCTGGCTCCCTGGAGCTGGCCCCCCTGCGGCCCCTGAGTGGGAGGGCCACAGCAGAGGACCTGCCCTCCTGGGCCTGGGCGGCAAAGACCAGGGCACCATGCACGGTAACCAGGCCAGGGCCCCCAAAGCCCTCACCCAAGGGGACGTGTGCAGAGGCCTGGGGCACTGGCCACACAGGCAGGAACCGAGGGGCACGTGGCTCAGCCCCACTGCTGGAGGAGCGGCTCCCGCCTCAGCCCCCATGCCCCATGCACCTGTGCCCGCAGGCATGGGTGTGACTGAGTCAGACTCTCACGCAGCCGCCAGGGGTGCCACACGCAGAGAACAGCACGGTCATTACTGTCCTGTGCACACCGACACTGGAAAGCGTGAGTCCTGACGACCCCCTGTGAGAATGCAGACACGGCCCCCATGCGGGCCTGGACACAGGAGAGAACACGCAGCAACTCGCCACCACTGCCCCAAGCTGCACACGGCAAGGTCCGTTTTAACCCCACGCCAAACACCAGCGGGGTAGACACACAGACATGGCCCAACCCCAGCCCCGTGAGGGCAGCCCGGTCGCCCTTGACCCGGGTTGCCACCGAGCTCCAGAGGCACCGTTACACGTGGCGGTGGCACCCACTGGGGTTGGGAGCCGGGAGTCGTCAGCCCTGCCTGTGCCCCCATGAGCGGATTACGAGCAAAGGCACGCAGGGCACCGGGGGCTTTCCAAGGGGGGCAGCCTCGCAGACCCGGTGCAAGGCAACTGGGACTGCACACCCGAAGAGCCAGGGTGCCCGAGAGCGTCCCCTCCTCAACCTCCATTGTCCACTTCTTTGATGTGCACTTGGATTAGCTTCTTGCTTTCCCCATCTGCCTGGATTTGTCATTATTAATTCACAATAGATGTCTTTGTGCCCTTGTTCCAACTGTCTGCTCCCCCCGCAGAGTCCTGTTGAATCACCTCTGCCCCAAGCCCAGCACTGTGCAGAACAGGCGGCCAGGCGGACGAGGGGCAATCCGCACGCTTCAGACTCGGGCGCCAGAGGGCGTCCGGAACAGACCTGCCCTGAGCAGGGCACCCCTCTGTGCACGATTCTGGACTCTCTGTGACCGAACACCTGGGACACTGAAGGGTGAGCCTCGCTGGGACACAGAGCGGACGCACGACGCCCAGCAGAGGCCAGGCTCACCGACTGCTTGAGGAGGTCCCGGGGGGCAGACAGAAGGGACTGGGAAGGGAGGGAAGTCGAGGCACGAAAACAAAGTGCATCTTCCAGTTTCACGGGGCACTCCCAAACTCCCTCCTTCCTGCTCTGGGCAGCCCATGCCCAGAGAGGTCTGCGGCTCCTGCTGCCCAGTTCAGCCCAGCCTCAGGACCCTCAGTGGCCAGGAGGCCACGTCTCTGCACGCCCGTCCCTTCCCACTCTCAGCTGGCCTCCCGTCCTGGGGCCTGTGTCACAGTGGCTCCCTTCCCTGCACAAGTGCGCTCACCTGGGCACGCTCTCACCTGGGGGGCACTCAGGGGGGTACACTCACCTGGGCACACACTCACCTGGGGGGCACTCAGGGGGGTACACTCACCTGGGCACGCGCTCACCTGGGGGGCACTCAGGGGGGCACACTCACCTGGGCACGTGCTCATCTGGGGGGCACTCAGGGGGGCACACTCACCTGGGCACGCGCTCACCTGGGGGGCACTCAGGGGAGCACACTCACCTGGGCACATGCTCACCTGGGGGCACTCAGGGGAGCACACTCACCTGGGCATGCACTCACCTGGGGGCACTCAGGGGGTACACTCACCTGGACAATCTCAAAAGAACATAGACCTTGGGTCACATTTGCACGTCCCACAAGTGCCTTCCAGAGCATGAACGTGTCCAGCAACTAGAGAACTTCATCCACAGCGGTTAAATGATGAAGCCCCGGCACAGCGTGATATTTCAAAAGACGAGGAGGTAGGAGGCAGGGTCAAGGAGGCAGACGCCCTGACCCCAGTGCTGTCAGTGCGCCTCGCTGGGAAGGGGCAGCCGCTCTGTGTCTCAGGTGTCACTGGACAAAGCCGCTGGTCATCACACAGCAGAGTGCCTGTAGCACAGACACACCTCAGCGGCTTCCTTTCATTCCCGCAGCCTGTCTTCACATAGTTCATACTGCTCCTCAAAGTCACCGTCGAGACCAGCCCGGCTGGGGCGAGTGGCCGGCCTGGGGAGGCGGCACCTCAGGTCACCAAGACACACAGGCGAGGGCACCTGACCGACCGGAACCAGACGGGCAGCCCTGAAGGTGCTCTGTGCAGCTAACTGCCCATTTTTCACACGTGGCACTTCCCAGTGTCCCCTTCAGCCTGATTACGATGAACCATGGATCAGGGGAACCTCACTTTGTGGCCAGAAAGGCCTCGCTTTCAGTGCGGGCTCCACCACACGCCAGTTTGATGGGTCTTGTTTTTCTTTTTCCTGTGTTCATGTAACTAGTCCTGAGCACATGCGGTGCACCAGTGCAGCCCTGGCCAGCATCCGTGGTAGGCATGGCCTGGACCGCAGGGCCCACAGCCTTGGGGAACCCTGCAGCAACGCAGTGTAAGTAAGTGTGAAATGCAGAGTTTTAGTTATCACAAAGTCCCTATTTTTGATGCGTATTTTGTCTGGGATCCCAATACCACACAGATGGAATCCCCCATGGCACATAACCACTTGCAACTGGCTGCTTCCACTCAAAAACGACGGCTTTGCGACTGATCCATTCCTTGCGTGCCACTCACTTGTTCCTGCTCGTCACGGAGCACCACTCCAGTCTGCGGGTGGCCCAGACCCTGTTTGACCATCTCTTGTCCGACACTGTACAGTCTGTTCACCACACATACATCCTCTTGGTGAATTGTTTCCAGTTTTGAGCAAATATGAACAGATCTTCCAGAAACATTCACACACAGATCTTTACATGGACGTAAGTTTTCAATTCAGTCGGGCGAATACTTATGAGAGGAATCAAAGGGTCATAGGTTAAGTGTATGATGAACATTAGAGGAAATCAACAAGCCCCTTTCTAGGGTGGCATGCCCCTTTCCCACCCCCACCAGTCACGCATGAGCCCCAGTTCCTCCACAGCTGTGTCGGCACCTGGCAGTGTCAGTGCTTGTCGCTCAGCCGCTGTGTTGGTGTGCAGGAGTACCTCCGCGCGCTTTTAGTTCATATTCCGAGGGAGTATTTTCCAAGAGAACTGGAATCTATAATAAGACAAATCAAGTGGTCATTCTAAATTGAAAAATACAATAGAAGAAATCTTAAAAAAGCAATATCTAAAGATAGAAAGTAAAGCAAAATGAATGAACCCAGTGGTATCCAGCTGGCATAAACCCACAGAGAGTAACTATTCCAACTCACACTAAATTTAACTGCACACCCCCAGTGCGACAGAACCTAATGACAACAATCACTACAGACGCCGACGCCAGTGCCTCTCAGCAACGGCGCTGCTTTCCTTGGCAGGGGGGTCGCTGGCCTAAGGAAGCCACGATGTGCAACAACAGCCCTGTGGGTTCTGGAGCCTGAGCAAAAGGAGATCTGCGTGTCCCGGGTTCGAAAAGCAGCTGTCACAAGAGCTCGTGATGGATTTTTATCCCAAAAAACACCCGTTTACCAGCTCCATCTTCTGAGAAAGACCAGTCCAAAGCAAAGAGCATAGATTATGGTATTTAAATCATTTCCCATTAACAGGAACCACCATCCCTTGAAGAAACAGCTGATTCCCAGGCTGAGACAGGATAAACAGAAGGTGAGCTTAACACCTTGTTATCCCAGGAAACAAAAAAAAGAGTAAAAATGCCAAGCCAATGGTCTCAAGTGTCGATTGTTATCACTAAGGACTTGAAAAACCAATCAAATACGTCCACATGTGATGATTCATACTAAAAACAAAATTTCACAGGCCATCTCTGCAGGAAGCCCAGGAACCAACTGACAAGGCTGAAGATGGTCAATGCAAGAAAGATACGGGCGTCTGTGCCACCCTCCTGTCCGTGAGGGCGACCGGACAGTCAGGGGGCAGACGGCTCTCTGCAGAAGCGTTTGAGGCGGGAAACAGAAAAGGATATTGGAACACTATGTGTTTAAAACTCAAATCGGCTCACTACATCTAGGCAGCCATCACCACGGCCTCTTATTATCGGCAGACGGCGGCCAGGGGACGTGCTAGACGACGACACACCTGTGCGCCGGCCAGGGGGGCAGGGTGAACACCCCCAGGCAAAGCTGCACAGGACAAACGACTGGGCGTTTTCACAGCGAAAGTCTCAAAATTGCAGTGAGAAAAAGAGAGGGGAAACCTGCAGATTAAAAGATAGCTAACTGGCATTTCAACCACTTTGCATGCAGTTCACGGGCCAATTTTAGATCCTGATGTCAGTAAATAAAAGTGAGACGGTCGGGGAGACTGGAGCCACTAACTCATGATCTCATGATATTAAATCACCATTAAACTTAGGGTATAATAATATCAAAGTCATGCTTTAAAAAATGAAATTTATCTTTGAGAGACTTGTATACAAATATTGACTTAAAAGGCAAATGATGTCTGAAATTTACTTGGAAATAATCTGAGAAGAAAGTAAATAAGGGTATAGGGACAGGATACAAGGTCATGCAAGCTCTGATCACTGAAGTTGGGTTAGGTGAACACACAACTCAATATGTTTTTCTACTTTTGTATATATTTGACATTTTTCATAAGAAAAATGTAGGAAAAATTAAGCTTGCTCACCAAAAATTTGGAGAGAATGAATCCTGAAAATTGTATTTTCGTTGTGGTTTTGTTTTAATCATGATGTTTGGGATCTGGAATTAGTGGATCGTGAAACAGGCTGGCTTGCCAACATCCAAGAGAGACACCGAGCTATCTGGTAGCAACCTAGGGAAGAGGGGCGTCTGAGGCGCCTGCCCAGCCCCACCCAGGCGCCCCGTCCTGGCCCAGGCTCACCGGGACGTGCTTGCTCAGTGAGGGGAATGTGCCAAGTCTTGCCAGTCACAAATGTGCACTGACCTGTGAAACTGGCCCAGAGATGGCCTCCCTTCTTCACCGGTACATTCTGAAAATAAAAGTCGAAACAAGGCAACCAAATGTCACTATCATGCCTGCAATCAGAGCTGGTGTCCTGTTACTGAGAGCAGGGGAGTGGCAAAATGTTCTCACGACGCAGGAAAGAATGAGAACATACCACTGTTGATAAAAATGAATGCCGCTGCTGATGAAACACTGCCATGGTCCGCCCCCATGCTGCCTCCCACCTCCCCGGGCAGCCTGCTGGGAAAGGATGCCCAGGGGCCAGCCATCACTGAGCCCCACGGGCAATCTGCAGGGGGCTTCAGGGGCATTGCTTTTCTGATGAAGGATGTAGAGGAAGCCCTGCCCCCAACTGCCTCCTCCCTCAGAATGCGGCTGTGATGTTGGTGCTGTGGCAGCCAGCCTGCCACTGTGAAGCACCTACAAGAGCATGAAGAGCCCACGTAAGGAAAGCAGAGCAGGAAGATAGAAAGAGCCGGCTCCCTGATGACATTGCTCCAGTCTTACCCTATGGGATTATTCAGCGTTGCCTAACTCTCTGTTATTCAATCTGTCTGTTCTTACAGACAAGTGCACCCTAAGTCATTTAAAATCTTTCCTCTCAATCAACCAAAGTTAAGAAGAGCTCATTTCTGCATTCCCTGAAGGCTTTATTGAGCACGTTCAGCATGCCCACTGCTTCCCTGGAAGCTGTGTGGACACAGGGATGGGTAGGAATCAGGTGCACACGCATCCCTAACATGTTATACCCAAAGTCAGTGGTCCTCACCAAGGGTGACTGAGCCCCCGAGGAGAAGTGCCCCAGTGTCTGGAGACATTCCGGTTGTCCAGACAGGGAGGTGGCACTGGCAGTCTGTGGGCACAGACCGAGGTGCTGTCCGACCTCCTTTAGTGCACAAAGCAGCCTGCACTGCCCAGGAGTCTGACCAGTCTCATGGTGCTGACTTTAAGAAACTGTGCCCTGAGTCATGTTGCTGGCTCTGCACAGAGCATGGTGCCCGCAGCGGGCTGTGACAGAGCATGGTGCCCGCAGCGGGCTGTGACAGGGCATGGTGCCCTAAGCAGGCTGTGACAGGGCATGGTGCCCTAAGCAGGCTGTGACAGTGCATGGGGCATGGTGGCCACAGAGGGCTGTGACGGGGCATGGTGCCCGCAGCGGGCTGTGACAGTGCATGGGGCATGGTGGCCGCAGAGGGCTGTGACGGGGCGTGGTGCCCGCAGCGGGCTGTGGGCGCACTCGGGGCTGGGAAAGAGCACCACGTCCTCACCGAGTCCGTGCAGACAGCACCCAGTCTGAGTGCCCTCCAGTGGCTCATCAGCGCAGCACAAAAGGTGACCCTTTCAAACGCCAGGTCAGGGACTCCCCAGATCTGCCCTGCTCCTCAGTTTTCTTTAATTTAAAAAAAAGTTGGGGGGGTAATAGAATTCATCACATACTGTCCACATGTCCCTTGAGGACTTGCTGTGGGCAGCCTGCTCTGGCTCTCCTGTGGCTGCCCTGGGCCTCACCAGCAGTCCTGCCTGGACAGCCCCCGAGCCCCTGTGACTCCAGGACATGGCATGGACAGCTCTCAGGACTCCCTGGCTCTGGGCCGTCACCACAGTGTGAATCTGTGACCAGGCAACACATAACAGTGGACTCTGCTCTCAGGAGGACGGGTAAAATGCTGAGGCCACAGTGAGACAGGGACGGGGGTGTAGTCAGAGTGGGGTGAGGGCCTCCGGGAAAAGCAGGGCGGAATCTTTACAGTTGGAGCAATGTAACAATGGGCAAAGAAGTCCCTATTGGAACTCTGTTAAGTATTATGCAAAGTCAAGGTCACACTAATTCTCTAGGGAAAGATACCTAATAATACAGACATCTTCAGTGAGATCACTTAAAGGTCAAAAGGCCAGAAGCAACTTGGCCTGGAATGTTTGAGTGTTCTGCAAGGGTATCAGCATAACCCGTGACTCCACTGTCAGCCCTGGCAATCAGTCTATGACCCAGCCCACCTTGAGGACAGGGCAGGTGATGCAAGTCCACACCCCTAAGTTTTTTTTATGTTCTCGAAAAATCCTCAACTGCCAATAAAACCCCCGAGACAACGCACCTCCTCAAACTCTCTTGCCCCCTCCTGGCGTGAGCCAGGAGCTCTGTCCTTTCACTTTATCTCTAAATAAAAGCCTGTACCTTGCTCTCCTACCTTGAGTGTTTGTGAAGCTCATTCTTGGGCTTCGTGAACAAGAACCCCGGCATCAACAGGACTGGTCAGGAGACTGTGGGCCATCCCCTGGCGCAGACAGTATCAGGTGGAATGAAGGACATGATGGGTTTAATTGAAAGGATTTTGTTACTCTTTGGCCATTCTGACATCTCAGGGGTCATACGCCTTTACAGTTGTAATTCCATTTTGGAACCATTTAGGGGAAGGGATGGGTGATCACACAGTTACAGCAGAGACGGGGCATCTTTGTCAACACAGATAAATGGCGAATAGCTCACCCTGCCTTCTGACTGCATATACATCTCCAGCCCCTCTCGAAGTCGGGGTAACCGTCAGCTCTGTCCCTGCACGCACGCCACTAAAGCCAAGCCATGACTCGGCTGACTATTAGCAGAGTTAGAGTCGAGACTTTGTGCAATTTCTCAAGTCAGAGACAAAGCCAGGCCACTTGAGTATTCCCAGGCGCCCTCACAATCAATCCCATCTCCCAGCCCGGCGCACCAGAGATGCAGCCAGGGATGGCAGTATCTCCTGACCTCTAATCTCTAAATCCATGCCAGATCAGATGGGCACCATAAACACAAGCAATTTTGGGCCAGAGACTCAGAGTAATTGCATTACTGGCCTGGCCAGCCCAAATGTTTGGGGATCTGGGATAAATAAAAAAGAAATAGCTTGCAAAGTGATCCCCAGTGCTCCATTCCAGGGCTGTGCTGAACCCTGCTATTTCATTTGCATGATTTAGCAAAAGGAAGTTTACATTCATATGTAAATAGTAATGCAAGTAGTTTACACTGGAAAACAAAGGCAGGCGAAGCAGCCTGGTACATTTTACAGCCGTTTGACTACAGTCTTTGTTGTTGCCAGAAAACACAACAGCAATTACGCTGGACCTACCATTTAAACAGCTCTGCCTCACACAAGTGTTTCACGAATAACATTTAATAATGGAATCACATTGTCGTTTGCATACGGTGTTCTCATTTGAAGGTGTATTCCGAATTTATTGGGCATTTTTATCAGCCCTCAGTGACTGACTCCTGGAAATTTGGTATGCATGGCTCATAGAGAGAGGAAAAACATTCAGCAGAGAAAACTGAGAGAATGAAGATAAATGATACCCACTGATTCAGAAAGCTGCTGAGGACATCCCAGGGCACGTGATGGCACTGTGGGGTACAGCGGCATCCCTGGCACATTCAGGCCCAGGGGAGCCCAGACAACCTCAGTGCTTGGACTCAACCCCATGAAGGGCCCTGTTGGTCTGGCTGCATAGAAGGCTCTGTGAGCCAGTATGGGGAGAGACTTCACACAGAGTGCACCCTGTACCAGCTGCACGGGAGGGTGGTGGCAGATAGAGAGATGCCAGCTCAGTGTGCCTCGGAGCCCTGCCACTTGGCATGTGCTGCCCAGACCGACAGCACCATCAGGGGCCCGCTGGAAATGCAGAACGTCCCGCCCAGGCCCGGACCTACTGACTGGGAGTCTGCCCCCAGGTGGCTGACAACCTGTAACTCCGGAGGAGAATGTGTTCCCAGCCCAGGGCAAATTACCTTTGAGGCCGAAATCAAACGGAGAAATAAAGTGGGAGAAACCCATTTACTAGTTACAAGCAGTCGTCCACTTCTGCACGCCAGTGTCTCTCGTGACCCAGCTGCAAAAAAGGGCCCCACCCAACCTCTGGTCCAGATATGCTCTCACTCACCCTTGTAATCACCTATTGATACGGAGATGGACCACTTCCCTCCACCCCTTGGGAACACCTATGGATATGGAGATGCACTAAGGCCAGGGGAGAGATTCTGGAAATACTGTAATTTTGCCCACACAACCACAATCTGAAGAGCTCTGCTGTGTCCTAGAGACAGGCCCACCATTACCAGGAGTGAGAGGCACATTTTACGTGGAGCCCAGGTACCCATACGTGTACATTTGGGTACATTCATGAACTCCAAGTTTAATGACAAAATATGATGTCCAAAGTGTAAGATAAATTCTAGCCGAAATAAGCCGGCGAAGAGAGGCAACAAAGGGCCAGGCAGTTTATTTGAACGCAAATTCCCGGGTGATGTTCTGCGGTCTGGCTATCACAGGCCGGGGAAGTCACACCCAGCAGGGCAGGCAGCAAGTTTTTAAAGAAGGCAGGGGGAGGGAGAGCAAAGGTGTACAGTGGCGTGAGGACTGGCTCGTCTAGGGTACGTGGGGGTCTCTCACTGGCCGTTAGCCAGGCACTGGAAAGTTACCACTAACCTTTTAGCTTGGGGGAAGGGCTCTAGTTGGGAGGGTTATCCGATCAGGCTCTGGAATGTTGTCGGACCGGAACCTGTTGGTCTCTTCGCCTCGTTTGGTGAGGCCTGAGCTTGTCCATCAGGCTCACCCCTTCCCCTGGTGCCTCCAGCCTTACACAAAGAACTCTGATATTTTCTGTTCCACTCTATTTCATTCGGTTCTATTTAAAAATATTGGTCACAGCCTCTAACTTGATTCCATGACCTACAAAGACAGGACATTCATGGGAACGTGCACAGTTTGAGCAACTCAGACCTGCTAAATTAACCTTTCCCTGCCCTGTATATTGACATACAAACAAATATACATATAACCTCTTTTCTTTCATTAATTTATATAAAAGAGATAAAATAGTTTAAAGCCCAAAAATGTATATATGAGGTGTATAGCCCATGTGGAAGTAATATTCAAGGATAGCACAAAGGATATCTATTTCACAAGAAGAGAGAGTATATATAACCATGATTAATTGCTAAGGGCACGAATGAAAAAAGTGGAGCCCATGCAGTGGGGGCAAAGAGACAGAGATTCCGGGACAGAATCAAAAGGACTGAGAACAGCTCTCATGGTCTTGCCAGTGAACTGGATGCAACCAAAGAAAGGATCTACCGAGATATAGCAGTAGAGACTTCCAAAGCTGGAAAGCAAAGAGAAAAAAAGTGATAAAAAAAAGAACAGACTATTCAAGAACTGTTAGACAACTACAATACCGTAGGTTTAATTTGAATACCATAGGATGAGAGATGAAAGATGAAAATAAACATTTGAAACAATAATGACTGATAATTTTCCAAAATTAATGACAGCCACCAAATCACAGGCCCAGGGAACTCAGAGAATACCAAGTAGGATAAATGCAAAAAAAAACTACATCAAACTGCAAAATCAAAGGCAAAGAGTAAATCTTTAAAGAAGCTGGGGATGCAAAGGGAGCACTTTACCCTAAAGCAGCAAGGATGAAATCTGCACCAGACTTCTCTTCAGAAAGCATGCAAACAGGAAGAGTGAACATACAAAATACTAGGGAAAAAAGAATTCTGCATCCAGCAAAATCATCTTTCAAAAGTGAAGGAGAAATAAAGACTCTCTCAAGCAAATAAAAATTAAGCAGCTTTATTGCTAGTAGACCTGCCTTACAAAAAATATTCTTAAAAGTTCTCCCGAGGAAAGAAAAATTATGTAGGTCAGAACCATGGATCTATATAAATATCCTCAGAGATGGAATGAATGAAGGTAAAATGAAATACTTTTTCTTATTTTAATTGATGTAGCAGACAATAATTTGTTTGGAATAATAATAGCAATAATGTAGTTTGTAATTATAGTTTATGGATAAGTGAGATGAAAGACGTTAGGAAAGAGTATAAAACCTGTAAGATACATTTTAGCTGAAATAAGCAGGCGAAGAGAGGCAACAAAGGGCCAGGTAGCTTATTTGAGTGCCACTCCCGGGTGATGTTCTGCAGTCTGGGTGTTACAGGCCGGGGAAGTCACACCCGGTCAGGGAGGTGGGGGCTTATAAGGGGTTAGGAGGGGGGGAGTGGGAAGCTATCCTAGGGGGCCTGGAGAGGTATGATTGGCTAAAGGTGACATGATAGACAACTAGAAGCTTTTTTTCCTTCCAAGAGGGAGGAGGCTGACATCCGGGTCTCAGTTGGCACATCAGGATGGAATTCAGGAAGAGCTGTCCCCTTCCCATATACGGCACGGACCTTGGGGTCTGGTCTGTTCTCCCCCTATGGCGTCTCTCTGTTCTGTTTGCATGGCCTTGTTTTTCCTTCCTCCAGCCTAACAAAACCTAAATGTGATTTATTCCCACTAGGATGGTTAAACATTTTAACAGTAAGGTATTAACAAAGGGCCACATGGTGGAAGCTACTCGGGCTGAGGGGAGGCAGGAATTGATAAGGGCCTGGCCGTACCTGTTGGAGTTTTTTAAACCTACCAATAAGATTAAGACAAATGTAAAGGAAAGATATAACTGGCTTAGGCAATGTCCAGGGGGAAAAATGTGAACCCTGTGGTACTCAGCCAGTGAGGAGCCAGGGGAGGGACTCGCGCACTAGGAGATAAATTACTGGCGCCCATCTCCCCAGTGTGCCTGCCCACCAGACCCCCGATCTTGCAGGATCGTTATTAAGGCCTCGCTCTGCTGTTCTCTTTGTCTCTGTGTCCACTTATTGAATTTGGACCAGTGAGTGTGTTTCTCACAAAAGATAACAATGTTACAATGGGCAGGATGGAGGGATTGAGAATGCTGTTATAAGCTCACACCACCTGTGAAGTAGTTTAGTATTATTTGAAAGTGGACTTGGACTATTGGTAATTGTATATTGAACACTCCAATGTTTTTTAATAAAGTATAATTGATATTTTATTATTTATAATTGATTATTTATTATCTTTTCCCTAAAAGGGAAAAGAAAAGTCAGATAAAATGCTCAATTCAAATCGGAGAAGGCAGAAAAAGAGTAGAAGACAAAAACAGAAACAAAGACCAAGGGGACTATTGAAAACAGTAGCAAACACGGTAGGTCCAATACAGTACATCAACAACCACTTCAAACAGCAAAGGTCAAAATGCACCAACTATAAGACAGACTGGCAGAGTAGATGGGAAGAAAATGCACAAGCAATTGTCTACAAGAAACTTACTTTACATATAAAGACAGATAGACTAAAAGTAAAGAGATGGAGAAAGATATGGCATACTAACATTAATGAAAAGAAAAAAACTGGAATAGGGCAGAGCAAACTTCACACTTTTTCTAAGAAAATTATTTGTAGACTATGTATCTGACAAAAGATGTGTATCTGGATAAGGATGTAAAAAACGGACAGAAGGCCTAAAAAAGACACTTCACACAGGAAGCTATGAAAATGGCCAACAGACATTTGAAAAAGTGCCCCAAATCATTAGTTACCAGGGAAATGCAAATTGAAGCCCCTGAGTCACCATGACACACCCACTAAATCACTAATTTTAAGGACACTGGCCCTGCCAACTATTGACAAGAGTTTGGAGCAACCAGAACTCTCCTACATCACTGGTGGGAATTTAAAATGCTAGACCCACTTTGGAAAAAGGATTAGACGTCACAAAGGTAAGTATGCAACTCCCCTGCTAGGTATACACCCAGGAGTAATGGAAATAAATCCCACAAATGCTCATGGCTGCTCTCCCGACAATAAGTGACTGTCCAAAGCAACTGTCTATCAACAGCAGAACAGATAAAAATTTAAATCTCAAAATATGAAGTGTTGGCAAGGATGCAGAGCAACTGGAACTATCTATGTACTTGGTAGGAGAATATTGGAACAATCACTTTGGAAAATAACTTGTCCTTGTCAAATAAAGTGAACTTGAGAATGATTTATGTTCAGGCAATTCCATGTCTGCATTTAAGTTCTAGAATTCTCTTGCCTACGTGCATCAGGAAATATGTACCAAGAAGTTCCTGGGCATCCTGTCCATAATAGCACAAAACTAGGAAACTGGAAACAACCAGATGTCCAACAATCATGTAGAATAACAAAATATGCTCATATATTCATGCAAAACAATGCTCTATACCAATGAATAGTAATGCATTTCAAACAACAGCGATGAATGTCAGGAGCACAATAATCAAGAATATAAGCAAGTCTTGGAAATGATTTCCACATAATATGATATTATTCTATTTTATACGATTCAAAGTCATGCAGAAATACATACTGTTAAAACTATATGTGCAAACATATGTTGCAAATAAAGAAACATTGAGGCATAATAAACACAGCGTTAAGGACATCTGCTGCTGATGATGGGGTGGGGACATAAGGGGCCTGCAGGTGCGGCTGGCATCACAGAGTGAGGTGGCCTGAGCACCTATTACATTAGTGTCCTGGACACCATTCCGTCATTCCTAAGTACTCCAAATTCAATAAAAACAAGCCATAGTGGATCTGCTCTACATCATATCCCTGTTCCCAGCAGAGCAATACCTCTGCCTGCCTACCTTGGTGGGCAAGTGTGTCTCAGCCCTGACTGGCTTTGGGCTGGTGCTTCCTACCCGTGGGACCTAGAAGGACCCATGCACGCCCCCACCCCTTGGCGTACCACCCCCCCAGGGAGAGGGCATTAGAAGCCGGTGCCTGCGGGACGGGTGTGTCACCACCAGGTGTGTCAGTCAGCACACAGCCCACACAGGAAGCACCTGTCTCCCACCCACGTCCTCAGTCCAGTGGGTCCAGACCGGCCTGCATGTCCTGCCCCCTCAAGGCCAGCCTCTCAGAGGAACCATGTTCTCATAAGAAAGGCCAGCAGCACAGCAAGCCTGGCTCACATTCCGGTCCAGCCTCTGCTCACGTCACGCTCCCCAACATTCCACAGGCTGAGGCAGTCCGTGGACCAGGCCCGCAGCACAGAGTGAATAAATACGCTCCCCAGGTGGGAGACCAGACGGCAGAATCACATGGCGAATGGGTGGGAGCAAAGGCAGGCCAAGAAGTGGGGCTGAGTAAGCGGCCACTCCCCCCACCCCCCACCCCCCACCCCCCACCCCTGTTCCAGAGTGAGAAGCTGAGCAGCCTGGGGAGGTGCAGCCCAGGGCCGCGCGGACAGGTGGAGACGCGGCCTTGGTGCGGATCAGGGAGGCTGCGCAGCTGACACTGTTGGAAGGCCGACTCCACGGCCGCCCTGTGGATCACTCTGCCTCTGCCCACAGTGACCCCAAACCTTACACGCCTGAATCTGTGCTTAGTTCATGACACGCCAACCGACCCGGGGGCCCCAGCCTGCCCCTCCGACACCTGGTCCCCACATGCCGCGTCTCAAGTCTTCCCCAAGAACATCAGCTCTTTGCCACCTTCGCTTTGAAATTCCCGATCACATCCAAAGGCTGGGCTTTGCCTTCACATCTACGATGTTCGTTCGTCCGCTTCACCAGGGTGTTCGAGTACCTACCATGGGCCGGCACTCATGCTGAGCACTGGAATCGGGGGGGACGCAAGGACCCGGCCCCCCACACCCCACCGCTAACGGCCCGGTGGTGCCAGACGTTTACCAAACCCACGGTTAACAATTCTGACAAGTGTTGTGCTGGGAAGGCACGTGGTTCTTTGAGGATGGAGTGTGTCTTGGTGTGGGGCGGAGGTGGGCTGAGGGGTCAGTGGGGGGCCAGAGAAGAGGAGGCTTCTGCTCAGCGGACACAGTGATGCCCCGGCTGGGTGCCAGGCAGCACAGGGAAGTCTGTGCCCGAAGGTCAGAGCAGAGGACATTCAGGATGGTCTGCAAGGACGCTGAGAGGAGGACAGAGCCACGTGGGTGCCCTCCAGCCATGCCAAGGTTTGGGTCTTTACCCCAGGATCCAGGGCACCTGGGCAACGAGACACTCTGGCACAGAGGGGAGGCTCGTGAGGAATGGCCAGCGGCTGGGCGGGCAGGTGGACGAAGGCAGGTGGGTGGGCGCGTGCGCGAGCGCACCCGGGCTGCTCCGAGCACAGGCCTGCCCCTTGCGTCCTATGTCACCGAGACGCCCTGTGCAGGACCAGTAAGGGGGTGAGCGGCCCTTGGCCGGGCAAGCGTGGGACCCACAGGCCCATGGTCCCCCCTCGGAAGCCCTGGGCCCCACCCTGCCGAGTCGCCCCTACCTGGCACACATACGCCCTGCCAAGCAGCGCTGAAGGCTCACCACGTGGGAGAAAGCGCGTCGGGGCCCCAGGCCACTTCGGCTAGCGTCACAGTTTGCACCGAATGAAACTCCAGAGTCAATGAAGCGTCTCCGGAGACCCTTGGAGGTGTAGGCAGGCGGCCTCAAGGCGGGTGGGCTTGGTCCCCGGGGTCCTGGTGGTCCTGAACCTCCGCATGGCCTTTCACAGCAGTTTTGGGTCCCGCCCAACGTTTCCTTCAAGGCGTGTGTATGGGAACACAACGAGTTGTTTCTCTCCGCCATGCACCCCGCTGCGGCTCTGCCACGGCCCCAGGAACTGGTGCGGACTCCTTCTGGGCAGGCGGGCCCGGCTGGAGTACAGCCTAGGCAGTGCAGCACCACCTGGCCAGCCCTTATGGGGACTTGCTCCCTGCAGGTCTACAGGGGCAGTGGGTCTCCGTTCACAGCGGAAACAAATCTCCCTCTTTCAAGTAACTGAATCTACAGTTTTAAAAGGAAGTCGGTTTCAAGAAAGTGGCCCCTGAAGGGCGCATGCAACGACGGCGGGTAAGTGGGGCCCCAGGCCCTGTGTGGGGAGTCTGCTCAGGCCCTGCTGGCCCGGGGGTCGGTGAGCAGCCACAGGACCACAGGACCACACACCGCTCCCGGGAGCAGAGAGGCCTGTTTGCACGGCCCGTCCTGAGGCAGCCCGGGACCCACACCCAAGGGCAGGCGGAGGAGGCAGCCAGGGGAGGGGCCAGGCAGAGCCGTGACTGCAGGGTGCCAACAGGCTGTTTGGCTCGAGGGCCAGGAGGGGCGGCCAAGGAGCAGCAGACAGTTCTCCTGTTTCCCCCAGCCCCCCACAGCCTGACTGCGGACTCGGCCCCATCTCAGAGGGAGGAACACCCAGCTGAGGTCACAGCCCACAGTGGACAGAGGGAGATAGAGAGATGGACAGGGGGCAGGACACAGAGACAGAGAGAGGCACAGGTGGGGTGCAGGAGCCACCTCTCAGCGACTCCAGGAGGGAGCAGTTTGGGGCTGCCTCAGCCTGGGGAAGCCGGGGGGCTTTGATCTGGCGCCGACCCGAGGCCTGGCAGCCCTTCCCCACAGGCGCTGGGGCTCAAACCCAAGCCTGCCCTAGAGGGTGGTGCTCTTGGCCAGCGTCACCAAGGCTCTGAGGGGATGGGACTCGCCTGGTGAACATCTGTGTCCCCCCACTAGCAGCCACACCAACTCTAGACAAGTCGGGCCCCAGGGAAACCAAGATGGGAGGCAGACCGCGGTCCTGTGGAGCAGGGACCCCAGACCGGACGCCGGAGGCGCGTGAGCCCAAACTGCTAGCATTTATCCATGCTGTCCCCCGACCAGCTGCTCTGACCGCCCCCTCTGGGGTGAGTAGGGACCTCCTCTGAGGGCACATCAGCCCCTCCCCACCCTGTGCTAACGGTCCAGCGTGTGAGCCTCTGCACGCAGGACATGGGGCTGCTCAGAGGAGCTGACCCGGAGGTGCATCTCAGTCAAGGGTAGGCTGCACTTCGACGTGCCAAGTCCCACCTTCACAAGGACAGCGGAGGACAGGGCTGCGGAAGGCCCCGCCTGGCGAGCATCGGCGCCCCCAGGACACCAGGACCCAGGCCCATGGCAGCCAGAAATGGTCTGATTTTCATTCTTTAAAACTTCTCAACCGAGACCATAATTACAGAACCAGTTCGCGCTCCCGTTATTTTGATCTGCCTCCGCCTCCCGGTGCCGCTTAATTAGACACCAGCATTCGGGTGCGGCAGAGCGCGACCCGGGGCCTTGTTCACCGCCTGCGAGAGGAGACAGCGGGCGGTGGCTGCCGTGGGGGCCCCGACACATCCAGGCCTCAAAACTGTTACAGTCCCCACAAATTAATGAGCAGTTAAAAACTTTCTTCTAACAGCAATTGGCGGATGCCCGTCTTGTAAAAACACAATTATTTCCAGACCACTTTCAAATAAGAAATGAACAGAAATGCTAGAGATCGAAGTGCATCCTGCACCAATGTCTTCAGAGACAATTTGCTGACTATTAATGAACTGAAAATGTCATTTCTGGTCCAATTACTTGAAGTAATTAGGTTTTTTTAAATATGGAGGGAGTGGAATTTTAATAAGGTCAATTTTACAATTACAGTTTAAAAAATACTAACGGTATTGTCGTCACACCTTATATAATACATAATGTTAACTTGCTAACATCTGGTGATTTTCATGTAAATAAAGCGAATCATCGCTGTGCTGAGTTCTTTGGGGACCGGAACTGAATGGGAGCAAGATGGTGGGTGACGTAGGGACACAGCCCCCAGCAGGCGCGTGAGGGTGACGCTCTCCGAGTCTCCGCGCCTGCGGCCACACGGGAAGGGACACCTGCCGCCTTGCGTGATGTGCCGTGAGCACGCGGCTGCACAAACCTGGCTGCAGACCCGAGCCTCATGGGAGCCTGCTGAGGACCCCCCACCCCACCCTGCCCCACAGGACCAGCCGGGATCCATGCACGCTGGTTTCCCATCACCCCCGAGCGCCAGGAGGCTCCTGCCTCTCAGACTCCCCAGCCTAGAGGGAAGTGCCTCTGGCAGGGGCCTGAACCCTGTCAGATTCCTGCGACCCAGGTCCTGGTCCAGGTGGGACCCCACGCACCCCAGCCCGAGCTCCCGGTCCACATGTGAGGATGCCCCAGGTCGGCCCTGTCCGCAGACGTGAGGGAAGGCATGTCTGCCCTGGAGCCAGTCCCATCCTGGCTGTGAGTGCACCCCCACTTCTGCCTAGAAGTGTCACCTGGAACCACAGGGACCCCCCCATGGCCAGTCCTGTGCAGCCAGGAAGGTGGAGGGTGAGCTGACTGCCCGCGGAGGCAGAGACCCAGCTTCCTGGACTGTCCAGGTGGCTATGCTCAAGCTCTGAAGCACCTGAGACCACTGGGGCCACGTGAGCCCCTGCACCGTGGCCCATACTGCTAAGTGCCACTTCTGCAGGGCTCCACTCACCCTCCCACCAGCCGGGAGGGACCCGCTACGTGGTCTCCACCCTGGGCTGGGAACAGGAGAGACGGTGAGCCCCAGGACCGTGGCTGGCAGGAGGCAGAGCTGAGCTCAGCCAAGGCCAGCTGAGCCCAGAGGGAGCTCACCGGGCCCTGGGCAGCCTGCGGCCCTGCTGTGGCTCGGCACCGCCCACCTTCGCAGACACTTCCCCGAGCACAGCTGAGGGCTCTCAGGAGGCAGGGGTGGTGGCCACGTGCGGCTGGAGGTCAGCTTGGCCTCCCCGGCAGCCATGCGTGGAGCTGAAGTCAGTGGGTGCCAGGCTGCCAAACAAGTGGTGAGGCCCCACGTCCACCCCCTTGGACAACCGTCACAGAGCGGACACACGGGGAACACACTTTGAATGAATAAATGGGGGTGAGCACAGCGGGAGCCTAGAGGGGGCTGGGGCTCACCCGAGCCATGCAGCTAGTGCGTGAGTGAAGCTGGACCCGCCCCGGCTGTTTGCTCCATCGCGTGCTGTGTGTCAAAACAGGACTCAGCTCGGCTGACAACACGCGGAGTGAAGGCTCTCTCCCAGGTGCCCGAGCAGTGCTCTGCCCAGAGACCTGTCCTCGCCACCCAGCAAGGACACGTCCCTGCAAGGGAGCAGCTGGCAGTCCCTGACACAGCTTGTGGGCGTCTGCTACAACCCCAGGAATGTCTTGTTGAACTTAAATTACCTGGATTAAGATCTATTGATATAATTATTGAGATACATGAACATTTCATTACACATGGATGTCCTGCAAGTGAATGCCCCAGGGACACTAAACAGCTTGGCTGAACTCTGTGTCATTGGCAGGCACCAGGGCCCAGGAGCGCCTCGGGGTGGAGGCGAGGCCCCGGGATCAGGGTCGCCCTCCAAAGAGGAGGTCCGTGTGGCAGACCCCGTGTGGCCCACAACACACGTCAAGTCACAGCCTCCTTCGTTCCCCTCCAAGGACGAGGACACCAGAGCAGAGGGACTGCGTGCCGGCAGGCAGGTGCCCCCTCCGTGCGTGCTTGCCAGCACCTCCATCCTCCTTTGCTTGTCTCCCAGCCTGCAGGCGGGTGCCAGGTATGGTCTCCACAGGGACAAATCCCTTGCTCCCTCCCCAGGACTGGAGGGAAGCAAGCAGGGTGCACAGCCCCCATGCGAGTGAACCCACTCTGTTAAAGAGACATGAACTGCAGAAATGGGAAGGTGACTGAGGAACAAGCCAGTGAGCCACCTCCCACTACTCACAGAAATGATCGGGGGAGTTAGAGATTCAGCGGGAAAGGCAAGAAATTACAGGGAAGATCTTAAACCTGAAACCTGAATGCCAAAGAGCACGCGAGAAGGTGCTTAGACTCAACAATAACCCAAAAGCTTAGCAGCTAAAGTGCTGCTCATACCGAGTGCTGCCAGCTGTCGGGTGCCCGCCTGGGGCAATTAAATCAGTGACACTGATGAGACACAATTTGGCAGCATATTCCAGAGCTGAAGACGTGCTTCCCCCACGACTCAGCAATTTATTTTGGGATATGTGTCCCAGAGAAATCTTTGCATGTATGCACAAAGAGGCTCGTACAATTTATCTGTTCATTGTTTGTGAAAGCAAAACATCAAAAGAATCCGGGGGTTGGGTCATAAGTTGGTTTGTAATGGAGGATGGGCCAGTAAAGCCTGAAAATTAATGAAACAAAGTGAGTCAGTAGGGAAAACCTGAGAACATACTGCTGAGTGAAAACATGAACTATGAAATTCATCAAATGCATATATACATTCACAAAAAGGTTTAAAAATGCAAAAATAATTTTTTTAATTCTATAGATTCTCCAAAGTAAAAATAGGAATTGTTAAACAATGCCTTGAGTGGCTTCCTCTGGGGAGAACAGAATGGAAATGAGAGTCCATCGCATGTATCCGTCACCTATGACTGGTGTAACAGCTAAGACCCCTGGGAATACCAGCACACCTTGCGACCTCGCCATTTCCCTGGGGCAGGAGCCTGGGGGGGCTTAGCTGGTTCCTGTGCTCAGGTCCCCCGAGGCTGCAGTCAGCCTGTACCCAGGCCGGGGTGGCATCTGGAGGTCACCGGTCAAGGGTCCACTCCCTTTGCTGTGGGACTGGGGCTGGGGCTCATCGCTGCCTGGTGGCGGGAGCTGCCAGGCAGCACAAACGGTGGTGGTGGTCGGGGGATGGGCCTTTGGGGGATCCAGACCCGGCCTCCTCCTCCCAGGGCTGCCCTGATTGCGAGGAGGCTGGCTGTCGGGATAACGAGAGCTGGGATGGGTTAACCCCTTGAGGCTGACCTGTCAAGGATCAGCCCTCAGTCCTGACGAGAACATGATAATATTCTTTCCTGTCACCGACATGCCGTCCCCTCTGCTTGCCACCCTGGAGCCCCCGGTTGTGACCACACGTGCACACACACCAGGACACTCGCGAACAGGGAAGAAGGGGCCTCGCTCTGTGCTGAGGCTGCAAGGGAGCCTCACGCTACCCTCGGGGCACTGACTCCAGGTTCAGAGACCCCACCTGCTGCGGGCAGCACAGGCTGACGGGCATCAGAGTTCTGAGCACCCCCACCCCCCCAAATATCTGAGACAGGAAAAAGAAACTCAGAAACGGCAGGGGCTCGGGGGCTCAAGGCAGGCGCGGATGCCCAGCTCCTCACTCCCAGCCCAGCAGCATCTAGAAGACCCCGCCCGCATTCCCAGGGGCCCCTGCGCCCCAGGCCGGATGGTGCACCACCTACCTTGCTCACAGACGACCGTGCTGGCTGCTGGACCCGAGCGGGGGCCTAACTCGGACTCCCTGCGCGGGGAAGCCGCAGCAGGTCTCACTCAGGGCCTGAGCGTCAGGCGGCCCGGCTGCCTGGAAGGACGCCCACCCACAGGCGAGCCGCAGACAGCTCTGGGGCGAAGAGAACGCAGGGAGCTTCTCTGGGGCATCAGGGTGCCCAGGAGCGCCGTGTCTGTGGGGTCACCATGCCCAGGGTGGGAGAGACAGAAATCGAGCCTGCAATGGGTGGGAAGGGCTGAGGCAGCATGGCCACAGCCTGGCGGGAGAAAGGAGGCCCAGGATGGGGCAGGGTCACAGGGGCTGGGACCGGCTCCGCCTCGTCCTTTTCCTCTGCTGGTGTCGGGGAATGTGTCAGAGCACCAGCAGGACATGCTACAGGAACATGCACGGCACCATGACCCCATTAGAGTTGGGAGTCCCCCAGCCAGATGGGATGTCCTCTCATGGGTGTTCCCTCAGCCTGGCGCCACAAGTTTTTATGCAAAAACTAAGTCTCCTTCTCCCGGTTTTACTCCCCCCAAAAAAGTGCCCCCATATTGGACATTTATCCCCAGGTTGACAAACTGAACAAATCCCACAGTTACTAAGTAACCTCACGCCTTTCCTCTCACCTGTGAGATGAGCACCTGTGAGCCTGTGGGGACCCCCGTGGGAACCTGTCAGACCACACACGGGTGGAGGGGTAAGTGTGGTAACAGGCTGGGTGTGCATGTGTGTGCACACACCACACGTCCGCATCCATACGTGATGTGCGAGGTGCACTGCTCACTGCTCAGGTCCGTGTCGGCCCTGGGGGCTGGAGTCTTGCTTTGAGAACAGTTTCAAATCAGTGCAGCTGAAGTGGCCCCCCAGGTCTGGGCATCTTGGGTCAGACCCACAAATGGGGAACATTTGATGAGTGCAGTTTAATCAATTCTGCTCATTTTTTCTGCTTCTAATTGGCATTTCCCATCAAATGAAGCAACCACCTGCTCACCAACCCAGAGACACCCAACTGTCCCCGGCCATCCTGACACTGCAGAGAGGCCGCACAGCTCACAAAATGTCAACACTTTGTCCTAACGAGCCAAATAATTTCTAAATGCTAAATGTAAGGATGTTTATATTTATCACCACTTAAACAATTGATCAGGTGTCAGACTCACAATTCTCAAGATGGCTTGTTTTCTTTCTTTGCTGAACTGCTTGGTATCAATTAAATAGCGACTGGCATTAAAATTCAATGAAAGTTTCTCTCTGTTTCTTAGGGTCAAGCAAAGAAGAAAACAGTCAGACAGTGAAATGATTCCAGGGACGGGTCACCCAATGTCTGTGGTGGTTAAAACGAGGTTGGGAGGCAGAGCCAAGACGTCGGCGTGAGTAGAGCAGCGGAAATCTCCTCCCAAAACCTCATATATCTATGAAAATATAGCAAAGACAACCCTTCCTAGAATAAAGACCAGAGGACACAGGACAACATCCAGACCACATCCACACCTGAGAGAACCCAGCGCCTCACGAAGGGTGTGAGATACAAGCCCCGGACCCGCGGGAGCCGAGCGCCCCTCCCCCCAGCTCCCGGCGGGAGAAGAGGAGGCAGAGCGGGAAGGAGACGAAGCCCAGGACTGCCGGACACCCAGCCCCCGCCATCCGGGCCAGAGTGCAGACACAGTACGTGCCCAGGGGGCCCTGGATGCTAGGGAAACAGGGCAGTAAGACCAGTGAGCGGGCACCGGAGGCCTGGCGCCAGAGGATATAAGAAAAGCGAGCGGCCTTTTTTTTTCTGTGAGTGCTTTTTGGAAGTCTTAAAGGGACAGGGACCACAAAACTGGATGGAAGCGTCCTAGGACACTTAGTCCAGAGGTAGAGGATCCAGGGATCTCTGCGCACCCTAAACCCTGGGCTGCAGGGAGCAGGGAGGCCCCTTACGGAGATAAATAGCCTCCCAGCCGCTCCTGCTCCAACGCGACTCCACCATTTTGGAGCAGCTGCCCGAGCCAGGCCACGCCCACAGCAACAGCGGAGATTAACTCCATAGCAGCCGGGCAGGAAGCAGAAGCCCTGTCTGCGCGCAGCTGCGCAGCACAAGCCACTAGAGGCCGCTGTTCTCCCAGGAGAGGAGGGCCACAAACCAACAGGAAGGGAAGTCCTTCCAGCCGTCACTCGTCCCAGCTCTGCAGACTATTCCTATCACCATGAAAAGGCAAAGCTACAGGCAGACAAAGACCACAGAGACAACACCAGAGAAGGAGACAGACCTAACCAGTCTTCCTGACAAAGAATTCAAAATAAGAATCATAAACATGCTGACAGAGATGCAGAGAAATACGCAAGAGAAATGGGATGAAGTCCGGAAGGAGATCACAGATGCCAGAAAGGAGATCGCAGAAATGAAACAAACTCTGGAAGGGTTTATAAGCAGAATGGATAGGATGCAAGAAGCCATTGATGGAATTGAAACCAGAGAACAGGAACGCATAGAAGCTGACATAGAGAGAGACAAAAGGATCTCCAGGAATGAAACAATATTAAGAGAACTGTGTGACCAATCCAAAAGGAACAATATCTGTATTATAGGGGTCCCAGAAGAAGAAGAGAGGGGAAAAGAGATGGAAAGTGTCTTAGAAGAAATAATTGCTGAAAACTTCCCCACACTGGGGGAGGAAGTAATCGAACAGACCACGGAAATACACAGAACCCCCAACAGAAAGGATCCAAGAAGGGCAACACCAAGACACATAATAATTAAAATGGCAAAGATCAAGGACAAAGAGTTTTAAAGGCAGCTAGAGAGAAAAAGGTCACCTATAAAGGAAAACCCATCAAGCTATCATCAGACTTCTCGACAGAAACCCTACAGGCCAGAAGAGAATGGCATGATATATTTAATACAATGAAACAGAAGGGCCTTGAACCAAGGATACTGTATCCAGCACGACTATCATTCAAATATGACGGTGGGATTAAACAATTCCCAGACAAACAAAAGCTGAGGGAATTTGCTTCCCACAAACCACCTCTACAGAACATCTTACAGGGACTGCTCTAGATGGGAGCACTCCTAGAAAGAGCACAGCACAAAACACCCAACATATGAAGAATCGAGGAGGAGGAATAAGAAGGGAGAGAAGAAAAGAATCTCCAGACAGTGTATATAACAGCTCAATAAGCGAGCTAAGTTAGGCAGTAAGATACTAAAGAGGCTAACCTTGAACCTTTGGTAACCAAGAATTTAAAGCCTGCAATGGCAATAAGTACATATCTTTCAATAGTCACCCTAAATGTCAATGGGTTGAATGCACCAATCAAAAGACACAGAGTAACAGAATGGATAAAAAAGCAAGACCCATCTATATGCTGCTTACAAGAAACTCACCTCAAACCCAAAGACATGCACAGACTAAAAGTCAAGGGATGGAAAAACATATTTCAGGCAAACAACAGAGAGAAGAAAGCAGGGGTTGCAGTACTAATATCAGACAAAATAGGCTTCAAAACAAACAAAGTAACAAGAGATAAAGAAGGACACTACATAATGATAAAGGGCTCAGTACAACAAGAGGCTATAACCATTCAAATATATATGCACCCAACACAGGAGCACCACCATATGTGAAACAAATACTAACAGAACTAAAGGAGGAAATCGACTGCAATGCAATCATTTTAGGAGACTTCAACACACCACTCACTCCAAAGGACAGATCCACCAGACAGAAAATAAGTAAGGACACGGAGGCACTGAACAACACAGTAGAACAGATGGACCTAATAGACATCTATAGAACTCTACACCCAAAAGCAACAGGATATACATTCTTCTCAAGTGCACATGGAACATTCTCCAGAATAGACCACATACTAGCCCACAAAAAGAGCCTCAGTAAATTCCAAAAGATTGAAATCCTACCAACCAACTTTTCAGACCACAAAGGCATAAAACTAGAAATATATTCTACAAAGAAAACAAAAAGGCTCACAATCACATGGAGGTTTAACAACATGCTCCTAAATAATCAATGGATCAACGAACAAATTAAAAGAGAGATCAAGGAATATGTGGAAACAAATGACAACAACAACACAAAGCCCCAACTTCAGTGGAACACAGCGAAAGCAGTCTTAAGAGGAAAGTATATAGTGATCCAGGCACACTTGAAGAAGCAAGAACAATCCCAAATGAATAGTCTAACATCACAATTATCGAAACTGGAAAAAGAAGAACAAATGAGGCCTAAAGTCAGCAGAAGGAGGGACATAAAAAAGATCAGAGAAGAAATAAACAAAATTGAGAAGAATAAAACAATAGCAAAAATCAATGAAACCAAGAGCTGGTTCTTTGAGAAAATAAACAAAATAGATAAGCCTCTAGCCAAATTTATTAAGAGAAAAAGAGGATCAACACAAATCAACAGAATCATAAATAAGAACGGAAAAATCACGAGAGACTCCACAGAATACAAAGAATTATTAAAGACTACTATGAAAACCTATACGACAACAAGCTGGAAAACCTAGAAGAAATGGACAACTTCCTAGAAAAATACAACCTTCCAAGACTGACCAAGGAAGAAACACAAAAGTTAAACAAACCAATTATGAGCAAAGAAATTGAAACGGTAATCAAAAAACTACCCAAGAACAAAACCCCCGGGCCGGACAGATTTACCTCGGAATTTTATCAGACACACAGAGAAGACATAATACCCATTCTCCTTATAGTTTTCCAAAAAATAGAAGAGGAGGGAATACTCCCAAACTCATTCTATGAAGCCAACATCACCCTAATACCAAAACCAGGCAAAGACCCCACCAAAAAAGAAAACTACAGACCAATATCCCTGATGAATGTAGATGCAAAAATACTCAATAAAATATTAGCAAACTGAATTCAAAAATATGTCAAAAGGATCATACACCATGACCAAGTGGGATTCATCCCAGGGATGCAAGGATGGTACAACATTCGAAAATCCATCAACATCACCCACCACATCAACAAAAAGAAAGACAAAAACCACATGATCATCTCCATAGATGCTGAAAAAGCATTTGACAAAATTCAACATCCATTCATGATAAAAACTCTCAGCAAAATGGGTATAGAGGGCAAGTACCTCAACATAATAAAGGCCATATATGATAAACCCACAGCCAACATTATATTGAACAGCGAGAAGCTGAAAGCTTTTCCTCTGAGATCGGGAACAAGACAGGGATGTCCACTCTCCCCACTGTTATTTAACATAGTGCTGGAGGTCCTAGCCACGGCAATCAGACAAAATAAAGAAATAAAAGGAATCCAGATTGGTAAAGAAGAAGTTAAACTGTCACTATTTACAGATGACATGATATTGTACATAAAAAACCCTAAAGACTCCACCCCAAAACTACTAGAACTGATATCAGAATACAGCAAAGTTGCATGATACAACATCAACACACAGAAATCTGTGGCTTTCCTATACACTAACAATGAACCAACAGAAAGAGAAATCAGGAAAACAACTCCATTCACAATTGCATCAAAAAGAATAAAATACCTAGGAATAAACCTAACCAAAGAAGTGAAAGACCTATACCCTGAAAACAACAAGTCACTCTTAAGAGAAATTAAAGGGGACACTAACAGATGGAAACTCATCCCATGCTCGTGGCTAGGAAGAATTAATATCGTCAAAATGGCCATCCTGCCCAAAGCAATATACAGATTTGATGCAATTCCTATGAAACTACCAGCAACATTCTTCAATGAACTGGAACAAATAATTCAAAAATTCATATGGAAACACCAAAGACCCCGAATAGCCAAAGCAATCCTGAGAAAGAAGAATAAAGTAGGGGGGATCTCACTCCCCAACTTCAAGCTCTACTACAAAGCCACAGTAATCAAGACAATTTGGTACTGGCACAAGAACAGAGCCACAGACCAGTGGAACAGATTAGAGACTCCAGACATTAACCCAAACATATATGGTCAATTAATATTTGATAAAGGAGCCATGGACATACAATGGCGAAATGACAGTCTCTTCAACAGATGGTGCTGGCAAAACTGGACAGCTACATGTAGGAGAATGAAACTGGATCACTGTCTAACCCCATACACAAAAGTAAATTCGAAATGGATCAAAGACCTGAATGTAAGTCATGAAACCATAAAACTCTTAGAAAAAAACATAGGCAAAAACCTCTTAGACATAAACATGAGTGACCTCTTCTTGAACATATCTCCCCGGGCAAGGAAAACAACAGCAAAAATGAACAAGTGGGACTATATCAAGCTGGAAAGCTTCTGTACAGCAAAAGACACCATCAATAGAACAAAAAGGAACCCTACAGTATGGGAGAATATATTTGAAAATGACACATCCGATAAAGGCTTGACGTCCAGAATATATAAGGAGCTCACACGCCTCAACAAACAAAAAACAAATAACCCAATTAAAAAATGGGCAGAGGACCTGAACAGACAGTTCTCCAAAAAAGAAATACAGATGGCCAACAGACACATGAAAAGATGCTCCACGTCGCTAATTATCAGAGAAATGCAAATTAAAACTACAAGAGGTATCACCTCACACCAGTAAGGATGGCTGCCATCCAAAAGACAAACAACAACAAATGTTGGCGAGGCTGTGGAGAAAGGGGAACCCTCCTACACTGCTGGTGGGAATGTAAGTTAGTTCAACCATTGTGGAAAGCAGTATGGAGGTTCCTCAAAATACTCAAAATAGACTTACCATTTGACCCAGGAATTCCACTCCTAGGAATTTACCCCAAGAACGCAGCACTCAAGTTTGAAAAAGACAGATGCACCCCTATGTTTATCGCAGCACTATTTACAATAGCCAAGAAATGGAAGCAACCTAAGTGTCCATCAGTAGATGAATGGATAAAGAAGATGTGGTACATATACACAATGGAATGTTATTCAGCCATAAGAAGAAAGCAAATCCTACCATTCGCAACAGCATGGATGGAGCTAGAGGGTATTATGCTCAGTGAAATAAGCCAGGTGGAGAAAGACAAGTACCAAATGATTTCACTCATCTGTGGAGGATAAGAACAAAGGAAAAACTGAACGAACAAAAACAGCAGCAGAATCACAGAACCCAAGAATGGACTAACAGGTACCAAAGGGAAAGGGACTGGGGAGGATGGGTGGGTAGGGAGGGATAAGGGGGGGAAGAAGAAGGGGGGTATTAAGATCAGCATGCATGGGGGGTGGGAGAAAGGGGAGGGCTGTACAACACAGAGAAGACAAGTAGTGATTCTACAACATTTTGCTATGCTGACGGACAGTGACTGTAAGGGGGTTTGTGGGGGGGACCTGGTATAGGGGAGAGCCTAGTAAACATAATGTTCTTCATGTAAGTGTAGATTAATGATAAAAAAAATTTTTTAATAAAAATAAAAATAAAAGAAAGAAAAGGGGGATTACTCCCTGATAGGATAAAACTAACTGCAAATCACCAAGTAATGCACGCTTTAAATATCCCTAATTTTGATCATTTAAAGGGTGTCAGATGATCGGCTATGGAAGTACATTTTTCTGATAATATTCCTTTCTCTTAAAAAAAAAAAAAAAAAAAAGCGGTTCCTGTGTGGTGACCTCCAATGAGTTCTACACAATGATATAAAGGGCATATAAAAGTGTAGGCAAAGGGTCTGTTTGTGTTTATTCAGAGGATCAAAGCCTAATTTGGCTACCCCGAAAATGAACTAAGATATGATATGAAAAAGAACTTCCAACATCAGCACTCTCTGGAAGACTCATGCCAGAAGATGATCATCAAAAAACCCCAACAAAGATCCACGCACTGCTACAGCTGTAGATGCACTCATCCCACCAGTTCCTGGACTTGCCATGGGAATGAGGAAGGAGATATCTAAGCTGGCCTGTGCATACAGTAAAACAACAAATTTGACTGGATATATACTGTCAGAACTCAACCAAGAATTAGGAGAAGTGCAAGTTGCAGTGCTCCAAAATCTTGCGACTATAGACTATTTACTGTTAAAAGAACATAAAGAACATATGGGATGTGAACAGTTCCCAGGAATATGTTGTTTTAATTTTTCTGATTTTTCTCAAAATATTCAAATTCAGTTAGACAATATCCATCATATCATTGATAAGTTTTCACAAATGCCTAGGGTGCCTAACTGGTTTTCTTGGTTTCACTGGAGATGGCTGGTAATTGTAGGTCTGCTCTGGTTATGTAGCTGTATTCCTATTATGTTAATGTGTGTGCGCAATTTAATTAGTAATTTAAAACCTATACACGCTTATGTTACACTACAAGAAGATATGTCAAAGAAATAATCAATCTTCCCATGTTTTCTTCCATCTGCTACTCCTATAGCTTTTCTTCTTCCTTCCTAATTACAACCCATAAATAGAATTCGTGCCTCAAATAGAATTTACCGAGTAACATAATTCCTCCAAATGGTAAAGATACCTCAAGACAAATGCTGGGCATAGAAGCCACAGGGCATAAATCTGCAAAGAAGTAAAAAGCTAACCTTTTCAAACAATATTGCTTCTCTCTCACTTACCAACTTTACATTTCCCTGTATGGCCCCGGAAGATGACTGGTTAGCCAGAGACGGGTAAGATTCCTCAAGGGAGGAACGACCTAAGACAGGCACAGTCGCAGGGGGGCCATCAGGTGAGAAATCGGGGAAAGGGAGGAACGACCTAAGACAGGCACAGTCGCAGGGGGGCCATCAGGTGAGAAATCGGGGATCAACAGAGGTGAGGCTTAGAACCTCAACCCCGTTTTGAGAGAAATCTTCTGCATCCATGGATGTTTTGTTGCCCTTGTCTAGCTTGGATTAATACTTAGTCTACAGGCACACACCTGATCATCTACATTTGCTCTCTTACAACACTAAACTATGTTTTCTACCTTTATCTTGTATCTACCTACCACTTCAGCATTTTATTAAAAATAATAATAATAATAATAAAATAATAATAAGGGAGAAATGTGGGATTCACATATAAATCAAGTATAAAAATCAAATGAATAATAATTGACCTGATTGTTTATAGTTCGTGATGCATGATCAAAACCAAAAGTTTCTGTGATGGCTGCCCTTGCACTGTTCACCATGTAAGAACTTATTCACTATGTAAGAACTTGTTCACCATGTAAAAACTTGTTTGTTATGCTTCAGAAGATTGGAGACTGTTGAGAATTAGGCATGGGGTTGATTAATGATTGTGCATTGAGTCCCCTATACAGGATTTTATTGTTGTTAACAACCATATGATCAATAAATATGAGAGATGTCCTCTCAAAAAAAAAACAAAACGAGGTTGGCTCCGGGGCTGGTGCCAGCAGCCAGCAAGGCCTCTGGGTACTGGTTACACACCTGTGTGCACACACGCACCCCCCCACACACACACCAATGTATGCACAGGAACACACGTGCGCACACAGGGTCACAACACCTAGTCACACCCACGCACAGATGTCAGCCCACTTCCTCAGGGCCGTTCTGCAGCCTGTGCGGCCACATTTGTGGAGAAACTGCCTGGAATGCTGTCAGCCTCAGCGTGACTTCCTGCCCTCTGCCCTCAGATGCTGCCCTGGAGCCGGGTAAGGTGCCCCCGGGCAGGGCTGGGAAGCCTCCCTCCAGGGGGGTTGCTCACCTGCACCCCACCTTGTGCCAGAAGTCCACCCTGCGTGTGATGGGTGACCTGCCATGAAAGGAAGAGTCTTCACTGAGCCCCCAGGAAAACCCAGGGCTTCCCGAGAACAGTGCAGCCTCAGCCCATAAAAGGGGCTGCCCACCCTCCCAGAGCGCAGCGGGACCGCCCTCCCCTCCACCCTCCCTGAGGCTCCCCCGACCCGGCCCTTCTGGGGCACTGTGGGCCCTGACACCTGCCCAGGTGAGTCCAGAGCAGGACGGGAGGAGGCCCCCAGTGGGGCCACAACGCCCCCCATCTCACCATGGTGGCCCCAACCTCCTGGAAATCCCACAGTGTCCACTAGGGACAGAGCCGGCCTGCTCCCTAAGGACCTGCTCAGGAAACCTCACAGGAAATGCCATCATCATGTTGAGATGCTCTATCCTGATGTTTTCGTGCCCAAATCCCTATGAAATAAAGCCCCTCATCAAGGGAGAGGGCCCTGCAATGCACGTGTGGACACATCTCCCGCTCCTCTGGCCAGTCCTGGAGGAGCTGTGCACCGCCTCCCGGGCCCCCACCAGCCCAGCACGGCACCTGGCGCTGCCTGGGCACAAAGGTGGTGGGTCCTGACCCCCGTCACCTCGACGCCACACTGATGAAGGGGCTGCAGGAGCCCACAGCATGTGGACGGAGATGGCAGGTCAGCCTGTTAGCATCCTCGCCACCACCAGCTCGGCCCGCTCTCCCACCCAGGCCGAGGTGGCGCATCTGGGGGTGTTGTCAGCACAGGTGGCCTGCAGTCAGAGCCACATGGTTGGGCAGCACGCGGACATGGGAGGAGAACCAGCTTCTCTGATCCTCCAGACAGGCCTCCAAGGGAGAGAACACGCCGGCTTCCCGGGAACTTCTAGGACCTCACCCGGAGGACAGGAGCCTGCAGCCAGGACCGAGGGCGGCAGGACACCCGGCCGCATGGGGGTGTTCAGGGGCCTAATGCCCTGTGAAGGCCGCCTGGAGGGGCGCAGGGCACGGGCTGCCCGGGACCAGCCTCTCTCAGGGCCTCCGCTTCCCGAGAGGGAGGTGAGGCCTCTGGGGGCACACTCCACACCAACTGCCACTTTAAGGGGGAAAGTGTCCATTGAAGTTAAGCCAACAGTGGACTTGGAGTGATTTCTGTGGATAGGTGGGCATGGGCTCTCTGCTTCTGAACTGTGCCCCTAGACATGCCCAACCCCCAGCTGCCACTGTATGCCCACCCCTCCTCCACCTCATGGCGGCCCCACGTCCTCCCTGGATGGCCTGGATGTGGGCACGTGCAGGGCTCTCCCTGGGGGCACCTCCGCGTCTATCATGCAGCCCAGCCCCCTGGGCCCCTCAGTGGTGCTATGGGCTCAGCTGTGTCCCCAGGGGATGCTGAAGCCCTGACCCTCGGTACCTGTGAATGTGGCCTTGTTCGGAAATAGGCTCTTTGCAGACCAGCAAGGTTAGATGAGTTCATTAGGGCAGCCCTAATCCAAGGGGAATAACAGGGAAATCAGGACACAGAGGCGCACAGAGGATGACGGGAGGACACAGAGAGGATGCCGTCCGCACGCCGAGGCCGGGGCTGGAGTGGCCCCCACCCAGGGCACAGAGGGAAGCGGCCTGCAGACGCCTGCCCACAGAGCTCCAGCCCCCGACTGTGCGAGGACGACTGCCTGAGCTTGAGGCCACCGGCCCGGGGTCCTTTGTGATGGGGTCTGGGAAGCCCGTGCAGAGGAGCCGGTCAGCTCCTGAGCTTCCAGTCTGCACCCCTGTCCAGGCAGGGCCTGAGTTCCCGGAAGATGCGAACTGCCCTGTTCCCATGTGATCCCTCCCAGGCCCAGTACAGGCCCACGCACGGAGAGCCAGGTCTGGAACACGGGGCATGGGTGGTTAAACGCTCATGGGCACTGACATCCACGGTGAAGCCAGGGTCTTGCACGGGCCCACAGAGGCCACTAGGATGCAGCTTTACACAAACGCAAGGCCTGTGACACAGGGTTCAGATGAGCAGAGACCAGACCTGGCTGACTAGGCGGTGAGCATACAGGGTCCAATCCCCATAGAACAGCAGCCGGGCCGAGCAGAGACCAGCCCTGGGCCCTCCCGCGGCACAGGTGTAACCGGCAGAGACAGAAGGCTGACTGAGCACCATCCCCAAGCGCTCTCCCTGGCACCACGGAAAGCTCCCACGACCCCAGGCCATGCTCCTGCACGAAGCCATGGCCAGGTGGCAGTCACAGCAAATAAGCCACCTGAGTGTCTGGTTTTTCTATTTGTCTTCGCTTATGTGAGATTTGCCTTTGGCCCAAAGGCTAAAATGTTTGCACAGTTAAGGCCTCTTTCCTCCGTCACCTGAGACATGACCACGTCATGACTCCCACGCTGGGCAGTACCTGGAGGCCGACAGCACGTGATCTCTTACACTTGTGACCCACCCTCCTGCAGGTCGTCCCCCCAGCATATCATGAGCAGGCAATCACGCTCCTGCTCCCAGCTGCTCCCCACTGACGCCAACACCCCTTAGCCTGAGCACCAGAAGTAACACCAGCATGCACCACACTGTCGGGCTCATGGCACAGTCGCCACTGTGACGAGAGCTCATGTCCACAGGGCTGGTGCTCGGGAAGGGTGAGCGCTGCCCAGCGGCCCGCAGCTGGGACCTGCCCTTCCCGGGTCGGAGGCGTGCTCGGCCGGACAGCTGCCTCCGGCTGGGACAGAGCAAGGAGGACCGTGTGGGAGGCTGGAAGGCTGGGCGGGCTCACCTGCACCAGGCTCCAGCAGCCAGACCTCAGTAGGACCGTGCGAGGCGTGGTGGGCACTCCAAGAGGGGACATGGATATCGGCAGCACTGCCACTCCCTGTGGGGCAGGTGCATCCCTGCGGAGCGCAGGTGCAGCTGTGCAGGTGCAGCTGTACAGATAGATACACCTGTGCAGATACAATGCAGCCACACCTGAAGACAGCCTCCCGCAGCCAGTACAGGGGTCGTGCTCATTTTAGGTCCATCGCCTTCAGGACACACTCACCTTCTCCCACCCCAACACTCAACCTCCTCCCTCTTTTCTCAAGTGTTTGTTTCTTTCTTTGACACTTCTTTAATTGAAGCCTAGTTGATATACAGCATTATACTGGTTTCAAGTGTACAACACAGGAACCCGACAGTTAACCACATCATCATGTCCTCGTGCCCCAGTGCCGTTACTGTCTGTCCGCATAGGAAGGTGGTGAGCCACTGACCATATTCTCCACGCTGCACTTTCACTCCATTATGGTGGAGATTCTGCGCCTCTTCTTAATGTCCAAGCTTGCGCCGCTCCCTGTGCACCACGCCAGTGAGCCGAGACGAGGTGCTGGGGCCGGGACAGCTGCTCTGCTAGGAGGCCCAGCAGGCCGGGGGTGGAGGACCCCCGTCCTAAAGCCCTGTCCTATCTCAGGGCTGGTTTCTGGCCTCTCTCACGTCAGGGAGGCAGGGGCAGGCGGGGCCGTGGCCGGGAGGTGACCACGCTGGGTCCTTGTCCCTGGTCGGCTGGCTCCTGCCGCTCTGGGGCGTGGCTCTGCCATGGTGTTCCCTCAGTCCTTGATGACCCGCCGCCACTTCTGTACACACGTCACGCTTCCTTATCTCCCCGGGAGGCGAGTGTCAGGAGAGGGCTGGTCGCGTCGATCCCACATCACAGGCAGGTTCCCTCTGGTGACCGACAAGCCCTCGTGCAGGGCCGCAGGGCCGAGCAGAAGCCCTCTGAGCCGAAGGTTAAGTGGCAGAGGAGGCCGAGACGACGCGAAGGCAGAGAGGCCAGCCTTGTCCCTGTCACACGCCTACAAGTCTCAGGAAATAAAATTTTGTTTCTCTTTATTCTTCTTTGCATCAGCTGCAAAATTTTCCAGCTGTTAAGATCTTATTTATTTTACTCTATTTTCCTTTAAAATCCTAAAAATTTTCTTCAGAAATAACTGTCATATCCAAATGCTTTTCTGGGTATTTGGGATATTAGAGAAACTGAAATGTGGCACTTCAATCTCTGGCTGCCTCTTAACTCATCCATGCAGAAGCCCCTGCTGGCTGCACCAAGGTCAGGCTCAGCCGGCCCGTCCCCAGAAGGGTCACAGCACGACCTCGGGGCCCTGTCTGCGCCGCTCACCCCGACAGGCTGTGCATGGTCAGCAGTTGAATGGGAGGGGATTTATTTACATAATGCTGAGCAGTGGCTGTACACACACATGCTCAAGACGTGTCTTGTACAAAGGAAAACCGAAGGAACAAAACAGCAGCAGAATCACAGAACCCAAGAATGGACTAACAGTTACCAAAGGGAAAGGGACTGGGGAGGGTGGGTGGGAAGGGAGGGACAAGGGTGGGGAAGAAGAAAGAGGGCATTACAATTAGCATGTATAGTGCGTGGGGGGCACGGGGAGGGCTGTGCAACACAGAGAAGACAAGTAGTGATTTTACAACATCTTACTATGCAGATGGACAGTGACTGTGAAGGGGTATGTGGGGGGGACTTGGTGAAGGCGGGAGCCTAGTAAACATAATGTTCTTTATGTAATTGTAGATTAATGATACCAAAATTTAAAAAAATAAAAAAATAAAAAAGATTAGTACCTAGTACGAAAAAAAAACAAAAAACTTGTCTTGTGTTCCAAGTAGTGACTCTGTGGCACCTCACTACACGGACGGACAATGACTTCGGTGGGGTGTGGGGGGTACTTGATAATATGGGTGAATGTAGCAACCACAATGTTTTTCATGTGAAACCTTCTTAAGAGTGTGTATCAGTGATACTTAATAAAAAAGAAAAAAATATGTCTTGCATTCCACCAACTTAACAGATTTCTGTGGCCACATAAAGCAGAGCACGATTATTCCGATAAAGTCTTCCCTCAGGAGCCTCCCAGGGACATGAGTGTGTGTGTGGTGATTAAGCGGCGGCTGATCTCTGAAGCTCTGCAGTAAGATCCGCCTCATTCTTCCTCGGACCGTAGCCGACACCGGGTCCCCCAAAAGAGCTAAGTTAATTTTCTTCCTGTTTCCTTTTTCTTGTCTCTTTCCCTCAAGGCAGCTCCGCCATCACCACGCTGTGCCCTTCAAGTGGCCCCAGAGCTCACGGGCCGGCCCCTCGCCGGGAGGGTGAGCACCCCAGCTGGCTCAGGATGCTGGCTGTCCGATGGATCGCATCGAGGTGAACCACTCAGAAGCCCAGACCACTCCAACCCTCATCTCACCTGCAGGACAGAAGCCAGGGCACTTGGCTTGACGTCACGACGGTTCTCCAGACCCTTCGTTACTAATGCCAAATCACAGGCACCAAACGGACTTCAGAAGAAAATGCTCATCACAGCCGCAGGGCACAGCACGAGCCGGGCGCTGGGCCGTGGCGGCATGAACGACCCACATGGCTGGCCTTGACGGCCCTGCAGAGGGCGGGCAGGGCTGGAGCCCCAGACTGAGGGGCATGGACTTGAAGGCTCAACTCTCCTGGCTGACATTTTCATATTGTTTTGCTGCAGCACTTTCATTCTAGATGCCCCCAAGGGCAGGAGGGCCCTGTACCAAATGAGGAGATGCGGGTGGCGCTGCTCAGGCGGGAGATGCTGGGGACACCGCTCCAACCTGCGCCCCACCTCAGGGACTCAGGCGGCTGGAAGGAAATGAATGCAGGTGTGGCCCCATGAAAGGGCCCCAGTGGCGACCGAGGGCAGCTGGCTCAGACACACCACCTCCAAACAGCTGGCAGATGTCCCCAGCTAGAAAGGGCAGAGTTCACTAGGCCTCTGTCCCCACAGCCACCTGGAGGCTTACTGGCCTCGCTCAGCCACTGCTGACATTGGTGAGGATGAGCTTTCTCAGGATGGATGTAGGGGTCCCCAGGGAAGGGAGCCCCCACTTGGCCCACCCAGTGCTTGGATGGACCTCAGGGCACCCACATCCACGTTCACGGAGATGAAGCCGAGGTCTCAGCTGCAGGAGGCGAGGAGGCTTCTGGCTCTGTGAGGTGGGGCCCCACTGGTGTGGCCGGGCTTGCAGGCTGTGGCCTCTGACCCCTCCGCCATCCTTAAAAGCCCAGAGCAGCTCCCCTGTGCGCACAGGGCTGTCATCTGTGTGCACTCCCTCGGAATCTGCCCTCCTGCCCTGATCGGAGCTTGCAGCAGAGCCCGAACTCATGGGGCTCATGGGCTGTGGCGTCTGGAAGGCCCTGCAGGGCACAGGACAGTCCCAAGCAGGGGGCCCTCCAACCCCACACTGCACTTGACGCCACGCTGGCTGCCGGGCAGACTCCACATGTCCAGACCGCAGGACTGTACTGGCCAGGAGGGGAGACGGGGTCCTCATCATCTCCCCAAAACCTTAGCTATGGCACAGGAAGTGGGCAGTACTCATTCCACCCAGGGGCTCAGGGGCAGGCATCCGAGAGGACCCCGGCCGACTCACCGCCTGCCTGCACTGCCAGCTCCCTGCAGGCTGTGAGGGAGCATCTTTGCCCACGGGGTGATAAGGACAGGGTGGGAGGCAGTCCTGCCCTTGGGAGGCACACAGCAGCGGGGGCGACAGACGCACTCCAGCAAACAAGGCCGGCGGGTCCAGGTGCTGACCAGGCTCCCAGCAGCAGGTAGAGCCCTGGAGGAGGCGCGGGGCTTCCCGAATGCGTGGGTGGAGGGGGCGGTGTGGTGGCTCTGGGGCCCGAGGGCCTCCCTGGCGTCAGTCTGGCTGCAGACAGCACACCCCCAGGCCTTCTCCTCCTCGCGGGGCTCAGCCACTCCACCCCGACCTCAGCCTCTGGCCCCTCGTCTCCATCCCTACAGCTGTCCCAACATTCCCCACATTTTCCCTTCAAGCTCCTTTTGTGCTCACACTCCTGCAGCCTCCTTGACTCACCCACTCAAGCATTCAAGGGCATCTCCAGGGGAAGACGCCAAATCTCCCGTCCCGCCACCGATGTGCACCCGGCCCAGACTCCCCTCCAGCCCACGGCCCTGCTGGCAGGCCGCACAGCGCCGCCCTTCTGTCCTGCCTCCGCACCCACGCTCGGGCCTCCGGGTCCCTCACGACTCTTCGCTCTGCTCGGAGCCTTGTCCCTACGTCCTCCCGTGACTGCCGCCTCCCCACGCAGCTCCCACCCCGCGCGCGTCCCTCCTGACGGCTTCCTGAGCAGCTCGCCCGCTCACACGCCCTCCTCTGCCTTTACCGTGGTGTCTGCACCGGTCGGCCACCCCACTTACGCAGGCTGACTGCTCAGGCCACGGGTTAGGGCCTCACCGGGACGGCGGGGCTCTGCCAGCCCCGGGCCCCTCGGCTCCTGTCCTCCTGCAGGTCACCCCACACACGGAGGGGTGACTCCAGCCAAGGATGAGGAGGCGGAGACCAGTCCCCGAGGGCAGAAGGAGGTGCTTCACTCCTAAAATCAGGACATGGCACCGCACAGAAGGCTCGCGGCTCCGCCAGGTCCCCCGGGGACCCCGGTGGGAGCCGCACCGGCTGGAGGCGTCGCCGCTCTCGTCACTGTGCTGGGTTTAAGGAAGGGAAGGCGGAGCCGGCGGGCTGGGGGAAGAGACACGGTCACAGGGCGTGAAAGCCGGGGCTGCAGCCCCAGCGAGGCTCCCCCGGAGCAGGGCCGCCCTCCAGGCCCCGCAGAGGAACGACCCCACGTCCAAGCATCGACAGCAGCTCCTGAGACACAAAGGCTTTTTACCTTGAATTAGGATACAGACCTTTGCCTCTGCCGTCTGGAGCCAAGCAGCAGGGCGGCCCTGCCGGCACCCGACCTTTTCCGCCTGAGCTCACCGCCCACCCCGGTCACCGCCCCCGCCCCCCCGCTCCGGGAGCCTGCCGCTGCAGATGGCCACGTCCTCGCCCTCCTGCCCCGCCTGCCTGGCATCCAGCATGGGCATGAAAGTCACTAAGTAATTCGTCTGAACCAATCCCCTTGTGATGTTGTGGATCAAAAGAAAGTGACGGGAAAGCAAATATGCTCCCAGGGGACCCTGTGCTCAGCGCCCCTCCTCCTGCCGCCACCCAGGAGAGGGACCCCGGGCCAGCAGAGGCTCAGGTGCCACGTCGGCTGTGCGTGGCTGTGGGTGAAGAAACACACATTGATCGTTTCCTCGTTCCTGCCAAAGGCTGGGCAAGCCCAGAATTAATCCTGACCACGCTGCGTTGACCCCAACGTGGTCGAAGGGCAGTTGCTGGAGCTGCCCTGGGAGCTGTGGAGGGTCTGCCAGGAAGCCAGCCTGGCACCTTGCTTCCAGGAAAGTGCTCCCAGATGCACCCTCCACAGCCCAGTCTGGGATGCAAACAGCAGGGAAGAGTCGATGTAGTTTTCAAAATCCAGCAGAAGTGAGCACTCGGGCTGCACATGACCACATGGGGAGCACCCGACAGCGGTGTGGTGACTCGGCCCCCAGCCCCGACCCCCCTGAGCACAGCGGGGGTGCAGGTGCCCTCATCGTGGGGACTAGGGGGTGTCTCAGCCGCGGGCCTGTGGAGAAAGAGCGTGTCATGTAAAGATGGGGACCTAAGGTTCGACGGTGGGAGCAACACCGTGCCCTGCCTGCCACCCTCCTGCTGTGACCCTGGGTGACCCTGGGCGCAGCACCAGCCATTGTGGAGGCATGTCCTCGCCCGTAAGACAAGGGGCTGCAGCCACGCCACATCGGGCACATGAAGCATGTTCTGGTATTGGCGCTACACTGGCCTCAGGCTGAGCTGGGAAGCATTTCCTTCTTCATTTTCTGGAAGAGACTGTATACTCTTGACATTATTTGTTCCTTAACTATTTGATAAAACTCCCCAGCAAAGCCATGTGGGAAAGGATTTTTCTTTGTGGGTAGATTTGTTTCTGTGATTTTTACAAGTCCAATTATCTTCATTGATATAAGGCTGTTTATATTGTCTATTCTCTTCTTGTAAGGAAGTCGACTTGCTCAGAGCTGGGACAGAACCTAGTGACATCAGAGGTGGGGCCAGGGGACGCGAGAAGGGAACAGGGTCTACAAAGGAAACGCTCGCGCCAGAACCAAAGCAGCATCTGATACACCGTGAAATCTCTTACTTTAGATCACACCAAGTTGGGAGACAGAAAAATCTGCAGTTGCTGAAAATGCCTATCTTGATATTAATTCTCCATTTACAATTTAAGTCTATGAATTGAAAAGCTATAACATTATTAGTTCCTGGGCTGACACCTTGATCCATGGTATTTTAGCCTGGAGAGGAGGTTTTATTACTGAATTATAAAGTCTTTAAAAATAGTGCTTCTCATAGATGTACTTGAGAGTAGCTACAAAATGTGTACAGGCATAATTGTGCTCGTGGGCACACGTTGGGAAGGCATTTTAAAGTCAGGAAGCAATTGTTCTCTGTGTTGCTATTTTCATTTCTCTTTAAATAAATGTTTACGTATCTCATAAAGCCACTTCCCATGCAAATGTTCACAGTTTTAGCCACAGAGGTCAGGGTACAGGCAGGGCAGTCGGCTGGGCCTGCGCTGGGCCAGGACACGGATTCTGGCCCCGAGCTCTCCTCAGGGCCCATCTGCACCACCGGTGCCCAGGGAAGCCGGCCCCGTGGGGGCGACACGCCCGCGTGGGGTGAGTTGTTATGGTGTGCCTGGACCCGGGGCGGGAGCTCAGTGCCTCCTCAACATCCCGCAAGCGCTGAGATGACTTTGATCTGACCACAAATGGAACCTAACATCTTTTGGGTCTCATTCTTAAGGGGTTGAGAGACCACTGTTGCTGTTAATTTTGAGAAATATTGATGTCCTTTTTCTGCAGCCCCTGTAGGTCTCCAGCCCCTCAAGGAGAGCTGTTTCCTACTGCCCAAAATACAGCCTCTTGGCATCACCACCACCACCACCACCACCACCATCAGGAGAGCGTCACCATCTCACGTGACCTCACTTTCCCTGCACACAGGCATAGTAATGATGGCGGAGAATGAGGACCAACAGACTGAAGAGGCATCTGGTAAACCGCAGGTGCACTTAGATTCTGTCATGTTAAGCCCCTCAAGCCTGGGGTCCTTGGAAGCTAAGTTATGAAAGAAACCAAGTTTGCCTTCTGCAGTTTTTCCCTCATGTAAAGTACACGCCATTCCCCTGACTGTCCATTAATTTATTCACCGAACACCAGCTGCGCAGTTGCCAAGTGCCGGGGACTCTCCAAACACCCTCTGCCGCTGCCCCACCCACGCCAGCCAGAAGCTCCTGAAGCGGAATGGTTTGAGCTGCAGGCATCCTGAAGCCCACCTTTCCGGTTGTGCTGAAGCCAAACACAGGGCCTGTGGGGCCTCGGGGACCTGGCCGGTCTCTGCGGGCTTTGGTCCAGCACACAGGACCAGCACACCCCACGTGTGTGCGTCCCCACCCCAGCTCCAAGGCACCCTCTCCGTGGAGCTCCCTTGGGGTCTCAGTAACGTGGCCAGGATCCTTCTATCTGGCATCTCTTCGATTCAACCCCCAGATTTTCAGAGCCTCCTCTGAGAGCAACATGCGTGCTGGATTACGCCAGAGACAGGGAAACTCAAGGTACAGTCCTGGCCTGAGGGGCTCTACGACTCGGCTGGTGAGACACCACGCCTGCGCGAAGACTTAAAGACCACAAGGGAATGGTGAGCAAGCAGCCACAGCCAGGCCACGAGGTGCTGACGCGACAGCGGCGCCTGGACCACTTCTGCACAAGCTTCCATTCACACCCCTAATTCAGGAGCCTGCCAGCGCCCTCCTCTACTCCAGCCCCCCTTTGCCACTGACCCTCAGTACTGGCCACACTCAGCTCTCCTTTCCTTTCAGCACTCAGCAGCCCAAGACCCCTAATGCCGGGCTGGGTTGCCAGCACAGGGACGTGAGCATGTCACACACACGTGTCCAGCTGGGCATTGACTGGCATCCTCCTGGGACCAAGCAACCAGTTCTGGCCAGCGGTGTGCAGCTGCCCACTGTGGGGTGCGCTGCCACGGAAGCATGAGGGAGCCGTGGAACCCACTCGCCTGCTTTTCTTGCAGCTGGTAGGGACAGGGAGGGCCAGGGATCGATGCGGAAGGAGCGGGACACGGACACACCGGAGGGGCGGCGACCCCGGGCAGGCCCCCAAGCTAGAGCCGATGTTCTGTGAGCCGCAGGACGGCACACCCGTCCGGCCTCCGGACACAGAGCCCCACTGCAGTGCAGGCCGAGCGCAGCCTCCACGATGCTGCTCTGGCCACTCCGGGCTGCGCGGGAGGACGGCCGCAGGCTCTCCTGGCCCCTCCTGAGGAGCCCACGGCGTGCTTCCCTCCTCAGCGTCTAAATGGACAGTTGGGCCCAGACCGAGGAGTTCTGGCTACACTCCCAGACTGGCTTCCCAGGGCCCCTTCCTGGGTGATGAGTCTGCAAAACAGCCCTGTCCCCAGAGGTGCGTCTACACGAAACGGCATGAGACGGGCGCCCACATCGCCATCAGACACAGCCCGGTGGCCAGTGCAGCCAGCTCTGAGAAGGGCCTCGTCAACCACAGAGCCGGCCGGAGACCACGCAGGAGCTCGGGGGGAGCCAGGCCAGCTCTGGGAAACCCCCTGCACCGCTGGCCCTCACCGAACACAGCTATGGAGAAACCTCGGCACCACGTGCAGGACCACAAGTGCGGCAGGAGCGCTGGCCTGGGCTGACGGGGCCTCCGCGCCCAGCACAGCTTCAGGAGGGGCCTGACCTCTGCTCCGTTTGCCCATGGTCCCTGGCGCTCAGCACGACTGCTCCCTCGCCTCCACGGCCCCGCCAGCGCTGGAGGCTCCCGGGGCCCAGGCCCAGCCAGGGTCCAGGACAGAGGCCCGTCTGACGTAGTCGGAGGCCCAGGCTCTCTGGCGAGGGGGTTTCAGCACCCAGGGAGCAGAAGGTAAGCAAGCAGGAGCCTCATCCCCCACTACGTCCCCCGCGTCTAACCCAGCAAACACTGTGTACCTGGCGCCGCCCTACACATGAGGCTGCAGAGCAGAGCTGCGCCCAGATGGGCAGGAGAAGAGGGGCCGATGTAAGTTCTGCCAATTAAGAGAGCATTTTGTGAGTCAGTTCTGAGCACACCTGCACATTCTCGTACCATACTCAACTCACATGACCTCCCGGGGACCCAAGGAAGGCATGGAGGAGGCCAGGCCAGGCCAGGGGCTTCCCCTCATCCCCGGAGCAGAGTCACGGGGCAGCAGTGGGGACCGTGCGGGCAGGGGGCAATCACTAAGGTCACGGGGTTGAGGCTCCCTTCACGTGCTGCCTCCAGGCCCCAGGGCGTCAAGGGGGACACGGCCAATGTAAGCTGATAGATGTGTTTCCTTCTTAAATTTTATGGACTATGTTCTCCTTAATTTACACAGTAAGAAATTACTTAAAGCTTTAGTTTAAAAAGGCTCCTGAGGTAAAAATTGAGGTGCAAGGAGCTAATAAAGAGGAATTGCAAAGCTGCCCTTGGCTCCGTGGGGGCACACAGCGCGGCCCACCCACATGCTGGACGCAGCCACGCGGGGGCCGTTCTCTCAGCGTGCCCGCTACCTGCTCGCCCGCAAGCCCCCAAGACCAGTCTCCCCACATTGGCCTTCTGCACGCACAGGGCAGGGCCTGGGCAGCTGCCCCCAGTGCGGCTTTGTGCAGAGGCCACCCGCGAGGCGCAGGCAGGACGGGCACCTCAGCAGGGCACGTCACACTCTCCCAGAACTCCTTCCTCTTCTTTGGACCAGCCGGGCCTTCTCTCCCCCGACTCCAAGCCCCCCTAGCTCCGAGTTCACCCTGCCCTTCTGTGCTCCCTCCGTGCTCAGGGACCAGTAGTGCCTCTCAGCCAGGCCCAGACTCCTCGGGGTCCTGACCGGAGGACCTGTGAGCCCCGTGGACACGCCTCCACCACCCAGCCTCCACTCACACTGACAAGGCAGCTCGGTGCGCAGCGGACCCCCGGCCCTGGCTGGCAGTCCTCCCCTGCGCAGCACAGCCCTTGAGCAGTGGCTGATGACCCCGCCCAGAGCTCCCCCATCCCTAGAGAGGCACAGGGTCCCCAGCAGGTTCACCAGACACGCTCAAACCTGATCAGCAAGTGCGCAGAGCTGCCAGAAGGGATGCCAGGCCTGGCCGCCCCCACCCTGCCCCTCAATTCACATGACCTTCCGGGGACCCAAGGAAGCCCTCGCCTTCTGGGGCCATTTCCTGAACCGCAGAGAGGAAGGGGCCATCTCTGCCTGCATCCCAGGGCCTCATGACAGCCAGCACCAGGCCGCAGATGGACACACATGGGGTACACAGTCCAGGGCCCACACAGACACATGCACACATGGCACAGAGATGTGCAGGAGTGCACACACACACGTGCACACACAGCATGCCTTTTTCTCATCACCTTTGTTACCTGACTTGAATAATGACAAAAGCCCAGAGTATTGGTCACCTAGAGATTCTGAATAAGCCAGAAACACAAGGAACCCATTTTGTCCTGAGGAGACAGACCATTTGCTCTGTCTCAGGCTTCCGTCCACAGAAGGCGTTGAGTTGAGAGGCCACAGCTGGTCTATGGCTGAAAAAGCAGAGCTCTGCCCACGGCTGCGGCATCCACAGCCAACCCGACCTGCCAAGGCCGGCCTCCCGCCCACCACCCCACCCCAAGGCCGCCGTCAGACCCCCTTCCGCGGGAGCCTCCCCAGGGCCCGGGCGCCAGCCGCTGTCCATCCCGCTCTGTCGCCACCCGCACGGAAGCACATGGGGGCATCCTGGACACGGAGGCAGCACCAGCTTTTAGGCACGCAGGGTTGGCCCAGATCCTCGGCGCCTCTGCAGCAGGGAGCCAGACGGGGGGCATCTATCTCGGCCACTCCCGGGCCGGGGACCTCGCATCCCCCTCTGAGTAAGGCCACTGCAGCACCAGCTCAGCACATTCTATCTCATTCTGGAAAACGTGTACGTGAGTGCCCAATACCCGGCAGGCAACAGGCAGCGGCTCAGCTTCCTGTGTGTCCGGGTGATGCCACACTATGTTCTGTGCAAAACCAGGGACACAGGAGGACGCAGAGCGACCCCACGCAGGGCGTGCCCAGCACTCTGGGACACGCGGGGTGTGAATGGACACGGGCTCATGGCCTCTGGACGGGATGTGGGCAGCCCATCCCGGCCCGGGACCCCCATCACCCTCCTGCCTGCGCATGTTCATCAGGAAGCCCCAGCCAGTCCTCCTGGTCTGTGGCCTCTGCGCAGGCTCGTCCATGTCCCAGGGCGTCCTGGCCACTGCGGCTGCTCAGGAAGGCAGTGAGAGACCTGGACAGGTTTTCTATGTTTGTAACAAGATAGCATGCGGTGGATCAAGATGCCCAAGTCGTCCCGGGTCGGGGGCTGGCCCGCACGGAGCTCTGCTCCAGAGATGGTGCTCAGCCATCTGCAAGCTGGTGGTCCAGGCAAGCCTCTCAAGGTCAGGGCCAGGGCTAAGAACGAGACCCTGCCCGGGGCAGGGGCCCTCCGGCCGCAGAGGCAGGCACTGTGTCACCGGCATAGCAAAGGGACTCTGCAGATGGGATGAGGTCAAGGAGTTGAGCTGGGATGACCCTGGGCTGCCTGGGGCACAGTGTCCGCCCAGGGTCCTCCTCAGGGAGGCAGGAGGGTCCACATCAGAGGAGAGGGGGCAATGGCAGGGTGAGGGGTGGGCTCTGAGGCCCTGAGTCCAGGAACACGGGCAGCCCCGGAGGCTGGAGGGGCTGAGGGACCTGGTGATCATGCAGCCCCTTGGCACCCGGCTTCCCGCCCCGTGTCATCCTGACTGCAGGTCCGTGAGGCCAGTACCCAGGCCTGGGGACAGGACGGAGTGACTGCCCTGGGCAGGACGAGCCACAGCCCTACAGGGCCTTAGCGGGCAGGCAGGGGCTGCAGCAGAGCAGGGCCAGGGGTCGGCCAAGGTCACTGCCGTGTGCCAGCTGCCAGGTGGCTCTTGGGTTCGGGAAAAGAGAAGCCAACAGATTTTTCTGACCCTTGTTTTTTTTTTCAGAAGTGAAGGAGACACAGAAAAAGTCCAAAACAATTTATGCAGGTAAAACAACTGCCCGTTCCTAAACCAGACACTCTGCCCTCACGAACCGGCACAGCCAGCCGCTGCAGGGGCTCCTGGGGGACCCCACAGACCCCAGGAAACCAGGCGTGCAGCACCTGAGACAGCCCAGATGGTCCACACCAGCAAGGAGAGCCGGTCTGAACGGAGTGCAGGGGGTGGCAGGGCCGGCAGAGCCAGACGCAGCCCCAAAACACCCCCACCTAGACCCTGGGAGGCTGTGGTGCCTGGCGAGGCCCTCTGGACCAGGCGCCCAGGCAGCAGCCTCACTCTGAAGGGGTGTGAGGTGGCCTCCTGAGCCGCACGCTTCCCGTGCCCAGGGTGCTGGCACGGGCTTTCAGCGAGGCAGCGCCAACCAGCAAGAAGCACCACAGCCCAGGACTGACAGGGAGCCACGGGCCCAGGAGATTTATTAAACATCCAAGCGTAATTTCCCATTAACATTTCCTATTTTGGCATCTTAAAGAGAGTGGAACTTGATTTCGGTTCAACATCCTGTGGGGAAATTAGTTCATTTTGCTAAAGTATCTTAATAATTACAGTGACATCAAGGTTAATTGCTTAATCTGGATTGCCACGGTGCCGGCCGCCAAACTCCCCACGCAATCTGTGCTATAATTAGTGCCAGGGCGTCTGCTTTTAGAAGCCATTTTCCCCAGAACAGCAGAATCCGGCAAGGTGATCGATGGGTGTGGCAAAGAGGACACACAGGGCCGGGTCCCCATCGGACCCGGAGGCGGTCAGCCCGCAGCAAGGGATGGGCCGGGCTGCCCCCCTGCACGGCTGCCAGGGAGGAGAGGCAGGTGTACCTCCCCTGGCCCCCGGCGCCCCCTGTGCCGACAGCCTGAGAACCCCTTGCTGACCGTGACCACCACCTGGGCCACAAGGACCAAGAGGCCGTGTGTGACAATGAAGCCCCAAGACCGTCCCAGGATCCACAGCAGAAACACGGTCTGGAAGGGCTCACCAAGATGAGGCGGGAGGGGGTGGCCCCCAGCCACCAGGCCCCCACCCCAGGCACAGGCGTCCCCCCAGGCTTTGGCAGGAATAGAGCCCCGCGGAGCAGCCCCACAGGGCACGCTGCCCTCGGCCCTCAGCCCAGACACGCATCATGAGAAGGAGAAAAGTCGTCGGCTTCCCAGTGACACCAGCACAGGCATGTCCAGTGTACTGGGGTCTCCTGGTGCGAACCGGCCACGTGGGGAGGAGCAGGCCTTGGGGGTGCACCAGTGCCCTTCCCCGGCTCCTGGGTGTGATGCCAGCGAGTCCCCGGGTCACCCAGGTCCCATCCCTCTGGGAGCCCACATCAGGCAGGCCACGTCAGCTGCACGGCGGCTCCAGGCCTCATCTCCTGTCCTGCAAGCTGAGCGGCAGCTCCAGGCCACGCTGGCCCCACGCCGGCCCCACGCCCCCAGCCCAGCCCAGCACGCCCCTGCCGCCCTAGCGGCTCCCACCCAGCCGCACAGCCCGGGGCCCCGCAGCCCCGCCTGCCCATGAGCCCAGTCAGGTTTTTGTAAAATATGGTCATACTTTCCTCACAGCCTGAAACAAAGTAAATCCCGGAGTCGGCTTCAGGCACAGCTGCCCGTGGACGCCAGGGCCGCCTCCCCGCAGGCCACAGACATGAGCACTCCCGTCGGAGGCCTCCACTGGCAGGACCCCGTCCCGCTACAGGTCCCAGGAGACACGCTGTCCCCGGCTGTGAAGGTCACGCTCGCTGGCCCCAGGAGCCTGCCGGGTGGGCACCGCATACCACCCCCCAGGGGCCCTTCACCCGCATCCTCCTGAGGAACGATGCCCCTCCCGGCCCTCACCCCACCCCTGACCCGCAGGGGAGCCCCCCATGTGGCCACACCCCTGTGCTGTCTGATTTGGTTTGAAGGTCCTGCAAATAGACTGATGCCACGCACTCCCCATGCAGGTGGCCGTGTGTCTCCGATGGCAGTCGGAGCAGCCGCAGTCTCTCAAGGTCACAGCCTGTGTCATCGCGTTGTGGGGCCACAGCACAGGGCCTGGTCCGTCTTCTGGGCCGTGGATGCCGGGGCCGCCTCCCGCGGGCCACAGCCATGAGCGCTCCCATTCACGGTGCCCACAGGCATATCCCAGGTGGAGCTGGGGGCAGGGGTGGGACTGAACCCCAGTCTTACTGGACAACAGCAGCACGTCCCCAGGACGGCTGCACCCACGTGTGTCCATCAGCGGGGAACTCCACTCACATCCTCCCTGCGCTGGTGAGGGAACCCGTCACAGAAGGCTGACCCCCACCTCCTTGGTGACCCAGGGTAGCAGGCAGGGTCCTGGCACATCCCCTCCTCTCCCTGTGCTGTCAGACTCCTCACACCTCCCCACCAGGTGTTCACAGGGCCACTTGTCTTTCCCTTATTAATTTAAGGAGATGTGAATCTATTTTGGAGACCTTGGTGGCTTGAACCCAAGTGAGAGCCACCTGGTCAAGCCCGGACCGCTCACAGAGCCACGGAGAGGGTGGCAGCCACGGCTCGGGTGCCTTGCCACGTAGCGCCGCACCTGTGTGTGTGTGTGCACAGATACACAGGTGTGCACTGCTTGCACAAGTATCTTCCCCAGCTTTTGACTGAAATGTCACTCTCCTGATCTGTTTTGGTGAACTCACTTCTCAGTCCCACGGAGTGAATTTCATCCATATGTTCTCTCATTGTTTTGCTGTTTGTGTTCTATGCGAAAAACCCATCACTACCTCAAAGACATAAAAATGTTCTATGTTTTATTTTTATAATTTTGATTTCACTTAATTTCTTAATCCCCTGGCATTTATTTGGTGTGTGTGGTGTGAGGTGTGAGGTAGGGATCCAGTTGGATTTTCTCCTTAGAGATGATCGATCATGTCAGAGCTGCCCACTGGCTCTCTCCGCCCCACTGGGTGGTGGTGAGGTGGGAGGATCGTGTCGTCTGTCCTGTACTGTTTCAAATTTCTGGCTCTTTCTATGTCCAGTATTTTATTCTCATTTCTTGCCTTATTTTGATTAATTGAACATTTTTCCCTGTTAATGTTTTTTTCCATGCTTTGAATCTGAATTTAAACACCGTCTTTAGAGTTTTTACACGGTGGTTCTATAAATGTTAACATGTACATTTAACAAAGTAAATTTTCATTTGGCATCTTTGTCAAATCCCTGCACAAAACGAGATCTGAGAATGGCTAGATTCCAAGCCCCACCTTCCTGATGTAATTTTATTTCTGTTTAGTATTTAGGTCAATCTCTTTTCCAGGTTCCACAAATTAGACATTCTTTTACTGTGCTATTAAGTAGATGTTTGTTTACAATGTGCTTAGTTAAGACATTTCTTCCAGGGTCAGTTTTCCCCTTTCTAAGTACATCTTTGAGAAATTCCTCTAAGGAGGGTCTCAGTTTTAAATAAACTTGCACTTTAATTGAAGGGTCACATTCACGCGCTGAAGCGGGAAGCTCATAAATGTGCACCTCAGCGAGCTCTATCGGTGAAAACAGCCAGAACCATCCCTCAGGTGAGGAAGCACCGCGGAGCACCCGCCATCCCTCGTTCAAGTCGCTGGCCCTCTCTCTCCCCGGAGACGGCCACTATTACGGGTCTATTCCTCTAAAGTGCCTCTAACTCTCCTAGCATTTCATATAAATGGGATCATATGGCATGTAGGTTTTGTGTCTGCATTAAGCTCCAAATTAACTGGGACTTTGAGATTCGCTGTTTATGGCACTGTTACACTTATTTTCACTTTTTAATCATAATTCATTCTATGAATACATAAAAACCTGCTTATCCATTCTACCATTCATGGACATTGGGCAGGGTCCAGTTTGGGTTTATTAAAAATAATGTTGTTGATAATATTTTTGGGTAGTTTTTGGTGTTTTCCTTCTGGGTGCATGCATGGGACAGAACCACCCGGCAGCGCACAGGTATGCATCCACAGGCATGTCTGAGCTTTGGTCCACATGAAGTTTCCAAATCGTCCTACCTGTTAACTCTCCCACCAGCAGTGGGCGCAGAAGAGTTCTAGGTGCTCCAGACGCCCCGCCAACCCTTCACAGTGCCGTTCTCTTCAACTGTGGCCCTTCTGGCAGTATGTACCCTGTATGATGCTCATCTGCATGCCCCAAATGACTTACTGGGTCAAGTTTTCATATGTTACTGACCACTTTGAGTATGGATAGCAACTTGTTTGAGATGCCTGTGCATGCTTTAGCCCTTGTTTATGTTATTATTAGGTAGACTGATTTTTTTTCTCATTGATGGAAAAAAGTTCTTTAAATATTCTAGAAACCAATCTTTAGTTGCATCTATTGAACACATCATCTCCTATTTTGTGACTTTTGTCATCCTCTCAAAGGTGTCTTTTGTTGGACAGAAGTTCCTAATCTTATTAAAGACAAATTCATGAATCTTTTACTTTATGTTTTGAGGTTTTTTTGTGTTTAAGAAATTTTTGCTTGCCTCAAATTTATGAAGCTATTTTCCTATTTTATACAGAAAAAGCTGTACTGATTTACCATTCACAAAGTGATTCTCATATATGCTATAAAGTTAGGTCAAGACAAAGATGTTTTCCATTGGGACATCCATTTGATTTAGCACTTTATCTAAAATCCCACATTTAATTTTTCCAGTGTTATTTGGTGCCCATCTCCAAATGGAGATTTTTTCATTAAAATCAAGTACCCATATACGTGTTCCTCTATCTGGGCACTCTGTTGTGCTCCGAGTCTAGCTGTCTACCTTTTATCTCTATGTTGATGACTGCAACTATATAATAAGTGGGATATCACATAACCTCCAACTTTGTTCTTGATCTTCAAAGCTTTCTGCGTATTCTTAGTCATTTACATATCAAATACATCTTATAATCAATTGCTAATTTCCACAAAAATATTATAGTGGAATTTTAACTGGAATTGTTTTGAATCTATAGGTCACTTTGTCTACGGATCTATACATAAGTGTACAGTATTCAGTCTTCCAGCTGCATATTAAAATACTATAATAATCTTTTATAGTATTCATTGTAAAGATCTTGCACATATTTCATGATATTATGTACTTGAGTTTTTGTATTATAAATGATATCAGTTTCAAAATATCATTTTCTCATTTTTTTGTTGCTGGTATATTAAAATGTAGTTAATTTTGCACTATCACTATTGACATTGTGTATCTAACAAAGTTGATTATTTTAGACAGTCTACATGTGAAATCATGCTGTCTGCTAGTAACAATGGCTTCATTTCTTCTCTCCATTCCTTATTCTATTATTCATCCGTATGTTATCCAGTTATTGTTTACTTATTCATTTGTTCATTCAAACTTTTCCCCGGAATGGCTGTGTCATTTATTCTGCATTTCCACCAGCATTACAAGCCCTCCAACTGCTCCACATCTCCACTTGGAATGTCACGGCCAGTACTGTTATTTTAACCATTCTCAGGGTGAGCAATGGCAGGCACGGTGTTGTAGTTCTAACCTGTACTTCTCTAGCTGAGCATTTTCCCACATGCCTATTTTCCATCCATATATCTTCCTTGGCAAAGTTTCTGTTCAAATCCTTTGCCCACTTTTACTTGGCTTGTTTACTTTCTAACTGTTGAGTTTTGCAAACCACTCATTTATTCTGATTACAAGCTCTTCCTCAGATATGTGACTTCCACGCGTGTTTATACTTTCAGTTTTTCAAAGGTGGCTTTATAAGAGCAGACGTTCTTATATCTAGATGCAGTCCATTACCACTTTTCTTCTTTTCTGGGTCATGCTTTTGGTGCTGTATCTAAGAGATATTTGCCTACCTTCAAGTCACAAAAATTTTATGCCCTGTTTTAAGCAAAGGTTTATAACTTATGATTTTATATTTAGGAACAGGAACCTCTGGAGTTAATTTTTGTGTATGGTATAAGATATGGGTTGAGGCTGGTTATTTTGCATGTGGACATTCAATATTATTTGCATCATTTGTGGAAAAAATTATCTTTTTCCATTGAATCACCACTGCACCTTTGCAAATAATCAACCTATCCTGTAATTTTGATTCTATAAATCGACTCTCTGTTCAGGCCAGTCGATCTGCATGTCTGTTCTTTCACCAACACCATAGTATCTATGGTTTTAATGAAAACTTTGGAAACAAAAATTTGCCCCCCTACACATTATATCTATGGTTTTAATACATAGATACTACACATAGTATCTATGGTTTTAATGAAAATTTTGGAAACAAAAGATTTGCCCCCCTACACATTATTTTTCTTTCCCCAAATTATTCTGCCTGTTCATTCCCTCAGGTTTCTATATTTCAGAATCAGCTTGCTTCCATAGTAACTGGGATCGTGGTTGGGATGTTGTTGAATACAGAGAGATAAGTTTCAGGAGGTTGATGTCTTAACAAGATTGAGTCTTTGAATTCATTAACATGGTATGACTTTTCATTTTTTTATGTCTATTTTTTCCTCTATATTTTGTAGTTTTCCTCTTACAGATCCTGTACGTATTTTTTTAGATTTATATATAGCTATCTCTTTCTTATGCTGTTGTAATAGCAAGCAGATGTTTAAAATTTTGATTTCCAATTGCTAATACATAGGAATACAAGTGGGTTTTCTTGTAAACTGGCCTTCTGCTCTGCAGCCTTGTTTAATTCACTTGTCTAGGGCCAATGACATCTAAGAATGAGACAAGTTATTCTTCCCTTTCCAACATGTGTGTTTTTTTATTCCCCTTTATGGCAGTATCGCACTGGCTGGGACTTCCGGTAGGATGCTGAGCAGTCGTGGTGAGCGAAGGCCGACAGCCTTGCTTGCATCTTGAGAGGGAGTGTTTATTCCAGGTTAAATGAGGCACAGGGTGGGGCCTTGGTGCAACAGGACTGGTCCTTGAAGAAGAGGAGAGGCCCCAGACGGCTCCCTCCCTCCTCTTCCCCCTCGCCCCCCATGCGTGCGCAGAGGAACGGCCACGGAGCACACAGTCTGCAACGTCCAGTCATGACAATGTTCTTTATCAGCTTAAGGTAATTTTTTTCTATTCCTATTTTGCTGAGTTCTTTTTAATTATGAATGATGTTGAATTCTGTCAATTGCTTTTTCTGCATTATTGAGACACTCATGTGCTTTTAGGTATGGCCAGTCACACTGGTTGATTATTTAATGTTGAACCAGCCTTGAATCCCCGGGGAATGTGCACACGCGCCAGAGCGAGGCGGCCAGCATCCCAGGGCACCAGCTCCACCTGCTCCTCTCGCTCTCCCATGACTCCCCCTCGGCCGCCCCAAGGAAGCCCACCCTGGGGTGGGGGTGGGAAACTGCCCTTCCATTGTTTTCTGTGTCCTTTCCCACCGTGTAACTCACTCTAGTTCTGACATTCCACAGACTTCCCTCTGACCCAGAAAGAAGTCCCCTCCTCTTTCAGATACCTGGTCTCGGGAAATCACAGCACTTCGGCTTTCAGACTATTGTCCAAGCTCTGACTCAAAACCTTTGACTTTGAAAGTCAGTGACTTTCCTCTGACTGCCCTCTCTTCCCTCCTCGGGGACAGTGTTTGGGACAGTGTGAGGGAACAATGCACAATGAGGGGAGGCACCTTCCAGGGAGGGTTGTTGGGCACAATGGAATACAAAACGGGACATTTTCAGGGTCTCCCAACACCCACTGCACCTCTCTCCACCCAGGATGGCTGCTGGCAGCCCAAAGGCACCCACCCATCCACCCACCCACCCACCCACCCACCCATCCACCCATCCATCCATCCACCCATCCATCCATTCATCCATCCACCCACCCACCCATCCACCCATCCATCCACCCACCCATCCACCCACCCACCCATCCATCCACCCACCCATCCATCCACCCACCCATCCATCCATCCACCCACCCACCCACCCATCCACCCATCCATCCATCCACCCATCCATCCATCCACCCACCCACCCACCCATTCATCCATCCATCCACCCACCCATCCATCCATCCACCCACCCACCCATCCATCCATCCATCCATCCACCCACCCACCCACCCATCCATCCATCCATCCATCCATCCATCCATCCACCCACCCACCCATCCATCCATCCACCCATCCAGCGCCTACACAGTTTTCTCTGACAACACGTGGTAGTAAACAAGAGGTAGGTTCCCAGCCATGGAGATGCTTTCTAGGCCTTGTTTCTCAGTGGATTCAGTATAAATCAGGCAACCATCCAGATTCTTGGCTGGGTTTGACAGTGTAAACACATTCCACCTGGTGCCCTTTGTTTAGAAAAGCAGGAGAAACAGGACGGCAAGATTCAGCTGCCCCAGGGAAGCCGTTTCCCTGCAGAAAACACCAATCAGGGAATTTTCAGCAACTCTTATTAATGAAGATGGACACATAGCCATGGGTCACTGGAGCATCTCTGGGAGTATCCATGGCAACAGAAAAGAGCAAACAGAAGAATCACTCCACAGTAAATGGAGAGCTGACTCAAAATCCCCAAGTCTCTTCAGAGGTCCAGCGCGCCTCTGGGGTTTCAACACACGATGTCCACAGAAGCCAATATCCACACACACTCATGCCGTGTCCACCAAAAGCAAGTGAGGACCTAACATATTTGGCAGGTGAAAACTTGCAGCCTAAAAATGCAAAAGCCGTGTTCTTCACCAACACCGTGGCCTTGAACGCACTACCAGAGCGCCAAGATAAAGTGGCCAGTAAGTGCTTTCTCCCCAAGGCATATTCTGGAAAGATCTTTTTCAAGAAAAAGCTGTGGGTCTTTCTCGCCTGACACAAGAATGCATGTGCACACTGACACAACACTCCCTCCATCTGGTGGTGATTACATGCCCACGACGCCACCCCTCTGTCCATCAGGAACCCCTGTATGTGGTCACCACCTGCTGCCTGCACGCCCCTGGGAGGGGAGGGGCCCCCCGGTGAGGAGGAAGCACCTGCAGAGCCAGGCAGGACCAGCTGCCGCCCCACAATGTGCTCCCTCCAGGGACACTTAGGGAGCTGGTGCTCTTGGGGCTGGGAAGGAGGACCAGAGAGGACGGCAAGTAGGACGGAAGGCCGGTGAGCTGGGCTCAGCCACGCAAGGCGGGGGAGGGAGGAGGGGGGCCGCCCAGCGGTTCTGCAGCTCAGGTTGCAGGAACCACTGGCAGCTAAAGTGGGGTGGGGTCTAGAACAACCCTCAGAGAATTGGGGGTGGGCTCCAGGACGCTCATGGGGGCAGCACATGTTGTAGGCTCTGCTAACAGCAGGACCCCTGGGCGTCAGTGGGTGAGGCACCCTCGCTGCGTGCCTCAGTGAGCCCATCTCTAAAATGGGGACAACCGCAGAGTAGCGCCTGCTGCTCTGACTACAGCGTGGGGTTGTCATGAAGATCGGCTGAGTTCATCTACATGAACAGCCTGCGAACACAGCGGGTTTGAAGCCGGGTACGATTGAGAGGCGTCAGAGCGCCCGTGCTCAGGGGGGCAGACCCTGCAAAACCCTGGATGGTGGGCTTCCAGACCTGCCCTCCCAGACCTGTCGGGCTCCCGAGACAAGCCAGGTGGGCGCTGGGCGCAGAAGGGGGGCTCAGGCCCGCCCTTGCTGATGCCGAGGAGGCTCAGCGCACTTACGGGTCATGATAACGAGTTGAGGCGGCAGCTGGGGAGCAAGATTCTGGCCGCGCGTGTCCCTCCTGGAAGGACACTCCGCCCATCGCGGCCCCCCAGCTCCGCCTGCACCACTGGGGCTCAGAGTGCCTGCTGAGTGCCAGCAGCCCTGCTCGGCCACGAAGAGGCCTCTCTGCCCACGTCCATGCCTGCACCTACACTGGCTCACGGGGCTGTGGGCACTGATGAGTGTGGAATCACAGGGCAGACTGGACAGCCTTCCAGGCACTGAGGCTGAAGCACACAAGGTGGCGGGCTGGAAGCAGGCGGGCTCTGGGCTGCAGCCTGGAGAGCAGCATTTCTCCTCCCGGAAGCACCCTTTCAGCTCTGAAGGCCTCCGACCGACTGGGTGAGGCCCACCCATGAGGGGCAGGCAATCTGCTTTCACTAAAGTCCACTGGTTACAGCATTAATCACGTCCAAACATTAACATCACTGCAACGGCCAGACGGTGTCTGACCCAGCAGCTGGGCACGTGGCCCGGCTGACACTGACACGACCCGTGAAGTCCCCACCCCGGGGGCCATGCATGCCCCCGGCCACCACTCCGTGACCAGGCTGTCATCTCTCCAGCCCGCAGATGCCCAAGGAGGACTTGGAAATCGTGTTCTCCGGGAACAGTGATGCTCCCAGGGTTCGCCCTTTCGTTTCCCATCTGAGGAGTGCCAACTACCCACAGCACGCTGGCCCAGGCACCTCGCTAGGGTGCTTGGTTATCTGCACCCGCAGTTCACTCTCCTCCTTTCTAAAACTCCAAAGACATAAGCCCAGAAACAAGGGCCGCACAGCACCTGTGTCTCCACAGAGCTCTAGGAACCGGAGGAGGCAGTGTGAAGGGGCCATAGCCTGGCCACTCGCACCCGTTCTGCAGCAGACGTGGCCATGCTGGGCTGCAGCCTCACGAAGAGTGAACCCGGGGACTCGGCAGAGGGGAGGGCACGGTCCCGGTGAGCACCCGAGGACGGTGGTCTGGGCAGCCCCCGGCCATGAGCCCTCATAACAAACCAGCAGGACAGCGTGGGACCCCAGCCATCACCGCCCACCTCGGACCCCACGCGGAGGCAGCCACAGGAAGGGAAGTGGAGGCCCCGGGGCACTGAGGTGGAGCACCTGTCAACCCGGGCAGGGCAGGGTCCTGTGCAAGGCCAGGCTGGGCCTCAGGACCCACAGGGAGGGAAGCTCAGGGCCAGGCTTGCCCTCCTTCAGCCTGGGCCCCTGCGCACTGAGTGGCAATGGGCAGCGGTGACCACAAACCCCTTCCTTCCATCACCCCTGACACGGCATGGAGGCCACTGTGCAGCCACAGCTCCCCAGCCCTGCACAGGTCTGATCCAGCCATTCAGGGCCACAGCTCAGGGCATCTGTGCAGGAACAAGGGGAGGGACCGAGCGCCTCCCGCTGCCCCGGGGCTGCTGGCTGGGGCTCCGGGAATCTTGCAGCCAAGGAAGCTCCCGTCTTCAGCCCTGACAGACGCAGGGGACCCTGATCCCGGCCCAAGACCCAGACCCGGGATGAGGCAGGCGTTCATTTCCAAGTACACAGCGCCCATGTTGTTACTCCACACCTACTCAGTGATCAGCATATAATCGTTCCAAAATGCTGTGACTACGGGCGACGCTTCCACATTAGCAGGAGACTACGCTTGGTGTTTGTGCTGTTCGGTGTGACTTGTGTGTCGGCCGCTGTAAACACAGGAGTGTAACCGTCACAGGAGCAGCAGAAGGTCCCACCGGGTCCACTCGGCTTCCTGGGGACCTGCCGGGACAGCACAAACCAGGGGACCAGGGAAGGTGGGGTGAGAAGCCAAGCGGACAGGGGCTGGGCTCGCATGGCCACAGGGCTCCTCCAGGTTAACGCCCAATTTGAGAGTCCCTCGGCCAGGCCTCCGGTGGGCAGCCCCGAGATGCAAGGTGGGCAGGGCAGGCCCCGGGGCCCGGTGGACAAGAGGACCTGGCCGCGATGAAGGCCACCCAGGGCCTCGGGGTGACCTGTGCAGCCAGGGCTCCTCAGCCCTGCACGGGTCTGCTCCAGCCACTTCAGGGCATCTGTGCAGGAACAAGGGGAGGGACCGAGCGCCTCCCACTGCGTGCGCAGCCCGGCAGCTGCTCCCACAGGCCAGCGTGGGGTCGGTGGCCACTCATCATCACCCCTTCTCTGGGCCAGAGTCCACACCAGGGGCTGCCCATGCCTCTGCATTCTCCCAAGTCACTAATTTAGCGCCTGCTGTGTGTGGGCCCTGGACAAGGACATGGAGACACCGGACCTGCCAAAAGGCACCCCACATCTCAACCTGCCCCTCCAAACCACCCACGCCAGGTGTGGCCCCAGCCAGTGGTGGGCACCCTGCTCTCTGGATTTGGGGGGTGTCCTTTACTGGTGGGTCCCTGAAACCAGTTCCCCCACCTGGCTGGGCAGCAGGACACCCGGGGCTCTGGCCAGTTTTTACAAGCACCAATTTGGCTGCTTCCATCCAGGGGCTCTGTCCTTGGTGGGGCAAGACCTCCCACCGCTGTGGGGGCCACCCCTTCCTCGGCATGTCCTGCAGGCTCTTGACAAACTAGGCCACGGCAAGCACCGGGAGTTCTGAGTAAACAGAGACCTAGTTCTACGAGCAAAATATTACCATTTGTCCAACATAATTATTTTCTTGGAAACAGCTGGTAATAAATAAGGCACAGTATAAATATGATTTTGTGCACTGAATTTCATCTCTCCACTCTAATTAACATGCTAGGATATTGCCCTTTAAGTGTACAGACATTTAAAATATATATTTCATGATATCCAAGTTATTTGTCATAACCTCCAAGAGGAAAAAACAAAAAGAAGAAGAATGCCACAGCCATTTAAACACGTCATCACACAACTACATCCGAACATACCAGCCCCTCTGCACTGCAGCCACGGAAGCTTCCGCCACGGAGCCACTTTCACCCTTGCTCACCTCACAGACAGAACAGGGGGTCGCCAGATCAGGTCCCGAGTGACGCATCTGTTGTGCAGATAAACCAAGAAAGTCATGAAAAGATCGGGGATTTTGGGGGCACGTCTCAGGCTTGACAGTGCTGTTTATCATTGTTGACACAGAACTGACGCCCAAGCTCTGACCTCGGGGAGGCCGGGATCACACAGCTGATGACAAACACCTCCCGCCGGCAGGTGGCCTCTGTTCACAGCCACTGTGAAAGTGCCATTGTGGGCAAAACGACAGTATTTCCAGCATCTCTCGCCTGGCCTTTAGTGCATCTCCGTATCAGCAGGTGTTTCCAAGGGGTGGAGAGAAGCGGCCATCTCTGCGTCAACAGGGGATCACCAGGGGAGCGAGAGCATATCTGCACGGGAGTCTGGGTGGGGCCCCTTTTTTTGCTGCCGGGTCACGAGAGACACAGGCAAGCAGAAGTCGATGACTGCTTATAAGCAGTAAATGGCTTCTCCCACTTTATTTCTCCCTTGCCTGATTTTGGCTTCAAAGGTATTTTGCCCGGGGCTGGGAACACATTCCCCCCCCACCGCCCCCCGGAGTTACAGCCATGAAGTCTGAAAGTAAGAGTGAAATGTGGCACCCCGCCCACGGCTGCAGTCGGGGCAGAGGAGGAGGCGTGGATGGCAAACGGCTGGCCCACCAAGTTCCATCTTCCCAGGGTGACCTTTATGGCCAAGTTTAGTTGGGACAGGCAGAAAACTGCAGGTTTTCAAAATAATATGCTACATTAATTTTACATGATTTCAAACTGTAACAATGCAAAGTAGAGGAACCCCATGGCCAGCTCGGTCTGATACTGGCTGTGTCTTCCAGGGTGTCACACGTGTCCTTGTGACAGCTCACAAACCAGGCTCAGTCCCAGGAGGCCTCCCTGCTCAGCACAAGGGGCCGGTGCTGCCCTGGACACACCCCACACCCCAGGAGCCCTGCATGCAGACTCTGACCTCCCCAGGCTGGCGCAGGGTGACTCAGGGCCGAGCACTGGAGCTCTGCCCCCGGGGCCTCCTGGGGGTGGCCACCCCATCCCACCAGCCATACAGTCTCTCCCCAGACCACAAGGAGGCTGGGATGTGGTCCAGAGGAGTCGTGGGCTCGGCGGCCAGCCCTCCCTCTGTGCACCGGGGGCCACCACACCCCAAGTAGGAAGGACTGGGGTTCCAGCAGAGCCCTCACCAGGAGGCAGCCACCCACCTTTGAGATCCACGAGCCGAGATCTCAAAAAGTACTAACGGAACAGCCAAAAGCTAGTTTCACAGCCTCACTTCACCAAATCAGCCCCTGATCTTTCCATAGGGAAGCCTTTCAAACATGCCTCCCCGACGCCCTCTGGGACTGTCCCCAGGCCACAGGGTCCCCAGCAGTTGAGGCAAGGGAGCTAAGAAGGCTCCTTCCCGACATCTGGGAGCCCCTCGTCCCCAGAGAAGCACCTGAGGGCTGATCCTCAGTGGGGCCCCTGCCGGGCGGCTCCAGGGATGCAGGCCCACACGCCCGGGGCAGCAGCTCCTGAGAATGAGCTCCCAGAGGCCACTCCTCACCCAAGGGAGGAGGCTCCACCAGCCGTGGGGTCATCACACATGAGAAAGACGAGTGAATCTCTGCAAATCACAAACATGTGAGGAACACCTGTTTGCGGGCACGCATCTACCCTGAGGCCTCTCTGCCAGGGGCTGTTGAGTGAGCCAGCCTCCCGCGGACACAGGCAGGGCCGTCTGGTTGAAATTCATGACTTTAATTTAACAGGCATGGAGGCCTGGCCCCCAGTGTTGACGTGTCGGCTGTATGTCTCGGGTAAGAAACTCTCGCAGCTGCAGTCCACACGGCATCTTGGACTTGCACCAGAGAGAAACCCTTAAAATGGGCAGAAACCTCTGAGAAGCGAACGACAGACAAGCACCCTCCGGACCTGGCATCCTCACCCTACGTCACTGCAGACAGCAAGGGCAGGGCCCGAGCGACCCCCTGGCAGGTCCCTAGCGCACAGACCCTGCCGGCCCCTGTCCAGTTCCACCTCTTGCTGTTCCCAGTGGACACAGATGCCCGGGAGGATTGTGATCAGTAACAACTATGGTCGTGGCGAGAGCCCAGCCGCCACAGCCCCCGATAAGCAGCGTCCACACCATGCCTAGGATCCCAGGTATTGCTGGGCCTGCATCTGGCCACGGAAGCCAGGGGGATGCCCCCTCACCCTGCTCCGCGTGGGCAGCACCTTTCAGGCCTCCACCGCCCAAACACCCAGCAGCTGTCCAGAGACTGGCCTGCTGGAGCATGTGAGGCCCAAAGGGAAGTCGCCCAAGTGGACGCCCCTTTTCCCCTGGAAGCGGGGTCGGTGAGCCCAGGGATGCAGCCGGTGTGCTCAGCACTGAAGACGGCCTGTCAACTGAGCCCGGCCCTTAGGAGGGCTCCCAGTGGGCACCACGGCCTGGACAGCGGACTCGCCACCCCCGGTGTGCCAGACCCCTCAGAGGCTGAGGTGCAGGGTGGAGTGGCCAGACCCGGCCCCAAGCCCCTCAGGCGGCGGCTCTGGGGACCGCGGGCGGAGGAGGGCACCAGGCAGCCATGAACACGGAGGGAGCTGGCCGGGCAGGGCAGGGAGGAGAGACGCGAGAGGCACGCAGAGGGGCTTCCTCGTGGCTTATCAGCAATTACTACCCATGACGCTCTGAGGAGAGAAGGGGGGGGGGGGGGTTGCCGCGCTTCACTTAAACGTTCCTGCGCAGCTCCACTTCTTTCCTGTGTGAACCTTAGCGATTTTTTAAATAGGGCTACTCTGAGCAGTGAATTATAAGCCATAACCTCTTCTTGTTAACACTTTATGATTTGGGAAAACAGGTAAATGTCATTTCCTGCCTCAGGGCCTCGCAGTGGGAGCTGGAAGGTGGAGGCCCCAGGGGACCACAGGGCACTCCCCAGGAACCTGGGCCCCTCTGCCCGACCCTGCCCCTGGGAACACACAAGCTGTTCCCGTATCTGCAAACCTGAGGAGCCCCTCCAGCCTGCAGCACCAGGATGGGGTCCAGCAGAGACGGGGAGCTGCCCCCAGCATGAGCAGGCGCCCATGGCCTCTACTCTGGAAAGGGAAATAGAGGGGAAGGGAGGCAGAGGCCAGTGTTTGGGGAGCTGGGGGTCGGGTGGGGCTGCGCCTGCTGAGCCCTAGGGGAGGCAAGTCGGACAGGGACGGGGGTGCCTGGGGCCCTGGGCTCCACATGCAGCTGAGAGAGGGCCGTCAGCCGGAGCAGGTGGAGACCCAGCAGAGTGCAGGGCGGGACCCCTGCCTGCTTGGAGAGGGTGCAGCCCTGGTGGATGATGGGCAGTGGGTCAAGAACGGGGTGCCTGCAAACCAGAGAAAGCCCATCACCCACCGGCCACACATGACCCAGCCCCCAACCACCACCAAGCTTGGAGACGGGCAGTGCCACATGGCTGCCGGGTGGTGGGCTCAGGGAGCAAAGCCACACCAAGGCCCTACTCACACATCACCCCAAACCCAGTCTGTGCATTTCTCAGTGCAGAGTGTGCCAAGGAGCCAGACGTGCACATCTAATCACAGAACAGCCACCAATTCTGCTAAAGTAACTGACAGATGAACCTGCTCAGGAGGCGGGGGTGGCAGCTCAGGGCCCATCCCTCCTGCTGTGCAGAGTCACCAAGGTCACCGGAAGGAAGGCGGAACCGTGGGCAGCTGAGCCCCCAGGAGAATGCACACTGCAAACCAACAGAACCCAGCAGAACACGGTCATGCTGCCGCGAGCCCACGCCGGCCCCTCCTGCCCGTTCAGGGACATTTCATGGATGATGTGTGAACAGCCGAGCCTGAGGACAGACGCAGCTCCCGCCAGCGCCCCAGGGCCCTGAGGGGAGGATTCAGAATGACCTCTGCGCATGCAAGGACGCTACGCAAACAGCACACAGATGCCTGCACACAGGAGCTCTTCTCAGCATAATTAGATGCATATTTCACAGACCACGCTGGGGAAATACACACGCGTGTTGGAGATGTTGAGAGAGCACAGATGCGGGCTTACCATGTCAGTGTGTTCCACGCACAATGAACCTCACAGCGGGCATCTCAAAGCACACCCCTGGTGCCCTGAAACTAGGAAGTGCCTTTCACAAAAAGCGGAGCCATTAGATCCAAATGAGGTTTCACCAGGCAATTTTGGAAGCGGGGCAGACAGGTTGCGGCCCCTTCCCTGGGAAGAGAGTACTGTTTTACAGCGCACTCAGGCCAGTGGGGTGGGGATGGCGAGGGGCAGGCAGTGCCCAAAACACAGCATTTGAGAAAATAACATCAGATTTCTCTCGTTTTCACCCCCTCCAAACAGCCATTTATTCCACCAGCGTAGACACAAAGCAAGGGCCCACGTCCTCGGACACGATCTCACACCCCTGAAATAGAGCATTTGAAGAACTGCCGGGTGGCCCTGGATCAGGTAAGAAATGAAAAACACCTTCCTTTGCCTCTGGTTTGCTTGGGGCGACCCAGTATTCATGTCTGGAACGTGAAAATTCTGATCTTGCCACCAGGGTGACCGCCACCTAGTGACTAACAAGTCAAGGGCTCTTGTAGGGCTGGTCCAGCAGCTGCCATGGCAACACGAATTGGTACACGGATCAGTCAACATTAATCAGTCAAATCAGCCAATCAGTACCAATCATCAATCAAAATTCACAATCTTTCTTTTATACTCTAAATAAACCTGTAAATACAGAACTGTGCATTTACTTATCCCCTTTACATGTATACGTGAGTGCATGTACATGTTTGTGTATCTCACGTATGTGGTGTGTGCATGTGTATTCTGTGTGTATGTAAGCATGTGTGTGTGTACATGTCTGTTCACAAAATAATATTAGTTATGGCACAAATCATTTGTCAATTCATTCTAATTATTTCCAGGTCATTTTAAACCCACCTTATCAAGGTCTAATTGATAAAAAATAAACCACACCATTTTAAGAGTTTCATGAGTTTTGCCAGCACTTGCGTCCTGCCTCGTAATGAATATAAATACCACCACGTGTCCCCTCACCAGGTGACTGGCCATGCGGGTGCTTCACAGTTTTTAGCGATTCCAGTGATGCTAATGAGTACTGAGTGCCACTCTCTGGGGGGACTGGGTCTTTTCAGTATCTCAGAATGTAAATGTTGGGTCCTTTAGTGTGTATCTAACTTTATAAGAAAATACCAGACTGTCTTCCAAAGTTAGATTCACTTTAAATTCCTTCCAATGATGTGTGAGTGTTCCAGTGGCTCCACATTCTCGCCAACACTTGGTTTTGTCAGACTTTAAAGCTTTATCCCCTCAATGGATGGGTCGTGATCTAGTGTTTGCTAGTTTGCTCTCCCTGATGAATGATGATGACCATATTTTCACGTGCTAATGCACATTTATGTATCTTTTTTTGTGAAGTGTCTGTTCAAATTTTTCAATCTTTATTTTAAATTGGGTGGCTTAGGTTGTAACAATCCTTATTCTCACATCAAAGCCCTTTCTCAGATGTATATTCAAATATTTTCTGCTAGTTCGTTGCTTGCCTTGTCATTTCCTTAATGGTATCTTTCAAATAGCAAAAGTTTTTTATTTTGATAAGGGACAGTTTATTGATTTCTTCCTTTTATGGTTTGTGTTCCATATGGGAAGTAATCGTCTGCTCCAAGGCCACAATGCTGTGTTCCATGTGTGTTCTCCAGCAATTTTGTCATTTATGTTTTTCCATTTAGGTCTAAGATCTGTTTTCAGCCAATGCTTGTGTATGGCATGAAGTAAAGGTTAAAATTTGCCTTGTTTCCATGAAGACGTCTGTTTTTAGGCCTCTTTCTGGGTGCCCCATTCTGTCCCCTTCATCTTCCTATCCTTATGCCAATATTATGCTGTCCTGTTCACTGCTGTTTCATAGCAAATCTTGAAATCAGGTAATATAAAAACTCCAACTTTGTTTTTTTTTTCCAAATTTGTTTTGGCTGTTTTCAATCCTTTGCATTTCTAAGTCTTCGAATCAGCTTATTCATTTCTACAGAAGGTCTTCTGGGATTTTAATGGGATTATATTGACTCTGCACACCAATTGGGTAAGATCTAAATCTTAATAGTATTAGCCTTCTGATCCATGAACATTGGACACCCTCCCAACTAACTGTTCTGTAAATTTCTCTCATCAGTGTATTTATGTCTTGTACATGTTTTGTTTACTTTATTCCTACCGATTTCTTGTCTTGGATGCTATTATAAATGGGTTTTTTTGTTTAAAACAGTTAATGTATCTTCATTTGATGTGGCCATTATTAGCTAAATGAGGATCCTGTCTCAGTCACATCTGATGCTGAGAATTGCATCAGATTCCCTTGGAATGGAATGTATTGTGTGTATATATGTAAGCACATGTGTGTATAGCCAGCCAGACATGCTCTGGACTGTCAGGGCAGGGCCCAAGGCCTGTCCTTCCCCTCACGCCACCAACACAACCACTGAGCACAGCCTGCCTAGTCACCTCTGCAATCACCCCAACCTCCGCAGCCCACCCCTCAGCCACACACACCCACCACCTCCATCCACTCTGGGTGCCACCTTGGCTGGCTCAGCTCCATGCCATCTCCCTCCTCCACCAACTCTGGTGAATGATGCCTTAGGAAATGGGCAGTCCTCACAGAAGGAGGGTTTGTGGTTACTTCAGATACTGTTCACAGCACAAATCCTATCACCTCCCCTGAACAGCAACTATGCTCCAAATCTTTCTTGACCTTATAACACCACCTAAGAATGTCATATATTCAGTAAGCCTACTATTGACTAACACCGCACTGTCCCAGGAGGCCTCTTATCGGTGGTCCTCATGACACCCACGAGGATCGGCTTGAAGCAGTTCATGTTAGAATCGGCATACTGATCAACCACTCATCCCAGCCACCATTGTGCTACTTGCCAACTGACCCCAGAGGCTGCAGAGTCTCTCCAACCAACACAGCCAGGCAGGTGTGTGGAAAGGTGTGCCGTCCAAGAGAGCCGGCGTGGGCAGGGGGCGGCACTCCCCACAGAGCTGCCGCGTACCTGCATGACTGCAAAGCAAAGAACTGGGGCTGCTTCTACCGAGGAGCCCCCCAGGTGGGCACCCCTCCCCTCACGCACTGGGAAAGCACTCAGTCTAGAGCTGCCCAAAATCAAGGGCCCACACGGTACATCCCCCCGCCGAAAGGCTGCCCCAGAAGCTTGTGGTGGGCTGGTCCCAGCAGTGGCCCGTCTGAAGGGAGAGCCCAGCAGGTGGTCTCTGCCTGTGCCCTCACAGGACGCCTGAGCGTCCAAGAGCTGCGCCCCAAGACTATCCCAGCTTCTACGAGCAGGTCCCCAGCCAGCACACGATTCCTACCAGTCCAGTCCCGGGACACCCGTGGTTCCTACTGAGTTCCTCACGTGGGCTCCGTGCTTTCCCAAGGGGCTCACCGCCTCCCTCTCTTCCTTTAAAAATGAAACCTGCCAACCTGTCAACACACACACATGTTGAACTGTCTTTGTGTTTTGTCCTAATTGGAGACGACAGAAGAAGGAAACAATTTATTTGTATTCATGGCATCAATAATTTAATACCAAAAGCGAAGAAAAGAGAATATACACTCCACGCATGCAAATCTGGTTAAAATTTATTACTTATGATAATGAAAAAGATTTTAATTAGGAATCAACTATTCTATTTTAAGGACAGGGGTAGGCCTGGGACATGATTCCGATGCTCGCTACATAACAATCGTAAGAAGATATAAGCTTGGTAGGAAATGCATCAAAAAAATTAACAGGAATTGTCTGGGCAGCCAAGTTAGGGATGATTTATTTTTAGTTTTCTTCTTTGTGTATTTCCCTGTTTTCCAAACCTTCTATAATGAGCATATTTTTAGTTTTATAATAAACACGTGTTTTAAAATAAGGAATAAGTCAAAGTTGAGATCTACTAATTAAAAATATCCTGTGCCTGGGTGGGCCTGCCAGTTTCCTCCCCGGAACTGTCAGAAGCAGGAGTATCTCCGGCGTGGGGTTTTGTGAGCTCGTTTTGAATTTAAGCATCTACAAGAAGCCTGGTCCCTCCCCTGCCCACAGAGGCGCTGCTATGACCCTGGGAGACGGGGGGGCCTGGCAGGAGAGCCACTGGCATGTAGGGGCTCAGATGCTCCCCTGGGAAATGAAGGCAGAGGAGGGGGAAGGCGCTGCTCGGGTCTGAATGCCTGTGTCCCCTCCAGGGTGAAGCCCTGACCCCCCAGGTGCTGGTCATGAGGGCTGGACCCCAAGGCGGGACAGCGTCTGTGAGACCCCAGAACACTCTGCCCTGAGCACTGGGAGCCTCTGTGCCCCAGCCAGTGAGCAGAGGGCCTGTCTGTCCTGGCAGCCCCGACCCTCAGGGAGAGCCCAGTCCTACCCAGCCCCTTTCGCACCCGACATTCTGCCACCAGAAAGGTGACCAGGCTGCTCATGGTGGGTCCTGACGGACCGCCCACAGCCCACCCCACAGCCCACCCCATCAAGGCTGGCCCAACACAGAGAGCCACTCCAACCATGGCCGCGAGCTCTGCCACCTCCACCCCAGGGACCTGCAGGCGAAGACACCCTGCTTACCACGTGGGGACAGAGCTCACGTCCTGGCCTCCGTCCTTCCCCAGCTGGACCCCGCTTGGCCCACATGGCTTACAGAGCTTCTGTGCTAAAACCGCGCCATAAAATCACTCCAGTGATAAACAGCAGCTACACGGCCATCCTGAAACTAAGTAGAAGCCCCCTTCCCTTGTAAAAACTGTCAGGAGAAACTGAAGTTTAAATATCAAATGTTCTTGCAGGTTACAGTTCAAAACATTAAAGCCCAAAGGAATGACGTGGGCACTGTGGCCTCGTGGCCTGGGACCGGCTGAGCTCAGCCAGCATCCCCTCCTGCCATCCTGTGCAACCCGGCTGTGGGCCTGGGAGGCCCAGGGACTTTCCTTGGGCCCGCTGTGAGGGCTCCCTGGAGGTGGTGGGCTTCCCTCTGGGCCTGGGGGCTGTGACGTCCACACCAGGCCTCTCGTGACCTCAAAGGGGGTTCCAGAGCACGTGCTCCAGACTCAAACCCGCCCCTTGGCCCACCCACCAGGCCACAGAGGAGGACAGCCCAAGCCCAGCAGCAGCCTCCTGCATGCTACCCCTCCCAGGTGCTCCAGCCCATGTCCCCTGAATGAGTAGAAACGTCACACGCCACATCACTGTCGTCCCAGCGAACCTCCCATTCTCTCACCAGAAGGCCATGCCATCTCCTCAGCTCCCATCCTGAAGGTCGTCATGGGTGTGCCGCAAACCTCTCCAATTTTTAGGACCCCTGGGAAACCTGGGGGCCGGGGGAGCCCCTCACATCTCTCACAGGGACCTCACACCCCAGTGGGCTTTCCTGTGTGCCTGCCCCATGCTGGTGCCCACCCTGCCCAGCTCAGAACAGCTGCCTCAGGCCCCTGGCCACCCGGCCTGTCTCCCCCAAGCCACATCCAGGAGGTGGGGTGACACCGGTGTCTGGGGCACAAACTCAGGTCACAGACGCTGCACGGTGGCCTGGAGGCTGAGCCGCAGGGATGCAGAGGCAGCGGTCCCACGCTCTGCGGCTGCTGGAGGCAGTGCTTGGGCATCTGGTTTACGGTGGGGTCTGCCGGCTGCAGCTGAGGCCCCCAGGTCACACGAGATGCTGCAAGCTCCTGGGCGTGACTCAGAATCCAGGGTGTGGGTGCTGGGAGAGTATCTATAACAAACCCCACACCTGGGCGAGCCTGGTGCCACACTGGCCGAAAGGGACCGCCCACGATGGGTGGTGTCGTGTGCACTGTTGCTGCAGACGGAGTGCCAGGACCATGCAGGGCATCCAGCTGTCGGTAAGCAGGAACCACCTAGGTGCCTGGCGGTCCCACCCACCCCGGGGAGCATGCGTCCACCCCCAGGATCAGGGACATCCCAGGGACAGTGCAGTTGACCAGCACGTCCCGTCTGGCAGCTCCATCCACAGTGGGAGGCTCTCTCAGTCCTGGATCCCTCTGAGCAGAAGAGGCTGCCTGCTGCCGGCTCACGAAGCCCGTGGAGAAGTTCTGGGGGGCGGGTGGGCTACGTGGAGGAGGGCAGGGCCGGCTGCTGTGTCCCAGAGGGGCGGCGTCAACAGGAAACCGAGCATCGCATCTGGAGGCAGAGTCCGACCGAGGTCAGGGGTCATGGCTAGTTCCTCGCTCCTGGACACATAGCTGTCCTCTCCCTGTGTCCTCGTCTGCCCACCCCCCGGGCATCTGCTACAAGGACAAACACTACTCACACGGCCCCAAGTCGTGCTGGATAAGGGCCACCCTGGTAACCTCATTTTACCTTGATCACACCTGTGAAGGCTCCATCTCGACACACAGCCACCTCTGAGGTCCTGGGGCCTCACCATTTAAACGTGGGGGACACAGCTCAGCCCAGCACAGGTGGAGGCGGGTTTACAATCCACATGCAAGATGGAAACAGTTTCCCCCAAAGAAAGGTGGGGAAAGGCATTGAGCATTGTGGGGACGGGAGGGGTACCACCTGTTTTTGGCAGGCCCAAGGCTGGGATTGACTGGGCAGGAAACAGACCGTCAGGCACCGACGAGGCGCAAGAGGTGACAAAGCTGAGCCACATGTGCAGCCCGGGTCGGCAGCACGGACCTCCTCCAGAGCCCGGGGGAGGAGGCAGGCAGGCCAGACCCAGGCCCCCTGCTCAGGCCCAGGGCAGCAGCCTGGCTGGGACTTGCAGGGAGGGGCCCGAGGCAGAACTCAGCAGCGGCTCCCCAGGGATTGAGGCTCACTGGGGTCGAATCCCCAACAGGGCTGCTCACCCCAGCCAGGACTGTGTTCCAGGCATCCACCCCTGGAACCAGCAGGAGGGCCCCCAGCATTGAGGGAGGCAGCCCCAGACAAGTGCACAGAGCTCGAGAAAGGGCCGGGAAGCCTGCTCCCGCATGGCTGGCACAGCCGCGGTGAGGGTGAGGACCTGACACGCTCATCTGGGATTTCTCCCTAACGAGGAATATCATCCTCGGGAGCCCAGAGCGCCAGCCCTCACCAGCGGCCCCACGTGGACGCTCACACCAAACCTGATTCAGACGCTCAGCTTACAACACCTGGTCTCGTTTTAAGCAGAAATGACCTCCTTGATAGTTATCTCTTCAAGAGCTCTTGCACGTTCCCAATAACGCTGGAGGAGAACCCCCTACGCTGATTTCAAGGCCTCTTCTTTATGAAAACAAGTGGATAATTAGGCAATTTGCTGAGCCATTTAAAATGCATTTTGCTTTAAGAGAACCAGTAATGACAACATAAAGCCGCGGCATTCCTCATATGCCGGCTATGTCTTCCGTCAAACCTTTGGAAAGGTGGGTTCACATAGTTTATGAATACGCCACTGTCGTTTCATTCGTGAACGAGTAACTGCATCTCAATTGGCACGTCTGGAGGCCTGTGACAACAGGAACCACTGCACATTTTGAGGAGACTTGGGGAGCTAAAGGGCGGTGCCAGCGGCCTCAGGCAATCTGGGGGCTCTGCACAAGCTCAGTGTGTGCAGGCTCCTCACGGCTGGCCACAGCCTCCCCTGGCGGGCGCCACTCTATGCTATAAAAACGTCCCTGGTCCTGTAGCTCAGTGGCCCAAATCATAAATATTAATCCAGAAGCAGAAGGAAGGTGCACGCAGGGCGTCCTTGGAAGCAGTAAGCATTCGGCTGAATAGCCGTCGGCAGTCAGTCGGACCTGGGGCTCTGCGAGCAACCACAGGCCAAGGTCGGGCAGGGGCTGTGGGCACAGGTGCGGGGCAGATGCCCTTGAAACCACCAACCCCAGACTTTTCGGGCCACTGGGCTGGCAGCCTCTGCCTTGTAAGACCCTGGTCCCTCCCCCGGGGTCAGCCCCCCGCCTCCTGGTGGCCAGGACCAAATCCAGGTCCCCACATGCCTGTCCATGGCCGTGTGCCCTGCTGAGAGAGGAAAGGTGTGCCCCCCAAAGAGTCCACAGGCTGAGAGGGAGCAGGGCCATGGGGACAGGCACAGTTCATGCTCCTCGTCGCCTGCAGCACAGACGGGCTCAAGGACGGGGCTGTGCTGGGGACACGCCCCAGAGACCATGTTCCCAGAGGGCGCTGCAGGGGCCCAAGGCGGCCACCTCAGCAGATCAGGGGCTGCCACACAGCCGGGCTCCCTGACGGACTGCCAGGAGTCAGGTGGGGCCAGTGTAGGCAGAACAGCAGGTGGGAGTGGTGTCCACCCAGACCCCCAGACACCAGGGGGACAGCCATGAACCCAGAGCCCCTGGAAAGGAGGGATGGGAGGCCAGCACGGTGCCACTTGCTCCGCCCATAACGGGGATGAAGTGTGCACCTGGGGGGCCAGGGACTGCCATCCACCCAGTGTCTGCACCTTGGCCCAGCCTCCAAGCCCGGAACCACAGGCAGAGGAGGGCAGGGAGGGGCTCGGGGCGCCTCAGCCACCACAGGGAGGCGGCCCCACGCCAGCCGCTTGCAGCGCTCACAGGACTGACACAGAGCTCGGGGGCCGCTTGTGGTGACCGGTCAGGTGGCTCAGACCAGGTGGCCAAGGCAGGCCACCTTCCCTCCTGATAAAACCTACCTGAGTCACCGGATAGAGCTTCTGGCTCAGCCTCCAGCCCCTACCTGCTCCTGCCATCCTGGCCTCAAAAGCACTGTCGACTCGGCACCTTGGACATGAGACAAGCCCACAGACTTCCCTCCCTCGCTGTCTCCCTTTGGTCCCCAGGCCTCTGGTCCCTTCATGACCCACAGAGCCCCAAGCTTCCTGGGGCAGGTCCCAGCCGGAGGATGGCCTAATCCTGCCTGGCGTCCACACCCCAGAGTGCCCACAGGGCCTCCTCAGGGAACTCCGTCCCAGAGAGGAGCCAGGGGCCACCCGGTCGTCCAGGTTCCCCTGCTTCCTCTTCCCGATCTTTTCCAATCTTCTGCTCACCTGGCCCCTGCTCACCTGACCCCTGACCCATGCTCACCTGACCCCCCTGCTCACCTGCCCTCTGCCCCAGGATGCCACCCTGATCACCATCCTTTGGGAGGGAGGCCCCTGTCCTGAGCTGTGCATGTTTCTCCTGCTGGCCTGTGTCCACCCAGGGCCCCCACACCAACACACAGGACATATGAGCTCAGTGTCATCCGTGGACTGAAAGTGGGAGCATAAACAGCCACCAAGGCTCCCACGTCCCCTCACACCCTCCCAGTCACCGGCCCAGGGAGACGGACAGGCTGGGTCGGCAGCTCCATCGGTGGGTGTAGCCTCGGCCATTCCCAGCTGCTGCCCACAGGGTCTGTGACACAGCTGGCCTCTCTGCAGGCCAAGTCACCCGGGGCAAGTCACCCGGATCAGAGAAGCACGGCCCAAGGCCTCCGAGGCCGCCCATTGCACACGTGTTTTTCACCTCTCGTGCATCACAGCTGCCTCGGTGACACTGCACACAGCTCGGCTCCCCTGGCACCTGCTGCGGGATTCATTTGGCGTCTCATTCTGGTGGCAGCGCACAGGAGGCAGAGAGGAAGCCGCTGGCAGGGCCTGGGGGCTACGGCTCCTGCTCCAGATCCTGACCCCCGTGAGGCCCCCGCTCTCCATTATCCACGGACTCTCCTGCTCATTAACCTGCTGCTACCCTCAACCCCTGGTCCCTGCAGGGAAATGTCATCTGGGGCAACATTTCCGAGCTACCCACACTGACTCTACTCCACACGCCTCTGCCATTAGCCACACGGGCGGCGGCCACTGGGGAGAACAAGTGGGAAGAGCCAGGGTCTCCCACTGTGACCACGTGGACCTGCAAGAAGGTGGGAGGAGCCCTCCAGGCCCCACCCCAAGAGTTATTAGAGTCTGTTTTACTCTTTCCACGGTTCCAGCATCTGATGCTGCAGACCTAGAGCTGCGAGGAGTCGTCGACCGAATCCCCCTGGCACAGGGGCAAGCAGCCTGTCTGAACTGAGAAGCCAACTGCGCCTCCCCGGCTCAGTCCCTCCGCACTCACAGTCCAGCCTTCCCCTCCCCAGGCAGCACATACGGACAACATGCAAAAACCTGGACCCTCTGCAGATCAGCAGCAACTCGTCACAGGGCAAAGCACAGCCCAGGAGCAGAGCGGCAGGCAGGCAGGTACCAGGGCAGAAGCCTCCGAGGAGCCCACACGGGCGGAGAACCTGACTGGTTACAGGTGAGCCCCTGGAGGGTCTGCCTGGACCAGGGGCTGGGGGGCTCCTGGCCACCGTCCTGAGTCATTCCTCCAGAACCCTAGCAGGCCCCCACAGTGAGGGTCCGGGGACAATCCCCTCCTGCCCCCACAGGAGCAGGGAAAGGTCGCCACCGTGAACGTGCCGGGCACTCTGTCCTTCCAAGGCCTGCCCGCACGGGAAACGGTCAATCAGAGCCCGACCTGCTGCAGTCCTGCCGGAGCCCAACTGACCTGCAGGAGGGAAGCACCCAGTCCCAGCCCCCTCTGGACGCCCTCGCACCTCAGGGGAAAACCAGCACGGGGACACAGGCTCACTGAGGGCCCAGGACACGCCCAGGCCTGCAGAGCGCCCCGTTCCACACCTCCCCGCACAGCAGGCCCCCGTGAAATAACGGGAAAACAGCAGAAAGAACCCCACATCTCAGGCCTCAGTGAAGACGGGGAAACTGCTAAAATGAATGAATGGAGATAAAATAATATCTGGCTTTTTCTTATCCTTAAATGATGTAGCAGATAAGAGTTTATTCAAAAAAACAATTACATCCACAAATCAATTAACGTGATACACCACATTTAACAAAATGAAGATAAAAACCATATGGTCATCTCAACAGATGCAGAAAAAGCATCTGACAAAATTCAACATCCATTTACAATAAAAAATCTCAATGAAATGAGTATAGAAAGAATGTACCTCAACGTAACAAAGGCCGCACACGACAAACCCACAGCCAACATCACACTCAATGGTGAGAAGCTGAAAGCTGTTCCTCTGAGATCAGGAACAAGACAGGGATCCTCACTCTCCCCACTTCAATTCAACACAGTATTGGAAGTTCTAGACAGAGCAATCAGACAAGAAAAAGAAATGACAAGGGTCCAAATTGGTAAGGAAGAAGTAAAATTATCACTATTTATGGATGATGTGATTTTATTTAGAAAACCCTAAAGATTCCAACAAAAAAAACTTAGAATAAATTAATTCAGTAAGCTGCAGGATACAAAATCAATATACAGAAATCTATTGTGTTTCTATACACTGCTGATGAGCTATCAAAAAGAGAAATTAAGAAAGCAACCCAAATTACAATTGCATCAAAAATAATAAAATAACTACTTCAGCATTTTATTAAAAATAATAATAATAAAGAGAGAAATGTGGTATCCACATATAAATCAAGTATAAAAACCAAATGAGTATTCATATTTGAACTGACTGTTTATAGTTCATAATGCATGAGCAAAACCAAAAGTTTCTGTGATGACTGCCCTTGTACTGTTCACTATGTAACTTATTCATTATGCAAGAATTTGTTCACCATGTAAGAACTTGTTTGTTATGCCTCAGAAGATTGGAGACTGACGAAAATTAGGCTTGGGATGGATTAATGATTGTGCATTGAGCATTGACTCCCCTATACAGAATTTTATTGTTGTTAACAACCATTTGATCAATAAATATGAGAGATGCCCTCACAAAAAAAAAAAAAAAAAAAGGACAGACTTCCAATGGTAAAATAAATAAGTAACCGGGATGTAATGTATAGCATAAGGAATATAGTCAAGATATTGTAACAGCTTGGTAGGGTGATAGCTGGAACCTAGAATTATGTATATAAATGTTTTATCACTGTGTTGTACACTTGAAACTAATGTAATGTAATACTGTGCGTCAACTACCCTTCAATAAAAAATAATTATCTAAAAATAATAATAATAATAATAATAAAATACCTGGGAACAAATTTAACCTACAAACTGAACGCTACAAGACACTAATGAAAGAAACTGAAAAATACACAAATAGATGGAAAGATAGCCCATGTTTGTGGGTTAGAAGAATTAATATTGTTAAAATCTGTAAGCTCAATGCAAATTCAAAGCAATATACCGATTCAGTGCAACCCTATCAAAATTCCAATCGCGTTTTTCACAGAAATAGAACAAATTATTCTAAAATTTGTATGGAACCACAAAAGACCCTGAGCAGCCAAAGCAATCCTGAGAAAGAATAAAGCTGAAGGCATCACACTCCCTGACTTCAAACTATATTACAAAGCTATGAGAATTAAACAGTCTGGTATTGGCTTAAAAACAGACACACAGATCAATGGAACAGAACAGAGAGTTCAGAAGGAGACCCACCCTCACATGAGCAATTAATTTATAACAAAAGAGCTAAGAATATACAAGAGGGAAAGGACAGTCTCTTCAGTCAGTGGTTTGGGAAAACTGGACGGCTGCATGCAAAAGAATGAAACCAGACCACTACCTTACACCATACACAAAAACTAACTCAAAATGGATTAAAAATTTGAATGTAAGACCTGAAACCACAAAACTCCCAGAAGGGGCTAAGCTCCTCAACATCGGTCTTGCCAATGGTTTTTTGGATCTGACTTCAAAAGCAAAAATAAGCAAGTGGGACTACATCAAACTAAAAAGCTTCTGTACAGCAAAGGAAGCCGTCAACAGAATGAAAAGCAAACTACTAAATAGGAGGAGATAGTTGCAAATCACATATCCAATAAGAGGTTAATATCCAAGATATATAAATAATTCATATAATTCAACATCAAAAAAACAAACAGTCCAATTTAAAAATGGGTAGAGGATCTGAATAGACATTTTTCTAAAGAAGACATAGAGATGACCAACAGGTACATGAAAAGATACTCAACATCACTGATCCTCAGGGAAATGCAAATCAAAATCACAATGAGGTATCAGCTCACACCTGTTACAATGGCCATTATTAAGAAGGCAAGAAATAACAAGTGTTGGTGGGGATGTGGAGAAAAGGGAACCCTGTGCACTACTGATGAGAATGTAAACTAGTGCAGCCACTGTGGAAAACAATATGGAGGTTCCTCAAAAAATTAAAAGTAGAACTACCATATGAACTAGCAATTCCACTTTTGGGTGTTTATCTGATATGAAAATACTAATTCAAAAAGATATCTGCATCCCCATGTTCATCACAACTTTACTTACAATAGCCAAGACATGGGAACAACCAAGGGTCCGTTGACAGATGAAGGGATAGGGATGGTGTGGCATATACACACAATGGAGTATTACTGAGCCATAAAAATGAATGAAACATTGCCATTTGCAACAATGTAAGTGGACCTTAAGGACATTATGCTACGCAAAATAAGTCAGAGAGAGACAAATAAGGTATTCTCTCACTTATATGTGGAACCTAAACAGCAAAAGAAAAATCCAAGCTCATAAATACAGAGAACAGATCAGTTGTTGCCAGAGACAGGGGGTGAGGGTGGGAAAAATGAGTGAAGAGGGTCAAGAGGTACAAACTTCCAGTTGTAAAATACGTAAGTCATGGGGATGGCATGCGCACCACAGTGACCATAGTGAATAATACTCAACTACGTATTTGAAAGTTGCCAAGAGGGTATATCTTAAAAGTTCTCCTAAGAAAAAAATGTTTTTGTAACTTTGTTTGGGGACAGATGTTAACCAGACTTACTGTGGTGATCATTTCACAGCGTATACAAATACCAAGTCATTCTGTTGCACACCTGAGGTTATATAATCTTATATATCCATAACATCTCAGTTAAAAAAATAGTAACATATTTGGGGACTATAGCTTTTGGATAAGTAAAATGGATGACGGCAGAGTCATAAGGGCAGAGGAGAAATCTGAAACAGTCTATTATAAGGCACGTGCACTCGTTGTAAATGGGTGTTGAAAACTCTAGGGCAAACAGTAAAAAAATCATTTTAAACCAGAATTGAAACAGGTATGCTGAGAGGTTAAACAGAATCACATAAAAAGCAGAAAAAGAACAAAGACCAAAAAAGAAACAAAAAACAAGGACAACTAATCACGAACAGCAACAAACTGGCAGATGCTGGTCCACCCGGGTCAATAGCCACTTCAAATGTGAAAAAGTATAAATTTGCCAATTAAAAGACAGAGGCTGTCAGAGCAGGTAAAAAACAAGATCCAACCCTATGTCGTCTACAAGAGGCTCACTTTACATACAGACACAGACAGATTAAAGGAGTGGAGAAAGGCACGACCTGTTCACACTAGCAAAAAAAGGCTGGAGTCACTTTATTAATCTCAGAGCAGATTTCAGAGCAAGGGAAGTTATTAGGATAAAGAGGAGCATCACATATAACGAGGCCGGTCCTCCAAGAAGAGGCCACCATCCCTAATATGTCTGCACCTGGCAGTGGAGCCCCACGACGCCCACCCACCTGGCCGGGTCTCCCCCTAAGCCCTGCGGTCTACATGACAGGCCTGCTGCTTGTCCCCACTGCTCTGAGCTGTGCAGCAGCCCCCCCACCCTGCCCAGCTGTGACCCCATCACCCCCCCCACTTGACTGCTTTGACCACCCCCCACATTGCACCTGCTCCCCCAGAGCCCCTCACCCCATTCTAGCTCTGTATCCCCCTAGACTGGACGGACGCCACCCCTGGGCCCCTGGTGACACACAGGACGCTTCGCCTCCTTTCCCGGATGGCACGCTGAGTGGGCAGAGTGATGGGCACAGTGAGGATGGAGGCGGGAAGAGTCCATCAGAGCAGAAAGAGGGTTGGGGATTTGTCTCAGGAAACGTGGGGCCCCTGTGTTCTCTTCGTGGTGACCTGAAAGGGGCGTGCTTGTGTTCAGAGGCTCCCTGGAGAGAATGCGGGTCTAACAGAACTGAAACCTTTACACCAAGTGTGCACGGCTTTCAGGCCACGGCCGCTGGGCACGAAGCCGTGGAGGGGCATCAGCACTGCTAGGGCTCGGCTGAGCACACAGAGATCCGACCGGCCATCTGCACAGGAAGCAGGCAGGTAGACTTCAGGCTGACGGCTGAGCTCTGACAAAGGCTGCTTCCCATACACCTGTGTGGACGCAGGATGAATACTGAGTGGCACTTGCTCAGGCCTGGGCCTCATCAGTGAGGCTGGGTGAGTTGGACGGCAGGTGGGATGGGGGGAGCTCCACTGCGGATAGGAGCCCCAAGTCCAACCAGGAGGACCGAGGTGGCGTCACCATGTGGGTCACACTCTGTAACTCCCAGGACCTGTTGCACTCCGAGAGAAATTACTGGAGATACAAGTGGTTTCCTGCCCTGGGAATTCAGCCAGAAGCCACAAGATGCATGGAGGGGGGGCCCATGAGCTGGCTGGATACTGGCCTGAGCACCCACTTCACACATGGTGGGGGGCCAGCAGCAGCTGCTGGCCCAGGAGGCTGCCAGGGGCCCCGTACAGCAGGGATAACCCTGAGGGTGAGGGAGACAGCCCTGCTTCCTCCAGAGCCCCAGCCAGCACCACAGGGTCTCTGGGGTCCCTCCTGATGAGAGACATGGTGAGGCCGCTCTGCAGCCTCCGCACGGGACGCTGAAGTGGTGCCAATCTGCTGCTCAGACACAAATTTGCCCAGCAGCCCTGCTCTGGGGCTTCCCTTGGGCAGAGATGACCAGACAGCTCCTCCCAAAGTCCTGACGCTCCAAATGCCTCTCCTTCCAGACTCACTCAAATGCCACTGTCCCCCCAGTCCCTTCTCCTCACTGCGCCTAGAGACGGGGCTACGGAGCACGGCCCTGCAGCAGGTGCATGACTTAGCCACCAGACACGGCTCCCTGACAGAGGCCCAGCCTCCTCGGCAGGCCTGGGCCAGCCGCCAGCTGCTGCGGCCACTCAGCAAGCAGGATGAGGGACAGGAAGGCAGTCCGCGGTCCTCCTGGACTCTCCATTCTCCCCTCTTCAGTCCCCGGCCTCACCGCCTCCGGGCAGGTCCCGTCTGGGCTGGGCAGTCAGCTGGGACGCGGCCTCACTGGGATGTTCACCCACAGCAGCAGCCAACATGCTCAGAAGGTGCGACTGTCGCCTGACACACTGGCGGTGTTTCGGGGGCCGCCCACCAAGCGAAGGCCATGGCCACCTCAGAGGGGGGCCTCCAGCCGGGCTCGGCTCCCTCCTGACAAGGACTGAACGCCATCTTCTCCACGTGTGGCTGGTGCCACGGGTCCGGTGCTGAGATCAGTGAAGGAATTCACAGGCAGCCCCGTGGACGGAACGGGGTGGCCGGGGCGGCTGAGACAGGATGACGTCATGCGACAGGGCCCAAACACCAGCTGGCTGTGTGTGCCTTTAATCCATGCCAAATTTTAGCGAAGACTGAAGAGCTGTCCTGCCTGAGGCAGGGTTCCCTGCGGAGACGCGGCACGGGCAGGGCTGCCCAGAAGCTCCTGCAAACCTCCTCATGCTGGCACTGGGCCACCAAGGGCGGGGCTGGACGGGCCACCGGGGTGACACCTGATGGCTGAGCTCTCTGGTGGCAGGGGTGGGAGCTGTATTCTCTCAAGACAACCCCACAGAACAAATGTGGGCTGGATGGGGTCCCGGGAGGCCCAGGCGCGGCTGGCAGTGCGCTGGGACCCACGGCAGAGTGCAGACCGCTCACCTGCTCTTGGACCTGGAGTGACATGAGGGGGCCAGGGGGGGCAGCTGGGCCCCAGTCGGAGGGAGGGAGGGGCTCAGAGAAGCAGCACCAGGGGCAGCGGGACCCCCCATGGGGGAGGGAACGGGAGCCGGTGAGCGAGGCCATGGGGAGATGCAGCCCCGGGCAGCAGATGGCGCTGGAAGGGCCCCCGTCTGGAGGCAGCCTGGGAGGCAGGGCCACAGGGGTGGCTCTGGGCTACGCTGCCTCCCTGATGGGCCCACTGCTCACGCATCCAGGGGCCAGGTCCCCTCAGGTGAGCGGGAGGCAGACACCCCAGGCACCCCTCCAAGGAGCTCGCCCATGCACCCCGACAGCACAGACATCCCCTCCCCAGGCACAGACCCTGCCCCCACTTGCATCGGAGACCCCCAACCAGGGGGTGGGAGGGAGCGTGCCACGGCCCCCTCCACGCGCTGCCACACTCCCTCCCCGACGGCCCCCCTCCATGACCCCTCCCCAGCCCTAACAGAGCCCCCCATGAAACTTCTCAGGTCCTGAAAAGGGCTGGACCCTGGGCAGCCCTGTCTCTCAGGGTTGACCAGAGCAGGCCCAGCGTTCTGAGAGAACACCCTTCCCCCCACAGGGGAATTTTTGGGTGACACTGGTTTGGGGGGACATCCCGCAGGGAGACAGCACATCATCCTTTCTCTGTTTCCCTAAAGACCTGACATGAAGCCGCTGCTCAGCCTTGGCCTGGACAGTTGGAAGCAGCCCGGGGGCCCAAGGACAGACCCCTGGACCCCCAGCCTGGACGGCCCCCCAGGACGGCGCAGCTACTGCAGAGTGGGAGCGACCACTTCACCCCTCGTGCCCGGGGGCCGCTGCACAGTCAGCAGTTCTAGAATGTAAATAAGTTGCGGTCTATAATTTGTCAGAGTCCAAGCATGCTTTCCTGCCCAAAACAAACACGCATGCACACATTCCAGAGCAGAGCCCGAGGGCAGCGCCACCACCCGACCGGAGGCTCGTGTCCCCACGTCCAAGCCCAGACGGGGTGGGGGCTCTGCCCGGCTCTGCAGACTCCCCCAGGCCCGCAGCTCCCGGGACCAGCCCCCAGGACCAGCCCCGGGGAGAGCCGCAGCCTCGGCCCCTCCTGACCATCTGCGCCCTCTCTTCTGAGGGGCAGGGAGATGCTTTTGAAGGGCCACCCGATAAGACACAGGAGACGTGGACATGAGCTGAGAGCTCATCACAGATGAGAGACAGGGGCTCCCCGGTTGACGTGTTCACTTAGTTCTAAGTAAGGCTCCCAGATCCCTAAGTCAACAGTGGATTCTTTAAACTGTTGCGTAAGAGGAGCATCAAAGTCGGTGGGTGGCCTTCCTGGAACGGCGGTGCCGCAGCGCCACCTGCAGGGACACAGGCAGCCGGCCGCAGCTTGTCCATAACATGACCCCTGGCAACTGCACAAAAGGAAGCCAAGAGCTGTTTGCAGAGACAAAAGAGCAAACAAGGGCCACCATAATTCAAGAAATTCTTACATGAAATGTATGAAATTAATTGGAATTATTTTCAAGGAGAAAATCCTCCTCTGAATAGGCATTTTCTCTGTTCAGCAGAATTTTGTTTTAATTGCCATTGACGAGACGGTGTGTGGGGATCGCCTGGGCGTCTGGGGGCTGTTTTCAGCATCATGCAGGAACCCGTCCCACTGCCCATGGGGAGCTGGCAGAGGGAAGGTGAGCCCCGCACCCCGGGGGGCCCCGCTGCTTCCAAGCACAGAGGAAGAAACAGTGCCGGCCTCTGGTTCTGCCTGTAAAACCCCAGCTGCTAAACCGCTCTGCCCCAGGCCCCCGGTGCAAACGGCGGACCCCAGCGGAGGAGGCCCAGGCCCTCCAGGGGGACCCCGCGAGGCTGCAGGCAGGGCAGGCGACCTGCCCGCGTGTGGTGGCGGGCTGCCCTCTCTGCCCCCTTCGCTCTGCCCTTTGCCCCTGCTGCCCCTCCACCGAGTGTCCTCTCATGAGCAGCTCACCGAGCAGGGCGCGCCGGGAGACTGAGGGGAAACGACTCGAGCAGGTGGTGCTTTTGCTGAGAATCTGTGACGTGGTCTGTACACAAGACTTCTGAGATTTGAGACACGGGGCACAGACTGGCGACTGGAGACTGTCTTCCTCCACTCATTTTTCAAACAGATGGCAGCCCCCGTTTTCTCTTGGGTTTCCATAAACAGCTCTCTGTCCCCTTGTGTGAGATCCTGTCAGGGACAGAGCTTCCAGAGAGGAGTACTCCGTGGGGTCCTGAGGGTGAGTCAGATGTCGGTGACGGAGATGACAGAGGTCATCTGGGCATTTCCCCACCCACCCACCCCACCACCCAAACATCCATTCTTCTATTCATCATTCATCCTCCCACCCAAACTTCACCCCCATCCACTCAAACATCCTTCCACCCATGCATGGACTCGAACCCATACCCACTGATGTCCTCGCCGTGGAGCGCATCCTGACAGGCTGTGAGTTTGGAATGACAAGTGGGATTCAGGGCTGCCCCAGGTTTATGGTCTTACTGGGGTGTGGCTGGGAGCTCAGGGCCCAGGGTCCCACAAATCCAAATTCAGGTCCTCACTTGGCCATTCAAAGTGTGGCCTTGGGCAGACGACCCACCTCTCCGAGCCCACTGCCCACCACATCTCTAACATGGGACAATAAGACCTCCTTTCAAGCATCCCTGAAAGGATTCAGGAGATACTGTGGGGCTGGGCGTGGAGGGAAGGAACACCCCCAGGTGGGTCACATGAAGACACACGCAGTCCCCTCGTCTGCTGCCCCCGCCCGGCTCCTCCCATTCCAGCCCCACTTCTCTGGCCAGCAAAGGAGATGACAGTGAGTATGGCTGACCCAGGGGAACACAGGGTCTCGCCTACCTGCAACGCTCAGCCTGCGTGCAACCCACCAGGCGGCACCTCTCCCCTCCATGCCCGCCAGCGGGCGTGCTGCCCCCACAAGGCGGGGGACAAAAACAGGAGCGATAAGGCGGCAGCTACAGGGCGGCGTGCGGGGCCGCCAGGCCCTGTGCTCAGTGAGGCACGGCACTGTCCCCCAGACTCCTCTGGCGGGGCCAGCGAGGCCTGACCACGGCCCCTTTCACACACGAGAGACTTTCAGGGCAGCCCTGAGTCTCGTGGGGGGGGGACACGAGGCGGGGCTTGAGCTGGGCTCCCAATGCTCCAAAATGCACACTCAGGCTAAGCTGATGGTGACTCTCTGGTGTTGGAATCGTCTGAACTCTGATGGGAAAGCCGCCAGGCTGTCAGGGGGCAGGACACAGGGCCCCACCCTGGCAGCAGCCACCACCCTACCAGGGGCAAACCCCCAGAGCAGGGTGATCCTATTCCTTTCCCTGCGCAGATCCTTGTCCTTACTTCTCATCATTCCCATTAGGAAGCGCACAACAGCCTCCCGGGGGGAGCACGGGCTTCTGGAAGCCACAGCAACTACAGGCTGGCTTACTGATGGGTGCCCACCAGGGAGGGGATGGCACACAGCAGACAGCAGCCTGACCACCGCCTGCTGGGCCTTGCAGGGACGGCTGCTGCCTCTCACCCACCCTCGTGACCCAGTGAGGGGCCAGAGGCGTGTGGTCCTGACGGCAGCCTCAGAGGCCTGGGGCGGGGGCGCCACATCACGTTCCCAGTGCTGCCGGCTCTGTAAGCAGGAGAACCATGTGCCAGGCACCCCCACAACACACACCACCTGCCTAAGGATCCCTTCCTTGGCCTGGAGGCTGGTCTCCTCAGGGGCCCGCTCAGGCCCTGCAACATCAACGCGGACAGGCTGGGTAGGGGAAAAGCACACAGTGTACCGGGGCTTGCCTGGCACCCAGCACCCAGCCCTCAGTGGGTCTCATTTTGGGAGGATTTAACCTTCTGGAAAGGCTATTTACACATTTGCTCTTATGACTTCCCCTGTCCACCGCCCTGGGCAGCAGGAGGCCGCAGGGGGTCTCTCTCAGTAGTCCAGGGCCCAGTCTGGGGCCTGGGGGGTGGCTTCCTGAATAAATGAATGAATGAATGGCCCGGCAGCATAAATGTCCAGGCTGGAGTCGCTGGCCAACATTCTGGGTGGGGGGCGGGGGCAGAGGGAGGGGGCCCTGGGCATCCTGCCTGGTCTCTGGCTTTGGGGAACAGCTCCAGGCCTCCCTGCTGACAGCACCCTGGGAGGAAAAGGCCACATCGGTGGGTGGCCCGGATGTCTGCTTCAGGAGAAAGTGCACCGCCCTGAGCAGCCTGTGTCTCTGCTGATGTTTCTCCTGCTGCATTAAAGGCTTTATGGGGACAGTGCAGGCCCGAGTCCCTTGCAGAACTGACTGGGCCCTGGAGCCCCCTCCCGGGCCATGAGGGCACCCTGGCTTCGAGCAGCCACAGGACAAGACCACCTTGCAGGCCACCTGATGTGCTGCCAGGATTTCAGTTTGCCTCTCTGACCAGGCCAGACTCTGCGATTATCAGACCAAACCTAAGAGCTAAAAATGCAGAACTCCCAGAAGAAAAAGGGGAAGCTTTCTGACATTAGGTCTGCAGTGATTTCCTGGCGCTGATGCCAAAAGGCACGGGCAGCAACAGAAACAGGTGGGACAGCGTCTGCACCTCAGAGGGCAAGGTCAGGAGGCTGGGAAGGCGACCTGCAGGGCGGGAGAGAGTATTTGTGAACCGCGCGTCGGGTGGGGGTGTGACATCCTGAACAGATACATAACTCCCATAACTGGAAAACAACAAAAAAACAACCCAATTAAAAACTGGCAAAGGACTCTGTTTGGATAGGACGTTTGTGTCCCCAACACACATGTGTTGGAGCCCCAACTGCCAGGGTGATGGTATTTGGAGGTGGGGCGCCAGGAGGGCCCCGGGCTAGACAGGGTCATGAGGCAGCTTCACGGGAGGGGCACTAGGTCCTTACGAGAAGATACCCGAGGGCTTGCCGCCCTGTCCTGGCCACAGCAACGTGGTGGCGCCCGCAAGCCGGGAGAGGCCCTGACCTCAGACCGCCCCAGAACCGGAGGGAAGGCACACCGGTGCTCTAGCCCCCGCGCTGTGGTATTTTTGCTGTAGTTGCCCAAGCCAACAGACTCCAACAGACTTCTCCAAAGAAGATACACAAATGCTAATAGCCCATGAAAAGACGCTCCGCATCACCTAAAATTAGCCCTGTAAGATGCATACTGTAGCACTGTGAGAATAAAAATCATGAGTTTAAAATAAACCTCCCTTATTTGGGATTTTCCAGTTGCCTAAGGAAGGTGTAGTAGTTTGTCTAAGCCAATTGTCGTGGCTCTGCTGTGTGCAAGGAACACTCGTTGGAGGAACTGGGAGAGAACCTTCTCGCAACTGGTGCTTCTGATCAGAGATGGTCCTGCGTGAGCCCCGCAGTAAATGTGGCCACCCAGCCTCCCCATGGACAGCCTCCAGGAGCCATCAAGAGGCCCACAGGCCACCCCACAGCCGGCACCAGGAGCGACATCCGCCCTCGACAGGTCTTGCAAACCAGACGCCCCCACAAGGAGGTGAGTGTTTGTCTCCCCACACACAGCAGGCGTAGGGCCCCCTCCCTGGCCCCCTCTCCAGACGGTGAGGGCGGCTGTGCCAGAGCTAAATCCCACCTAGTCTGACGTGTGTGGCCGGCACTGGGTTTGGGGAAAAGAAAAAATCAAATGCTTTCGGAATCCTCTGCCCTCACCCGGCCTAGGGCCTCCCAGCCTGCCCAGTGCCAGTTACCTGTCTGGGTTGTCTAAAGTGTGCCCCTGAGAGGGCTGGCGGTCCTGCCCTGGCCTTTCCTGTCGGAAGCCCCCTGGGGCCACTCGGTCACTCGGTGGGGTTCCCCACTCTCAAGCACCTCCCAAGCCCGCCTGACCTCCAGTTTCTTCCCTGCGTGATCCAGTCTTGAGCTCACAGAGCAGGACGGTGTCACCCTCAATTTCAGTCCTTAACTGGAGGGAGGGGCAGCACAGGGGTGCCTGGGGCTATGGGCCCTTGTCCGTGCCCCATCCTGGGGGCCGGAAGACCCGTCCAGTCACTCACCAGCAGGTGAGGCCGGCTGGGGAGACAGGGAAGTCGGGGATGGCCACTGCCTCTCAAGAGGGGATTGCTGGGCTCAGACAGACCCTCCTCTCCCTTCTCCACATGACGGGCAGGCCACATCTGGCGTGATCCTCCCCCTGGATTGGGGAGCTCCTGGCTGAGCTAAGAGACCAGCCCCCAAGGCCTGGAGGGGCTGAAGGGGAGGCGGCCGGCCTGGGCTGCCTTCCCGCTGAGGGCCTGGCATCTTGACGCGGCACAGCCCTGCTGACCTCCTCCAGGAGCCAGCCTCCAAGGACTCGGGGTGCGCAGGGAGAGCAAGAGGGGGGGGCCTCAGCCACCCGGGGGCTCCCTGAGAGCCGCAGGAGGGTGGCGAAGCCGGGGTGCCTGCAGACAGGGCAGGAAGGGATGCGTGTCCAGACAGGAAGCCCTTCTCTCTCGGCCCAAGGGCGCCGGGCACCAGAGCCCAAGTCCACGGGCTCCACACCCCAAACAGAGAGCCCCGTCCGCAGAGCCACTGCCCCTCACGTGGAGAATCCCCAGCATTTGGGGCTAACTCCCGGGTCCAGCCACTCTCCTGCCCTTCAGCACCTGCATCCTGTCCCCCTGGGGCCCCTCAGGGAGCCCCACTCTGACAGGGTGTTTGTCGCCCCTGGCCCTGGAGGGAAGCCGCTCTGGGTCTGTGGGCAGGTGGGGGGCTGCGAGGCGTCTTGGTCCTGTGCCTCGAGGGCCGGGATGAACCATGTGGGGCTTGGCCTGGGGCATCCCGCCAGGTGGTTCTCAGGCTCTGTGGTCTCACCTGCCCTGAGCCCCAGGATGGCGGCGGCCCCCGCCCGGTGCCAGGACCCCCACCCCACGCCTCGCCCTGCAGGTGGGTTTTGCCCCTGGGCTCAGACACCCCACAGTGGGGAGGATGACCACCTGGAGGTTAAGGTGGCCACTCGGGTCCTGGGGAGCAAATTCTCTCCTTTTCCCAAATGGGTCCGTTTATTACCTACTGAGAATTTATTTGGATCTGCAGTGTTTTGAAACTTCTTCATTTCTTGTTTATTAAGAAACTCAGCTCCTGACTGGAGTGGCTCTGAGCCCCCAAGCCAAGGGCACATTTTCTCTTCATGATTCACTGCTGGGCCAATGGGAAGGGGGTGCCCAGACTCCCTGGAGCCTCCCCCCAAGGCCTTTTGGGGCCAGTATCTGCCCTGAGCTGCGTGCCGCCCAGGAGAGGCCCCAGGATGCCCGCCTCCGGGTGTGAGGGCTCAGCTGTCCAAGCTCTGCAAGCCCCGCATCCACCCTCTCCCCCACATCCCGGACCTCAAGATGGGGTGTGAGCTCCAGGGCCCGGTGGGTCTTTGGTCACCCACGTCTCCTCCACGTTCCAGGCACAGTGCCGATGCCTCCACTGAGCAGCCACCGTTACCCCTGCCCCCATTTCTTAACCCACGAAACGAAGCACGGAGGGGTGACCACCCGAGGCCACACAGGTGTGGAGAGACAGGCCGGCCCAGCACCAGCCCCTTAGCCTCCCCGAGCCGCCCCCAGGTGTGTGTTCAAGGGGCTGGCTCAGACGGGGGCAAGGGCAGCAAGGCCAGGATGCATGCAGAGCACAGGGAACGGGGTGCAGCGGCACCCCGAATGCTGTCACAAGGTGCCGGTGTGCCCTGTGGGGGCTGGGGGGCCAAGGGGGAGACTCAGACCGGCTGTGCTTCCCACGGAGACCCCGGAGGAGGTGAGTCAGGGGGCTCTGCGAGCCACGGGAGCAGGCACGGGGCTTCAGAAGGAGCAAGGGTCTCTGGGGGACACAGGTGCCTGGAGCAGGGAGGGGAAGGGGACGGGCTCCCTGGGGGCTGGAGACGACCCACGGGAGGCGTGCTGACTTGGAACGGCCCTGGGCCAGCCCCTCGTGCGAGAAGAGAATAAGCTTTGGGGTTTTAATAAATTGAAAACAAAAGTTTAAGCTCTGGCCTCCTGGGTAAACTTTTCCTCGGAATTAATTTCTATGATAAATTGTTTTAGAATTGTTTGGTCCATCTCAGCTGAGCCCCCAATGTTTTTCTGATTAGACATTTTCATCTAAATAGAACCGACATCTGAACGACACCTCAATCCCAGCCATGCTGACGTCTGCCGGGCCAGTGCTTTACGGGGAAGTTATGAGTACCTGCTGACGGCTTTGCAAAAATTGAGCTGTTTTCTCAGTGAAATTGGATGTGGCGCTCAGCTGAGCAGAGAAGGTTCTGGGCGGTGGGGGGGGGTGTCGCTGAAGGGGCTGACCCTGAAGGATGAGGGTCCCAGGAAGGGAGGGGAGCCCAGAGGAGCACAATAGATGTTTTTGCGGTGTCCACACACCTTCCCCAAAGTGCCTGGCCCATATCCACACACTGGCTCCCTGCACCCAAAGAGTGACACGCCTCTTCAGGGGGTACACTGATCCCCTTTCCTTTAAGGGCACAGTTCCTTGGTTTGAGAAAAATCAGCAAAAAATATAAGAAGTCTGAACAAAGCAGGGTGCACAGTGTCCCATAGCTGGCGGATGAGGACTCTGGGGCAGTGTCACTCTGCCCCAGCCCAGGGTGGGCTGCCCAGGGAAGGGGACCCCGAGGAGCCACCTCTGCAGGATTCCCTGAGGTGCAGGACGCAACCTATCTTTCCAAAAGGGGCGCACAAACCCACAACGATGCAGGCAGGACGGTGCACCCCGAGCCTCCCCCGAGGAGCAGCCCGATGTCTGCACTCCGACCCCGATGGCTGGTGAGAAAACGCTGACTGTGGCCTACTGTCACATGTGTGCTTGCCATTTAAGCCCTGAGAAGTTCCGCGGGACAGAGAAAGGAGGCGGCAAGTAGAGACCAGTGCACATCGGCGAACAAGCATAGGCCACATCCAGGCACCAGAAAGCACTGGATTTCGTTGCAAAACTTAAAACGCTTCTGTTTTTGAAATGCACTAAACTGTTATAAAGGTGACGTGCGACTTTTCCTTCTCTGAGTGTCATGTTCCCACTGTGCTACCGGGCGCAATGTGGCCTCCAGAACCAGAGAGGCGTTGACCCAGTGCCGTGGAGGATTCTCCTTCCCGGCCCTCGGAGCCCTCCTCTCCGCCCAGCAGGACAGAGGTGGGTGCTGGCCGGTCCCCCCTTGCAGCTACAGTGACAAGGGGATGCACCCCCCCCCCGATAGACCCTCAACACACAGAGCCACAGGGACGCCCAACAGGCCAGCCTGCAGCTCGGGGAAGTCCTGGCTCCCAGGAATGCCGGGGCTTGGCTTCCCAGCTCTTATTTCTACAAAATTCCCAAATTCAGAAATGTTTGTGATAAAGCAAGTTACATTCGGTCCCCAAACAGGCAGCAAGCCTGTGGGTGCGTGCTCTCAGTCTCATGTGATGTCTTTGGACAGTGGGTCCTCAGGAGGAACCAGGCAAGCACCACGAGTTCACATGTGAAGAAAACTGACGCCTGAGGGGCTAAGGAACGTGCTACGGGCCACACGGGAAATCCGGGGGAGCTCCAAACGCTCCAAGATCTCACCTGCTGCACCTGAGTCACGGTGATCAACAGCCCAGCAATGCAGCTCACCTCTGACAGCTCCCCCAGGCCCCGGCCCTGGGTTCATCTCTCTATGAGCACCACCCTCTGCTCCTCAGCTCCCTGCATGATCGGCATGCATCTGTCCGAAACAATGACCTGGTAGGACAGAGCTCTGTGGCACACCACCAGAGACCTCCCTTGTGCTACCAACAGCAGGCACAGAATCACCAGAGAAAGTCACTATTGATCCAGTGTTTAGACCCGTGACTATAATTTCCAGCTCTGAAAGATGTGATCAAGCCCACTAAGTTATTCGGTTAACTTTCTGCACCAAAACATTGACTTAGAATTTTCAAAGTCCTCGATCCACGTTTCACAGTTGACTGAGGTCTAGCGGGGATGCATTTGGGAAAAGAGTCGTCGCAAAGAGCAGCCTGCAGACACTTCCCCCGGCTGTCCTGGAATTCGAGAGCCACTCCAGCTCACAGAGCTTCCAGGGGCTCCGAGGGTGAGGCATCCCGCCGTTCTCCAGGGGGACGGGGCCATAGAGGCCCCCACATTCACTCTCCAATGGGGGAGCCCTCATCTCCCAGTGAACCCATACGTTACTTTGGATTGTTCCATGACAGGCCCGGAAAGGTGAATCAAGTGTCTAGTCTGCTTGAAAAATGAATCATTTAACCACAGCCCTGAGCCACAGGTCGGGGGAGCCATGGGCAGGGGAGCCACGGGCAGGGGAGCCACGGGCAGGGGAGCTACAGACAGGGGAGCCACAGGTCGGGGGAGCCACAGGTCGGGGGAGCTACAGGCAGGGGAGCCACAGGCAGGGGAGCCACAGACAGGGGAGCCACGGGCAGGGGAGCCACGGGCAGGGGAGCCACGGGCAGGGGAGCTACAGACAGGGGAGCCACAGACAGGGGAGCCACAGGTCGGGGGAGCCACGGGCAGGGGAGCTACAGGCAGGGGAGCCACAGGCAGGGGAGCCACAGGCAGGGGAGCTACAGGCAGAGGAGCCATTGGCCACGGAGCCACAGGCTTCACCTACAGCCTCTTCTCACCGGACAATGGCGTGGCTGTCGGCAGAATACCTGACCAGTCAGATCATAATGATTCAGATCAGTTCTTCCCATAGATTTCAGAATAAGCAATCAATGCCTTTGAAAGGATTTAAAGTCAAAGAGAAGACTTATTAAACCAAGTTAAGCCTCTGACATCGAGCGGTGTGCAGGCCGAGGCGGGGAGGGGCCGGGCAGGGGGGCACACCACGCAGTGGAACACGGGGAGCTGCAGACGGGCATCCCTCCCTCAGACACTGTGTGCACCTGCACCACAGCAGCCAGAGCCCCAGCCCCATCCTGCCAGCCCCTCTCTGCTCTCTGACTGCTCCCCGATACCCCACCTCAAAGGCCCACGCAGACCTTTCCTCTTCCAGGAAGTCTCCCGGCCTGCACTACCCTAGTTGGGCCTCCCTTCTGCAGTTGAAACCCTACCCTGGCCAAGGCTGGAAGAGGGGCCCCTCTGCAAGGCACCTCCACATCTCATTTTCCTCATCCTTAGCCCCGCAAATGCAGCTTTCCAGAAGGATGCAGGCCACACTCCCCTGACCATTCCCTGGATGGGTGACCCTTCTCTCTGCTTCATCTGCCCAGCCACTGGCCTCACCTTCATCCAAAATAAGCAACCCCCTCGCCCACCCCCACCTCCATAATCACCCAACCACCCCACACACACCCACACCACGACCCTCAACACCCCACCCCCTACCGCCAACCCCCACCTCCAACCCTGTTCTTGCAGGCCAGGAGGGTCACCCTCCAAACACCTGCTGATGGAATAATTCTAAACCATCTGCACGCAGTTGCAGGAGGCCAGGCGGCCTCGCTCTGTCCTGGGCAGCGGGCCGGTTCAGGAGTGGCTGAGGCCCGGCATCTGCTCCAGCTGCCTCCAGGGCTGTTGTCCAGCACGGCTCCTGTGCTGGTCCAGGGCACAGGGCAGGCCTGCTGGTCCCTCGGCCAGCTGTGGGCGCCCTTGGCCCTGGCCATGCCATCCTGCCCCTCGCCATCCAGCAGCCGGTCTGTGAGCCAAGGCTTGTCTGCTTTATCCGATTGCATCTGTAACTCTTAGTTAATTTGCTCCGTAATTGGATTTTTGCCGGTGACGCCTGAGATCACTTGATTTACAGGATCTGGGGTCTGTTTCCAACCTGCTGTTGCTCATGCTCACGGGGGATTCCTCCGCCCACCGTGAGGCCAGAGGGACTCAGGCCAGGGATTCAGAAGGGTCCAGAGGCAGGACCAGCTCCCGGGCAGCTCCAGGCCTCCTACCCACTCGCTCTGCCTCGAGGGCATGGCCCACCTGTGTGACGCACCCCGGCACGGCCGGTCCCTGCAGGCCACCGTCAGAGCCCTGGCCTGCCTCCCGGCCTAGGTGCCAGAGAACAGCACATTCTTACACCCGAGGCCCACAGGCTGACACCGCTGCCTGCACCCTCCTCGGCCCCCGTGGGCTCCCGGCACACTCCTCCTGCTGGCTGCACCTGTCCCAGGGGTCCCGCTGCATAAGGTGTGCGGCACCAGCCCTCACTGCCCACTAATGGCACGCTGAGAGTGATGAGGTGCAAAGGGGAGCTGGGTGGGCAGGGCAGGGGGGAGGCGGGGGCAGGGGGATGGGCCGGCCGGCGCTTGCTGTGTAGGGCAGCGTCTCAAAGCCGGACCCCAGGCCAGAAGCACCCACAGGACCTAGAGCACAGACCAAGTGGATCAGAGACTCTGCAGCTGCACCTGAATGCAGGTGATCAGACCCCATGCCCACAGATCTGTGGGGCCCCTGCAGGAATCTGGGGAGGCAGGGCCCTGAGAAGACAGTGGTGGCCATCAGTGCTGGGTAGGCAGCCACCACACAGGCACATTCCCGTAGGCACGATGAAATGGAGATGAATAGCTAAGTCACCTCTGCCCACCAGGTCCTCCTCCAGGCCCCCAAGCCTCCCCAAAATCCAGCCCACAGATCTCCAGGTGCTGATCTGGCTGGAAGGCATGTTCACAACAACCAAGGTCCTTGGAAACACCAAGTTCCGGGCACACAAGCAGGGTTTCTGACCAGTGGCATAGGGTGGCCCCGAGGCTCAAGCCTGAGCACAGGAGAGGAGGCCCTGCCCCCACCCAGATGTGGCAGGTGGGGCAGGTCTTCTGGACACACTACATCAGGAGGGCACGCACACACGGAGGCCAGAGCTCCGGGCAGGCTGTGCAGAGACCGGACATAGAGCGCCCTGTGTGGACAACTCAATCGACTCCACACACTATCAAACCGATCAGAGCTCTGCAACGCTGCCAAAACGCACAAATCAATAGTAGCAAGTGGATGCCACCATGCTTAAAGGGCCCTTTGGGGACAACATCAGACAGGAGCCACCTGACAGTAAACCCATGGAGAGAAGCGAAAGGCACAGCACTCCAGGCCTTTACTGACGAGATTGGAAGAGGAACAGGGCACAGGCCCACACTGTGGCCACAGCAGGCCCACGTGGGTACTGACTCCAGTTCTCCCAGGCTGCTCCCACGTAGCTCCGACTCCGACACCACCCAGCAGGGAGAACTCCAACCCTGCGGCCCAGCCAAGTTGGCTCATAAAATCTAGCATCACAGGAGACATTAGAACTCAACATTTCTCCTGGGAAGCAACACCACAAACACAGCTATAAAGAATCCTGGGTGGGGAGGCAGTATTTGCAGGGCACGGGGCGGGTGGACGGTTAGGGTCTGAGCATGGGTGGGCGCCGACTCAGCCCCTGTGGGAGCAGCAGGGTCTCCGCTGTCCAGGCAAAGGGCCCAGCGGGTGACCAGCATGTGTGCCGCCTCCTCTACGTGTGCCGAGTCAGAGATGCTCCTGGCAGCCAGGACTCCAAAGCAAAATCACAGAAACGGTCCAACCACATCCCCGCCGAAGGGAGGAAATAAACTGTGGTCTGTGCACCCAGTGAATGGGGCCCAGAATTGAAAGGAATCTCCTAGAACTGTGGGGTCAATATGGATGGCTCTCAAAAATTAGGTTTGGAGCAATGTAGTTGTAAAAAGACTGTGTTCACAGCTGCAGGATTCATGACAGCCAATGGAGAGGCGACCAAGCATCCATCCACGGATGAAGCATGACCGACCCGGTCCACACATGCAGTGGAATAAAAGTCAGCCTTAAAAAGGGAGGATTCCGACACCTGCTCCAGCACGGATGGGCCCTGCCAATCACAAGGGACAAACACCAGGAGATTCCACCCACATGAGGTCCCCGGGGAGTCACATCCATAGAGACAGACAGTAGGTAGGGGCCAGCGGCTGGGGGAGGGGAGTACGTGTTTAATGGGAACAGGATTTCAGTTTGGGGTGATGGAAAGTTCTGGAGACAGACAGTGGGGATGCCTGCACAACAATGTGACTGGCCTAATGACACTGACCTGCAAATGTAAAGTTGCAAAAATGGCAAATTAAACATGGGTGGACGGGTGGGTGGGTGGAATGGTGGGTGGGTGGATGGGTGGGTGGGTGGAAGGGTGGATGGATGGGTGGGTGGATGGGTGGGTGGGTGGATGGATGGGTGGATGGATGGGTGGGTGGATGGGTGGGTGGATGGGTGGGTGGGTGGGTGGATGGGTGGGTGGGTGGGTGGGTGGATGGGTGGGTGGGTGGGTGGGTGGGTGGGTGGATGGGTGGATGGGTGGGTTGATGAGTAAATGGGTGGATGGATTGAAAGGTGGTGGATGGATAGATAGGTGGATGGGTGGATGGATGGGTGGATGGATGGATGGATGGATGAATGGATGGGTGGGTGGATGGATGGATGAGTGGGTGGATGGATGGATGGGTGGGTGGGTGGAGGGGTGGATGGATGGATGGATGGGTGGGCGGGTGGATGGATGGATGGATGGATGGGTGGGCGGGTGGGTGGGTGGAAGGGTGGATGGATGGGTGGGCTGGTGGGTGGGTGGGTGGATGGATGGACGGGTGGGTGGATGGATGGATGGATGGGTGGGTGGTGGATGGATGGGTGGGTGGGTGGATGGGTGGGTGGGTGGGTGGATGGGTGGATGGATGGATGGATGGGTGGATGGGTGGGTTGATGAGTAGATGGGTGGATGGATTGTAAGGTGGTGGATGGATAGATAGGTGGATGGGTGGGTGGATGGATGGGTGGATGGATGGGTGGGTGGGTGGATGGGTGGATGGATGGATGAATGGATGGATGGATGGATGGATGGATGGATGGATGGATGGATGGATGGATGGATGGATGGATGGATGGGTGGGTGGGTGGATGGATGGATGGGTGGGTGTATGGATGGGTGGTGGATGGATGGATGGATGGAGGATGAGAGGGATGGATGGGTAGATAAATGGATGGATGGGTGGGTGTTGGACAGGGGATGCTAACAGGACCAGCAGGAAGGTGAAGTGACACACTGTTTGTAAACACATACATACCACATGGTACAGAGGACCTACCTAGCAGCGTTGTATTCTAATGCTGCTGGTACCACAGTGAGGCATGAGGGCCCTTCCTGCCAAGTGTCTTCCACTGACCCAGGAATTACCAGGGCAGGGAAACACCGGCCCCTGATGGCTGGATGCCTACCAAGAAAGCACGGATGATAATGGTGAGATGCTTTAAACTGTCAGGAGGGAGAGGCAAAACAACACATGGACGTTCTCCTGGCTGCTAGCTGAAACCTGCCTGCCTGGGAAGGAACAGATGGCCCTGGTCAGCTTCACCATGAATATCGCCCAGTAACGGGGCAGCACACATGCCAACAGGAGGAACAGCCCATAACAAACCGGCTGAAGTGGGCGTGTGAGTGGGCTGGGTGGGATGCAGTGACAAGGACCCCGGTGGGGCCACGCTCCCAGAGTCTGCGTGCCAGGGAGGAATGTACTATGAGTATTTATTACAAGGTGGGTGAAGCCCTCATACACCACATTCTCTCAACCTACTGTGTGAAACAAAAATGTCTGAGAGCCTGGGAGACAATTCATCTGGTGTGTTTTGCCACATGTGGAGAGGGCGTGAAGGTGCCGGCCCGGAGACCACCACGCGGGAAGGGGCGTGTGGTGCTGTTGGGGCCAGTCACCGATTCCTGCGAGCTCCCTGAAGCTGCAGCGGTGCCATGAGAGGCGCAGGAGCTTCCCCAGCCCAGACCAGCCAGAGGACCGGGCGTGCCCGCTGTCGGTGCCGGGGGAGACCCGCCACGGACCGGGGCCCTGATGTCGTGGGCACGTCACTCCTGAGGCCCACGTGGCACCCTGGTCCTCAGACTCCAGGTGCCGCCCCACTGCTGCGGGCGGCCCCAGCCTCCAGTGGGGCGGAGCCTCCATCCACGTGCAGACCAGAGGCGCTGGTCCCAGGACGGAACACAGAGCCCGCCGAGGGCACGCACACTCGCATCCAACACTGAACCGACAGGTGCACCAGAGAAAACAATCTAAGGTGCTTCTTGTAATTTTACCAAATTAAAACGAGGGAAAGACAGACCCAAGGGCCGCACCCTTGCCCCTCCCCTGCTGTGCGTCCCCAGCGAGCCATGCATTTCCCCTGGCCCCGGAGGGCACAGCAGATGGTGGCCTCACCCCCTGTGGCACCAGCCCTCCACAGGGTGTGGATGTACAGGTGAAGCACCACTTCGTGCAGGGACATTTCCAGGGGACACCAGCCCCCTAGGCTGGGGTCAGAACTGGGGATGTGGACCAGCTCAGCCCGGCCTCTGCTGGAGCTGTGGTCTTGGGCTCCTGTCCGAGGGTGCAGACAGAGCCCGACTGGGAACGCCGGCTTCAGGCGGGCCACCCCTCCCCGAGCCTCTGTGACCTCTCCAATCACGTGGAGAGTGTCCCATCCCACCCTTCTCTCAGGCCCCCAGGAGGCCCTGCACCTTGCCTGCCTGGTTAGTAAGTCGTGACAACCGAGAGGCCGGTGGTCAGGCAGACGCCAGATACAGGCCTCAAGGTCCAGAGAATCTCTACTGGAAATCTGGGGCAGGGAGGTGGGGACACAGTGCCGCCCTGCACCACAGGACTGAGGGGGCCACACGGGATGTCAGGGGCATGGGGAGCTGGGGCAGAGGGAGTGTGTAAGAGCTGGACGACGGACCTGGGCACACCTGAGAGTCCCGAAACCTGCAGGGGCACAGGGGCCAGGCCTGTGGCGGAGAGGCCCACTGCGCCGGGGGAACGTCCCTGGGGGCTCACTGGCTCCCCACTTCCCCCCCAGAACCACACAGAGACTGTGGTCCCGTGGAGCCCTGACAGATAGGGGCCTCTGCCTGCAGGACCAGCCCACATAGCGGCCCTGCCCAGGCACCCACTGTCTGCCCAGCTGTGAGCCACCTCGGGGCTCCAGCCAGGGGCTGGGGACACAGAGTGCACCTGCTGCCAGGGTCCTGGTGGGCAACTGGCGCCATGCAGCGCTGGCCCTGTGGTGAGCACCCAGAGGGGGCAGCGGTGGGGGCTGGCACTGCAGCACCCTCCTGGACCCCGTCCCCGCAGGTCCCCATGTGAGTGCAGGAAAGCACTGAGGCGGGAGGACGAAGCTCAGACGGCAGGGAGAGGCAGGGGCAGGGATCGGACCCATGAGGTGGCGTCCCAGAGCCACAGGGTTGGGGCCAGGAGGCTGGGAAGCTGGGCCGGCGGAGTGGGCCGAGGGGTCCCTGCCTCAGGTCCCGCCCCAGCCACTGGCACCCCGTCTGCTCTCCAGGCCCATTTTATAGACGGGTAGACTGAGCCCAGAGGACCTCTCTCCCATCCCTAAACTTTCCACAGGACTGTGCACGGCTTAGAAGAAAAGTGTCCCGTTCAGCTTGCCCCATAAGATACCATGACCGAAATCAAGACTGATGTCAACCCTGCTTTGCACATTATTGGTTGTATTAGTAAAGAACTGAACAGATGGGTGGGTGGGTGGGTGGATGGGTGGATGGATGGATGGATGGAGGGGTGGGTGGATGGATGGATGGAGGGGTAGGTGGGTGGATGGATGGGTGGATGGGTGGGTGGGTGGAGGGATGGATGGATGGATGGATGGAGGGGTGGGTGGGTGGATGGATGGATGGAGGGGTGGATGGGTGGGTGGATGGGTGGGTGGATGGATGGGTGGGTGGATGGGTGGGTGGGTGGATGGATGGATGGAGGGGTGGGTGGATGGATGGATGGAGGGAGGGAGGGAGGGAGGGAGGGAGGGATGGATGGATGGATGGATGGATGGATGGATGGATGGATGGATGGATGGATGGATGGATGGATGGATGGATGGGTGAGTGGATGGATGGATGGTTGGATGGATGGATGGATGGATGGATGGATGGATGGATGGATGGATGGATGGATGGGTGGATGGATGGATGGAGGGAGGGAGGGAGGGATGGATGGATGGATGGATGGATGGATGGATGGATGGGAGGGTGGATGGATGGATGGAGGGGTGGGTGGGTGGATGGGTGGGTAGACGGGTGGGTGGACAGGTGGGTGGGTAGACGGGTGGGTGGACGGGCGGGTGGACGGGTGGGTGGACGGGCGGGTGGGTGGATGGATGGGTGGACAGGTGGGTGGATGGACGGGTGGGTGGATGGACGGGTGGGTGGATGGATGGGTGGATGGGTGGGTGGATGGGTGGGTGGAGGGAGGGAGGAAAGTCACAAAGGGCAAATGGAGAGATGCCAGGACAGAGAACATTTCCCCTGAATATGGAAAGGAAAGTGCAGAGGGAAAGGGAACTGTGAGCCCACAGCCCACACAAGCAAGCACAGAGCAGCCCCCTGGGCTTAGGAACGGTAAGAAGGGCCCCGATGGAGGACGGGGAGCAGGCTCCTTAGGGAAGCTGAAGGCTGGGGCGACTGTATCCAGCAGGAAGTCATACATAGGCCTGGGAAGGGCTTTAATTCCAAGCTAGAGTTAGGAGAATGATAAAAGCAAATTCTAATTAAGGTATTTACATAAAAGAGGCATTAGTCTGAACCAAGAAGGAAAAATAAAGGGTAAAGCTGCATCACGCTACAGCGTACTAGCATCGCCAGCAGGGCGTTCTCGAGGACAGGTGTCTGGATGCTGAGAACTCTGACGTCATGAGACAAAGGAGGCGGGTTTTCCTGAGAAGGATCAGAGACCTGCGAGTGTAGCTGACATTAAATGGGGGCCTCGCTCGCCTCGGTTAGGAGACGGCAGGTCTGCGCGGCTCTGTCGCCACCTGGTGGCAGCGTGCGGAACTGCAGCAGCCGGCACTGGGCGGGGAGAAGCCGGCGAGCATCCTGCAAGAGCAGAGGGTCGGGGAGACCCGGGCGCTGGGCGGGCGCCCACTGCCCAGATGAGGAAGCAGGGCCCCGGGGGGCCTCAGTCACCCACAGAACCGACACTCCGCCCTGTGGACAGCGAGGGGAGTGAGGCCCACACCCGTCTTCGAGGAGGTCACAGTGACATTGAGGAGGGAGACGGCGCGCCTTAAATTCAACTTAATTCAGCAAAACTCCAGCAGCCTCAGCGGACGATGCAGAAAGGCGGACACCACGGCACGGTGAGAAAACGGCGAGCGTGTCGCCGTGTTTGCGGGGCCGGGGGGGCCGGGGGCCTGACGGAACTGAAGGTCAGGAGCGGGCCTGAATGGCCGTCGTTCTCCCGGGGACCTGCCCGCCGGGTGGGTGGCTGCCTCCACGCTGGGCTGCCCGGGGGGCCACACCTCCCCCCAGAGCCGAGAGAGACTGACTGCCTCCCACTTCGCCTGGGACCCGGGGCCCAGCCTGTGAGGGTCTCCGCCAGTCCCGAATCTGGAGGAAACGCTTTGCGACATCCGAAATCATGGCAGTGGCTCGGCAGAGCTGGGAGTCCGGGGCTCTTTGACTTAAAACGCTACCAGTTTTTGCCCAAGTGCATTGGACTTTAATTCACTGATGATAACACCGCAGATAAAATGCAGTATTCTCAGCTAACATGCACTGTGAGCACAGTGCTTCTGGTGACCAACCCTGGTGCCCCTCAGGCCTGCTCCCCAGACGCCCGAAAAAATCTCTTAAGTCCCAATGTTAACATTTTTCACAATCTGTGGCTAAACAATCCCATTTTTAATTTACATTTCCTTGATTGCCCATGTATTTGAATGTCTTTTCAAATGTTAGTCACCACTCCTCTGTCCTCTGTGACCCACCTGCCCCCTGCCCGGCCCTCCCCGTGTCCCTGTCAGGGCATGGCTGTCATCCTTACTGTCACCACTTCGTGATTTAGCGGGACTGCTTCATGAGCTGCGGGTCAGCGTTCCTTCCACTGCGTATGAGAATCGTCTGTACACACTGAACACTCTGAAAATTGTCCGTATGTGTTCTGTGAATCGTCTCGCCAACTGTTCTTTTCTTTTTTGTTGTTACGATGTCATCATGAGACGTTTTATTTGTGTTACGTCTGCATGCTCCATCTGCCGATGTTTTCCTACAAATACCTGGGGTTCCAGGTATTGTGCCTGGCTTAGGGAGCCCCTCCTAATTCAACGTTATATAAATACTCTCTTTTTTCTACTACAGTTACAAGTTTTTGCTGTGGTCAGCTCAAATACAAATCTTTCCAGAAGGGTGTGAGCTTAAAGCCATAACTATTTTTATTTTCTGAGAATAGGTCCACTGGCCCCAAACCACTGATTTAACAGCCTACTCTGTCCCCCATGCGACATGTACTATTGATTATGAACCAATCCCATCTACTCCCCTCAGACACTTTCCATCCAAACACACTGACCGAGAAAACTCACAGCCTGTGATTCTGTGAGAAGGAAAAGGGAGGAGGTAACAGGACCAGGATAATCCCAGATGATGCCAGGGAGCACAGCCGCCCTGCGACCTCCCTGCCCGCACAGCCGTCCTCCGACCTCTCTGCCCGCACAGCCGTCCTCTGACCTCCCTGCCCACACAGCCATCCTCTGGGCCTCCCTGCCCGCACAGCCATCCTCTGACCTCCCTGCCCGCACAGCCGTCCTCTGGGCCTCCCTGCCCGCACAGCCATCCTCTGACCTCCCTGCCCGCACAGCCGTCCTCTGGGCCTCCCTGCCCGCACAGCCGTCCTCCGACCTCTCTGCCCGCACAGCCGTCCTCTGGGCCTCCCTGCCCACACAGCCGCCCTCCGACCTCCCTGCCCGCACAGCCGTCCTCTGGGCCTCCCTGCCCGCACAGCCGCCCTCCGACCTCCCTGCCCACACAGCCACCCTCCGACCTCCCTGCCCACACAGCCGCCCTCCGACCTCCCTGCCCGCACAGCCGTCCTCTGACCTCCCTGCCCGCACAGCCACCCTCCGACCTCCCTGCCCGCACAGCCGTCCTCTGACCTCTCTGCCCGCACAGCCGTCCTCTGACCTCCCTGCCCGCACAGCCGCCCTCCGACCTCCCTGCCCGCACAGCCGTCCTCCGACCTCCCTGCCCGCACAGCCGTCCTCTGACCTCTCTGCCCGCACAGCCGTCCTCCGACCTCCCTGCCCGCACAGCCGTCCTCTGGGCCTCCCTGCCCACACAGCCATCCTCTGGGCCTCTCTGCCCGCACAGCCGCCCTCCGACCTCCCTGCCCGCACAGCCGTCCTCTGGGCCTCCCTGCCCGCACAGCCGCCCTGCGACCTCCCTGCCCGCACAGCCGTCCTCTGACCTCTCTGCCCGCACAGCCGCCCTCCGACCTCCCTGCCCGCACAGCCGTCCTCCGACCTCTCTGCCCGCACAGCCGCCCTCCGACCTCCCTGCCCGCACAGCCATCCTCTGGGCCTCCCTGCCCGCACAGCCACCCTCCGACCTCCCTGCCCGCACAGCCGTCCTCTGACCTCTCTGCCCGCACAGCCATCCTCTGACCTCTCTGCCCGCACAGCCATCCTCTGGGCCTCCCTGCCCGCACAGCCATCCTCTGACCTCTCTGCCCGCACAGCCATCCTCTGGGCCTCCCTGCCCGCACAGCCATCCTCTGGGCCTCCCTGCCCGCACAGCCGCCCTCTGACCTCCCTGCCCGCACAGCCATCCTCTGACCTCTCTGCCCGCACAGCCACCCTCCGACCTCCCTGCCCACACAGCCATCCTCTGACCTCTCTGCCCGCACAGCCGCCCTCCGACCTCCCTGCCCGCACAGCCGTCCTCTGACCTCTCTGCCCGCACAGCCGCCCCAGTCTCTGTCCTCAGTGCTGCCACCACTCCAGCCTCTGCTCTCCCACAGCCTTGCAGCCATGTCGCCCAGAGCACCAGGCAGGGCTCTTTATATGTATAGAGTCAATAACGATGCATTGCCCACAGGTGTGCAGTGACCCAGCCAACCAGGCTTAGGTGGGAATCCTGGCCACAGGAACCTTCACTTTATCCGCAGAGGACTAGGCCACGCGAAGGGATGCATGCTGACTGGCATGACTCAGCATCGGGAAACCCATTGACAAAATCATCAGTCCAACTGTGACAGAGAAGAGCACATCGATCTTCAATGCACGAGCTGTCTGCCCCCCACATGCTGCCAACATCTGCTTGGTATTGACTCAGTATCTAATGAAACTAGTAATTAATCTAGGTTGCTTTTTTAAAAACGAGCAAAATGGAAACGACTTAATGTTCACTCCCAGCAGCAGGAGAAGATGAGTGGGCCCAGCCCACCAAGGACCTGCCACCCACCCCGTCTCACAGCACAGCTGCCAGCCCAGCCTCGGCTGCCCACTGGTCACGGGGCTCAGCCCGCCGAACCCCTCTGGCCACGTGGAGGCATCTTCCCTGTGGGCACTGCTGGCTCATCCACGCAAACCGGAAGCCTGCTGGGGCCACCCCTGCCCACTGCTGTGTCGTTGGGATGGACCCCTGCCAGGAACAACCACCGACAGGTTGAAGGAAGAGGCCATTCTCCAGGTCGGGAACCCAGGCAGACTCCATCCCGACTGGCATGGCAGGGTCACGGAAGACCCCGGTAAGTGCTGTCTGAAATGGGCTCAGTCGCCAGCCAGCTGCTCCCTGACACACCCGGGGTGGGCCCTGCGGCGACACAACACCATGGGCTCTGGCCTCCCGAGGGGTGGGACGCGCCTGCCCCACACGCGTTTGGCCCCTGCACAGGGACAAGGGTGCAGCAGACAGCGTGTGCCCGCTCCTCCCCACGCTCCCGGACACAGGGACTTGCACATTTTCCTCGGGGCCCTCCCAGCAGTTAGGGCGGCCTGAGGACGGAGAGCGGAGCCCCCGGCCATGGCCCCGCCTGTTCCCAGAAGCCTCCCTCCCCTCATCGGCCACCAGGGATGGGGCAGCATGGTCCCTACCCGTGGTCCAACCACCAGCTCCTACCCACACGCCTCCAATGGACCACACAGGCTGGGGATGGCTCTCACCCATCCCAGGGGGTGCGGCCCAGAAGGGTTACTTGTCACCGCTGCCCCTTCCAGAAGATGGGGCTAATCAAAAGGCACACGGCTTATCAGGAGTTACTGGAAAGGGGGCTGTAATCTATTGACTTATTGTCGGCTTCCACCGGGACACCTGTACCCTTGCAGAATAGGAGGTTTCGTGCAAAGGGCAGCCTTGACCCCTGCAAGACATTACCAGGCAAACATCCTAAATGGAGTAGTTAGAACTGAAAATCACAAATATCCATCGTCTTGCCAGTGGGTTTCAGCCCCGGGCAAGTTCGCCATGGATTCAGTGTGACCGCAGAAATGACAGTAGAACGTTCTTGGGGCGAAAGGGTTTATTCCCCGGCTTGCTCTCCCGGCAGTCGGTCGAGCGCTAGCGCCTCTGCCTTTCCCAGAGCACTGGGCCGAGCTCGCTATTCAGGGCAGTAACAGCTTACTGCCCACGGGTGTGCAGCAGGCCAGTCACCTCATCGGGTGGTTCAAGTCCAGTGAGGATCCCGGCCCTGGAGCCCCAGCTTCCCCTCATCCATCCACTACACTGAATGAAAACAGAAATGTCTGCCCCGAGGCGTCGTGACGCGCTTGCTGAGATGGACCCAGTCCTTCGCCCCCATTCACCTTTCCCCGTGTGGCCCTCGCCCAGCACGATGGATGAACCGGCCCAGACGTCTCAGGGTCGGCCTTTACTCAGCCAAGAGTGCAGGGCTCCTGCTGGTAAGTAGACGCTGCTTCAGGATGAAACTGATGGTAGGATGAGGACCTTTGGAGTCGTCTTAGATGATGTGATGGGAAATGGACTCACTACTCTTCACTCAAAGATAAATTAAACAAAACCCAGTGCAAATAGTCAGTTCCCTACTGAGTTGCATTAAAGCAGAACCGGATCCCGTCCGTCACTGGAGCAGCTCTGGGTCCTCAGAGACCTTCTGCAGGACCCAAAGGGAACACGTGTGGGCTTACTTGGCACAAGGAACCTTCCTGGAACAGGGAGGTCGCGTTAATGTCTTCACGCTAAGGAGCTCCAGACAAGAATGCATGTGAATCTGATAAAACACTAAAGCGGTTCAGACTACTTTGAAAAACATGAAGAGGACTTGCCCCACCAAAACCAAAACACAATGTTGGGAATGGCTCACAATAATGGCAGCCAGGTAAGGGGAAAAGACACTTCTCAGGCACCCCAGTCGTGAGCACAGGGAACACTGGGGAGCACCCGCAGCAGGCAGAGCTCAGGAGGGTCAGCCTGACGGGGTAAGAGCCCCAAGCAGGTGCTCTTGGCCCAGACACACACCTGCTCACCCCCACTGCTCGCTCTGGGAAGAGCTGGAGAAGAGCCACGGCCTACGGGCTCAAAGTACCAGAGACAGGCGCTCGGCGCCGGGCAAAGCGCAGGAAACGAGGAGGAGAACCCGGGCGGGGGGGAGTGGAGGACCGAGAGCCAGACCCTGAGGGTGAGCCGCCCGCACCTGCAGCCAATGGCCTGCAGGACTCCAGAGGTCTGATGGAAAAGCAGGAAGAGCCCAGAGAAAAGGCCACGCTGAGACAGACCCCCAAAACACGGAGGCCTAGAGGGAGTCCCATCTCTGCCGACCACCAGATCGTGAATGCACAGGGAGACGCTCAGGGAGCCAGGCTGGGAAAAGCAGCCTTGGAGGCCATGCAGCATGGCGGACAGGAACTCCCACGCGGTGCAGGTGAGGGGCATCAAGTGCGTGTAGTGCAGACCCAGAGGCGGGACTGCCCACGGGGACAGAAGCAAAAATACCCCGAACACAAGAAACCCAGAGCCACTAAAATACACTGTCTACAATGTCCAGTGTTTAAGCTGTTAGACATGCAAAGAAACAGGAAATGTAGACCCATGATCAGGAGAAAAGGCAGTCAACATAAACTGACTCCCAGTGGACCCAAGTACTGGATTTAGCAAAAAAATATATCAAATCAACTGTTATGAACATGTTCAAGAAATGAAGATGTACTCAAAGAATAAAAATAAAATATATGTAAAGAAGTACAGGGAAATAAACTAATGAATAAACAGAAAATCTCCATAGGCAAATAGAAACTACAGAAAATGGCAATTCTAGAACAGGTGACTACACAGCTATGATGTCTGTTTGGAGGTGGCCAAAAAAGGAATTGTAAACTTGAGGACAGAACAACAGAAACTGCCTGACCCAAAATGCAGGGAACAAAATAGACTGAAGAAAAATCAATGAACTTCTGAGATCCGTGGGGCACTATCAAGTGATGGCACATGTGCACGACTGGAAGCCCAGGAGAAGGGCAGGGGAGGGGGGCAGGTACAGACATTTGCCAGATATGCCTAATGGCCAAAAACTTCAAAAATTTGGTGTAAAATGTCAGGAAAATACAGAGGCAAGAAGTTCAACAACCCCCAAACTGGATAAACTAGAACACCAACAGCTCTAGACACATTACGGGCAAAGTTCTAAAAGCCAAAGATAAAAAGAGGGAAAAACATGTGAAGTATAGCAAAACATGGAGAAATAAAGGAAATTCTCATCAGGAAGGGAGGCCAGGTGCTGGACATATGCTACATAAATTATTAGCAAATCGAATTATTCATAAATATAAACATATATTAATGTAAACAATTAGTACTTTTTTAATATCTGTCACAGCCAAAGAAGCTTTGTCCCAGGAATGATGAAACGGTCCCACATCTGGCACTGGTCAGTATAATTCACTACATCAGTAAACTGGAAGAGAGGGTCTCAACAATCTTACCAACAGATGATAAAAAAAAAAAAAGGCATAAATAATGTTCAACACTAATCAGATCAGGACACGCTCCTCAGGTTTTGGATCCTAGTCGGTGTGCAGGGACACTGTTTGAAAGCACGCCTCCCTCCAGCCCCGTCTCCCGGCTCCTCGATATTGACCCCAGAGCTCTGCCCGGCCAGGTGTGGCCCCAGGGCAACAGCAAAAGCATCCCTGGGACACGCAGACTCAGGCCCCACCCCAGACCTGCTGCGGCAGAGTCCTGCGAGACCCCCAGGCACACGTGTGCTGAGATGACAATCCAGAGAGACCCTGCAGGTGGGACACATATTCCTGCCTGGTTTGCAGTCAAGCAAAACTGGAAACCCCTCAAACATCCAGGGCGAGACACAGCTGGCACACTCGCTGTGGTGGGCTGCCCCCCACGCACCAAGCAAGCTGGTCCTGGAACACGCTCAGGAACGAGCTGCACCTGGACACACTGCCTACACATCAAAGCGACTTCCACACAAGGACAATACATCCTTCTTGGCTACACATATGTGGGATGAATGCAAACCACAGTCCTGGTGCTGGACACCCCTAAAACGGCAGGGAGAGCCGGGCCCCACCTCAACACCTCACCCACCAGATCACCTCCCAAAGCCCCCTCCTAACACCACCACGTGGGCAGGACACAGCCAGTGCATGGAATCTGCCATCTTCCCAGAACAGCGTGTCACCGCCCCCTGCCTCTTATTGATCCCCAGTCTCTTTGAGCTGCGCCCTTGGACTCCTGCTCCCTCCCAGGCACCCTGCTGTCCACCCACATGGCTCCTGTCCAGTCCCACACCCCACACTGTCCTCCCAAATGCACCCCCTTCCATCCCTTATCAACCCCCTCCTGGTGCACAGGCACGGTGCCCCGGCCACCAGCTCCCTCCCCGCCCCACACTGGCTCCAGATCTGTCATTGGGCAGAGCTGAGACCTGTGGACGGGTTCAGAAGTGACCGGGACTGGCCACGAATTCACATCCTTGGGTGAGTGTCCACCCTCACCAGGTAAGCTGGGGCCCAGCTGCATGGATTCCCTGGCATGGCTGGTGACGAGCCACAGCCTGGGCACTCAAACAGCACACATCCTTCCCACGGTCTGCAGGCAGCAAGTCCCAGTCAGGGGGGGCCCTCTCTCCCAGCCCTGGGGGTCCCAGCAGCCCTGACACCTCCGGGCTGTGGCTGCTAACTCCCAGCTCTGCCTGGTCCCCACACGCCTTCCCCCTGTGTATCAACTCTCTCTCCTTCCCCTGTAAGGGGTCATGGTCATCGGACGCAGAGCCCAGCAATCCAGGGCAATCTCCTCCCAAACTCCTCCACGAGTGACGTCTAGAAAGGCCCGTTCCCAGCTTGGGCCACATGCAGAGGACCTGGTAGCTGGGGGTTGAGGATTTGGATGAATCTTTGGGGCACATGCTGCCAGCACTCAGACTCCTGGCTGTGGGGGTTGCAGGTATGGCACACCTGTCGGGAAGGTAGCAGAGGGCCCCTCAGACTGGGCCTCGGGCGCCTTGAAGGCCCAGGTGAGTGGGAATTCCTAGCCAGCCCCACACCCTGAGGAGGCACTGAGCTGGGAACATGGGAGCTGCTGCTGCCCAGCTGTGCGGAGTGACCACCTGCCCACCCAGATGTGGTAAAGCAGAATCAGGGGAGCAAGCAAGCCCCATCCTCCCATTCAGAGGGACACAGGCGGCAGCCAGCGCTCCCCCGGGGGCACCCGGGCCCTTAGCAGAGATTGCCCAGAGGGTCCGTCAGGGTGAGGCAGGGGGCAGGCAGGGGGTGGGGGCCTCTCGGCTCCCAGAGCAAACCCCGACACACCAGCAGAAGGTGAGGGATGGAGGAGGGGCGTCGGGGGACCTGAGCATGTTACTGCAGGGGGTCTGCACCCCAGGATCTGGGCACGGCGCCAGTAGGAAGGGGCTGCAGGGTGGCAAGGACCCCCTCCCTGGCCTGTGATGCACTGTGGGTGTGGCCGGCACACAAGCACCCCCTCAGCACAGACTGGGCCAGCAGGGGGTCTACGGAACACTGTTCCAAAACACCCAGTCAGGCAAACGCCGGGGACCGCCGGGCACTGCCCCACCTCTGCCACCAGGCTCCTTACCCCGATGGCTCGCTCACTGCCAAGGGGGTGTCCCAGGTCTGACCTGCCGCTTCTGCGCAAGGGGCCAGACCTGCCCGACCCCGGGCACCCAGGCTCAGCCCAGGGGCCTGGCTTGCCCTGGGGCCCTCCCCCCAAGCAGGGCCAGAGCCTGCCCGCAGCAGATTTCTGCTCAGTGCCAGGTGAGGCCCCGCCTGGCCCCAGCCCAGGGTCTCCACGCCTCACCTTCCCACGAGGACCCTCCGCGGGCAGCAGCCCATACTCACCAGGGGCGGGTCGGTGCTCAGAAGCTGACCTTTGCGTGGTGCCCCCCGGCTCTCGGCCCTGAGGGGCCAGCTCGTGCCCAGCTGGCACTCTCAGCCATCAGATCCAGCAACTGGCTCAGGCTCACACGAAAATAATCGTGAGATCAGGGAAGCCAGGATGACAGCCCCTAATGTCAGCCCCCTTCCGCCGTCCCTGAGTGGCCCCCACCCCCCACCCTGCAGATTTCTCTTTTGATGCCTGAGAATTTGACGACAGCCTGGGCCTCACCCCCCAAATCCCCACACCCCAACATAAGAGATCCTGGCTCATCGCTTCACAAGGGCGCCCCTTGTCCCAAACTGCCTCCTTTCCTGAGCAGAAGCAGCTGATCCCCGGGTGCTTGGCCTCCTTGGTCCCCAGGCTGCAGAGTCCCTCTGGGGGCCACTGGCCGAGGGTCCTGGAGTTCGGGTCTGCCATTTGGGGCAGACTTGGCCGCTGGCAGCATGAAGATGTCTGGGTAATCAGATCATTTTGGGTGGCAAGCTGTCCCCAGGCCTGGGCACCTGACGACTGCCACGTCTGATTAATCCATGATGCACTGAACTCAACTGGGCAGCGCGGGGCTGTTAGCGTGGCTGATGCAGAAGCCAGTGGCCCAGGAAGGACGGCGAGTGCCTGGCACACTGCTCTTCTGTGACTCCCTTCTCTGCTGTTAGCAGATGCGAGCTGCCCACGCCTCTGTTAATTTTAACAGAATACCCACATCCAACAATCAAGAGGGAAAAGTTCCACAAATGTGGCACGTCCTCCACATCCCACTTTGCTTTGCCTCTAAGGTTTCTGAGTCACTTTTTGGACCGGCTGCTCTTCTCAACAAGACGGTGGAAACGCGCGTGGGGCCGGCTCCCGGCTTCATGATTCTAACAGCTCGGCAGCAGCAGGGGAGGGCAGAGGGCCCAGAGCCGCCGCCTCCTCCACTCAAACCGGCAGAAACCCCGCTGAGGTCGGGGGCGCGCCAGTGAGGGGCCCGGGACCCCTTCTCGATCTGCGAGCCCTCGGGCTTGCCCCTCTGATGCCACCACAGGGTGCCCACTGGGTCAGGGCCGTGGGCCAGGCCAGCCAGGGAGGGGTGGGCACAGAGGCCTGCAGCGTGCCACGGCTGGAGCTAGACAGCAGAGCCAGCAGGGACCCAGATCAGCAGCAGACGGGCACCCCACGCCCAGAGCCTCAGAAGAAACCTCCCAGACGTGAGGGTGAGGGCGAGCACCTGGCGGAGAGAACTGAGGCTCACGTAACCCCGAACTCGGCCGGCCCTGGCCCCAGAGAAGGAGCCAAATGATGGGAAAATGGGGAGGAGGAGGTGGCGGTGGCGGTGGTAACAGGGCAGCGAGCTCCTTTCTCTCCCTGCCACCTTGCAAGGCACCCACCCGGCTTGCAGCAGGTGATGGTAACTGTGGGCTGGATGCTTCCTGACCACTCAGAGGCCTGCCCAGCTGCTGCTCCTTCATGGCCATGATGTGGATGGAGCCCGCCCAGCACAGCCTGCACTTACGGGGTCACAGGCCCCCCCAGGCCTGCAGATGGGTCCCCGGATGTAGCTAAACCTTGCCCGCTGTTTCCCCGTGTGCACATGGGCTGCAGCTTGGGCCTGCACGTTCCCCGCCCGCAAGGTGTCCCGGACGGTGGGCTGCCCAGGTGAACCCACTGACCGTGCGGCCACACCACCACCAGCTGCTGCCAGATAGGGGACCACAATTAGACAAGGCTGGGAGATGCGGGGTGAAACACAGCTAAGACACCTCCTCCGCACAGGGCCGGCGTATGTAGGGTGGCGTGTGCAGCCGACATCCGAAGGCACTGTGGTCCCAACAGGATTTGAAGACGGGGCCCTTCACGACACCAGCTGTTTGGAAATGAGAGCACGTGTCTGAAGGCGCTGGGAGGGCGGAGGAGGAGGGCCATCCAAGCGGGGGGCCAGACCAGTCCAGACTCCGGAGACAGGAGGGTGTGTCAGTCGCTCCTGCGGACAATCTGACCCCCAAGCCCTTTCTGATGGAGCGTCTGGGGTGTGCAAGTGAGGGGGCAGGGGGCACGGGCCCCTCGGGTCCAGGGGCAGGGAAGGGGGCGCCACTGCTCCCGATCCCCACACCTTTGTCCCAGCGCCCTTGCTCTGCGATGTTGACCATGCTGACGAGGTACAGCTGAGAACATGTCCGGACACACCATGGCCACCTCTCACACATGCACACACGGAGCGCCTGAGGCAGATAGCACACACGCACCCGGGGGAAGGCTAAAGCGCCAAGAAAGGATCTCCGTCTCCTGAAATCTAGAAATAGAGGGGGAGCTCGTGCAGCCCACCCTGCCGGCAGAAAACAAACAGGAGTGCAGGGGAAAACAGACGCACCAGCCTCACCGCCCCGGGGGTGGAAGGATGCAGGCGGCCAGCAGGCACAGCTCCAGGGGAAACGCGGGCCTCCTGAGAGGCAGACTGCCAGCAAGTGCCCTCCGGATTCCCCACGGCTGCAGCGTGGGCTGTAGCCAGGAGCCGAGGGGTGATGGAGCCAGCATCCAAGGGCAGGCCAGTGGGGGCGCACAGACCATGGCCGCGGGAAGCTCTGGCGGAGGGCTGCGACCCGGAAGTGAGGGCGAGCCGTGGGGCCCGTCCACCAACCCAGGGAGCTGTGAGGGGCACTGCCCTGGCCAAGGGAGGCAGGGGGAGAAGGGAGGGAAGGTGGGAGGGAGGCAGGCAGGCACTCTTCTGTGTGTGCATGTGTGTGGCTGCAAATCTGTAAGGGATCGTCAGGGGCTGGGACCTCCCCCAGGACCTATCTGGCCCCACGGCCTCAGCCCGCCTGGGCCTCACCCTTCCCCACCATCGGGGGAAGAAGCGCAGGGGGGACTCCGTCCCTGCCGCCCTGGCTTCTGCCCTCGGGGCGAACATGCTGCGCAGACACATGCCAAGGTGGCAGCCCCCAACACCCGACTGGCTGCTGGTTCACACTGTCTGTGACCGATTCAGGCCCCAGTGGAGCCTGCCCTGCGCCCTGGGCTGGGTGGGCAGCTGTTCTGCGGTGAGCACCGAGTCAAAACCACCTGGGGCAGAGAACACCAGGAGGGCCTCTGCACCGCGCAGGCACCACGGGGCTGCCTCAGAGGCCCCAGCCCCACATCCTGCGGCGGGTACATCAGGAAGCCAGCCGTCCTCATAGCCAGCAGAGCTGTGGGGGACAGAGAGCCCCCGGGAAGTGTGCCCCAGATTCCTCAGGCTGGGGAGCCCCTTGAGGGGCGCCTCTCAGGCAAGCGGCAGTGGTGACGTCCCAGATTAGAAGGTGGAGTCCCGGGGCGGCAGCGCTCATGGAAGACGGGGACTGGCAGGCTTATGGGCTGTGGCTTCAGCAACCTGGTGGGGGGTGGGCGTCTTGCCAATGGGTTTCAGCCCCGGGCAAGTTCACTGTGGATTCAATGAGACTGAAAAACAATGGAACGTTCTTGGGGTGAAGGGGTTTATACCCAACTTTATTCCCACGGTGGCAGGTCAGTCACTAGAATCCCGTCCACTCAGAGCGAGTCTGCAGGCAGCAGGGCAGTCTCTGCCTCTGGGCCTCTCCACCCCGCAGCCGTCTCAGTCTCTGTCCTCCGCGCTGCCACCACTCCGGCCTCTGCTCTCCTGCAGCCATGCAGCCCGGAGCCCTGGGCGGAGCTCTTCATATAGAGTCAATAGCAATGTACTGCCCTCACTTGTGTAGTGAGCCAGCCAACCAGGGCCAGGTGAGAGTTGTGGCCACAGGAAGCTTCACTTTATCCACAGTGGTGCGGAAATCCTGCAGCAGAGGCAGCTCCCAGGGGACCTGGGGCCTCCGAGGACATGCATGGGGGGCAGCTCTCCACCCCGGACCCCCAGGCCCAGGTGGACCCTCCAGAGGCTCCAGCGGAAATTAAGTGTGAAAGGAGGCAAGGCTGAGGGTCCAGCAGGGCTGCCACCAGCAGAGTTCTGAGTGTGCAGGCGTGAGGAGTGGGCCACCGACTTTGCCTCTGTTTTTAACAAAGACAACGGGCATCAGAGGACACAGCTGGGGTCCAGTCTGGGTGGCCCCCTCCACACTGAGCACCAGGGGCCTGGGGTGCATGCGCAGGCATGTCAGCCCCCCACACCACTAGGTAAGTGTCTTTGCTCAGAATCCCCGAGAGGGTCTGCCTGACTCAGGGGACACAGGAGACGTCACAGCCTCCCCAGCAGACGGAGCCCCTGCCCTCTGCCCCTGAAAGGTTCAGCACTGGCCACAGAAATGGACGCTGAGCCCAGCACACTGGCAGAATTGGAGGCAGGCAGATGCACACAAGGCCAAGCAAAGCAATTCCAGGGGGTGGAAGTGGGGACTGAGAGGAGAAGAGAGCCGTGTTTCTCGGGAATAACTGGGAAGCATTTTACAGGAAGGCAGGTTTGGAGGACGGGAGGGCACACTGGCCTGGAGGGAAAGGGGAGGTCCTGCTGAAATGTTACCCTCTTCCTAACCCACAGCCTTATGTCTCATCGGGACGTTCTGTCAGCCCCTTGCAGACATGGCTGCTTAACAAACGACACAGCTGTCGTTAGAATGCCTTACAGACTCAGTCATAACAAACGGGAGAGCTGCAGGATGGGCGCTCCGAACGCGGCTCGGCGGCATTCACAGCAGGAAGCACCCCCAGCCACGCGGTCCCTCGAGCCTGGCTGGGCCCATCCCGCGTTCCTAACCAACAGGTCTGGGCGGCCCACGAACTTGCCTGTGACGAACATGGAGGGCCGCTGCCCTAGGGGAGAGTGCCCACACTCCTCATCAAGGACCAGAGCCGCGGACCGTCCCCTGGCTTTTGTTGGGCTCCCCAAAAGCACCCCCAGACGAGGACCTGAGGGCAAGCAGCTGCCCTGGGGGGTGCTCCAGGGCTGCCTGGAGGAAGCCCCAACAGGGCTGGGTGGGCAAGAAGGGGAGGGAGGGAGCAGTGAGGAGCTGTGGCTGAGGGGGGCACCACCGTGTACCTGCAGCCTAACCCCAGGTGGGGGGAGGGGCGTGGGGAGCCACGCATGACACCACATCCCCGTGCCCCTTCGCTGAGGTTCATGGGAGCTGGGGTCTACATAGCCAGCATGGTCTGTTAAGGCCTGAGGACAGCTGGGAGGGGGCGCCATGCCAGAGAAGCGCCCCCTTGGGCATCCTCGCTGGCAGGCCGTGCAGGCGCCCTCACCACGTCAGGTCACCCTAAATACCGAGCCCTGCTCCATATCGTTCAGCACCTGCCCCTCCACTTCATGTCCCCCGGAAGCTCTGTGTCACCACACCTCAGTGTCCCCTCTGGACACCAATGGTCCCCAGGCTCATCTTTACAGAGACATCTGGGGCCAGCACCCTCCCCGGACATACCAGACCCCCAAACCATCCCACACAGCATCTGACACATGAATATTTCACATGTTTATACACAACCGGGCAGTTTCTGAAAGCTCTGAAGCCTGGGGACTGCCTGAGAACTCTAATTCCTGTATATTTTCATTGCGAAGATATTTATCAGCGATTTATGGAGAACATGCTTCCTCATAAATACATATTCACATCCCAGACATTACCCAGATCAGAACCAGCTGTGCGGCCGTGTGTGACGGAAATACACACACACCTGTATACTTACGTCCATTTTCATGGTTAAACTCAGTTCTTTCATGTGCACTTAAGTTTCTAATCCTGAAAGTGCTGAGAATCAGGAACAGAGCCTGTGGTTGGCGAGGAGCCTGTGGATGGAGGCCCCGCCGGGTGCCCGCAGGCCTCAGACAGGGAGCCGTGGGGCCCACCTCTCCTGCCCGGGGTCCCTGGATGGCCAGAGCCTTGGGGACACGGAGACAGCTCAACACTGTGTGAGTGGCTGGACACGGGCCCCACGAGGGACATGCAGAATGATGACGGGACAGAAGCCCTCAACATGCCACCGAGTGGCTGGTGTAGCTGCTCCAACCAGGACTCCATCCCCAGAGAGGCCACACAGGGGACAGCGGCCTCCTCAGGAGCACAGCCCACCGCCCCCACCCTGTCCACGGGACAGAGGGTCCGTGAAGCAGGGACATAGCTGCTCTGGACCATCCTTCTCTCTGGTCGTCCTTCTCCCCTCATCGCCCAGACCAAAACTGCCCGCCCAGCTGCCCGCTCAGTGGTGGACTTCGCCTCCCCCTGGCAAGCCCAGGGGCCCCTGACCCTGCGCTCGCTGGAGCTGACGCTGCGCTGGCCAGAGAAGCCTGACCTCCAGTCAGCACTCACTCCGGGTGGAGGTGGCCACCCAGAGAAACTGGTTCTGTGCCCCCGCCAGCCTGGGGGCTGAGGCCGGGCCTCCATGGAGTCACACTGCAATGAGGCGGGCCCTGTAGCAACACTGACACTACACCTTAGAGCTTCCCAAGGAGACAGATAAACATCCTTAAAGCAGTGATACAATAATGGATAAGGTGGTTCTTTCAAAGTCTGGCACCAAAACAGGGACACTTACCCTTGAGCTCAGGAGGGATGCTCACAGAGGCAGCGGCAGATCACAGGGTGCATGACCCAAGGCCAAGGCAGCAGGTGGAACAGAAACAGGGTCAAAGGCCAGCCCAGACCACAGGACTGCTGCAGCGGACTTGGATGTGCCTAACGACAAGTCACCGAAGTGCTCATATAAGACAAAGGCTAATAAAGGTATTAATTAAACACAAAAGTTATTGTGGTGAAAGAACTTAACCTATTACTCAATCTCCAAACACTGAAAACAGACAGAAAAAAATGAGATTGTGAAAATTAAATGATAAGCAAGGCTGACTTAATAAATATCATGCATAAATAGCACACACTTTTTCCTCACTGATCACAAATAAGATTGCAGAATAAAAAAAACACAATAAATTGTAACAGAAATGACGGTCTGTTGTCTGAAGACAGTGCAATTAACACCAGGAAATGGAACAAAAATGAATAAGGTTAAAAGATAGTTCAACTATATGTGATTTAGAAAACACATACATGAATGATTCTGATTAAAAAGATAATAAAAATCCTAAACGGTAAGCTTCCAAAGATTAGCAGCAAGTTCTGTGAATGGAAACGGAAAGAGCACGAGTGCAGAACAGTTCTGAGGGGTCGCCCCGGGATTCGATGCCCTAATTACCAGTAAGAAAACAACAGCAGAGGAGACCTCAGATTCAGAACCCCCAGAGTTATAAGAAGAACAGAGAGAAAGAAGCAGGGAGTCGGTCACTGATGACAAGAAAACTAGAATTTTATCTCTAGTTCTCTGAAAAGTAGACAAGCCTCTGAAAACCAGTGGGAAAGAAATCCCCCCGTTTCCCGAGCGTGTTTAATTACAGAGGAACAGGGCGACGGTGCTCCTCTTCGGTCAAGCATCCCCTTAAAACTGCGAATGCCTTTGAAGGTCGCCATGAAGTACAGAACTCCCAGAGAGGGGCGGCTCCTACCAGGGGCTGCGATGTGGAAGCCAGAGCTGGCAAACAACCAGAGAGAGAGGGTGGTCCAGAAATCATCCCAGAAACGGCTCTGAGATCAGACGGGTCCAGTGATGGGTGCCTGAAAATATTCAAACAAAATAACTTCCAAAGCATTAAAAATAGGAAACACAGCCCAGTTCATTTGAAGCTAGGAAGACGCTAATTCCAAAAACCTGACAGAAGGAGAACAGCAATAAACCGCAGTCCAATCTCATTTGCAAGTAACTGAAAGACGGGCGATGTGGACCCAGTGGCACATTTAAAGTCTGGGCGCTGTGGGCAAATACAGCACTTCCTCGGGATTCACGAGCAGGTTTGAATTCAAGGAGGAATTAGAAGGAAAATGGGGGGTCGCAGCGGTCCGAAGAAAGAAGGGAGGGGGCTGGAGGGAGGGGAGGGCAGGTGGGGCATGAAGACAGCGTTATGACATTTTCAACAGATTCATAAGAGGTATTTGGTAAAAAGCAACATTTCCTAATGGGGAAAAGGGAAGGGTGTTTTTTTAATAATCAGCTCGGAAAGAAGAGCACTCCCTTTTAATGGTAAATTAGTTTCCAATTACTCATTCTCAAGCATGATGATGAAACCCCTATTAATAAGCTCAGGACTGACACCACCACCACCACCACCACTTGACGTCACTTTAGCACTTCGAGTCAAAGAAACAATACATAACTGAAAGCACAGCTGTATTTGCTGGGGATCCACACCAACACCAGTCAGCCCATGAGGAAATGCGCCCTGCTGGGTGGTCTCAGCACAAGGCGCCCGAAACACGGGGAGGAGCCTGGGGACCGGGAGGGGTCTGCCCATGGACACCCCAGCGCACAGGGACACTGCATGACCGCCCCATGCTAGTGTCCAGGCCCCCACCTAGCGCCCTCTGCACCCCAGAGCTCAACTGCAACCGTGAGGGTGGGGCCTTTACTGCCAGACCCCCAGCAGGGTCAGCGCCCAGAACAGGGGGCCTGGCAGGAGGGGTGGAGGGCAGGGTGGCAGCTGACCAAGCAGACACAGGCATGCAGCGCTCAGGACACAGGGCAGGGGGGAATCACCTTATTCCGTCTTTGAAGGCCACTGCGCCTTGGGCTGGTGAGCACCAAGCCTCCTCTCAGCATGTGAGGCAGAGAAGGCAGGGGGCGGGCTCCTGGCACCTTGGAGACCTTGATTTGTCCACCCTCCTCCCAGCACAAGGCAGGCTTGCACCGAGGGCAGGTGTGGAATCCTAACTGGTCACCCACAGGCCATTTATTTAACGTCCCTGTGCCTTGGTGTCACCATCTGAAAACAGGATTGTAAAAATCTGTTCAGTCGGAGTTGTGAGAATTATTGAGTTAACGTTCAGAGAAGCACCTGCCAGGTTTCCTTCCCTGCAGGTCCTTAAAAAAGCCACGTGCAGTCAGCCCACCGCCTCCTGTAGGCTCAGTGCTGGCCTCGCCCCAAACGGACCAGTCGCCTGTCAACAAAGGATTCTGGGGGCACCCCTTCTGAGTTTACAAACGTGGGTGCACGGCACATTCTAGAACACTGCATGGTGGGCTCCGCCTCCCAGGGCCCCGCCACGCTGCGCACAACCCAGCCAGCCAGCAACAGAGGGCGGCATGGGGAGCCCCCGGTCTGGTGTCTGTGACCCACCAGCAATGTCCATGCACCCCCACGACCTGGCCCCGCGGAGAGCGGACCGCGCATGGTTCATGCATGATGTCCTGGGCATCGCGTGATAGAGCCAGACTCTCAAGGCTGCAGATGGGTGACCCTTTCATGTGACATCCTGGAAAAGGCAGAACTATAGGAACAGAATACACGCCGGTGGTTACCAGGGCAGCAGGGCAGGGCAGGACCGGCTTAACAGGGGGCCCAGATCAGCATTTAGGCGATGGGACTGGTCCACAGGGAACTGGCAGTAGGCACATGCGTCTGTGTTGCCAAGAGTCAAAGAACACAGTGAACTGCATGACACGTGTGACAGACGGAATCGTGTCCCTGCAAGCTCACACGCTGAAGCCCTGGCCCTGTGAGGCGTATTTGGAGGTGGGGCCCTTAGGGGGTAACTGAGGTTAATTGCCATCGTGGGGCCCTGATCCTGCAGACAGGGTCCCTATAAAAGGGGAGGAGAGCTCTCTGTCCCCACCGCGCGAGCACACAGAGGTGGCAGCCACGGTCCAGGAAGAGCTCACCAGGAGCCGGACGCCAACCCCTGACCTCCAGCCGCCTCCAGCGCAGAAAGGCACCGCCTGTGGCTGAGGCCGCCCACCTGGGCGCATTCACCAAGGCCAGAGCTGACAGAGACAGCGCACAAGTCAAAACAATCTACAACAGGGAGACCCCAGGACAGAATGCAAACCAAAGGACCAAAGTGGGGGCCTCCCTGCAGGCGCCGGTAAGGTGCTGAGCCCAGGGACTTCAGGGAAGGGTGACAAGCACCCATGCCACCCAGGGCTCCAGTTCCTCACAGGGCGACAGATTACAGTTTCAAAACCATGGCACATACATGAGCAAATCACAGATGGTGAGAACCAGGGTTTTCACCGTCAAAGAAGTTACGTTAGGCAAGGGGCAGGGGCAGCATGGATTCAGGCAGATACCCCTTTGCGCCCGAGCTTGCTTTAACAGATGCACACATACCTAGTGGGGAAAATACACGTGTGTGCCGTACCCGGGCAGCAGGCACACGTGCTCTCCACACTCCCACCCCTGCAAGTGCCTAGCATAGGACACCCCAGCACCGGACCTGGTCTCTAAGCGAAGGGGCCAGGGTTCCCTGGAGGAAGGCCGGCTCCTAACCTGCAGCAGGAGGAGAGACGAGCCGGGAGCAGGAGCCCTGTGCTGTGCAGCACCTTGCAGCTCGTAGGTAAATCTATTTCAGAGTAAAAGGGAGGATACTTATAAAGTGGGCAGCTAGAACGACATATTGACTTTTCCGGTTAGCAAATATCATTCTCCTAAGAAGATGCTGGAGTCTTAGAACATCTCAATTGGATTTTCTTTGAGCAAAGTCCCTTCCTATAGAAGTCAGACGAACACATGGAACTTCAAAAACTGTTATCAGTGAGGAAAAGTCTTTAGGAAAGAATATAACAGACATAGGAAACTGGGATTTAGGTCCAGGGTCTGGATCTGGGGAACGCCAGTTTCAGGAACTGGTATGGAACACAAGTACCCCTTAACTCCCAGCAAGCTGACTGACGTCTGAGGAAACTGAAGCGCCGGCCCTCCAGACAGGCCTCCTGTTCCGGAGCCTGGAGGCGGGACTGAGAGCAGGGAGCTCAGGGTGGGCAGCCCCGAGGGGGCCCGAGGCCACATGGCACCTGATGGCAGCTGGCCTGGAGCCGCCTGACGAGGGGGGGACACATCCGGGACCCGGGGTCAGCCGGCTGTCCTCAAAGGACTCACTGAAACCCATCTTTAAACCAACCTCCAGTTGTGGGAAGATGGAAAGAACATTTATTTTAAGGCAGGACAAATAGTCCCAATGACATGTTTATTAGTCGTAGAAACGACCAAAAAGCAGCAAATCCTGCTTGACTTCTGCCCCAGCGAGCTGGACTTTGGGGCCGTCCAGGTGCAGGAACTGGGCTTTTTGGGGTTACTGGCTGCAGAGCAGGAAGGCGGACTACCTGGGCTCACCCTCTCAGCAGCCTGGTCCTGGGCAGGCCTGGCATTTGGTAAAGCAGCCAACTGCCCCCTCAGTCCTCGGCCACACTGCGTTCCCCCAAGTGGTGTCTGGGTGCAGTGGATGGAAAGGAGGTGCGAAGGGACATTAATCTCGTGCACTGTGTGCTGTAACACCCCGAGGCTCAGGGTTCAGCACCTCGAATTAAAGACCTGGAATCCATTTCTCCTCCCCCTGCAGCCTGTGGCCCTGGTCCCCAAGGCAGTCTGAGGTCTGAGCAGATAGGCTGCCCAAGTAACCGCACCACCCAAACGAGGGCCTGATGTCCAGCCACAGGGTCTGAGCTGGGTTGACAGCGACTGAAACACCATCTTTTCCCAGCTTTCTGTGGCCTCTGAGCTCTCTTTCCCTCAGGATTTAAACGTGCCTTTTCTCCCAGCCCCTCCCACCACCCCAGGACTCCCAGCACCTCCAGTGTTACAGGCAGCTTCAGGTTTTAAAGAAAGAACTTCCCCCAACTTTTTTTCTTAAAGGGCCTATTTGCCTTAGGCAGCAAATTATGAGAAAAATTTAAACACGGTTCCTGAGTGTAGATTCAAACTGGTTACAAGATAATTACTAGCAATGAAAACTTTCAGCTTTGCCGTCAAGTCCTCAAATTCCAATTTCACGTGAGAATTAGTTCAAAAATATGTAATTCCAACTAGCATGTTGTCACTCTTGTGTCCGTACAATGTAGACTTTCACCTCAAAGTTACTTTAAATCTGTCTCAGGAGAATATTTAATATAAGCTCAGTGAATGACGCTTCTGTGGGCTCCCCCAGAGGTGGCCCTTGTCAAGCCGCCATCTGAGAGGTGACTTGTGCGATGTGTTGGGGTTCATTATTGCAGATATCAGCAATCAATATTTCTTCCCTCAAAAAGGGTATCAATTTGTTCTTAGGAACCCATACCAAGCTTCTCCTCTGCTTTAAACCATCCAGGGTGTTGACCGTGTGGGTCACTGATCACCCCTCAGGGAAGCAAGGGATAGTCAGCTCTCCAGAGAGAGACAGAAACAGAGAGCTACCCCCTGGGGAGGGCGGGGGGACAACTGTGGAAATAACGAGGGTCCTCACCACTGTGGGCCCCCAGCCTGGGCCCCCAGACGAGCCTGGCCCCCAGCCAGACAGACCACTCATCACTGACCCACTGATGCATGAGGGCATCTGGCTGAGATCCGAAGACCCACCCACGAAGCCCAGAAAAGCTGCTGGCCTGGTGCGTTGTGAGCTGGGTGAATGGCTGTTTGGGGGTTGATCTTTTAGGCAGCAGAGGCTGACTGACAGAAGGTACATGGGCTATAGGCTTAGATTCTTTCAGTACTCAGCAGGTAAGAGGACTCTGGATTATATGTAAGAAACAATAACCATAAATGAACACATGACTATCTAGCACCCAACCCAAAGACCCAGGGTTTCTGCAAGCCTCCCCATGGCCCTTCCCAGAGCCACAACCCCCTCCACTCCAGGCTAAAACGCCAGCCTGAATTTTGTGTTTCCCATTCTCTGGCTTTTTAAGTCATTTTCCACATCTGCAAGAACTCTAAGCAATGTGCTGGCGGTGGGAAAGCTCCGACGCACGTGAATGGACTCATGCTCGACGGCTCTGCTCCAACCCTTGCTCCTTGGCACGAGTCCCTGAGATCCGCTGGTGCTCATGCACAGCCCGTAGTTCACTCACTCCCGCGGCCACATGGTACCCCACTGTCTGTCTCAATGTATCACACTTGATTTACCCAATCCACCAGGGACTGGGGCATTCTCATTTTTTGCAAAATGACAAAAATTGCCATGATGGAGATGCCTGCATGCGCCCCACACACCAGCATGGGTACGTTCTCAGAGCTTCTCACTGGTGCACTGGGGTGTCTGGGTGTCAATCCACTGAACAGACACCACATTTGCACATCCTGTCCTTTTCCGTGTGGGCCGTGATGGGGAAATGCTAGCAATTTTCCGGACGGATACGTGCTCCATGTCATCCCACTTCAGAGTTTCCAAAATATTCTAAACCACTTCACCCCTCAGCTCAGCCTCCCACATACCTAACGTCAGTGGAGGGGTTTGTGAGATGCTGTCAGTCATGGCTTTAATTTGCACTCAGCTGAATGCTGAGAGCGTCTCCGTCCTGCTCCTCTGCAGGTTCAAATCCTTCCTTCAGTTTTATCTGAAGTAATGTCTTTTTCCTGTTGATCTGTAAGCATTTGTTCCACATTCTAGACACTAGTCCTTTGTCAGCTGAATGCACTGCACACACCTTCTCCCAGTGTTGGCCTCTAGGTTCCATTTATTTATGTAGCAGAATTTATCAACCTTTTCCTATGTTTGTGCTTCTGGGGCTTTGTTTAAGAAGTTAGCCCGCGGTCCCAGTACGTTCTCCTGTGTTGCTGTATGAAAGCTTTAAAATGTTTGCATCACTACTAAGCCTTTACTCCACTTGGAACTCACTTTTATGTATGGAGTGCAGTAGGAATCCATTTTCTTTCTTCTAATATTAACCAATTTCTCTAGCGTCCATTATTGAACAACCTCTCCTTTCCCCAGTGATCTGCAATGCCAGCTCCATTTAAAAAGGCATTCGCACTTCCACACAGACACTTACAGGGATGCCTTCCTAGACTCCCCTTGTCGGGACCTACGCCCCGGTCACCAGGGCCCAGCATGCCCTCAGAAGGCCGGTCCAGTGCAAACCTACTCTCTCCACAGCTCTGGCCTCAGAGGACTCCTCACCTTCCTAACAGTTCAGTGATGTGTTGAAAGTGGTCTTTTAAATATATTGCATCCAGCATTGACAACTGATTTCAGCTGGGTTAAATTAGAACTTCATCTGCCGCCTGACCAGAAAGAGCCCCACACTGTCACCTTCTAAATTACTTTCTTTGCTTGCCGCCTATGGTCACGCAGACTCACTCTCATTTCTGCCAACTTACTTGATCACAGTCATTCCTGCGTTTCATTCTAAAACACAGTTTACCAAGTTCTTCCAGGGAACACAAACTCTGAGTCTTGGTCTAAAACTGTCTTCACGTCACCTGCCTGCTATTTCAGTTAGGTACGAGATTCCCGATTGACAGCTACTTTGTATCAGCACATGCAGGACACCCACCGCCCACAGCCATCACTGCTGTTGATGAGAAGTTTTCTACTCTGATCACCTCTGCCCAGAGCTTCTGGCTCTCAGGCTCCTGTAAGGGGCAGGATCACCATCACAGGGGCAGAACTGATGCCAGGGGCCCCTCCTCCCCAGTCCCTTGCTTATCAGCAGCAGAGGAACCCCATCCTCTCCAGGAGGCACATCTGGAGCAGAGAGGACGGCCCTGAGTCCTTCTCCGCATGCCAGCACACACAGGGCCAGGGCAGAGACAGGGTCAGCCTGGATGCCACCCCAAGACCACCACACAGAGGCACCCTGGGGGTAGATGTCTGCACCTGAGTTGCCCCCCATGCCAGGAAGGGGGTAGCAGGGTGGGCTCACGGTAGCCAGCACTTCAGCCAATGCCCCAGAGACACCACCGAGGCCTCTGTCCCCGGAGAGCCAACCAGCTGGAGAGGGGGCCCCAAGGCCCCACCGGGCTGCCTGCAGTCCCAGCTCGTCTCCTCCAAGCTGAGGAGACCCACTGGTTCTGTTCCGCAGGAACTGCCATGGCGGCCAGATGTTCGGCCGGAAGGTGACAGATGGGTCCCTGCCCTCCTGGAGTTGGCAACACACAGGGAGGCAAGATGACCCAACAGGGCTGATACCAAAAGGGACAAACAGCAAGGCAAAGTGACAAGGCCTCTGGGAAGTGGGCAGCGGGGCCAGGTCAGGCTCCGCTTCAGGGACAGAGCCCGGACACCACATGCATTTAGTCACCACACCTCCGTCGTCTTCCCTGGCCTGTGACAGTTTTCCAGAAGAAAGTGGCATCAAACAGAGCACAGACCTGGGAGGCCAAGAGGAGCCCCCGTGAGCGGCAGGGAGGCGTGGAGCTGCAGCGGGCAACCGCGTGCGTGCATGCACACATATATACATCTGCTGTCTGTGTGCAAGGGAGTTTGTCCATATGCATGTGTGTGCTTGTCTGTTGGTGTGCACATGTGTGTAAGCATGCTAGAGTGTGTGCATATGCATTTGGGGCACACCCCATGGCTATATGTTTTGTACATGTGGGCATGGGGGCGTGTGTGCATGTGTTGATACTTATGTGTTTGCAGTGTGCCTATGTGGACTGTGTGTGAGTGCACGCACGTGTTTATGTTTGGAGTGTACCTGTATGTTTATATACACATTGTGTACATTTAAACATGTACATGTGGGCCTGCGCATGTGTGTGCGTGTTTCTGAGGCCCCCAGTGCAGGAGCACAGGGTCATCACCACAACCTCTTGACCCTTGGGCCATGCTGGTCAAAAGTGATGGTCAAGAGGCCACTGGCCACAGACCACAGGATGACAGGAGGAATAGAAGGAAGGTGGGGAGCAGTGGCCTCCCTGGGACTATGCCCAGGACATGCTTGGCCATGTCTGGAGCCACTTTGATCGTCAGCAGTGGGGGCTGCTGGCATCTGGTGGCTCAAGGTCCAGGATGCCGCTTGTCAGTCTCGGGCCACCCCGAGGCTGTACCGCATAGCAGAAGCCACGCTGGCAATGGCCCAGGGCACAGGGGCACAGCGCCACCCTTAGCCACCTCTGCTGGTCTCTCCTAAGGGTCAGGGTTCACAAGGACATGAACAGGGAGGGGCCGACTCCTACGGCCTGGGGTCACTTAGGGAAGGTCCAGGCCGGACGGGAGTCACAAGGCAGGAGGCTGTGCCTGCAGCCAGGACTATCTCGACAGGACCACGTGCCCATGTCCATTTCCTCTACCCTCTCTATGCCTCCCCCTGCTAATGGAGGGCAGAGACAGGAGACAAGCATCATGATTAATTTTCCTAAAAATGCTGAGATATAAACAGTATAGGAAGAACAGGAGGGACCCCATCTTAAGGCTAAGATTCCATTTTAAAAAGCAGAGAATGGAGAAATCAGATTCCTAACATATTCTCTGGTAATCAGACAATAACCCAACAGCCCACCTTAAGGCAGGGCAGGCAGCCTTAACGAACATTTCCCCCTGCTTGAGGGTGACCACTACCTTGGAGAACAGGATAAGTCAGTCCCTTGTGTTGGGTTTATTCGGCAGAATCAGCTGGAAGACAGGAGAGGAGACATGGGGTCTCTCACCAGAGGTAAGCATCTGGAGACCACCAGCCAAGCCCATGGCCAACAACGCCCCCCTGCCCCCTGGCCCTTCTTGGAAGCCTTAAGTGACAGAATCCCCAACCTTTCAGTGCGCCTCCCGAGGACACTCCTACTTTCCTTTAAGTGCATCCTTTCAAATAAAGCTTTCTCACTGCTCAAATTACTGCATTTTGTCTCTTTGATATTTCATTTTATTTCCAAGTCTCCACTCAGTCTCCACTTCACTCCTGGTAAGTAGGAAGGGGCTGCTGAGGGCCCAGATTTGGGCAAGTTCCCGCGGCCTGGGGCACCCAGACGAACTGCAGCTACAAGAGCCTGCCTGAGCATCTCCTTTCTTTGGGGAGTTCTTAGAACATAACCCCCCTCCATCTCATGCTCTGCGACTCCCCCAAATCTGGGGGTGGCAGGACCTAGTCCCCATACAGTGCAGATCCAAGCGGACACAGGATGCAGCCAAGTGACCCTGGCTTCAGGAGTCGGCAAGGGAATCTGCCCTGGGCAGAGAACTTCCCTCTTTCCCTCTGCACTTCCTGCTCTCTGCTGCCTGTACGGCAGCTGCCATTCCCTGCTGCTCTCACTTCAATGAGTTCCTTCCTTACCTGCACTCGTCTGACCTGCTCGAGAATTCTTTCTCATCCAGAGTCAAGAAGCCTCCCCGGCCCAGGCTGAGACTTCACTCGGTGTGCAGGGAGAGACCTCCCCAGATGCAGCTGCCCGGCAACACCGCCGCCACCCCCACCCGAGCCACAGTGTGACCTCTGTGCTCGTCCCGTCACGCCCGTCCTCACCGTTGTCCCCACTATGTCAGTCCCCCTTGGGCCCCTGCCCTATCCCCCAGGCCCAGCCTTTGCAGACAGCCCCTGGCCTCCCAGCCGGACCCCGAATTATCCTCAAAGATGGGCTTCCCCCCTGCCCTCCCACCTCCTTCACCATCTCCCTCCAAGAAAGCAAATTTTAGTAAGTCCCAAAGGCCGGTCTTGGAGGCTGTCAGGAGGATGCCTCATTAGGGAGCACAATTAAAGGACAAACTGATTTCTGGGCAGGAAATGTTAACAAAAGCATTAGCCTGCACAGGTGTCAGGTGGCACTGGTGAAGAGCAGAGCTGGCCTGGAGACGCTGACGCCGCCTGGACTGCAGGGTGGCAGAACAGAGGGAGGAGGCTGGGAGGGGCACCGCCAGGGGTCCTGCCCAGAGAACAGCCACCCTGCTGGAGCCACAGCCTGGCCCCCACTCCTCTGCCTCCTGTCTGTCTCAGCTCCCAGGACAGCACAGGGAAGCCGCAGCTCGGCCCAGGGCCTGGGGGCGCCACTTGCTGGCACTGTGGTCTGACAGTCCACCGCCTCCAGGTGGACAGGCTCACAACCCCAGCTCCACAGAACAGGCTGCCCCACGTGGCCACTGGGGGCATGCCGTGGAAAACGGTCACCAGAAGACCCCAGGCCCCCAAGTAGCTGTTCCCTGTCTCCGCCTTCCCCACCCAGCCCCAAGCTCAGGCCACTGGCCACACTGACCCTCACGCTGCCTTCCAGGACCAGGCTGGCACCGTGGACAGCCCAGAGAGGGGAGGGGGCACCAGGCGGCCCGGCGTAGGAACCAGGGCCAGTCGGGATCTGCAGGGGGGTGGGGGGTGCCGTGGCTTGTGGACCATCTGTGCAGTCGAAAGCCGCCTCCACATGCTGGTGGACCATGACTGCAGCACACACACATGTGCACACACGCGGAGCACACGCTGTGGTGCCGTGTGCCTCTGCCGTGATCACGGAGGTCACCAGTGGGACGTCGGGCGCTGACAGGGCTGCCGCCTGAAGGGGCCACGAGTGGGCTGCGGGTGGTGGGCAGCAGGCGGGGCAGGGACGGCCTGGCCAAACGCTCTGCGACCCCTTCCACCGGGGCCCCACCCCAAACCTGGGGCACACTTTCGGGTCTCCTGCAGCTCTGCTGGGAGGGCTACTCACATCACCTTTCTTCAGAGAATGGCTTCTGCTGCTAAAACAAAAAACAGAAAATCCAGAGTCCTCCCCACACAGGTCCCCTCTCCCAGAACCCAGGCCTAAGGGGCCAGGCCTTCAGGCCACACGGCCTTCACCCGGCTCCTCTCCTGTCTCCTGGGTCCTGAGGGCCTCCCAGCTGCCAGTGCCCAGCCAGGACAACCTCCAGGGTGGGTGGCAGGGGCAGAAATGGGGTGGGAGGCCTCTGTCAAGCATCTTCAACCTCAGGACAGCCGGGTTTTATTTCACTGTGACAGGCAGGAGCTTCCTCACCCCACTGCGTGCCCAGCACTGAGTTCCTGTGTCCCGGGGGAGCTCAGGAGGAGGGGCTTAGAGCCCAAGGGCCTCCCTGGAGGCAGTAAACAGTGGCCTTCCCAGATCCTCCCTGCAGAGGAAGTGCAGGAGGCCCGCCACGAGTGGGGCAGAGGCGGGCCTGGGCGACAGGGCCTCGAGCTCTTGAGGCTGGTCTCTGCAGCTCAGGGGCCACAGGACTTGCGGCACGTGGTCCTGGGGCTCTAGGGCCCCAAAATGGCATTTGGGGAAGGGCATGAGTGACCCAGAGGCTCCAGCGCACGCCTGCCAGTCTGGCACTTGGCACTGCGCACAACAGGACGGTGAGCCTGCCTGGACAGCAATGCCAGAACCAGGGGCCACTGGAGGGGCCAGCCCGGCCCGCGGCTCTGGCACCTCCCACAGCTTCGGTAGTCTGGGTGGCCTGGATTCCCCGAAAGGTGGACTGTCATCAAACGCCCCAGGCCACGATGACTCAAGGGACGCAGCCCATTCAGGAGTCGCCCGTCACGGCCTCCTGTGGAGTAGCGTGGTCCCCACCGATAAGCAGCAGCTTCGCCTCCAGTTCTGCAGGCTGCAGCGCTGGCCCACGCCCCCAGATCCCCATGATTTACTGTTTATGCACAAAAATGCACGTCTATGGAGAACTGTGATCTCTGTTCTCAGCAAAACAAGACACAAATTTTTAACACTCACATCCATTACTATAGAAAATACTGAATTTTTCAAAGACTCCCCAGGAGACCAGGCCGGAGGCAGGGAAACTTGCAGCAAGACTTCACTTATTTTAACCAAGAGGTCCTGGGAAGGATGGCACACCACCTTTGCAGAGCGCCCATGGCCATGGCACCGTGTGGCGCCTGGGCATCCAGTCACGTGTTTGGAAGGCGGCTACAATCAGGGGCTACCTGGGGCCCTGAGGAGAGGGGCAAGCTCAGGGCAGGCACCTGATGGGGACACCAAGCCCAGGACCCACATCAGTCTTGCTGTGACAGGGGCCACACATTTCGGTGCCTGGATACAGTAGGTGGGCCTTACCCTCTGCCCACAACCTCTTCCCTCTGCCCGATGTCCTCCTTCCTGCCCCGTCCAGAAGCACCCGGAGCTGCTGTCCTAAATTCCCAGCATCCTCAAAGGGCTGGTGAGATCCCCACCTGCTCAGGGAAGGCAGCACCTGGCCACCCTCAACCACGTGTCCATACAGCTAAAGACAAGAGCCTAATTCCTCCCCAGAGCTTGGCGTCTGCAGTGTGAGGACAGAGTAGACGCTCAGTAAATGCAGCTCTGAAGCGGTGTGTACCTGTGTCCCCAGAACAACGGGTGGGACCCTGCTCAATGGGAACCTGTAAAGCTGGCTGGGGAGAAGGCCAGTGTCAGCACATGGAAGGCAGCTCTGGGGGTCCTGCCGAGGGCCGTGCAGGTCGGGACCAGCCCAGGGGGTAAGCGGCAGCCCCAGCAGGCACGTGACTCCGCCTCTGGGCGACGTGACTCCTCTCTGTGAGGTCATCAGACTACAGAACAGGAAATGGGGAAGGAAAAGGTTACATCCTTCCAGAAGAAAGAGCCGGGAAGTTGGCACCCGCCGTGGGTGGGAAGCCAGAGCTTCAAGGCCCCAACCCAGGGCAGACACAGGGTCGAGTGCCCAGGAGCAGCATTCCCAGCAGGGCACCATGGCAGGCGATGCATTTAGGGGAGAAGGAAAGCCTCGCCCTCCCTGCCCTCTGCCTGACCCCGGGGCATCCCCACACCTGAGTCCACTCACCCCAAAGCTGGGGTCCCAGGCCACAGGTCCCACCGGCCCTGTCCCCAAGCACCGAGCTAGGTGCACATCACAGGGGGGGCGAGACGGCGGCAAAGCCAAGACACTAGAGCGAAGGCACTGTGGCCAGCACACAGGGCGGACTCTTCTCTGCCTCAGGCGGCATCATGGCTGAACGAAGGCCTGCCTCGGGGTCAGGGGCCACAAAGCCCCGAGGTGGTTCTGTTTCTCAGTGACATTTTGCCACCAAGCACGCTCTACCGTGACAACGGCGAAGATTCCAACACTCCCATGAGAAGGGCTGAGGTGGTTCTGCCAGCAGGGGGTGCCCTCGCTATGTCCCCAGGGCTGGCAGGAATGCCAGGCATCCTTGACGGGTGATGAACAAATGAGGGAGAAAGAGAGAGGAAATGAGTGAACGAGCATCCTCAAATCTGGTCCAGCACTGGGCTCTCCAGGGTTCAGGCAAGGAGCCAGGGACAGCACGGTGGGGTGGGCGCAGGGACACCGACCTCCCCAGGCCTCCCTCACCTGCCCAAGGCGCTCACCCACGCAGCCACCCATGAGTGCCAGGATGCCCCCCACGGGGTCCACCCAGTGGTGCAGCGCCAGCCCCGAGGCGGCCGGCGTCTCCAGCTCAGATGACTCATCCCTGATTCATGCCTATGTCACCTTCCCTGGAGACCGAGGAGGCCTGCAAAGGAAAATAACCAGCGATGGCACCTGCCTGGCCCTCGGCTCATCTGCACTACCAGCCCAGGGCCTGCAGGAGAGGCCACGGGGTCTCCGGGCAGCACTCACCCCCCAGGCCTGAGCATGGGGGCCTTGCTGAAGGAGACACATGAAGGTGGCCTGGCGGGGCTGGCCTGGGGGGAAGGGCCCGGTGGAGGGCAGACTGGGCAGGGTGTCCTGGGCACATTCTGACAGAGCTCCTGACTATGGTGCCCCACCATCTGCCTTGGAACTAGAGGCACCGAGCTGTTCTTGGTGGGAAGGGGGACGTTTGTTCCCAGAGGAGCCCCGTGTGCCCAAGAGGAAGGCCCATGTCCGTGGGCACTGGGCATGCCCGTCCTTGCCCCAATTTGTTCCCCCTACTGCCACCACCTCCCAGGGCAGCCGGAAAGCGGGCGGGGCAGACCCCACAGCCACCTGGTTTTCCATCTGTGTTGCAAGGACAGGTTATGCAGAGCGGGAGGCTGGCCTCGCTCAGAGCCACCTCCTCTCCATTCATCAGGCCAGATGGGGAGACTAGCATTCCCCCAATCAGGGCAAGCTAGGCAGAGGCCTGACACCTGCCACCCCACCTGGGAGTCGGCAGCTGTCACCACGAGGAACCAAACGTGGATTCAGCTGGTAAGGACTTGGGGTCGGCAAGTCCTCGGCGGAAGCAGTGATGTATCCCCAGCTCACCTTGGACCAAGAACCATTTCTCTGGTTCCAAACCCACTATTAAAAACATGTCACGCCAATGAATTTGAAAACATACAGGCAATGGAAAATTTCCTAGATAACCGACAAAAGCTGACATCAGAAAAAAAGAAAATATAAATTGTCCTATATCTATTAAATATATCAAATCCATAATTTAAAACCTTTCCACAAAGAAAATTTTCCCAGGGGGCTTCACCAGTGAGTTCTGTCAAATATTTAGGAAGAAATGATGTCAATCTTTTACAAACCCCTCCAGAGAAGAAAATGCATGAAAATTTCCCAACTCATTTGTGAAGCCAGCATACCTTTGTTACTTAAATATGACCAAGATAGTATTTTAAAAATTCAAATCACAGGCCATTCTTTCTCACGAAATTCTTACTTAAGTAGAAACTCCAAAACAAAATGTCAGCAGGCCAGACCTAGCAACATGTACAAGCGGACCCCATCACAGCCCCACCGCTCACTCCAGGAAGGCAAAGCCGTGTCACACTTGACAATCAATCCGTGTAACTTACCACGCTGACACTGAGCTCACTGAGTCCCACACGTGGAAAGGTTCCTGAAAGAAGAAGCACCCTCCTCCCACTCTGGTAACAGGCACTGGTGTCAGGGGTTCCCATCAAAGACCTGGCAGACAAGGCGAGAACCGGTGGGTGCAGCTGACTGGGGAGGGAGACCAGCAACACGGTCTCTAAATTCCAGGGTTGCTCCCAAAGGCCACTCAGCTGGAAGCCCAGCACCAACACCCCACAAACAGGCAGCGCACCTCCTGGGCATGGACCCCAATCCCCCAGCACAGGCTGCACCGGGGCCTTGTCCTCACCCCAGGCCCCCTCTAGCCTCCAAACCACTGCCTCCTCAGTGCCACTCCTCAAGCCCTAAGCTACTTGGTGGTACTTTCTAATGGAGAAAAACCCCAACTGCCCAGAGGATGAACCTGAAATCCTAAGAGGCCCCAAGGCACCTGGCAAAATGGGCCAAACGACCCTCCAGGGTCACCACACCCCTCCCCATAAGCCCCAGACCACCAGACACCCTCATCCTTGGGAACCAGAGTCGCCCCTGAGATGTGGTCCTCACACTGCCGTCCTGACAAATTCTTCTGGCCCAGTAACACTGTCACCTCCTCTGGGCGCCCCCTACGGGCACCCCTCCTGTGTCGGACCTGCAGTGACCCAGCCACCTGTCCCCAGGCTGACACCATGCCTCATTTTTCAGGCCCAATGCCCTGTACCTGTGGGGTTTCCTGGAAACATTTCCTAAAGGGATGGCTGATGAGAACAGGACACAGGGTGGGCGTGTTCTGTGATGGCCCAGGAGAGCTGCATGGAATCACCAGCAACCCCGTGGTGACCCGGCAAGCACCAGCACAGAAATGCAGCAATACAAAGGTCACACAGCCCATCAGCAGCACATGTGAAGGGCCTACTGTGCGCAGGGCACCCACAGGGGCTCTTTCCCTGGTGAGGGGCAAGGCATGGCATTGATGACATGAAAAGAGTGGAGAAATGCACCGAGTGCCTCCTGGGAGCAATGCTCCTGCCAGCCTGGTCTACACACAAACCCGCTGAGGAGGGACCACTGACGCCCCTACTTTCAGGTGACACCAAGGAGCTCAGACGTTTCATCACCCACCAAGACTCCAACCCATGTGGAGGGTTCTAGAACAGCCCTGTCCATACAGCAGTCTCTGTGGTCACTGACATGGGCTGAAATTTTAAGTAAATTCAGTAACAGTGAACTTGACTTGGCCATGGTTTTGAAACTGATAAGTGTCTGCCTCAAAGTCAAACTGATCCTTCTAATAAAGAACCGATTTTTTTGCCAATACGGATGTATTAGAGGAAATGATTTTTTGTGCTTAGCTCGGTTACTGGAAACTGTATGTTTGGAACAACACGAGCATGTGAATTTGCCCTTCAGCTGTGAGTTCTACACCTCAACCAGATGAAGTGTGCCCAACTGAGACATGCTCAGTGTAAAACACGCCAGCTGTCGAAGGCTGCATGTGAAAAAAAAAGTGAAAGCCATCTCCATCTCATAACTCCTGTTGATACACACTGGAGGGGCATTTTGGACACGTGAGAGTTAAATGAAATATGTTGTTAAAATTAATATCATCTGTTTCTTTTCACCTTCCAGTGTGGCTCACATATTCCTCTTGGACGCGCTGGTTTACTGTCCCGCCCACCCTGCCTCGTGGTCCCTGGCAGCTCCGGACAGAGTCCCACGCTGGACAATGTAAGGCGCATGTAGTCAAAACACAGACGCCCCTGGCGCCCGCTCGGGCCCTCCCAGTGCCCGGGACAGGGTTCCCTGCCTCCGGCCCTGAGGGCGGGGACCCTGCAGGGAGGCACCTGGGCCACTGCAGAAGGAAAGCGGAGTCAACACCCAGGGCCTCGTGCTGGCCGAGGTGGAGACAGAGTGAGTAAGGGAAGAAAAATAGCACAGTGCGCGGATGCACGCTACTTGGGCTAAATCCACGAGCTCGAAACCATAGCAAAACATAAAATGAACCACCCCATCAGGTCCCCCTTCTGGAGCGTCGGAGTCCAGCTGCTCCTTATCCAGAAACCGGCAAAGACGCTGGAGCCTTACCTGCGTCCCGGCCGCACCCGCAGAGGGAATTCTGGAGCTGGAACCGCTCCCCGGGCAAACTCCCGGGCCCTCCAGGGTCTGGGCGGCGGCGGCCGCAGGGCAGGCGCTTCCCGCGAGGGAATCCGGGAAGGAGCGCGGGGACCAGGCCCAGACGCGAGGCTGAGGCCCCGCCTGGACCGGCGTCCGCCCGGGGAGCTCGAGCGCCCTGAGCGTGGTGCGCAGCTGCTCGCGCGGGGCGGCTCCGGCCCGGCTGCCCCTCCGCGTCCGCAGGCAGCGGGCAGAACGCGGGAAACGGCCCGAGGTCGGCGCCGGGCGTTCTGGGAGCGGGTTCTGGGTGCCTCGACGACCACGGGGGAGCTGACGCGGCCGGGCCTCCGCGGGCGGGGGTCGGATAGCACTGAAGCTGGGTGGTGTTTGTCTTAAAACAGTCCATGTTTTACCAGCTAAATGGGTTTACTCTGCACAAGCAGAAGAGCACAGCTCGAGACCAGACAGACGGACCTCGGAGAAGAGAGTGGGCCTTTTATAGAGACAGGCGTTGAGGCGCTGCTCTAAGCAGAAAGTCCATTGGGGGAAACTGGGAGCCCCACGTGTCATGGCTGCTCATTGGCTGGGCTGTTACCCCCGCAGGCGGAAACGCTTCCCTCCTCTACTGGGTAGGAAAGGAGCCAAAATAGTACGAGTGTAAGGCGTCCTTCGCTTCCTTCCTGTGGGGTCTGCAATGGACCCTGCGGGGTGGCCGTGCAGTTCCCGCGGCATGTCAGGGAGGCTCCCCTTTGCCAGTTTTCACAAGGGGAACACATTAGAGTTTATCATTGGATTCCCTCTGCCTTTAAATATGTTTGAAAGTCTCAATAATAAAAAGGGTCTTCTAAGTCCCCAGGAGGCGCCCAAGCCGCCAGGCCTAGCTCAGCCCGGGGCCCACGTGCAGCTCCGGGGCAGTGGAGGCCGGGGGCGCTTCCCCGCGAGGGGCGCTGGTCTGGGGTCCTCGCCCCAAACGCCCCAGAGTCTGTCCCAGCCCCGCGGGGGGCTGGGCTCCTGGGAGACGCACAGCCGGGGACCCCCTGCCCGCGGTGCCAGCTCTCCTTTCCTCTCCCTTCGCCCCTGGGAATGGACCTGCACCGGGCATGCATGGGCACCGGGCATGGGCACCGGGCATGGCACCGGGCAGGGGGCGCCTCAGCGAGGGCGGAGCTGGGCCGCCAGGTGCGGAAGCGGACCGAAGCCGGACCCCCTCCCAGTGCCAAGTGGCCGGGGTCACAGTCCCACGCCACCGTCCTCCGCGCAGACTCTCAGTTGTGTGCGTCTATCTGGAGGAGGCTTCAGCTGCTCGTGGCATCCTGCCAGGACCACCCGAACGGTATCAACAGTTCAAATGACATCTTCCCTTCAGCAAATAGATCTGTGCCTGCTCAGAACGGCAGAGCCCCGCGGCCACCGACTTCTGTGACACCTCACGGCAGAAACGGGTGTCCACTCTCATCAGGCTGAAGGGAAAGGCCCGCTGATCAGGGCCTTCCAGGCCCACGGTCCCGACGCCCGTGTTGGACTGGCCGGCCTCCCTGCCTGCCCCCCTCCGGCCTCCACCAGACGAGGCTCAGAGATGCCAAGAGGGTTCCCAGTTGCCGAGTTCACGTCTGGTCCAGGGAGGCTCCTGGGCAGTGGGAGACAGGGTTCGGTGCAGCGGGGCACCCTGGGCCATGAAGTTACCAGCGCCACATTCGGCACCATGCCCTCTGCCCCTATGCCGGGAGGATTCATTTCCAAAGGGAACCCTCCACGGGCGCAAGCACCGTCTCGAGCAGACTGTCCTTACTGAGCACAAAGGGCAGCAAGACGGCCGCACGGGACCGGGCTGAGGCACAGTGGTGCCAGGGCTGGCTCTCCCTGGGCTGAGCAAGTCCGGGAGAGGCAGGTACATTCACATGTTCGTTGGCTGAGGGTCAGGGAAGCTTTGCTGCACCTCCTGCGTCCTCGGCCAACCCTGGCCAGGTGGGCTACTGGACACTTCCACCCACACCCCCATTCCCAGGTGGTTCATTCCAGCCCAGAGGCCCCACCCACCACCCGCCTAGGCGGCTCCAGGGAAACATTCCCCAAACCCCCCACCCGCCAAGCACCCCATTTGCTCCCTCCACTTGGGTGGTTACCTGTCAGACCAGGGCCCGGAAACAGCATCCCCGCCCCTCTCCCACACCCCAGCTGCCCCTCCAGGGCCTCCCTGAAGCCCACTCCCCGAGTCAGGTGGGAGACAACATGCATTTCCGCGCGGCTCTGTCTGTGCCAGGAGCTGCAATCTGGGGTGAAGCAGGGGTGCTGGTGTGGGGGTCCAGGAGCCGGGAGGGCCCTTGGAGGGTACACTTGGGGGCCCGGCCACAGTGTTTCCTAGGACTCTCAGCCTGGTGCAGGAGAGGCCGGTCCACAGGGCTGGCTCTCTGATGGAAGCCCCCCCTTGGCATGTGACCGGAAGAAGCCTCGTCCTGGCTGAGGCAGGGGAGGGAGCAGACGGGAAGATGGCTCCCCGGGACGCAGCTGGGCCCCAGCTCACTCTGGGGGGGTGACAGTTCCGACCTGTTGACACAGCCTCAGTGCCCTGCCAAACCTCAAGGGACAGTCCTGAATGCTGTTTTTTCCCAGGAACACCCTCTGTGCCACCCGTTGCCCCAGCCATTGTTGGGGGCCTGCAGGGTCGCTGGGCTCCTCCCCTCTTGCTCCGCCTGCATTTCCCTCCTTCTGAGCCACACGGGCCTTTGGTCGGAGATACGGTTCAGCCACGTCATGGAACAGCAGAGGAGAGGGGGGCTGCCAGCTGGGAAGACCCTGCTTTCTGTGGTTCCTCTGTATGCAGTGTCTTGCCGATGGGTTGCAGCCCCAGGCAAGTTCACTATGGATTCAATGAGACTGAACATTCTTGGGGTGAAAGGGTTTATACCCAACTTTATTCCCATGGTGGCAGGTCAGTCACTAGAATCCTGTCCACTCAGAGCGAGTCTGCAGGCAGCAAGCAGGTCTCTGCTCCTGGACTGCTCTGCTCCCACAGCCATCTCAGTCTCTGTCCTCGGTGCTGCCACCACTCCAGCCTCTGCTCTCCTGCAGCCTTGCAGCCGGGCCACCGTGTCACCCAGAGCACTGGATGGAGCTCTATATAGACTTAATATAACAGCATACTGCCCACATGTGTGTAGTGAGCAAGCCGACCAGAGCCAGGTGGGAATCCTGGCTGCAGGAGCCTCACCATATCCACATGCAGGCTGCACACTCCCCTCTGTGCATCTCTCTGGCACCTGAGGGCTTGGGCTCAAAGAGGTGGGCCCTAGGGGCACCTGGGCCCAGGAAGCAGCAGCCTCACAGAGCTTGGAGGTGGCGGGGGCCCTGCTGCCCAGTGTGGCTGGAGGCAGAGCAATGGGGGTGGCCTGGGGAAAGAAATGCAGGGTCAGGAGGGCAAATGATGTGTCAGCCACCTGGAGGGACCCGAGCAGCCCCAGACTGAAGGAGGACTCCTGTGGACGCCAGAGTCAGGCGTATAATAACACCAGTGCCCAGATGCACACACTGACGTGGTCACACACACACATACGAAGATAAACATGTTACAGCCATGCATGCACACAGATACACACATACAACTGTATAAATGTATATGCACATACCCAGTTCACACACACACCACACACACTGGCATGCAGTGCACATGTATGCAAACAACATAACACACGCACCCCTGCTTTACCCGGGAAAGCTAGCCAAGCACCCTTCCTGAGCTGAGGCCACGGGCTGACTCACCCTCATTTACAGCTGTATTTACCCCTGATTCCACTCTGGGAACTGGAATGACCAGCATCTGCGTTAACTCTCCCGCCCGGGGTGTGCGACTGCCCTAGGGAACACAGCCATCTCCTCCCCATCAGGCCGCTGGCCTGGAACCCACCAGATTGGCAATTTGATTAGAAGATGGAATAATGCTGCAGCGATGGAGTCTGTAATTTATTTAAATAGAACAAAATGTGACACGTTATCGCTGGAACCCAGCACTATACCTGTAGGAGCTTATTTGACACGAATTGATATTTCAAGGTTTACAGATATTGCAAATGAAAACTCCCCGTAGGGTGTCAATAAGAGTGCATGAGTTCCTTTTATTTGGTTTGAATTAATCACAAGATGGGGGGAAAAAACAGCTTCTATTTTTTCAGGGTTTCTTAAATAAAATCATTCCAAGAGGCATACATTTCTTCCAGAGATATAATTAAATTTCCAAATTGCAGTTTCTGGCTCTCCCCCTCCGCTGTCAGTGTATGAAAGGAATCTTGTTTGTATTCAGACACCAGAGAAATTCTCGCTCACTTCTCAGCCCTGCAGTTCACACAAGGGGGCCGGAGCCACTCCTCAGAGGCGCCACCCGGACAGAGCGGAGAGCAAGCACTGCAGCTCCCCACCAGCGAGCTCCCCCCTCCTCTCCCTGCCCTCTTTCTCTTCCTCTCTTCTTCCTGACCAACTACACAAACTTCCTTTATTAGCCAGACCTGGATTTCCATCTGCACCACAGATGGTCGTGTTGATTACCTATTGCTCCATGACATACATCCCCATGCAGTGGCTTAAAATGATCAGCAAGTTTACCAGTCAGCTGGGTGTCCTGGTCTCAGTTGGGTTCACCCATGCACCTGAGGTCAGTTGTGAGCTGGGACACAGTTCTGCTGACCTCAGCTGGGCTGTCTCCTATGTTTGGGGGTCAGCTGGCTGCAGGCGTGCCTGGGATAACTGGGCTACCCTCTATTTGCCTTCTCATCTTCCAGTGGGTGAGGCCTTGTAGCGTTGTGGGAGCAAGAAGGCAGACGCGGGTGAGGCCTCGTGCAGCCTGGCCCTGGAACTGTGCGTTCTCACCCCACTGCAATCTCTTTGCCAAAACAGGTCACACGTCTGGCCCAGGTTACACAGTGGGGAATAGACTCCGTGGCTCTGGGGGCAGCTGCAAGGTGACAGCACAAAGATTGTGGGCCTGGGGGCCTTCTCACGGGGGTCACCAATGCAGTCGTCCCCCACGCGGAGCTCCGTGGACCACAGGGCTCTCTCCCCTGGCCATGCTGGCTCTGCTCCCTGCCCGCATTCTCTTCCTCCCCAGACCACATGTCTGACTCAGTCCATCCGCCCCGCCCTCCATGCCCGAGGCCTGCTGGCCAAGGGTGCTCCACATCTCAGGAAAGCTGGTTGGTCAAAGGCTCCTCAAGGCAAAACTTCAATCCTGCTGGAAGCAGACGGAGCCCACTCCAATCTGCCTTTACAGATACTCCACTTGTTTAAAGCGAGGGCCTCATGCTTTTTACAAACTCACGTACTGACCCCTCTGCCCCCGATGGTCGACGTTGGGCTTGGAGCCCTCCGCAGCAGCACCCCGTAAAGCCCCAACATGAACCTTAAAGAGTCTCAGTACCGTGGAGAGAAAGTCCTTCTTCCTGAGGGTGATCGGTAGCCCCACGCGGAGATTCAATTTCCAAACTCTCCCCTAATGGGCATTTCATCAGACGGCCCTGCAGCGCCTCACTCCTTAAACAGGGCCACACATGTGTTTCTCCTAAGAGCCGTTTGGAGGAAGATGTGCTAAATTAACCTGCAATATTCATCTCAGCTACACAGGTGAGGACTTTTATATTAAATGTCAATAAACATTTTTAATTTGTGTGTTTAACATCGAGGGCTTGAAAACAGAAGCAAGAAGAAAACATTTTAATGAGAAGCAGCCCATTGAGAGGCAAATGCCACCACCTCTTCGTCAGGTTTTTTCCAGGAAAGAGGCACAAGAATGCTTAACATTTTCCCATGTGCAGAATAAAACCACTTTAAGAAGCCATTGCATAAATTATAAGGAACACCTTTGCATATGGGACCAGGAGCATGTCACGGCATCCGGACAATCGTGCTAATTCGAGGAGAATCCCATGTAACTGAGTATGATTCCCAGCCTACAGGGAATTTCCCCCATGGGCTCTCTTTGGGGGAGTGAACATTCTAGGGAATCAGCCTCATCTGGCCTCCACTGCCAGGATCCCTCTAACTGAGGGCAGTTCCAATGGCAAGCCCTCCCGTGCAGGGTGAGGTGCAAGACCCTGTTCCATGGGCAGGTGCGAGGGGGCAGGAGAGCCCCTGGGACAGCTCCCCTCACTGGGCAGAACCGCAGCATCTGCACGGACCCTGGCTGACCCCCATGTCCAGGGACGTTCCTCCCTGAGGCCTGGAAGGACAGGCTGGAGGGTGCATGTGTGGGGAGGATTAGGAGCCGGAAATCGACTCTCACCAAGCTGGCAGTGAGCACACAGGGTCCTGCCTTCCAGAGCAGGTTCTGGGCCGTGTGGAGACCACAGCGAGTGGCGATGGCTGCACAATAATGTGAATGTACTTAACGCTGCTGACGTGTCCGTGGAAATGTGGTTAAAATGGTAAATTTATGTTGTGTATATTTTACCACAATTACAAACAAATTAAACAAAGCCTTTAAAAGCTCAGTCTTCGTGAGAGATGCTTGCCAAACTGATACACATTTTTTAAAGTCCCTTCTGGTGGTCACCAGCTCAAAAGAAGGCTGGTGAAGAAAACTCTATGTCACAAAGCACCACCACCAGGTCACAGAGGAAACAAACGGGCCTCATGGAAGATTTCACTTCTGAGAGATCACAGACCGGCCACCACACTTTTCAGCGATTCCCACCAAGAGGTGAATCTGCTTTTGTGCCCTAAATCCAGGCGGGATTGTCACTTGCTTGGACCCATAGAACATGTTAGAAGTGATACGAGTGACTTCCCAGCCCGGACCCCCTGCAGCTTTCCATGCTCACCCTCCCGGAGCCCCCTGACTCCTGAAAGGAAGCCCAGCCAGACTGTGTGGTGGGGGCCAGGGCCCAGGGCCCCCCTTGCCCACCAACACCCAGCCCAGCCCCCCATGCAGAACCACCATATGTGCTACAAGAGGGCAGTTGGGGGCTAGTTTGTTACATAGCAAAGGCAAACTGATAAACCACTAAAACTGGAAAATTTAGACAACATGGACAAACAGAAAAAAATGTGCCTTCTCACCAAAGAGGATGCGGACAGCGAGTAAGCAAATGGAAAGGTGGTCGACATCATTAGTGTTCGGGGAAATGCAAATTAAAACCACGACAGTCACCTCACACCTGTCCAAATGGCTGAACCTAAAAATATGCCGGCGTGGATGGAGAGACAGGGTCCTCCAGTGTCGCTGGTGGGAATGCGAAGCAGCGTGGCCACCGCAGCCACATCTCATCAACAAAACCGCCACCCAGCCAGGGACCCCACTCCTGAACATTCACCCCAGGGAGATGGAAAAATGCTCACACACAATAACGCCTATGAGTGTTCATAGCAGCTCATCCAAACAGCCCAAACCCGGAAACACAGCAGGTGCCCTGCCACAGGCAAGCGGTGGGACTCACTGGTCCGTCCACACCGTGGACGCACCTGGTCCATGGACGCGCCTGGTCCATGGATGCTGGCCCCGCAGCAGCTGGGAGAAATCTCCCAGCACGACACTGAGCAGAGAAAGCCAGTCCCAAAGGCTACCTGCAGGCAGTCCCACACACATAACATTCTTGAGGTGACAGAAGCATGGAGGGGGGGCAGCAGACAGCGGCTGCAGGGGTTCAGGACGGATGGAGGTGGACAGACGAGGTGTGGCTGTGAAAGGGCCCAGGAGGGACCCCCATGGAGATGATGTTCTGTATCCTGGCTGTGCTCGCGTCTGTCCAGGTGTGTGTCCAGCCCTCCTTGCAAGATGCCACCTGGGAACACTGGGTCTGTGTATTTTTCTGCAATTGCATGTGAATAAAGTTAAGTTTTTAAAATCTGCTTAAACTCAGCATCTGCCGAAGGCCGACATTGGTGAAAACCCAGATCTGCCTGTGGGAGTGACCACCCACTGTGTCTGTGCGTTTGAGGGTTCATCTATGTTCAACACTGAGGGCATTTTCCAGCTCAGAGAAGTCCGACTGCGGTGATAAATGTCACAGCACACACAGTCATCAGGTGTAGGTGCCCCGGGCTGGGGGAGTCCCGGACCTCCGGCCGCAGGGTCCCGCCACGGGGAGGCCACGGCTCCGCCTGCCCTTCGCGCTGGGCGCGTCTCTCGGTGCGGCTGGACACCGCCGGCCGGGGGGCCGGCGCTCGCCAACCGGGGCTGCAGGCAGCCCAAGGCCCGGGAACGCGCGTCCCCGCCGCGCGCCCCAGCGGCGCCCTGGGAAAGTGGAGCCGGGGCGCAAGGAGGCCCGGGAGGCGGGCGGGCGTTGCTGCGCCCCGGGTGTCGGGCAGCCCGGAGGGTTTCCGGCCGGTTTTCAGGACGCGGCAGCCTGGGCTGGGCGCTGCTGGCCGGGCCTCCTGCCTCGGCCGACAGGCGGCCTGTCCCGGTGCTGGCGCCCCGCGCCCGCCTCCCGGGTCAGCCGCCGCAGCGGAGCTTTCGGAGCCCGCGACACCGGCCCGGGACAGCGGCCCTGGCGCTCCCTCCAAGCCCCTCCCAGGCACCGGGAACCGCGGCAGGCTTGGCGGAGCGCGCGAGGCACCGGAACCGACCGCGCCCTGGGGTCTCTGCGGCTCCAAAGGCGCAGGGCGCGGGGCTCAGCGGCCAGACGGCAGCGCGGGCGGGTCTGGTTCCCCCGCAGGGATCCTGCGCCCAGAGTTGGCGGCGCACCCGCTGCCGGGGTTCCCTGCACCCCTCTCCAACTGCAAAGACGCGGGGAGGTTCCCTGGGATAAGAGGATGGCCGCCGCCCCCTTCCCAGACCACGCCTCGGTGTGGCGATCGCCTCCACGCGGGACACTGGGCAGGGGCTGCTGGAAGCTGCTGGGTTATTTCCTGTTTGGATTTGTTGGAAAATCATGAAAAATGAACCACACAAGAAAAGTTAATTTAAACCTTGGACAAGGTATGAACAAAACCTAAAGGGAATCACTCTTTGTCCAGATGTCAGGCCAGGGCTGTCCAGAGAGACAGAGAAGAGAGAGATGGAGACAGGCAGACAGGGAGAGGGGCAGGGAGACAGGCACGGCAGAGGCCCGTGGCGAGGAGCAGGCTCCGGGGTCCAGAGGCCTAGCTGCCCCGCACTCTGCGGCCTGCCAGCCTCGCCCAGGACGGCCGGGGCCGAGCTCCAGTCTGAGGTGGGAGAGCCCGACGTCCCAGCTCCAAGACAGGCCAGCAGAGGGCTGGTGGCGTCCCTCTCACAGGGACGGGAGGAGCCCCCACTGGGGAGGCCTCTGCTTTCTTCAGCCTGCACAGGTGATTGCCCTTCTCACCAGAAGCACCCCTCACAGACACACCCAGAGCAGGACGCAGGCGCCAGGCCCTCAACTCGACACTCACACCGACCCTCACACTGGCACACAGCCCCCAGAGGCCCCCTGCTTTGTGTTTTCATCCCACTCAGCCTGGGGGCTTCACCTGACCCCACCAATTAGCCAAGTTGCCCCCCAAATCCCTTGTCCCCTCTTGCTCCAGCCAGCAAACGGTGTGTAAGGTGGGGCGCACAGTCTGGGTGCCATGCGCCCCAGCCAGAGGCTGCCCCTGGTTACAGCACAGGCCCCCGGGGCCAGCAGCCTGCAGGTCTGTCCTGGGGGCTCTGGCAGAGCAAGCCCCATAGGTGGGCAGACGGGGACTCACAGGGACAGGCCAGCAGGACACCCAGCCGCTCCCCAGAGCCACACGCTCACTCCCAGGCAGCATCCAAGCCGGTCTAGACCAGGTGACAAGGCCGCACTCCACTGTCACACCTTCCAGCCATCCAGAGGCTCCTTGCAGACCGGCCGTTTTCAGAGTGTGGCTCCTTGATCCCTGGAGGTCCGGGCCTTTGGGGCTAACACCGTTTCCTTGACAATGTCAAGATGTCATTTGCCTTGCCACTGAGTTGACATTCGCACGAATGATGTAGAAGCAGCAGGGACAAGGTCCTGGTGCATGAGCGCAAGTGGGGACAATGACACATGCCACTGGGCGTCTCTGCTCTTCAACACTGTGCTCAAGGCTGGAAAAAACACCGCTTCGACGTAAGTTCTTGATGAGGCGTGAACACACAGACGCCCTACCCGTGAGTGTCGTCCTGTCAGCATCCGCATGGAGGGTGGGAGGCGCACACCAGCCTCCCGTGCACTGAGCCCGGACTGCTGCTCACAGCACCGGCGCAGCTGAGTGGCCAGCCGCCTCCACCAGGGAGCATCTTGTACCCGAGGCAGGACCGACCGGCAAACTGATCATTCAGGCCTCGGCAGTTGGCAGACGCTTTCTCGGAAAGGATAGTGAGCCCGTCACTGCACGGCGAACCGCTGACGGGGCTGTCGCCAGTGATGGAATCTGAGCTGTCAAGCCCAAGTCAGAATGCTGGCGACCTTGACTCCACCACTGTGAGCGTGACAGCTGCTCAACATTCAAACACCATTCTGATGAAACAGGTGCTCAGAAACGTGACTTCTCCGTGATGTGTAATGAAATGTATCAGCATATTTGGAAGATGTATGTACACTCGGTGGGCCAACATTTTCCAGACAACCAACAACACATCATGCCCCAAAACCGTGCATGAATGAAAGACCCATCCAGTGTACAAGATAGACAGTGGTCTCCAGGTAACTCAGACGTTACCTGCAGCTTCCATGTTACAACCATTAAGAACCGTGAGACGTCTTGATGTGACACCACAGAAGAGATCCGCACAAGAAGGCTACTTCATGGTCCTGTGTTTTCCTACTATGCACACTGAGGCCAGATCGCCTTCCTACACGTCAGTCAAAAGAAACACACCAGGGTGGGGCCGCCGCAGCAGCAGATCCGAGCCTCCAGCTGCAGACACGGGAAATAGCACCACCTTCTCACTCAACAGTCTGTTTTGGAAAATACAGTTCTTTTCATAAAAATAAGTTATCTGTTAAAATGTAATGGGTTTCCAATTATTTTAACATGAATTAAGAAATATTTTTTAAATGCAGCTCTAAGTTCCAATGTGGTAAATATCAATAGGAATGAGCCGCAAGCTCTTTGGGGTCCTCTACAATTTTCTTAAGAATGCTAAAAGGCCTCCGGTCTCCCCACCGAAGCCAACTGCTGCCTGTTGCAGACCGGGGTGGGGGTGGGGGGCAGGGCTGGGGTCCCCGCGTGTCTCTGCTGCAGGAACCTAATGACCTCATTACCGCATGTCAGCGCCCTCCACGGCTCCTGACCTCGGGGGGCACGTCTGGCAGGCAGTGTCTGCTGTGGGCGCCTGCAGACACCTTTTGTCAAACTGGGGAAATTTCCTCTGCTTACCATGAAAACCGATTTTCACAGGGGTGGAAGTTAAAATTTTACTGCATGACCTGTGAACCTCTGTGCCTGTATTTTCACTTAATGTGTTCTGTAAATGGGGTCAATTGATTTACTCATGTTAAATGTTATAATACCCTGCAAGATCTGATTCACTTATGTTTTATTTAGGATTTCAGTTCCATGTTTACAGTGAGATTGTGGGCCAGGCATCTTTTTCTTTTTTTTCAATTTATTCTCTGATCTGGGCATCAGGGCTGCGCTGGTCTCACAAAACGAGTTAGGCTGCTTTCCACCTCTCCCACAGCATCAGTACCAGGCCCTCCTGGAACTTCCCAACAGTCCCCAACCTGAAGTTCCCTGTCCTGGCTCACCTGCAGGCATCAGCAAGGAAAGATCTCGTTTCTCAGCCTTGTTCTTCCGCACAGGTGTGTTTTCGTCAACAGCAGGGACCTGCGGGCAGATTCTAACACAGGGCGTCACCGTCACTCTCCGTTACCTGCTCTTCATGCATTGTGCTTTCACATTTTTGGAAAGGACACTTAGAGGTCCCATGTCATGCACTTGTCTTGAATTTCATTCTGTCTGATATCAGGGTTAGTGAGCTGGCTTCCCTTTCCAATGGCTTCCTAGTGAGAAAGGGCAGGGATGTGGGACAAGCATCATGATTAATTTTTCCTGCTTATGATAAAAAGATAGTAACAATGGGAGCTAAGATTCTATTTTAAAAACTAGGGAGTTAGCGGGCAAGATTTCTAACATATTTTACAGGAATCAGCCAACAACTGACCGTAAACATTATGTCCCCACTGCTTGAGGATAGCCACTATCTTGAAGAACAGGATCAATAAATTCCTGTGTTAAGTTTGTCTTACAGAACATCCAGAGGACTATGGACAATGACACAATGCTTCTCACTGGAGACAAGACATCGTGAGACCACAAGTCAAGCCTACGTCCCCCCACCCCGGCCCTTTGCCCCATTCTTGAAAGCCTTAAGACAGAATCCTAAGCTGTTAAGAGCACTTCCTCTCTGAGGTTGCCCGCAATCCCCTTTGAGTGTGTACTTTACATCAAATAAAGACTTCTTGCTGCTCAACCTTCTGGGTCTTGTCTCTATGCTCTTCCAAGCCTGTAAGGAGGTTAATATGATACCCCTTTCCCAGTGATAAGTGTCTGTTACTTGGCTACTTCATTCAATTTTCTAGACTTAAGCACTAGTCTTCACTCTCTCTGTCCTACTCTAGATAAGTCACTGAGCTCTGACTTGGGCCTGCAAGTTCCCATTACCTGGGTGACCTGGATGGGACCACAGCTGTACCATCATGCTCTTGAGCAGCCTACCCAAAAATCTCCTTTCTTTGCTTTGGAAGTTCTCAGAACACAATCTCTCTCCATCCAGGGCTCTGTGGCTCCCCCAAATCCTGGGTGGTAGGGGCTCAGTTCCCATGCCATGAAGGTTCAAGCAGACGCTGGATGCCAGGTGATCCTGGCTTCAGGAGCTGGCCAGCGATCTTCCCCACACTGTTCTGATTATCGTAGCTTCATAGTAAGATTTAAAAACAGGAAGTATGAGTTCTCCACCTTTGTTCTTTTTCAAGACGGTTTTAGCTGTTCTGGGTCTCTTGGGATTCCGTATGATTTTTAGGATGAATTTTTCTATTTCTTCAAGGAAAAAATGTCAGTGGAATTTGATAGGGATTGCATTGAATCTGTAAATCACTTGAAAGTATTGACTTCTTAAGTCCTTCAATCCATGGACATAGATATCTCTTTTTATTTATGTCTTCTTTAATTTATTCTAGTTTTATAGTTTTCAGTGTACAAGTCTTTTACCTCCTTAGTTAATTCCTGCATATTTCATTCTTTTTTGATGTTATTGTAAAGGGAATTGCTAATCTCCTTTGGTATCATTCTTTCTTCCTCAGTCGAGATGGTCGTGTGTTGATTTGTCCTTCATCTTCTGCTCAGTGGTGTATGACGTAGATTGGTTGTCATATATTGATCTGCACCTTCATTCCGGAAGTAAATCCCACTGGGTCATGGTGTGTAATCCTTTTAATATGCCACTGAATTGGTTTCCTAGTATTTTGTTGAGCCATTACATCTTAAATTAAATTTTTTCTGTTCCCTTTATCCACATTTCTATTCAGAAATGCCAAATACATACAGTTAGAGTCCTTGTGTGTGTCTTCTCTATCTCTGTGCTTCTGCAAGATACAGAGCAGAGAGATAAATGACAGAGATACCTCCCTAGGGAGAGATCCAGAACTTTGAGCCAGACTCAGGAACCAGATGGGACCCTGAAGTGTCCCCAGGGTGGTGGGGAAGGGTCCAGGCACGGGAAGAATGGTGAACCCGCCATTGGCGGTCAGAGTGCAGGGCGCTGGCTGCCAAGCCAGTCTGCCGTCCTGCATGGACACACAGCTAGCCCGCCGTCCCTCCGGTCGCCAGAACGCATCATGTGCCTCTGATCTCTGGCCAACAGGCATGGGTAGTAGAAGCTGGGCGCACTGCTCCCAGCCTGGTCCGTGAGACCCTGCTGCACCCAGTGCCCCACACTCTCTTCCCCACTGTCAGAAGTGGAGGTGAGCCCAGAGCAGCTTTTGTAACTGGGCGTGGATCTTATGCACCCTTGGAAGATGTCACAAGGTAGAAGGCAGCCACGTCCCGGCTCGCTGCTGGGAAGCACCAGCCAGGAGCAGCTGGGCTCCACTGGGGGCAAAGCACACGCTGCTGTCCTGCGGGGCAACTGCGATGCCCAGATTTCTCTATGGCGACAACGGCGCTCTCCCACCCAGGCTCAGTCCAGGCAAGTCCTTCCTTCCTGAGCCCCCGGGCCTCCTCCAGCTTGCCTGGCTCTAACTCACATTTTAAGCCTCAACTTAGGATATGTTCCCACCCCCCATGGAAGCCATCCCTGGCCTCTCAGATCAGGTTTGCCTTTCTTTGCACACTCCCTGTAGAGAAAATGGAAGTTCCTGTGGCCAGGATTCTCACCTGGCCCCGGTCGGCTAGCTCCTTACACAAGTGTGGGCTCTGGGCAACACGGTGTCATGGCTGCACAGCTACTGCACGGCTGCACCGCTGCAGGAGAGCAGAGGCTGGAGTGGTGGCAGTGCCGAGGACAGAGACCAAGACGGCTGTGGGGTAGAGAGGCCCAGAGGCAGAGACCAGATTGCTGTGTGCAGACTCGCTCTGAGTGGACGGGATTCTAGTGACTGACCTGCCACCGTGGGAATAAAGTTGGGTGTAAACACCTCGGGCAAGGGAAACAAAATAAAAAATGAACATATGGGACTACATCAAGCTAAAAAGCTTTTGTACAGCAAAGGACACCATCAGTAGAACAAAAAGGCATCCTACAGTATGGGAGAACATATTTGTAAATGACGTATCTGACAAGGGGTTAGCATACAAAATATATAAAGAACTCACACACCTCGACACCCAAAAAGATAATAACCCAATTAAAAAATGGGGGGGGAGGAGGGCAGAGCCAAGATGGCAGCGTGAGTAGGACAGTGGGAATCTCCTCCCAAAAAAATATATATTTTAGAAAATACAACAAATACAACTAATCCTAAAAGAGAGACCAGAAGACACAGGACAACAGCCAGACCACATCCACACATGCAAGAGCCGAGAGCCTGGTGAAAGGGGTGAGATACAAGCCCCGGGATGGCAGGACCCGAGCACCCCTCCCCCCAGCTCCCGGCGGGAGAAGAGGAGTCAGAAGGGGAGAGGGAGGGAGCCCAGGACTGCCGAACACCCGGCCCCAGCCATCCGGGCCAGAGCGCAGACACAGTGCGTGCCCAGGGGGCCCTGGATACTGGGGGAACAGGGAGTAAGACCTCTGAGCGGGAGCTGAAGCTGATGCCCCTGTGACAGAGAAAAGCGGGGGCTTTTTGAAAGTCTTAAAAGGACAGGGACTTAACAGCTGGACGAAAACAACACAGGTCACAGCCCAGCAGCTGGAAATTACAGGGAAAACCGGGTGCACTAACCCCCACGGCAACAGCTCTGAGACCCCTCACGGAGGTAAACAGCCAAACAGCCCCCCGTCCATTACCCCTCCGGGGTGCAACAATAGCAGAGAAGCAGCCTGAGGCTGGCCACGCCCTCAGCAAGGGAGCTTCCGCCGTACCGGCCGGGCAAGATAGAGAGACCCAGTCTACACGCAATTACCCAACACAAGCCACTAGGGGTCGCAGTTGTCCCAGTAAAGAAAGGCCAGGAGCCAAGTGGAAAGCTTGGCCCTCCCAGCTGACGGTCAATAGCACCTGTCAACATGAAAAGGCAAAAAAATATGATCCAGACAAGACTAACCCAGACAGCTTCGGAATCTGCTACATCTTCCCCTGAGAAGGAACCTGGGGAGATAGATTTAGCCAGTCTTCCTGAAAAAGAATTCAAAACAAAAGTCATAACCATGCTGATGGACTTGCAGAGAAATATGCAAGCACTAAGGAAGGAGAGTACAGAAATAAAACAAGCTCTGGAAGGACTTCAAAGCAGAATGGACGAGATGCAAGAGACCATTAATGGACTAGAAAACAGAACAGGAACGCAGAGAAGCTGATGCAGAGAGAGATAAAAGGATCTCCAGGAATGAAAGAATTTTAAGAGAGCTGAGTGACCAATCTAAATGGACCAATATTTGCATTATAGGGGTACCAGAAGAAGAAGAGAGAGAAAAAGGGATAGAAAGTGTCTTTGAAGAAATAACTAGGGGAGGAAATGGCCTCTCAGACCAGAGGTACACAGAACTCCCATGACAAGGGATCCAAGTAGGGCAACACCAAGACACATAATAATTAAAATGGCAAAGATCAAAGACAAGGACAAAGTATTAAAGGTGGCCAGAGAGAAAAAAAAGGTTACCTACAAAGGAAAACCCATCAGGCTATCATCAGACTTCTCAACAGAAACCTTACAGGCCAGAAGAGAATGGCATGATATACTTAATGCAAGGAAACAGAAGGGCCTCGAACCAAGACTACTGTATCCAGCATGACTATCATTTAAATATGGAAGGATTAAACAATTCCCAGACAAGCAAAAGTTGAGGGAATTTGTCTCCCACAAACCACCTCTACAGGGCATCCTACAGGGACTGCTCTAGATGGGAGCACTCCTAAAAAGAGCACACAACAAAACACCCAACATATGCAGAAGGGAGGAGGAGGAATAAGAAGGGAGAGAAATAAAGAATCATCAGACCGTGTTTATAATAGTTCAACAAGCGAGTTAAGTTAGATAGTAAGGTAGTAAAGAAGCTAATCCTGAACCTTTGGTAACCACAAACTTAAAGCCTGCAATGGCAATAAGTACATACCTTTCAATAATCACCCTAAATGTAAATAGACTGAATGCACCAATCAAAAGACACAGAGTAATAAAATGGATAAAAAAGCAAGACCCATCTATATGCTGCTTACAAGAGACTCACCTCAAACCCAAAGACATGTACAGACTTAAAGTCAAGGGATGGAAAAAGATATTTCATGCAAACAACAGAGAGAAAAAAGCAGGTGTTACAATACTAGTATCAGACAAAACAGACTTCAAAATAAAGAAAGTAACAAAAGATAAAGAAGGACATTACATAATGATAAAGGGCTCAGTCCATCAAGAGGATATAACCATTATAAATATATATGCACCCAATACAGGAGCACCAACATATCTGAAACAAATACTAACAGAATTAAAGGAGGAAATAGACTGCAATGCATTCATTCTAGGAGACTTCAACACACCACTCACTCCAAAGGATAGATCCCCCAGACAGAAAATAAGTAAGGACACAGAGGCACTGAACAACACACTAGAACAGATGGATCTAATAGACATCTACAGAACTCTACATCCAAAAGCAACAGGACACACATTCTTCTCAATTGCACATGGAACATTCTCCAGAATAGACCACATACTAGGCCACAAAAAGAGCCTCAGTAAATTCCAAAAGATTGAAATCCTACCAACCAACTTTTCAGACCACAAAGGCATAAAACTAGAAATAAACTGTACAAAGAAAGCAAAAAGGCTCACAAACACATGGAGGCTTAACAACACGCTCCTAAATAATCAATGGATCAATGACCAAATCAAAATGGAGATCCAGCAGTATATGGTTACCAACGACAACAACAACACTAAGCCCCAACTTCTGTGGGACACAGCAAAAGCAGTCTTAAGAGGAAAGTATATAGCAATCCAGGCATATTTAAAGAAGGAAGGACAATCCCAAATGAATGGTCTAATGTCACAATTATCGAAATTGGACAAAGAAGAACAAATGAGGCCCAAGGTCAGCAGAAGGAGGGACATAATAAAGATCAGAGAAGAAATAAATAAAATTGAGAAGAATAAAACAATAGCAAAAATCAATGAAACCAAGAGCTAGTTCTCCGAGAAAATAAACAAAATAAATAAGCCTCTAGCCAGACTTATTAAGAGGAAAAGAGAGTCAACACAAATCAACAGTATCAGAAACGAGAAAGGAAAAATCACGACGGACCCCACAGAAATACAAAGAATTATTAGAGAATACTATGAAAACCTATATGCTAACAAGCTGGGAAACCTAGGAGAAATGGACAACTTCCTAGAAAAATACAAACTTCCAAGACTGACCCAGAAAGAAACAGAAAATCTAAACAGACCAATTACCAGCAATGAAATTGAAGCGGTAATCAAAATCTACCAAAGAACAAAACCCCCGGGCCAGATGGATTTGCCTCGGAATTTTATCAGACATACAGGGAAGACATAATACCCATTCTCCTTAAAGTTTTCCAAAAAATAGAGGAGGAGGGGATACTCCCAAACTCATTCTATGAAGCTAACATCACCCTAATACCAAAACCAGGCAAAGACCCCCCAAAAAAGAAAACTACAGACCAATATCCCTGATGAATATAGATGCAAAAATACTCAACAAAATATTAGCAAACCGAATTCAAAAATACATCAAAAGGATCATACACCATGACCAAGTGGGATTCATCCCAGGGATGCAAGGATGGTACAACATTCGAAAGTCCATCAACATCATCCACCACATCAACAAAAAGAAAGACAGAAACCACATGATCATCTCCATAGATAATGAAAAAGCATTTGACAAAATTCAACATCCATTCATGATAAAAACTCTCAGCAAAATGGGAATAGAGGGCAAGTACCTCAACATAATAAAGGCCATCTATGATAAACCCACAGCCAACATTATATTGAACAGCGAGAAGCTGAAAGCTTTTCCTCTGAGATTGGGAACTAGACAGGGATGCGCACTCTCCCCACTGCTATTTAACATAGTACTGGAGGTCCTAGTTATGGCAATCAGACAAAACAAAGAAATACAAGGAATCCAGATTGGCAAAGAAGAAGTTAAACTGTCACTATTTGCAGATGACATGAAATTGTACATAAAAAACCCTAAAGACTCCACTCCAAAAGTACTAGTACTGATATCGGAATACAGCAAAGTTGTAGGATACAAAATTAACACACAGAAATCTGTGGTTTTCCTATACACTAACAATGAACCAATAGAAAGAGAAATCAGGAAAACAATTTCATTCACAATTGCATCAAAAAGAATAAAATACCTAGGAATAAACCTAACCAAAGAAGTGAAAGACTTATACTCTGAAAACAACAAGACACTCTTAAGAGAAATTAAAGGGGACACTAACAAATGGAAACTCATCCCATGCTCTTCGCTAGGAAGAATTAATATAGTCCAAACGGCCATCCTGCCCAAAGCAATATACAGATTTGATGCAATCCCTATCAAATTACCAGCAACATTCTTCAATGAACTGGAACAAACAATTCAAACATTCATATGGAAACACCAAAGACCCTGAATAGCCAAAGCAATCCTGAGAAAGAAGAATAAAGTAGGGGGGATCTCACTCCCCAACTTCAAGCTCTACTACAAAGCCATAGTAATCAAGACAATTTGGTACTGGCACAAGAACAGAGCCACAGACCAATGGAACAGATTAGAGAATCCAGATATTAACCCAAACATATATGGTCAATTAATATTTGATAAAGGAGCCATGGACATACAATGGCGAAATGACAGTCTCTTCAACAGATGGTGCTGGCAAAACTGGACAGCTACATGTAGGAGAATGAAACTGGACCATTGTCTAACCCCATATACAAAAGTAAATTCAAAATGGATCAAAGACCTGAATGTAAGTCATAAAACCATTAAACTCTTGGAAAAAAACATAGGCAAAAACCTCTTAGACATAAACATGAGTGACCTCTTCTTGAACATATCTCCCCGGGCAAGGAAAACAACAGCAAAAATGAACAAGTGGGACTATATTAAGCTGAAAAGCTTTTCTGTACAGCAAAAGACACCATCAATAGAACAAAAAGGAACCCTACAGTATGGGAGAATATATTTGTAAATGACAGATCCGATAAAGGCTTGACATCCAAAATATATAAAGAGCTCACACGCCTCAACAAACAAAAATGAAATAATCTAATTAAAAAATGGGCAGAGCAACTGAACAGACAGTTCTCCAAAAAAGAAATACAGATGGCCAACAGACATGAAAAGATGCTCCACATCGCTAATTATCAGAGAAATGCAAATTAAAACTACAATGAGGTATCACCTCACACCATTAAGGATGGCTGCCATCCAAAAGACAAACAACAACAAATGTTGGCGAGGCTGTGGAGAAAGGGGAAACCTCCTACGCTGCTGGTGGGAATGTAAGTTAGTTCAACCATTGTGGAAAGCAGTATGGAGGTACATCAAAATGCTCAAAACAGACTTACCATTTGACCCAGGAATTCCAATCCTAGGAATTTACCCTAAGGATGCAGCAATCAAGTTTGAGAAAGACCGATGCACCCCTATGTTTATCGCAGCACTATTTACAATAGCCAAGAATTGGAAGCAACCTAAATGTCCATCGGTAGATGAATGGATAAAGAAGATGTGGTACATATACACAATGGAATACTACTCAGCCATAAGAAAAGGGCAAATCCTACCATTTGCAGCAACATGGATGGAGCTGGAGGGTATTATGCTCAGTGAAACAAGCCAAGCAGAGAAAGAGAAATACCAAATGATTTCACTCACCTGTGGAGTATAAGAACAAAGGAAAAACTGAAGGAACAAAACAGCAGCAGACTCACAGAACCCGAGGGTGGACTAACAGGTACCAAAGGGAAAGGGACTGGGGAGGACGGGTGGGTAGGGAGGGATAAGGGGGGGAGAAGTAGGGGGGTATTAAGATTAGCATGCATGGGGGGGTGGGAGAAAAGGGAGGGCTGTACAACACAGAGAAGACAAGTAGTGATTCTACAACATTTTGCTATGTTGATGGACAGTGACTGTAAAGGGGTTTATAGGGGGGACCTGGTATAGGAGAGAGCCTAGTAAACATAATATTCTTCATGTAAGTGTAGATTAATGATAACAAAAAAAAAAGAAAGAAAAGGGGGATTACTCCATGATAGGATAAAACTAACTGTAAATCAACGATTAATGCATGCTTTAAATATCTTTAATTTTGATCACTTAAAGGGTGTCAGATGATCGGCTATGGAGGTACATTTTCTGATAATATTACTTTCTCTTAAAAAAAAAAAAAGCAGTTCCTGTGTGGTAACCTCCAATGAGTTCTACACAACGGTATAAAGGGCATATCAAAGTGTGGGCAAAGGGTCTGTTTGTGTTTATACAGAAGATCAAAGCCTAATTGGGCTACCCCAGAAAATGAACTAAGATACGATACGAAGAAGAACTTCCAACATCAGCACTCTCTGGAAGAGTCATACCAGAAGATTATCATCAAAAAACCTCAACAAAGATCCAGGCAATGCTGCAGTTGTCGCTGCATTCATCCCACCAGCTCCTGGACTTGCCATGGGAATGAGGAAGGAGATATCTAAGCTGGCCTGTGCATACAGTAAAACAACAAATTTGACTGGATCTACACTGTTGGAACTCAACCAAGAATTAGGAGAAGTGCAAGTTGTAGTGCTCCAAAATCTTACAACTACAGACTATCTACTGTTAAAAGAACATAAGGGATGTGAACATTCCCCAGGAATGGGTTGTTTTAATTTGTCTGATTTCTCTCAGACTGTTCAAGTTCAGTTGGACAATATCCACCATGTCATAGATAAGTTTTCACAAATGTCTAAGGTGCCTAACTGGTCTTCTTGGTTTCACTGGAGATGGCTGGTAATTACAGATATGCTTTGGTTATGTAACTATACTCATATTATGTTAATGTGTGTGCGCAATTTAAGTAGTAGCTTAAAACCTATACATGCTGAAGTTACTCTACAAGAAGATATGCCAAAGAAATAATCAATCTTCCCATGTTTTCTTCCACCTGCTACTTCTATAGCTTTTCTTCTTCCTTCCTAATTACAACCCTTAAATAGAATTCGTGCCTCATATCAAATTTACCAAGTATCATAATTCTTCCAAGTGGTAAAGATACCTCAAGACAAATGCTGGGCATAGAAGCCACAGGGCATAAGTCTGCAAAGAAGTAAAAAGCTAACCTTTTCAAACAATAAGGCTTCCCTCTCACTTACCAACTTCACATTTCCCTGTATGGCCCCGGAAGATGACTGGTTAGCCAGAGACGGGTAAGATTCCTCAAGGGAGGAACAACCTAAGACAGGCACAGTCGCAGGGGGGCCATCAGGTGAGAAATTGGGGATCAACAGAGGGGAGGCTTAGTACCTCACCCCCCCTGTTTTGAGAGAAATCTTCTGCATCCGTGGATGTTTTATTGCCCTTGTCTAGCTTGGATTAACACATAGTCTACAGGCACACACCTGATCATCTACATTTGCTCTCTTACAACACTAAACTATGTTTTCTACCTTTATCTTGTATCTACCTACCACTTCAGCATTTTATTAAAAATAATAATAATAATAATAATAAGGGAGAAATGTGGGATTCACACATAAATCAAGTATAAAAATCAAACGAATATTCATATTTGACCTGATTGTTTATAGTTCCTAATGCGTGATCAAAACCAAAAGTTTCTGTGATGACTGTCCTTGCACTGTTCACCATGTAAGAACTTATTCACTATGTAAGAATTTGTTCTCCATGTAAGAACTTGTTCATTATGCTTCAGAAGATTGGAGACTGACGAGAATTAGGCCTGGGGTGGATTAATGATTGTGCATTGAGCATTGACTCCCCTATACAGAATTTTATTGTTGTTAACAACCCTTTGATCAATAAATATGAGAGATGCCCTCACAAAAAAAAAAAATGGGCAGAGGATATGAACAGACAGTTCTCCAAAGAAGAAATTCAGATGGCCAACAGACAAATGAAAAAATGCTCCACATCACTAATCATCAGAGAAATGCAAATTAAAACCACAATGAGATATCACCTCACACCAGTAAGGATGGCCAACATAGAAAAGACAAGGAACAACAAATGTTGGCGAGGCTGTGGAGAAAGGGGAACCCTCCTACACTGCTCGTGGGAATGTAAGTTAGTTCAACCATTGTGGAAAGCAGTATGGAGGTTCATCAAAATGCTCAAAACAGACCTACCATTTGACGCAGGAATTCCACTCCTAGGAATTTACCCAAAGAAAACAAATTCTCAGATTCAAAAAGACATATGCACCCCTATGTTTATCGCAGCACTTTTCACAATAGCCAAGATATGGAAGCAACCTTAGTGTCCATCAGTAGATGAATGGATAAAGAAGAGGTGGTACATATACACAATGGAATATTATTCAGCCATAAGAAGAAAACAAATCCTACCATTTGCAGCAACATGGATGGAGCTAGAGGGTATTATGCTCAGTGAATAAGCCAGGCAGAGAAAGACAAGTATCAAATGATTTCTCTCATTTGTGGAGTATAACAACGAAGCAAAACTGAAGGAACAAAATAACAGCAGCAGACTCACAGACTCCAAGAAGGGACTAGTGGTTACCAAAGGGGAGGGGTGGGGGAGGGAGAAGGGGGTTGAGGGGTATGATGATGTGCGTGGGTGCGGGGAAGTTGGAGTTCCTAGGCCAGGATCCTTACTGAACTGAAACCACCTGATGATGTAACTGGCCTGTTGCTAGGCTACCGCTGCCACGCCTCTAGGCAATAAGCTATTATTGCTCTATATAGAGAGCGCGGCCCAGTGCTCTGGGCGGAGGCCGGGATGCTAGTGTTCAACCTGCTGCCGGGAGAACGAGCCGGGTAATAAACCCTTTCAGCCCAAAGAACGTTTGCTGTCAATTTCTTTGGTCACATTGAATCCATAGCAAACTTGTCTGGGGCTAAAACCCATTGGCAAGACGAGGTGTCATGGGGAAGACAGTGTAGCTCAGAGAGCACAAGTAGTGACTCTGTGGCATCTTACTGCACTGACGGACAGTGACTGCAGTGGGGCATGGGGGGCACTCGATAATAAGGGTGAATGTAGTAACCACATTGTTTTTCTTGTGAAACTTTCATAAGAATGTATATCAATGATACCTTAATAAAAAAAGTAAATAAAGTTGGGTGTAAACCCTTTCACCTGCAAGAACGTTCCATTGTTGTTTTTTGGTCTCGCTGACTCAAGAGTGAACTTGCCCTGAGGCTGAAGCCCCCTGGGCACCGCCCCCACTGCGCCCACACTGGGCCACGCGGCCCTGGTCTCAGTGAGTGGTGATCTCACCCTGGCTCAGCGGCTTTCCCCAGCGGCCCACGGGCTCTGAGTGTGGGGCACGGCCCCCTCTGTCACAGTGGGCTCCCAGCTGCCAGCACAGAGCCGGGCAGTGTGCCTCCAGATGCTGCGTGGAGGCTGGCTGTGGATAAAATGAAGGTTCCTGTGGCCAGGATTCCCACCTGGCCCTGGTTGGCTAGCTCGCTGCACACGTGTGGGCAATGCGTCGTTATTGACTCTATTTAAAGAGCCCCACCCAGTGCTCTGGGCGACGTGGTGGCACAGCTGCAGGAGAGCAGAGGCTGGAGTGGTGGCAGTGCCAAGAACAGAGGACCAGAGGACGGCTGTGCCCCGAGGACGGCTGTGCAAGTTGAGGGGCCCAGAGGCAGAGACCGGCTGGCTGCCTGCAGACTCGCTCTGCGTGAATGGGGTTTTAGTGATTGACCTGCCACCGTGGAAATAAAGTTGGGTATAACCCTTTCACCCCAAGAACGTTCTACTGTCATTGTTTTGGTCACACTGAATCCATAGTGAACTTGCCCGGGGCTGGAACCCATTGCAAGCCGCTGGCGCAGTGAGTTTTACATGCAAGAACCAGGCCTGCGTTACTGCCACGGGCAGGCACAGATACCATAATCGAGGTCACCTTCCCCTCCAAGGACTGCACGTGTTTGCACGCCACCTCTGTGGTCAAGGTGGCAGAGGTGGCAGAGGGAAGGGCCAGAGGAGTGAGTGCAGAAGTCAGTCCAGGTGCCGGGTGAGCACCAGAGAGGGACCCTGAGCGTCCCAAAGGCCCAGGGCAAGAGCTGGAGAGAGACCCCAGCAGCTCTGACCCCTGGGCCTCTCCGTCCCCCACCCCCACACTGCACACACCTCCCCTCCTCCCGCCACCGGTGTCACATCCCCTGGAGCTGCTCCCGGACCCCCCTCCAGCAGGAGCTCCCACCTGCACCGCAGTTAACTGCCAGCGTGTGGGTTGGGGGCAAGCAGAGCTCAAAGACATCCTCAGGACCCCTTTCCCTGGAGGCCCCAGGGGTGTGGGGTTGGGCTGGAGGGGTCATGACCAGACAGGCCCCAGGGAGCGGACAGGAGGCAGGCGGGGCGGAACCGCGGCGTCCAAGGCCGGGGAGAGCAGCCGGGGCTCTTCCTGGAGCGCAGCCCCCCCACCGCCGCCCCGAGCCCCACCCTCCGCACCACGTCCCGCCCACCCCACGCCGGTGGGTGCCCACCTGCCTCGGGTGTGTCTGCAGGACAGGTCCAGCTGCCAGTTCCATGTGGGGGCAGCTCTGGGCTGTCAACAGCAAGCACAGAAGAAGACCTGCTCTTTGAATGGACCTGCAAAGCTCCCCAAATACTGCGGCAGCGTCCATGATGCTGCCCGGGTCACCCCGAAGTGGCCTCCCCCCAGGACGATCCTCAGAGGACTTCCCTGGGGCCATCGGGGGCATTGCACATTTTCAGCGCATCTGAAGCTGGAAGACTCAGCCTTGTTATCGGAAGGGCCTGCCTCTCAGGGGCGGCGGCAGGACATGGAAGCACGTGAGGCTGTGACCACCACCCTCTCCAAGACCAGAGGGCTCGTGGGGCCGGGCCGAGCCCAGTGGAACTTGCCCCACCTCACCCAGCCCAGGAAGGGTGTGGGCAGGTGGGAAGTGCAGCCGTGTCCTCAGCAGGCCTGGCTCTGAAGTCCAAGCCAGGGACGCCCAAGGTCTGGCAGTCCAGCCCTGACCCCTTAGCGCAGGCGCACTCCTCTCCTGCAGGGTGCACAGGAGGGACTTGACCCCTGCTCTTCCTGGGTGGGTGACTCATTGCAAAGACTAAATCTGAGTGCATGGCTGCTGGAGGCAGTGTCCCTGCAGAGAGGCCAGCCTCTGGGGATCCGGAAGGCGGTGACCCCCGGAGGGCCTGGCAGGATTGCCAAGTGAGTCAGAGCGCCAGCCCTAGCCCCACGCCCGCTGGGTGCTGTGTGGGGTCCCACTGCCCCTCAGGCCACCACCGGGACGGCACAGGCGCTGGGAACAGTTACAATGAACGTGGGGAGCAGGAGAGAGGTGCTTCTCTGAGGGCAGAGTGGGGAAGCCAGAGCCCACACAGCCCGCTCCGCAGGCCAGGGCTCCTGCCAGATCCCGGTCCTCAGGGGCCAGAGGGGCACAGGGTTCCGCCAGCCATGAGGGGGCCCTGGGCCGTCTCTGCTGCTAAATTACCGGCGAATCCTCAGGCTCCAGGCTTCTTTCCTGTTCAGGGGAAGTGCCCACGAGGCCTGAGCGTCCGACCCCAATGCTCCGGCCGGGGGCAGCGCAAGGCTGGACAGAGCCGACCTGAGGGTCCAGCTGGGGCTCCTGCCTTGTTAGAAAAACACTGAGGAAGAGTCAGCAGCGAGAGGGCACAGGGGGGCAAGGGGAGGAAGGAGCAAAAGGCGCCAGGCATTGAGGACGGCGTTTCCTGGGACACAGGACCGACCAGGGACCCAGGTGAAGGGTGAGCTCCCGGTCAGCTCTGCGACTTCCCAGGCCGGCAGGTAGAGCCGAGCCAGAGCACAGAGAAGCATGAACTCCTGTCTGTGAAGGCACGCAGACCGCGCCGGGCCCTGTGGCGGGCCTTGGGTCCCCACAAGGCCCCTGTGTCCTCGCCTCAAAGTCACACTCACCGATCTCCGAAGCCAGGCCCGCTCCAGGAGGGCAGAGTTTCTGCTGCTGTGGGCGGCACTGTTTGCAGCTGTGCGTCTATATCGACTAGCAGCTCCCACCAAGCCCAGCTATTTATAACCCCTGCCCAGACAGAAATACAAGGAAGTGTGTTAGCAACTTTGACTTTATTTCATAAAACGCAGGATGAGGCCAAATGGGAGTTTCTGAATGAGCACAGATAGCAAATCTGAAAGATCGAGTTCACTTTCAGCTGCAAACCCTATTTGCAGGAAATCTGTTTTGTAAAAAGGTGAGTGTTGACAAATTTCTTCGCCTCAAATTTTCCGGAGGAACTTTAAAGCTCCCAGAGTCAGCGTTCCACCTGGGGTGGGGGGTTGCACACCGCCCACCAGGGACACCCCTGCCCCCCTCAAGGCGGGTGCAGGACGTGGTCACCAGGTCACAGCCCCCACCTGCCTGATCCCGAGGCAGCAGCGTGTGGAAGTCCCGGGGCCCCCAAGCCGGGAAAGCAGCCCTCCTGCCCTGGAAAGCCAGCCCCTCAGTAGCTAACAGGAAACAGCCTCCTGCCCCACCCCAAGAAGACCCGTCGCCCAGGGTCCCCCACCTGCCATCGGCGCAGCAGCTCTTTTGCCTGGAACGCAGACCCTCCGACCTCCTCCTCCTCACGCCTGATCTCTCCTCAAACTTCACCTTCTGGACGCCTTCTCTGGCCACCCTGGGCACAGCAGCACCTGGTCACGCCCTGGCTGCCCAGCCCCTCGCCTCGCCTGTCCCAGGAACTGCACCCACATGTCTGTCCCCTCCGCGCACGCTGGCTGGACAAGAGCAGGTGCCCCCTGGGGCCTGCTGCAGCCCCACACCCAGGACAGGGGCCAACGGAGTCCCAAGGAGGCACCAGCCTGGGAAGGCTTCCTGGAGGTGGAGATCACGGAGCACACCTGGAAGTATGAGGAGGATGGTCACGCTCTGGATGGGGGCTGTCATCACTGGGGTCTGACTGGTGGCCTGTGAGGCTGTGGGCACAAGGCAGGCCAACCTCCCCTGGACACAGGCACCCAGAAGCTCCGGTGGGCATAGACTTGCCCGCGGCCATGGGGGTGGTGACTGGCCTAGGGTCGGGGACCAAGCTGGGGTCAGCCTAGGCAGAGGAGAGCCTGACCCTGGGGCAGGACAGGGCGGCCTTGCCTGACAGAGCAGGCCCCACACTGACAGAGCAGGCCCAGCCCCTGTGGTGGGTCTTGTCCTCAGAATACCTCACCGTGTGCCCCTAAAGGGGATTCATTTTGAGGGTCCCCATGGGGATCAGGGCTCAGTCAACACTTTCTGGCAGCTGAGACGCGAGCGCTCTCTAAGGAAGACGGGGACTGAGGGGCGCGCCGTAGACTTCAGCCTCAGCTCCCTGGCGGGTGTAGGGTGGAGCCCGAAGCCAGGAAAACTCTCACTTCCCCACATGCTCAAGGGCAGGGAGCAGGGGTTCCCACCGACTGAGACGCCCTGGGGTGGCCAGACAGACTGGTCATCACAGGAAGGACAGGGTTGCTGGCCCACTGGCCGCCAAGGGTTG